>NC_059178.1:56201122-56806955 GCF_019923935.1 Bubalus bubalis | reverse complement strand
ACCCAGATTTCTTAGAAATTGGAATACCAGAGCCAGAAAGAAAGTTGGAAATCCATTACTGATAAGTGCGTTTAACAGATGAATAAGCAGAGTCTGGATAGTGAAGTTGGTTAACAATGAGATGTTGAAATATGTCTCTGTAAGCAACTCTTTCGGAGTAGGCAATGGCAGGCCACACCGGTACTCTTGCCTGGAAAATCCCATGGATGGAGGAGCCTGGTGGGCTGCAGTCCATGGGGTCGCTAGGAGTCAGACACGACTGAGCGACTTCACTTTCACTTTTCACTTTCATGCATTGGAGAAGGAAATGGCAACCCACTCCAAAGTTCTTGCCTGGAGAATCCCAGGGACGGGGGAGCCTGGTCGGCTGCCATCTATGGAGTCTCACAGAGTCGGACACGACTGAAGTGACTTAGCAGCAGCAGCAGCAGCAGCAGAGAAGGATATTGGATGAGCCAATTATGGTAACAATGTTAATTTCATGAAGGTTGGAGCTTATTTCTCTCTAGGTACATGTGTGTCTGTGTAAGTCACTTCAGTCGTGTCCAACTCTGCAACCCTATGGACTGCAGCCTGCCAGGCTTCTCTGTCCATGGGATTCTCCAGGCAAGAATACTGGAGTGGATTGCTGTGCCCTCCTCCAGGGCATCTTTCTGACCCAGGGATGGAACCTGTGTCTCTTACGTCTACCTGCATTAACAGGTGGGTTCATGACAACTAGTGCCATCTGGGAAGGCCCTTCTCTGTAGGTACCCAGTGCCAGGAAAAATCTGTCATTCAGTTAACACTCATGGAAAAAATAAACTGATATATATATATAACTGGACATAGTGACAATCTATAAACATTTGAAGAACTGTCAGGAAATAGAATTGAGGATAAGACTTAATTCGCATGTTTTTTAAGTACTACAATTTATTTGAATGCTTGGATCTAGAGAAATATTCAATATAAAGAAGGTTTTTGTTTTTTATTTTAATAATGGAGATGTCCAAAGATCAAATGAGAATTCATGGGAGGAATCCAATAAAGTTTGGCTGGGATTTTGTATAATAATTAAAAAGTCAAGTTATTTTTTGGCATAGATAATACTAAACTCCTTTTAAGACCAAAACCTGATGAATCTATGATAAGTAACTGCTCAAATATTTGATTAGTTAGTAGAAGGATTGAAGCAAGTCTCTCTCTTGACCCCCAATCCAGTGTGATGTCACAAAACCACAGTGTTTGGGGAAATCAACAACTTTGTTAAGACAGGAAAATAAATAAGTCAAAAGACTTATAAACGTATATAAATTTAAGATTATTTAATAATTAAGGTTTAGGGAGAATAAAACTATAACTTTTATTAACTATCCATCATTTAAAGCTTCAAAATAATTTTTTAAATGTTACTTAATTCAAAATGTTGTGAATAATATTAAGACAAAAAAGAACAAATTTACAAATACAATAAATTAATATTTTATAGTGAAGTTGAGTTTTCAGACTCATGTGACCTTAGCAAAGAACACAGTGCAGCTCACCATTGCTTCTGACCTACAGAACTTAGATATAATACATGGGCATTATTTAAAGCAGACTTCCCAGGGGGGCCAGTGGTAAAGAATCCACCAGCCAATGCAGGAGATGCAAGACACGTGGGTTTGATCCCTGGGTTGGGAAGATCCCCTGGAGGAGGAAATGGTAACCCACTCCAGTATTCTTGCCTGGAGAATCCTACGGACAGAGGAGCCTGGCAGGTTATAATCTTTGGGGTCACAAAGAGTCGGACAAGACTGAATGACTGAGCACAACCACACAACAACATTGTTTAAAGCTGCTCATTTTGTGGTGACTTGTTATGGGAGCAAGGAGAATTACTGCATAAGCAAAGGGTAGCAGCAAAAATTGATGACAATGATAAGATTAGGGGCTCTAAAGACTGGGCCTGCCCTTATTATCTCCAAAAATTAAAATAAAAATTGGATGAACGACATGAAAATTTTAACTGACTAGAGAACTACCAATGACAGTGTTATGCTTCAACTTTGTTTTTAAATGAAATCTCAGTTTGTAGCATCAGATTTTGGAAAGTTACTGAGATGCTTGTCTGTGCAGGCCAGAAAATCACGTTAATGTTGTTTTATCTGGGTTTGTTGTGTGGAGTGTGTGTTTTTTCAACACTTCAGAACACAGTATGATGTTCTGGTTTTCTCCTCTGAATAAAGTGTGCGCTGCTCTCCTCCAAATTCATGGGGTATACTACTTAAAATTAGAAGGTCCTGCAAGTCCAGCCACAAACAGCAACCACAGAAGTCCTGGGCAACATGGTTTTTAGAATGTAGCTTTATCTATCAAAATGTAAAGTAATATTGAAACTGTGGTCAGTGTTTCTCAGACTGTGGTGTATTTAGTTTATATTTATCATGGAGAAAACTGTTCTGGCAAGTCTTAAAACATGACCCCAAACAGTGTTTGTCTTTCGCACATCACTGAGAGACAGACAATGGAAGCAGGTTGAATGGTTGATAGTAAATGTTTGCAAGTATATTAACTTAGTAAATTGTTAGCCAGATATCCTTGGTTTAAATATGCAAAAGGGATTCTACTCTCCTAGTAATGTGACTTGGAAGACAGACATTACTAGAAATTGCTTATATGTTCTGAAGCCTCCCAAGTCCTATTCCATAAATCATTTTGTCAGCTCAAACTGTTTGTGATTGATTAGAAAGAAGAATGCATCAAAATGATGCACTGAGACAAGATTGCAATCTGACTATTTTACTGAAGTTATATATGATTCTGTTTATCACTTTCTCTTTTCTTCAGCAGACACACTAATAAGCTTTCTATTGTTTTCTACCCTAAGTAAAAACACTGTCACACGGCATTTTTCCCCTTAGTGATATTATGGCATCAGCTTTAAGCTGACAAAATATCATTTAAATCCTAATGTGGGAAGGCTTTTTAATATGCTATATACTATAGCTAGAGTGGGAAAACTTGATCACTGGTCTGGTTAATGGATTTGGTTTGTGCAGTAACAACTCTGTACTCAGTAAAGCTAATTATCATTGGATATTTTATTTATTTTTTTAAATTGTTTTTAAAATTTTTTAAATATATAATATCCTGCTGCTGCTAAGTCACTTCAGTCCTGTCCGACTCTGTGCGACCCCATAGACGGCAGCCCACCAGGCTCCCCAGTCCCTGGGATTCTCCAGGCAAGAATACTGGAGTGGGTTGCCATTTCCTTCTCCAATGCATGAAACTGAAAAGTCAAAGTGAAGTCTCTCAGTCGTGTCCAACTCTTAGCGACCCCATGGACTGCAGCCTACCAGGCTCCTCCATCCATGGGATTTTCCAAGCAAGAGTACTGGAGTGGGGTGCCATTGCCTTCTCCGATATAATATCCAGTGAATGTAATTGTTCAATTCCTCTATGGATAGCATTCTAATAAGTTTAGTTCAGTTGCTCAGTTGTGTCTGACTCTTTGCAACCCCATGGACTGCAGCATGCCAGGCTTCTCTGTCCATCACCAACTCCCGGAGTTTACTCAAACTCACATCCATTGAGTCGATCATGCCATCCAACCATCTCATCCTCTGTTGCCTAATTCTCTTCCCACCTTCAATCTTTCCCAGCATTAGGGTCTTTTCCAATGAGTCAGTTCTTCACAACAGGTGGCTGAAGTACTGGAGTTTCAGCTTCAGCATCAGTCGCTCCAATGAATATTCAGGACTGGTTTCCTTTAAGATGGACTGGTTGGATCTCCTTCCAGTCCAAGGGACTCTCAAGAGTCTTCTCCAACACCACAGTTCCAAAGCATCAATTCTTTAGCACTCAGCTTTCGTTATAGTCCAACTCTCACATCCATATATGACTACTGGAAAAACCAAAGCTTCGACTAGACAGACCTTAGTTGGCAAAGTAATGTCTCTGCTTTTTAATATGTTGTCTAGGTTGGTCATACCTTTTCATCCAAGGAGCAAGTGTCTTTTAATTTCATGGCTTCAGTCACCATCTGCAGTGATTTTGGAGCCCCCCAAATATAAAGTTTCTCACTGTTTCCATTGTTTCTCCATCTATTTGCCATGAAGTGATGGGACCAGATGCCATGATCTTAGTTTTCTGAATGTTGAGTTTTAAGCCAGCTTTTTCACTCTCCTCTTTGACTTTCATCAAGAGACTCTTTAGTTCTTTTTTGCTTTCTGCCATAAGGGTGGTATCATCTGCATATCTGAGGTTATTGGTATCTCTCCCAGCAATCTTGATTCTAGCTTGTGTTTCATCCAGCCTGGCAATGGCACCCCACTCTGGTACTCTTGCCTGGAAAAGCCCATGGATGGAGGAGCCTGGTAGGCAGCAGTCCATGGGGTCGCTAAGAGTCAGACACTACTGAGCGACTTCACTTTCAGTTTTCACTTTCATGCATTGGAGAAGGAAATGGCAACCCACTCCAGTGTTCTTGCCTGGAGAATCCTAGGGACGGGGGAGCCTGGTGGGCTGCCGTCTATGGGGTTGCACAGAGTTGGACACAACTGAAGTGACTTAGCAGCAGCAACTCTGCATATAAGTTAAATAAGTAGGGTGACAATATACAGCCTTGACGTACTCCTTTTCTTATTCGGAACCAGTCTGTTGTTCCATGTCCAGTTCTAACTGTTGCTTCCTGACCTGAATACACATTTCTCAGAGGGTAGGTCAGGTTGCTGGTATTCCCATCTTTTGAAGAGTTTTCCACAGTTTACTGTGACCCACAGAGTCAAAGGCTTTGGCATAGTCAATAAAGCAGAAGTAGATGTTTTTCTGGAACTCTCTTCCTTTTTGATGATCCAATGGATGTTGGCAATTTGATCTCTGGTTCCTCTGCCTTTTCTAAATCCAGCTTGAACATCTGGAAGTTCATGGTTGACATACTGTTGAAGCCTGGCTTGGAGAATTTTGAGCATTATTTTACTAGCGTGTGAGATGAGTGCAATTGTGTGGTAGTCTGAGCATTCTTTGGCATTGCCTTTCTTTGGGATTGGAATGAAAACTGACCTTTTCCAGTCCTGTGGCCACTGCTGAGTTTTTCAAAGTTGCTGTCATATTGAGTGCAGCAGTTTCAGAGTATCATCTTTTAGGATTTGAAATAGCTCTAATAAGTATGGTCTTTAAATATAGAAAGTTCTTCCACTTCAGCCATGCAGGTTCTTGTAAGAGTGCACACCATTCACCTCCCATGGAAAATGTCAAATGAGAAAACAAGGGCTAACTATGCAAATCACCTTTTTAATTATATCAGTGTTCTTCTATAAGATAATCTTATTGTTAAAGAAAATTTAAAACAGCCATTTATTTCAAAGGGACACATTTGTTTCCTGTGATTTCATTCATATGTCAATCATCAGTATGTTTCTTAGTCCCTTTAGAAAAATAGAAATGGTTTGTTTTGCTTGCTTACTTGTCGATTTTGTTGTAGTTTGTTTTTGTTTAGGACTATAACTTTCTTTCTGGACTATCAGTCTGAAAATTTTCAAAAAAATTTATCTGAGTCTGCAAAGTTTGATACCAAGGAGAAAAGTGTCAGGCAGAACTGAGTTGAATACTGATCTATTACTTAAGGTCCTGTGTCGCTTTAAGAGCATCACTTTGCTTTTTTAAACGTCATCTTATCTTAAAATAGTTGTGATAACAGTGTGCATCACTGTCGGAGAGATTTGAGTGAGATAATGCCTGTGCACAGTGTCTTGAGTTATTGTCAATATATGATGCAAATAGTTAGCATTTTAAGTTTTGTTTCTTTATTCAGAGTCAGAAAGAAACCTGAAATAATTGTCCAGACATATTCACCCCTGAATCAACCTGAAAATATGACACAATCAAAAATCTTTCTTTCTTAAATTAGTTGAACAATCACCTTAATTATTTTTCTTTCTGTGGGCATCATGTTTGTTTCTTATAATTTTGTAAGAACACTGGAGGGAGGCATTTTCAGTCCCTCTGCTCAGTGTCTTCTATTACGAACTATGTGTGTTTACAATTCTAATTGCATATTATTCTGAGGGCTAATTAAATATGCTGGAATCATTGCGTACTATTTGAGAATATAAATATATATTTGATTTTTGTTGCATTTAAGTTCTTCTACCTTCCAAGAATACTTAGACTTTGTAGTTATTTATATTTTTATACAGTTTTCAATTTGTTTACTTTTAATCAGGATGGGCCTAATGAAAAGATCTTTAAAGTAAGAGTTCAGGATTTTAATCCTGTTTAAGGCTCTCATATTGATTTATTTTCCTTAAGTAAGCTATTTGGTCTCCTTTGCTTCCTGGCAAAGATCATGTGAATGACAGATACAATTCCTTTGTACAAATCCATGTGAAAATTTGAAAAACAAACTAGTTAGCAGAAACTTGTTTGATATTTTCAGATATACCTTCCTAGGATGAACAGTAGAATTTTCTGGATAATTTTCTGAAATGCAATATTTGGTTGGGAAGAGTAGATCTAAGATAGGCTACATGAGTAATATTTGAACTTTTGAAAGAATGAAATAAAGCAATAACCTGGGAATGATAAACAGGAGGTTTTCTTAGGCTCTAGGTTTTATAAGGCTGCGGTAATGGTGGCTCCGTAGTAAAGAATCCACCTGCCAGTGCAGGAGACCCGGGCTCAATCCCTAGGTCAGGAAGATCTCCTGGAGAAGGCAATGACTCCAGTATTCTTGCCTGGGAAATCCCAAAGACAGAGGAGCCTGGTGGGCTACAGTCCATGGGCTTGCAGAAAATTGGACATGACTGAGCAACTAAACAACAGCAACAACAAAGTCAGTTAATTTAAAATCAGTATCAAAGTATTTGGGAGTTTTGGTATAGCTTCCAACCGAAATTTTACAGATCACATATACATGAAAACCTTCTCACCATACAAAGCATAATAAAACTATGGTGTTTTTCATTGCTTCTCAATTTCCTCTATTTCTCCCTATTTTCTGTTTTGTTCTTACTCCTGAGAACTATATGAAGATTTCCTGACTTAAGATTCACATTTTACTCAGTCAGTTCCTTTTAAGTCTGCATCATACTACATATATGCTTTTATGTCATAATTTAGAGTTGTATTATAAATAATTTGTCTTGAGAATTATTGCATACCATTTCCTCTGAAAATAATAAATTGTTATTTATTATATATATATAATTATTATGATTTATAGCACTCAAAGTCTGTGTAGGTACCCAATAGATATGTGATGGATGCTGGAAAAAATGAAGTCAATAAAGAAAACAAAATTATAGTCAGTCATTAAATGTACATCCATTAAATTTTATGGTGAGTGTTTAACATACATAACACATGGTCAAACACTGAAAATAAAATAAGTACACCAGTGTCCCAGCTTTTTAGGAGCACACAGTTCAACAAAAGTTACATATGACCTGTAACTAAAGCTTAAAATATGTCCAAAATAATATTGTAGCACAAAGGGAGAATAATACCACTGTGGTTGGAGAATGGAAGAAGTCATTTTTTAATATTATTGTTACATGAGTTACAGGCATACGGCACTATAATTTGCCACCTACATACTCTGCAAGGTCGTCACCGCCTCAAGACCAGTGACCTTTCATCACCATACGGTTGACCCCGTTTACCTCTTTTGCCCACCCTCAACTTACTTCCCCTTTGGTAACGACTATTCTGGTTTGGTTTTGTTGTTTTCTATCTAACAGATTGATTTTTTTAAACTGTGTTTGGTTTGGTTTTTAGATGCCACATATGTGTGAAATAATGTCTGTCTTTCTCCACCTAACTTCATACAGCATGATACCTTTGGGGTCCATCCATGTTACTTCAAATGGCAGGATTTCATTCTTTTTTGTGGCTGAGTAGTAGTCCATTATGTATATTTATCATTGGTTGGATTAATTGCTTTCAGTTTTTAATTCACATTCATGGAGAGTCAAGTAATGTCTGTTGCTCTTAAAACAGAATGTCTGAAGCAGTGTAATATGATAAAAGGACTACAGACTGGCTTGAGGGACCCTGTGTCTAATTTGCAATGTATATCATCCAAGTCTGCATTTCCTGAATACAATAAGAAATGCACCACTTTATAGAGTTTGGGGGAGTATTTAACAATAATCTCTAAAGCAGGTTGTACAGTCCATTTTACCGATTAAGTGTTAATTTAATTTTTATTTACATGGACTTAACTAAATGCTTTGACTCTATGTTATGGTTAGAATGACCACAGATTTAGCTGTATTTTAAAATATATATACTCTATCTTAAAAATGAAGTAGTGTAGTTATGTGAAATAATTTAAGCAAAGTAAAAGTACAGACTATCTTCTGATGCCATTTCTGGTTTTGTTTGATATTAGTACAAATGTTGCATTTCCACACATTTTTGGAAATAAATTGAAGTCATGGAACTCTAACAAGAATATATCAGCAATATTTAAAACACATTTGTGCTGATTAAAATAAAACAGTAAGTATCAAAACTAATAACTGATTCCAGAAAAGAGAAGACATAAGGATTATCTGGGTAAAAATACCTAAAAGAAGGGATAATAACATTTGAAAAAAGTATTAAGCAGAAGTTGATCTGAGTGATATACGTCTTTACTGTCTACCACCCACAGGGACAAAATAATAAGATTGATTGCAATCAAGCTTGTCTTGTGAGACTGAGAAAGAGAAAGAAAGCCCTGGTGCTTACTGAGCTACTTCCCTCTTTTCAGGGAAATTACCGCATCTTCGTTGTTGTTTTACAGATCTACTTACGGTTCTTGGACTATGAGATGCAGAATTCCAACGAATGCAAGAGGAACTTCGTGGCGGTGTATGACGGAAGTAGCTCGGTGGAGGACCTGAAAGCCAAGTTCTGCAGCACTGTGGCCAACGACGTGATGCTCCGCACGGGGCTCGGGGTCATCCGCATGTGGGCCGACGAGGGCAGCCGCAACAGCCGCTTCCAGATGCTCTTCACGTCCTTCCAAGAACGTAAGCGTCTCCGCTCTTCGCTGCTCGGCCTTCCAATGGGTCGGAGGGTGCAGATCTCATGCATTGTGAATGGTGTTTGCTTCATGCAGCTTGAGCCTTAATAAGTTGTTCAAACCGCTTCGATTCCCTTTCCTTCTCTTTGATCCAGAAGCAGGAGAGTTACATATGACCTTTTGATTACTTACATCAGCATACGCAGGGCTTCCCCAGGTGACTCAGATGGTAAAGACTCTGCTTGCAATGCAGGAAACCCGGGTTGGATCCCTGGGTTGGGTAGATCCCCTGGAGTAGGAAATGGCAACCCACTCCAGTATTCTTGCCTGGAGTATCCCATGGACAGAGGAGCCTGGTGGGCTACAATCCGTGGGGTCGCAAAGAGTCAGACAGGACTTAGGGACTAACATAGCAACACAGTAACAGCATATGCACTGTAGCCTTACTTAAGACATTTCACACTACTAAACTGGGGTATAATGAATTCTGTTTGTCTTTGGGTTAGATCTTAGGAAGCCAGGGAACGGAGGCAGCAGTTTCTGATGATGTTTGAGTTTAAATCTTAAAAACCTGTATAAAAATATTTCGTAGGTTCTCTTTAGTAAGCTTCTCTTGCAGTCCCATTGATTTTAAATAGGTCTGTGACTGCAGAGTTCCAGGTGAACTAGACAAAGAGGAAGAATTGATTGGGAAGAGAGTAAACAGAAAAAGGTCCAGAAAATAGTTTAAATGGCACAATGGATGATACCCAGAGTTATGGGCAAAAGCACAGCAATTTTAGAAAATCATATTCTTACAAATAATGAGTCATATGAATAGACATATATTTGGAATGTTCTTCAGAAACCCTGAGTAATTTATGCTTGATAAATGTATGCAAATGAAAAATAACCCCAAGAAATTCGGCTTTATGGAATCAGTACCTTGTCATTTGAAACTGTACATAAGGAAAAAAAAAAGACAAAATGTCTTTGAAATGTCAAGGATTTCTCAAAGTTAGCTGCAGCAGCCACTATCTTTTTTTTTAAATCCAAAAATGTTAAATGTACTAGATGATTACTTTGCACTATGAATGAATGGTTTTGGCTTTAAATTGCTCTCTACTTACCCAGTTGGAGAATTCTATGGCACCAGAAGGAGGGAATGTCCCTCAATCTTTCTGAATCTTGATACCGTCACAGAGTATGTTAAGTCTCCCATCCTGGATTGTTGCAGATTTAAACAAGTTGTTATCTTGGTCTTCTTTTCAGGAACTGATCAAAATGTTAGAGGTAGCCCATCTTTATTTCAGCAAGGTATCTGTAGGAAAAAAACCTCATTTTTTTGCTTAGAATTTAAATCAATTCAGGCTAGAAGATAGCACATGTGGTGTTTTCATCAATGAGTGCTCTTCTGAATCAATCATTGTGCCTTTGGTGAGGATCAGATTATACCTTATTCAATATTTTTATCAGCCTTGGATAATTATAGACTAAGAACTTCTTTCTAGTTTAACATATATGGCAGGTCTAGTTAATGCATTAAATGATATAATAAAGTTATTAAAATATTACAAAATATGCAATTTTTATCAAAACTGCACCATAATTTAGTAAGGATAAATTACAAAATGTCTTCTTACATTTCATATGTCAAGCAAAGGAACCCAGACTTCAGGATTTCCTAAGATTTTATTTCATTTAACCTCAATAGAAGCCAATACTTTTCAAAAATAATTGACAACAATATCTAATGCAGTCTTAGCTTGTGTTAACAAATGTGCAATAAGCAGCTCAGAGGAAATACTCTCACAGGAAGCTGCAGTGGTCAAAATGCAAATTGCACAGCCTGTTCTTTTCTGAGTGTTATTAATGAGAGCAGAGTAATTAGCTAGGAGCGGCTGATCCAGAGGCAGACGCATTTAGAGTCAGGGGAAGAGGCTAAAGGAGAAGGTATCCCTATCCTAGAGATTTCTCTTGTCCAAAATGTGACAACTACCTGAAACTTGGGGGAGTGGTGGTATGGATCAATGTCTAAGAAGTAAGATTAAGGTTAAATTAATTATATGAAGCCATTTGACTGTGATTCAGGGAAAAGTGTCTAGCTCATAGAAAGTGTGATATTACAACATTGAATGAACTTCCATGGAAAATATATGAGAAATGGGTTCTCATCAGGTGTAAATGGTGTAAGGCAAGTGTCTAGGCTGGACAGGGGAGGGAAGACGAAGCGCCTTCCAATTCAAAGGTAGGGATCTGTGAGTCTTTAAAGTTCTACGTATTTAAAGAATGATGGGATTGTATCATACTGTGTATGTATCATGCTTCCCAGATGTTACTAGAGGTAAAGAACCCGCCTGCAAGTGCTAGAGATGTAAAAGATGCGGGTTCAATCCCAGGGTCAGGAAGATCCCCTGAAGAAGGAAATAGCAACCCACTCCAGTATTCTTGCTTGGAGAATCCCATGGACAGAGGAGCCTGGGGGTCTACAGTCCATGGGGTCTCAAAGAATAGGGCACGAGTGAGCACAGCACACACATATGCAGTAAAGATTAGAGATGTGAATCAGTGACCAGCCCTTGCTTACTCTAATAGTGAGAAAGCACCTTGATATTTTTCTTAGTTTGCACATTTCTTAGATGGTATCCCCAGTTCAGTGTTGAGAGGTGCTTTAGGGCGTATTCAATAATATTCTAATGTCTGTCAAAATGTCTTTTTTAGGGCTCTAAGATATTTTAGAGGTTAGATAAGAGCTTAGATAAGAAGAGGTTAGATAAGAAGTCATGTATTTCAATCCCAAACACTTTATGAATTCCAACAGAAAAAGAAAAGACCCAGGGAAGGTTAACTGACTTCCCCTGAATACCCTCAACCCCATGCTCAATGATTTGTTAACGGCACTGAAGCGAGAATGTAAGACCTGAATCCTGATCTTGACAGGTCTCCATGGATACCTTTGTCATCTTTAAGGAATGAGCAGAGCTCCCACTTTCTAAAGATGATAATGATGTTAAAAGCAGATTGCACTTATGCATCACTCATGACACATATTTGTCAGCATAGTTTTACTTGCTTTACAAACTGAATTTTCATTCTTCTGTCTTACCTAATACATCTTACATTTATGTTTCATGGTTACATTCTGTAATCAGCATCGTCCATCACCATAAACATCAGACTAAAGTAGAATCATGACAAGGGGCTTCTGTTCTCGAAATAGGAACCCAGGAACTAATGGATGCCAGTGGGAATATATTTTCAATTCATTTTTATTTTTGCATTTGAATTTGTTGTTGTTCATTGTTTTTGTTCAGTTGCTAAATTGTGTCCAACGCTTTGCAACCCCATGAACTGCAGCACACTGGGCTTCCCTGTCCTTCACTATCTCTCAGGGTTTACTCAAACTCATGTCCATTGTGTCTGAATAAATCACAGAAAAGACAAAGGATGAGTGTGTAAGAGAGGTACAGAAATTCTTACTGTGAGTCATCAGACGTTGAGGTTTCCCATGCACATTAGAGGCATTTTAAAAGTCTGGGTTAAATGCCAGCATTTGCAGCTACAACAAACATCGTCTAGTATAATGGGGGGACTATAAGATCACTGAATGGAGAAGTATTTACCTTCAACTGTGTCATGAGGAATAATGTGATGTCTTCACTGGATCGCTCCCATAAATAGCATATTCCTGCCCGCACTGTCTTGCTGACTGTTCAGCTCAGCCTTTTCTCAGCTCTACCTGAGATGGCTGCCTTGATTAATAGTATCACACTGCTGCTGGCTGCTGCTCAAAGACACTGGCTTCAGAGGAATAGTATCCAGACTTTACCCCACAGAGCAACTTTGAAACCTAGCAACTAGAGGAAAAAAAAAACAGCATTATCACCAAAGAGGCACTGTCTTACTTGATTATAGTCTTTTTAATACTGGCATTTTGTACGCAGATTACTCACAATCTCAGTCCTCTCAAACAGTCCATCTAATGGAGATGAAAGCACATATAGTTACTCAAAAGATCTCAAATTTTAATATATTATTAATAACCTTGGATGGTGTTCTCTAAGAAAGATGACTAATTTAAACTTTAAACGTATTCTGAAATGAAGAAGAAAATATATTAACCATTGTGACTCATTTGCTTTCTTGGATCAAAAATCAACAAATAGGAGGAAAAAAATCAGATTAGAAATACAATTGAGGATAAAGAAGAATGAATCCAACATGACATAAACATAGAACACTTCGAATAATTCTTACAGTGATATTGAAAGTGTGTTATACTTTATTTTGGTAACTCAATTTCAGATTGCCTGTAAGGATAGAGTTTTACACATTTGCATCATTTTATATAAAGACATTGTCTTCTCTGAATAATCATTCAGATTTTTAAAAAATTGATTAGAATTGGTGTAATTTCAACTTTGAGCATACTTATATATGAAAATGTGTGATCAATTATGATAGAACCGCATGGTTAAGTATTTGATATGCGTAATGGAGACATTAGTGGAGTGCTCCTCGTCACAGGGAGTCAAAAGTCAGACTTTCTGAGCCAGTCTTTTTCTGTGTTCCAAGAATTTGCAGCAACTGAAATGAAAGAATACCCTGAGTGACTTCTCAAGCTCCACCTTCAACTGCTCTTCTACTCTTATTTAGGCCACAATAAAATCTCAATCACTTAATGCTTGATTAATGTGCAGTGTATTTCTGATAAAAACAGACATGCAACTAAAAAGAGATGAAAAGAAAATTGTTCACTTTAAGGATGTGGGAATACTTTGCTAAAATGAGATTATATATTTAGTTTCATATCATTTTATGGCAAAAGAAGATAGAATCTAAACTACAGGTTTATTTTACAGTAAAGAAATATATATATTGATTTCAATATATATATTTAATTTCAATATATATATTTAATTTCAATATATATTTCTTTATTGTAAAATAAACTATATATATATATATAGTAACTTTTAATTTCAATGAGGAGTTGAGTTGAAAGTTTCTGTAGAAGGCAGAATTCTGAGATGATCCAAAGATTTCCACCTCTAAATATTTGTTGTTGTTCAGTCAGTAAGTTGTGTCTGACTCTTTGCGACCCCATGGCCTGCAGCATGCCAGACTTCCCTGTCCTTGGCCATCTTACGAAGTTTGCTCAAACTCATGTCCATTGAGTCAGTGATGCCAACCATCTCATCTTCTGCAATCCCCTTCAGCCTTTCCCAGCATCAGGGTCTTTTCCAATGAGTTGACTCTTTGCATCAGGTGCCCAAAGTATTGGAGTCTTACAACCTTTCTCCCCTTGAGATAGGCAGAACCTGAGTAGCTTGAGATATGATTTTTTAATTAAAGTACATTATATGGTAGAAGTTATTTTGGAGATATAAATAAGATCCTTAGTTGACTTTGATCATCAAAAGGGAGACTTCCTTCACTAATATGTTACGTACATGTCTTTCATCTCCTTGGTTAAATTCATTCCTAGGTTATCTTCATCATTTTGATGTAATTGTAGATGGGATTGTTTTCTTAATGTCCCTTTTGGATAGTTTGTTATTGGTATATAGAAGTGCACTGGATATTCTGGTTGGTCTGAGTATACACTACAAATATTGATAATAATCTTTATTCCCTTTTGAAAGAAGTTTGAAGGTTCTAGTCCTTGACAAGGGTACTTCTTCCTGTTCCTCCATTCATTGTGCTGTTCCTTCAGTAAACACGGAAGCACCAGGCACTGTTGGCACAAAGATGAGTAAGAGGGTTACTCCTCTCAAGGTGCAGCCGCACTCATTCAAAATTCAAATGTGTGACTCATTTCAGCAAGCATTCCCTTGTATCTGGAACTCTGTTCCTCCCACCACATACTTCCTCATGTACCTCAGTATATCATCCACTTAAACCCTGCATTCTAAGAAACCAAATTCTCTTCTTGTATAGTTTTTTGGTTTTTTTTTTTTCCCTTCAGCTTTTGTTTATACTAGTAGGATCCTTACTCTTCTGTCATGGTAATTGGTGATTATTTCACTGTTCAGTTTATTACCCTATCCTGTCTTGTCTAGAACATGGTTTGGCCTGCCAGCTGCTGCTTGTACCCAGTCTGCATTCTGTCCTAGGTAGTACAAATTCTCCATTTTGTAATGCACAAGTAAATTACCATATCACCTCAATAAGCTAAATTTAATGGATCCTAAAATGAAAAAAAAGTGTGTCGATTGTACTTTGATTATTACTATAAAAGTGCACAGAGCTCAGTAACACTCTGGAAAAATACACCAAAAAATTTTGATAGTAATCTAACCAAAACTGTAATATTTAGTTTTCCCTCTGGGAAAGTCTAGGCCAAACACATTTACAAGTTTGGGTCATGTGCTGAGATCAAAAGTCATTATCAGTTCAATTCCATAGTCATTCAGTCATGTCTGACTCTTTGCGACCTCTTGGACTACAGCACACCAGGCTTCCCTGTCCATCACCAAATCCCAGGGCTTGTTCAAACTCATGTCCATAGAGTCAGTGATGCCATCCAATCATCTCATCCTCTGTTGTCCCCTTCTCCTTCTGCCTTCAATCTTTCCCAGCATCAGGGTCTTTTCCAATGAGTCAGTTCTTCGCATCAGGTGGCAAAAGTATTGGAGTTTCAGCTTCAGCATCAGTCCTTCCAATGAATATTCAGGACTGGTTTCTTTTAGGATGGACTGGTTTGAGGGGGACTCTCAGTAGTCTTCTCCAACAGCAGAATTCAAAAGCATCATTTCTTTGGCACTCAGCTTTCTTTATGGTTCAACTCTCACATCCATACCTGACTACTGGAAAAACCGTACCTTTGACTAGATGGACCTTTGTCGGCATAATAGTCTGTATGTATTTCATCAAGGAAAGAAAATTGTAAGTGCTAGAGGGAGCAAATGACCAATTATGAGGTAGATTAAAGTGTAAATTGACGTTGTCCTGATACAGATCTTTAGTCATCACTATGGTGAGTTTGTGTATTTTTAAAAGATTAAGACCAGTAACCCAGTAATTCGTTAGTCTTTGAATTAACAGAATTGCAAGCCTGAGGCTATGGTCTCCATTGATGCTTGGTTTTAATTCTTATTTACTCCAAGTTCTGGACTTCCCTGGATGCTCAGTGGTAAAAACCTGCTTGCCAATGTAGGAGACACAGGAGACTTAGGTTCCTTTCCTAAGTCAGGAAGATCTCCTGGAGAAGGAAATGGCAACCTACTCCAATTCTTGCCTGGGAAATCCCATAGACAGGGGAGCCTGGCAGGCTACCGTCCAAGGATTGGCAAAGAGTCAGTTATGACTGAGTGACTAAACAACAACAACACTGAAAGTCCTCCTTTGGGGAGTTGTCATGTTCAATAATGAAACCAAATATGCATTAATGTCTTTAACAGAATGCTGCTGCTGCTGCTGCTGCTAAGTCGCTTCAGTCGTGTCCGACTCTGTGCGACCCCATAGACCGCAGCCCACCAGGCTCCCCTGTCCCTGGGATTCTCCAGGCAAGAACACTGGAGTGGGTTGCCATTTCCTTCTCCAAT
Organism: Bubalus bubalis; assembly: GCF_019923935.1. Taxonomy (NCBI): domain Eukaryota; kingdom Metazoa; phylum Chordata; class Mammalia; order Artiodactyla; family Bovidae; genus Bubalus; species Bubalus bubalis. The sequence goes on along the minus strand of NC_059178.1, from coordinate 56,790,455 downwards.
GCATGAAAGTGAAAAGTGAAAGTGAAGTCGCTCAGTCGTGTCTGACTCTTAACGATCCCATGGACTACAGCCCACCAGGCTCCTCCGTCCATGGGATTTTCCAGGCAAGAGTACTGGAGTGGGGTGCCATTGCCTTCTCCGAACAGAATGCTGAGTCTATACTAACAACTGTTGCAAACATGTGTTCATCACCTATGAAAACAAGCCCTGGTCCCCACCCCCAACTCCTAATAATAATCAGAGTGCAGACCCCAGAGAAATATAATATCCTAATTATTGTAACTAGAGCGATATCTAATTGCACACAATGCATAAATCATCAGGTACTTGACCCAATGCAGACATAATCGCAGTATAAAACTATGTAATGATTTCTTGGCATCAAATGGGATGGATAAATCATGAAGTGGTCAGTGCCCTCTGTGAGGAAGGAAGTGGTCTCTATACATGCATTATAATATTCTCATGAAGATGCTTCTCTATTTGTAATAGCATATTTCTTAGAACTGTAGGAATATGCAATTTTAGAGGAAACATTTGGGGATCTAATAAATGTGAGTGGGATTAGATTGTGGATAGAACTTCTTGTATTAGAAAAGAAAAGATTAAGCTATAGCTTAATAAAAATACTGGATATCTTGACTGATAACTAAGTCACATTGGAACATAGAGTTTTAGAAGCAGATATTGATTTTTCAAAAAAAAATATGAAGATGATAAAAGAGATGAAGAGAAGATGCACAAATCTATTTCTGGCCTCAAATCTAGTCAGCATTTTTCAAGTAAAATGGCATTTCCTCTAATGGCATAGCCCAAGATACGTTTCATGTTTAAAGTATGGTGGCAGGGAAATTATTCCATTCATTTTGGGAAAAACAAAACGTTTGTTTTAGGAGGCAATTCTAATGGCTGTATATATATGTGTGTGTGTGTGTGTGTGCGTGTGTGTGTGTATGCCTGTATTTCTTTTCCTTTTTCTATAATTCTGATCTCACCATTAAAAATCATACTTAGCATACAATAGCAGCAAGTTATACATTTTTTAATACAGTTTTTGAGTCCTGAACGCTGACTCAGATGCTTACTCATAATTGGGATCTCTGATGTTTTAGACATTTTCTTCCATCGAATGCATAAGAAAAATTTAGCTATTCTTTAGAAATTAAAAGCATTGTTAGAATTTAATGAGAAGACGGTACTTCATATCTATTTTACTACTTAAAGGAGTTTTGCTCTGATATCTAGTTAGCAAGTACTTAAGGACCTACAATATAGAACCTGTTGTTCTGAGCCCCATTGATAAGGCAGTGAGGAGAACAAGTCCCTTGCTTCTCATTCTTATAAAAGGAAGCTAATGATGTGCAAGTGAGTTAATTTAAAAAGATAAACCCTAATAAGAATTGTGGAAAAACACAATATGAGGTAACGTGCTGGAGAACGATGTGGACATGAGTGCCCTGGGTGGTTTGGGCAACCCTGGAGCTCAGGGAGAAGCTGAGTAAGACCTTGGGTAAGGAAAAGGAGCTTCCAAGGTGGATCAGTAGGAAAGAATCTGCCTGCAATGCAGGAGACACGGGTTCAGTCCATCGGTTGGGAAGATCCCCTGGAGGAGGAAATGTCAACCCACTCCAGTATTCTTGCCTAGAAATCCTATGGACAGAGGAGCCTGGCAGGCTACCATCCATGGGGTACCAAAGAGTCAGAGACAGTTTAGAGACTGAGCACACATCCATGTGCCAGAAGAAACTCCAAAACACACAGTCAGTGCTAAGGAGTTTGGGATTTGATCTCACTTTACTGGGAAGGTTTTGGAGTGTTTTAAAAGGGAATGATGTTTCCTAAGGCCCACTTGACTTCGCATTCCAGAATGTCTGGCTCTAGGTGAGTGATCACACCATCGTGATTATCTGTGTCGTGAAGATCATTTTTGTATAGTTCTGTGTATTCTTGCCACCTCTCCTTAATATCTTCTGCTTCTGTTAGGTCCATACCATTTCTGTCCTTTATTGTGCCCATCTTTGCAAGAAATGTTCCCTTGGTATCTCTAATTTTCTTGAAGAGATCTCTAGTCTTTCCCATTCTATTGTTTTCCTCTATTTCTTTGCATTGAACCCTGAGGAAGGCTTTCTTATCTCTCCTTGCTAGTCTTTGAAACTCTGCATTCAAATGGGTATATCTTTCCTTTTCTCCTTTGCCTTTAGCTTCTCTTCTTTACTCAGCTATTTGTAAGGCCTTGTCAGACAACCATTTTGCATTTCTTTTCTTGGGTATGGTCTTGATCACTGCCTTCTGTACAGTGTCATGAACCTCTGTCCATAGTTCTTCAGGCACTCTGTCTATCAGATCTAGGCCCTTAAATCTATTTCTCACTTCCACTGCATCATCGTAAGGGATTTGATTTAGGTCATACCTGAATGGTCTAGTGGTTTTCCCTACTTTCTTCAATTTAAGTCTGAATTTGGCAATAAGGAGTTCATGATCTGAGCCACAGTCAGCTCTGGTCTTGTTTTTGCTGACTGTATATAGCTTCTCCATCTTTGGCTGCAAAGAATATAATCAATCTGATTTCGGTGTTGACCATCTGGTGATGTCCATGTGTAGAGTCTTCTCTTGTGTTGTTGGAAGGTGTTTGCTCTGACCAGTGCGTTCTCTTGGCAAAACTCTGTTAGGCTTTGCCCTGCTTCATTCTGTACTTCAAGGCCAAATTTGCCTGTTACTCCAGGGAGCTCTTGACTTCCTACTTTTGCATTCCAGTCCCCTATGATGAAAAAGTGATCTTTGTGGGTGTTAGTTCTAGAAGGTCTTGTAGGTTTTTATAAAACAATTCAACTTCAGCTTCTTCAGTATTACTGGTCAGGGCATAGACTTAGATTACTGTGATATTGAATGATTTGCTTTGGAAATGAACAGAGATCATACTGTCATTTTTGAGATTGCATCCAAGTACTGCATTTTGGACTCTTTTGTTGACCATGATGGCTACACCATTTCTTCTATGGGAGTCGTGCCCACAGTAGTAGATATAATGGTCATCTGAGTTAAATTCACCCATTCCAGTCCATTTCAGTTCACCGATTTCCTGAAATGTCATTGTCCATTCTTGCCATCTCCTGTTTGACCACTTGCCTTGATTCATGGACGTAACATTCTAGGTTCCTCTGCAGTATTGCTCTTTACAGCATCAGACTTTACTTCTATCACCCATCACATGCATAACTGGGTGTTGTTTTTGCTTTGGCTCCATCTCTTCATTCTTTCTGGAGTTACTTCTCCACTGATATCCAGTATCATATTGGGCACCTACCAAACTGGGGAGTTCATCTTTCAGTGTCATACCTTTCTGCTTTTTCATACTGTGCCTAGAGGAGGTGATAGAATTTGAGTTGAGCTATTTCAAATCCCAAAAAATGATGCTGTGAAAGTGCTGTACTCAATATGCCAGCAAATCTGGAAAACTCAGCAGTGGCCGCAGGACTGGAGAAGGTCAGTTTTCATTCCAAAGAAAGGATATGCCAAAGAATGCCCAAACTACCACACAATTGTACTCATCTCACACGCTAGCCAAGTAATGCTCAAAATTCTCTAAGCCAGGCTTCAACAATGCATGAACCGTGAACTTCCAGATGTTCAAGCTGGATTTAGAAAAGGAAGAGGAAGCAGAGATCAAATTGCCAATATTCGCTGGATCATCAAAAAAGCAAGAGAGTTCCAGAAAAACATCTACTTCTGCTTTATTGATTATGCCAAAGCCTTTGACTGTGTGGATCACAACAAACTGTGGAAAATTCTGAAAGAGATGGGAATACCAGGCCACCTGACTGGCCTCCTGAGAAATCTGTATGCAGGTCAAGAAGCAACAGTTAGAACTGGACATGAAACAACAGACTGGTTCCAAATCAGGAAAGGAGTACGTCATTGTCACCCTTCTTATTTAACTTTTATGCAGAGTACATCATGAGAAATGCCAGGCTGGAAGAAGCACAAGCTGGAATCAAGATTGCTGGGAGAAATGTTAATAACCTCAGATATGCAGATGACACCACCCTTATGGCAGAAAGTGAAGAACTAAAGAGCCTCTTGATGAACATTAAAGAGGAGAGTAAAAAAGTTGGCTTAAAACTCAACATTCAGAAAACTAAGGTCATGGCATCTGGTCCCATCACTTCATGGCAAATAGATGGGGAAACAATGGAAACAATGACAGACTTCATTGTTTTGGGTTCCAAAATCACTGGAGATGGTGACTGCAGCCATGAAATTAAAAGACACTTGCTCCTTGGAAGAAAAGCTATAACCTACCTAGACAGCATATTAAAAAGCAGAGACATTACTTTGCCAACAAAGGTCCATCTAGTCAAAGCTATGGTTTTTCCAGTAGTCATGTATGGATGTGAGATTTGGACTATAAAGAAAGCTGAGCGCCGAAGAATTGATGCTTTTGAATGGTGGTGTTGGAGAAGACTCTTGAGACTCCCTTGGACTGCAAGGAGATCAATCTAGTTCATCCTAAAGGAAGTAAGTCCTGAATATTCATTGGAAGGACTGATGCTGAAGCTGAAACTCCAATACTTTGGCTACCTAATGCGAAGAACCCACTCATTGGAAAAGACCCTGATGCTGGGAAAGATTGAAGGCAGGAAGAGAAGGGTACAACAGAGGACGAGATGGTTGGATGGCATCACTGACTCTATGGACATGTGTTTGAGTAAGCTCTGGGATTTGGTAATGGACAGGGAAGCCTGGCATACTGCAGTCCATGGGGTCGCAAAGAGTCGGACATGACTGAGCAACTAAACTGAACTGAACCTCCACCTGATTTACACTTAAATGACCAAGGTTTCTCTGTTCGCTGTCTCCATGGATCCATGTAGGAGACCATCAGTGAAAGATGATTCCGTCATACCAGTGGAGACATTACTGGAGCTGAGAGAGAGCTGGCAGACCTACAGGACAGTTTGCTGAGGGCATCAGGGCAGAGAGGATCCAAATATGACCCTAAAACTTTAGCCTGGAGCTGAGGAGGTGCCATTATTCACATCAGGAGGCTGTGTGAAGGCAGAATTGAGGCAAGGAGTGATTAAGAGGAGTGGGGTGGTAGTGTGTTCTGTGAGCCCATCCAGCCATGTTCAATTTGATAAGGTAATTAAGATGCAAAGTGGGGAAGTTATGGAGTCTGAATGCACAAAATAAACCCTTATCTCAGATACAAGTCAGAGCCAGAAGAATGAGCCCCTGAGAATGAAGGCAAACTCAGACTCTTTGGAGAAGAAAATTGCAGCCCACTGCAGTATTCTTGCCTGGAGAATTTCATGGACAGAGGAACCTGGTGGGCTATAGTGCATGGGATCGCAAAGAGTCAGACAGGATTGAGTGACTAACACACACACAAACCCAGATACTCATTTAAGTCTCGGAGACAGAGAGCTTTGGGTGAAGTAGGTGAACAGCTTTACTGCTTTGCCAGGCAAGGGGGCCACAGCAGGCTAATGCCTTCAAAATGTGTCCTGACCTGGAGGGGGAAGTGAGGAGTTTAATTCAAAAAGGGTGTGATCAGCTCATGAACATTGTTCTAATGGGCTGGTGAGGAGTTAAGTGAATATCAGCATCATCAACCTTCCAGTTCGAATCAGTCTGGAGTCGACATGCTGGTAGGCATAGGGGCATCCTGCTGTTAATTTCTCCCACCTGGTGGGGGTTTTAGTATCTGGGAAACAGCTCAGAGATACTGTTAAGTATATCCTTGGAGGGGGAACCTGGACTCTGCCCCTAGGTTGCAACATGTTTCTTCTGACTGTTCCTCTCTTCCCTAATTAGCATCTGTTTAAACCTGCTCCTGGGAACTCAGGGAAGGTCCTGGAGGCTGAATGGAGCCTGTTTCCTATAATCCAGAAAGGGGGGACTGTAAACCCCAATCAGTTTTTAGATGATAAAATGATTTTTTTGAGTTAGTTTTTTTTTTTAAGTTATTTATTTATTTTTGACTATGCGGGATCTTTGTTACCTCGAGGGCTTTTCTCTAGTTGTGCTTGGTTGTTCAGTTATAAGTCGTGTCCAACTCTTTGTGACCCCATAGACCCTCCAGGATCCTCTGTCCATGAGATTCTCCTGGCAAGAATACTGGAGTGGGTTCTCTGCATCCTCTAAGGACATAATTTGCATTCTCATAGTCATTTACATTACCAACGGCATTCCACGACTTAGCTCAGAGACACTGGAATGAAACCTGAAGGTTGTAGCAAAGGGCACACTGAATAGGAAATTTTTTCTGGGGGGGGGAGGTTGGGCAACTTCAGTTTTTCCCACCAGGAAAAAGGGGAAGAGGTATTCCCAGTAGTTTGCACGCTTCTCATTGCGGTGACTTCTCTTTCTGCAACCACAGGCCTAAGAGCACAGGCTCGATAATTGTGGTGCATGCGCTTAATTGGTCCTTGCATGTGGGATCTTCCTGGATCAGGGACCGAACCCATGCCTCCTGTATTGGCAGGTGGATTCTTTACCACTGAGCCACCAGGGAAGCCCCAGATGATAAAAATAATTTTTAAAGAAAAATAAGATCAAGCATTACTTCTATTTCCAACTTTTCTTGATGAAATACAATGTAATTTTGATTTTGAACTGATCTAGCAAATGATAGTTTTATTAACCAGAAAGTACAGGTATTTGAAATATCAATGTTCCAGAGAGATATCTGACAGTTTTTACTTGCATTTTGTTTTAATATTGTCTGAGTAGTATTTAGTGGATTTCTGGGCTTGAAAAGAAATGTAGTGGGTGAAGGAAGAAGTAACGTGAATAGAATGAACTTCAGTGTTGGCGCATTAAACAGCAGTTAGAATTAAACATCTTCCGGTTGTGCTAGTCCAGGAAGCATAGGAGATGTGGGCTCAGGCCCTGCAGCCAGGAAGATGCCCTGGAGAAGGGAATGGCGACCCACTCCAGTGCTCTTGCCTGGAGAATCTCATGGGCAGAGGAGTCTGGTAGGCTACAGTCCATGGGGTCTCAAAGAGCTGGAAACAACTGAAGCGACTCAGCATGCACCTAATTACAGAATTGGAACAGTACTTAGAGCATGTGACATGATACTGAAAAATGATGACAGATCTATGATTAACACTATAAAATATATGTTTTGTGATTATCATATTTTTAAATAAATTTAATTTGGGGTGTTTGATTGCCCTTCTTCCTCTTGTCCTCCTTTACCTAATTCAGATATGCCAAAAAATTCATTTTGTTGTCTCCTGATCAAGTTTTTATTCCTTAACAATCAGCCATGTATAGATGTAAAGGTTATTTGTCTCAGATACATTCATAATATAAGCATCTGGGAAGATTGAATCACTATTTCACAAAAAATGGTAAATGCTTGCCACCTAATGGTAAGAATGGGAACATAAGAGGATTTAAAAATATCAACAAAAAATAATTTCCAAAAGAAAGAAATGAATTCAGTGAAATATGTAGTTCATTATCTTTGAATATAATAAAATATAAATGTTATTTGAAAGCTACTCTTTTACTTCTTAAAATTTGAAAGATAAAATAGACTTGTTTGGATTAACATTTGACTTTTTTTCATGAAAAATCATCAGATTTTCCCAATCATAAAAGTAACTATTTGTGTGTATATGTATATATGAAAAAGTTTCTCAGAAAAACCCAAATATAACTTATAAATATCCTAGAGGCAATGGCAACCCACTCCAGTACTCTTGCCTGGAAAATCCCATGGATGGAGGAGCCCAGTGGGCTGCAGTCCATAGGGTCGAGAAGAGTCGGACACGACTGAGCAACTTCACTTTCACTTTTCACTTTCATGCATTGGAGAAGGAAATGGCAACCCACTCCAGTATTCTTGCCTGGAGAATCTCAGGGACAGAGGAGCCTGGTGGGCTGCTGTCTGTGGGGTCGCACAGAGTCAGGCACAAATGAAGCGACTTAGCAGCAGCAGCAGCAGCAGAGATAGTGATTGCTAGCATTTTAGCTTAATATTTCCAGTAAAGGTTTTCATATATATATTTACATGTGAGACTATAATTTAAAACAATTTTCATCCTTATTTTCCACCCAATTTTATACCTCAGTAGTTTCCCTCCTACTACTCCATGACACCTTAAGAATTAAGAATCCTACCACTATAATGATTTTTGAACATTGGGGCAACACTTGCCAAACTTTTGTTTTTGAGTGTGTGTGTGTGTTGTCTCTTAAGAAGTATACAAATAAAATTGGAGATAGTTGGATTAAACATGGTTAAACATACACTTTTTCAGCAGGGAGGATCACTAGAAGGGTAACGCCAGGAGGTCATCTTGAGATATGGTGCTGTGGTGGATCCTAAAACCAGGGAAACCAGAGTCTCACATGCAGCCACTTCCAGCAGCTAGGAGGCAGCTGGCCTTAAGTCAGTCACATAGCTTCATTTGCCTTGAACATCAAGAAGGAGCATTTTGTCTGCAGGTAACAGAATATATGGGGTTTCCTTGGTGACTCAGTGGTAGAGAATCCTCCTGCCAATGCAGGAAGCTGCTGTTTGACCCCCGGATCAAGAAGATCCCCTAGAGAAGGAAATGGCAACCCACTCCAGTATTCTTGCCTGGGAAATCTCATGGACAGAGGAGCCTGGTGGGCTACAGTCCATGAGATCGCAAAAGAGTCAGACACAATTTAGCAACTAAACAACAGCAACCCATCTCCCTGTTCTATAGACGTGGTAACTGAGTGAATATTGTTGAAGAAAGTGATCTCTCCTTAGGGATTATCACTCCTTAAGTCTGAGTTGCTGCCCTACCCTCTGTAGTGTTTAGTACTCTACAACCCCGTGACCAAGTGCCTGAAGAAGCACTCTCTAAGCTTCAAGTTCATGGACAATTAACCTGGTCCAAAAGGGTGCTTTACACAATCGTCTTTATCTGTCCATGCAGGAGAGAAGAGGAAACAGTTTGGAAAGACTCAGGGTTAAAATATCCATTTTCTATGTCTAGAAGTATCATTCTATGAATGATTAAATCCAGAGCACTGCTGTGCTTCACATAAGGCATCTTTTGGCTCATGGAATATTTCAATACATTCAGTTTCTGGTTTTTCTCAAAAAGAAATACTTAGCGTTAGATTGGATGATAAAATGGTGATGGTTGATAAATCCTTCTGATGAAGTGCAATTGCTACACTCATTATGTCCAAACATGCTTTTAAATAATTCAGAGACCAAATGCAATGCAAGTTCTTTCTTCTATGTACTTGGGTTTTAGCACCAATATGAGGCTATGTTTGCTATTCTGAAATAGCAACCTAGTCCCAGAAATAAGCATATTTCTGATCGTAGGAACTGCCTTTGTGAAATACTTTGAATTTTAAGGGTTACCTTATTAGCTGCATTATTATGTGTCGAGGGAGTGTGTAATTTCCTCGGTTCTCTCTTGTTGCAGCAAAAATTTGAAGCAACAGGTGAATCGGTGTTACAGCTCAGTTTTATTTAGAAAGCAAAGGAAAATACATCCTCGGGCCATGAGGGCAGGCCGACCCAAAAGATGAAAAGAGAAACCCCTGGCTCAATTTTGGCTCCTCTTTTTATATGTTTTTTTCTTCTCCCTCTGAGCCTGACCTGTAGAAACTGGGCTAGCCAGGAGGCCTGTTTGTTCTACCTAAGGTCCTCACTCTGGTCCTGAGACCTTCCTTTGTTCTAGTTTCGTGGGCTTTTCCCTTATATGTGTTCCATTTTGGACTCCTTTTTCCTGTTCTAACTACTTAACATTCCCCCCTCAAGAGATGGGAGGCCCAATTCTTTGGGAATAGGCACATCAAGGTCTCTCTGGCTCCTTCCTGCTGAACTGGATGGCAAGCATCATTGGACCTCCCCCTCTTGCTAGTCTCAATCCTCAGAGTCCTTATAGTGGTGTCCATCCAAGGGTGAGTGATATTTTCTGTGGTCGGCTGTAGTTTTATATGTCCTTGTTAAACTGGCACTGCACGTTGTAGCCTTTTTCCCTGGACAGAGACAAAATGTGTTAGACAACTGATAATATATGGAGCGATCATAAGCAGCATCAATATGGTGATAACAAGGATTAGTAGGGGCATTAACCAACTCCAAATGTCCTCCACGCCAGGAGAAGGATCCCCAAAAAAGAGACTGTAGCCACCCCAAGAACTCTCCAGCTTGTTCTCTGAGGTCCTGTAGGATCTAGAATGTTTTTCTTGAGGACTGTGAGACTTTCTTTAACTTAGCTGGAGGTATTTACCCAGAAACAACACATCTCATTCAAGATGGCTCAAGTCCCTCCTTCTTCAGGGATCAGGAGATCTATCTCCTGTCTATTTTGGAGTACAACCCCTGCCAAGCTGTATTGGCTCTTTAGAGCTGTCCTGAGAAATCTTACCCCCAGAAACTTAATTTTGGGGGTGTTCATTAGAATGGCAGTCATTTTTAGTCTGAATAGGTATCTGAGATCTCCAGGGGCTCACAGTTGGACTGAGAGCCCTCTTCTGTTTTTTTCCATGGCTTGACTCATGAGTAGTGAATCCAGGAGTTGTGTCCTGGAACCTTGACTGCTGTGGGGGTAGAAAGTATTACAGGGTAGGGGTCCTTCCATGTGGGCTGGAGTGGAGCCTTTGGCGACCCATCTTTCCAGATTTTAATTAGGACTTGAGTCCCTGGAGCATATAGTGGTGGATCTTCAGAATCTTTAGGGTGCTGGTTGACAAGCATATAAATTGTTGGAATTGTCCAATGGCCATGGTATAAGACCAGAGGATCTGAGCCTCTGGATCTAGGAAGAAGTCATTGGCATAAACAAAAGGTCTCCCATATAGCATCTCATAAGGACTAAGACCAACCTGTTTCTTAGGGGCAATACGGGTGTGGAGGAGAGCTATTGGTAAAGCCTCCTTCCATCCCAGGGAGGTCTCCCCGGTTATCTTTTTTATCCCTGATTTTAAGAACTGGTTGGCTCTTTCTACTTTTCCTGAACACCGACACCTCCAGGCACAATGGAAATAATAAGTAATGCCCAATGCTTTAGAGAACGCTTAGGTGACCTTAGAAGTAAATGATGTCCCATTGTCACTTTGTAATGACCCAGGGGCAGACCAAATCTTGTAATGATTTCATGGAGCTTTTTTTTTTTTACCACCTCCTCAGGCTTCTCAGTCCAGGTGGGAAAGCCTTCAATCCATCCTGTGAATATATCTATCATGACTAATAGGTATTTATACCCTTAAGAAACTGGCCTCTGGGTGAAGTCCATCAGCCTACCTCCTGGATAGGTCCCACGTCGTTGGATGGGCTGGGGTTTTTGAACTCCTCAGGGGTTGTTTAATTGGCAAGTGTGACAAGAAGAAACCACTTGCCTTATAGTTGTTTAGAGGCCTGTTCCTCTGAAGGACCTTTCTAGTAATCTTTGGAGTGCCTTCTCCCCTAAATGAGTGGTGGCATGTAGGGAGTTAACTAACTTCTATTGGAGGCTCCAGACAGAAAAAGGAGTCCTTCCTTTTGGAACCACCCCATATGATCCTCCTGAAGGCCTTCACTCTTAGCTTTAAGAGTCTCACCTTCAGTATATGATGGAGTTTCTGGTAAATTAGTCTCTGGAACTAAGGTGGCAACCCCTATTAGGTCATTGTTCTGTAATACTGCTCTCTTAGCAGCTTAATCAGCTGGTTGGTTCCCTCATGCCACTTCATGCTCCCTTTTTAGTGTCCTTTACAGTGGGAGACTGAAACCTCAGTGGGCAGATGAACTGCCTCTAAGAGCCTGAGGATTTGATCACCATATTTGACTGGGGACAATTGGGTGGTCAAGTGGCCTCTGTCTTTCCAAATAGCCACATGTGCATGTAGCACCAGAAAGGCATACTTGGAGTCGGTGTAAATGGCTACTCTTTTTCCTTTTCCCAGCTCTAAAGCTTGAGTCAGGGCCATAAGCTAAGCTAATTGGGCTGAAGTACCTGGTGGCAAAGGCTTAGCCTCTATGGTCTCAAAATTGGAGACTACTGCATACCCGGCTCTTCTTTTTCCATACAAGACAAAGCTGCTTCATCAGTGTGCCAGATTTCCTCAGGATTGGCCAGAGGATCCTCTAATAATCCCTCTTGGGGTTTTGTCCAGTGGTCCAAGGTTTCTAAGCAACAGTGAAAGGGGAGAGAGCCCTCGGGGGTAGGCAGGAGGGTGGCTGGGTTAAAAACCTCACAAGTGGATATAGTGAGACCTGGATTTTTCCATACGCTCTACTTGATATCTGAGGCTCCTTTGATCAGACATCCATAAATGGCCTCTCCCATTCAGGAGTTGTTTCACTTGGTGGCTGATAAAAATAGTTAGTTTGCCCCCAAAAGAGAGTTTTAAAGTGTCTTCTACCAGGACTGCAATAGGAAAAATCTCTTCCCAATAAGGGAGTAGGGCACTCAGGGACCAAGAAACTGATGGGAAAATAGTTGTCCATGCCAGCACCAAAGAAGTGCTCAGGTGAATCTTTTTGTAATTGTTTTTCCTGTAGCACTCAAAATGGTACAGGTTTGGGGGGAGAAGGCTGTGAAGCTGGAGGTCAGGACAGAGTAGGTAGCCCCTGTGTCAACCTGCCACATCCAGTTGCACCCTTGGCTCCAGCCCTGTTGATGATTATCTGTGACAGGCAGGCTGGCTGGAGCGGGACGCTTCAGTCCTCTTGAACCATCATGAGGGAAGGCTTGGCACTTGACCTTGAGACTCTTGAGTCCTGAGGCCAGGACTCAATTAATGGCATTGGGACTTGCCGCCCAAGTCCCAATTAATGGCATTTGTAGCAAGCCGCTTTATGAGACTTGTCATGGTTTTGACACTCTTTGGCTCAGTGTCCCGCCTGTCTACAGATTAGGCATTTGCCCTGTGCCTTGTCCTCCAAGGACTCGAGGTTTGCCATAGGGCTTCCCTGGAGGGTGGCCAGCATCTGAGCATGACTTGTCTCTTTCCTTCTCTCTTTCTTCTGGGCCTTGGCCCCTCTCTCCTGTTCTCTGTTATAAAAGGTATTGGTGGCCATCTGGACTATCTCATCTGAAAAGGCAGCAGGGTCCTGCTACTGGAGCTGTTGCAACTTGATCCTGATACCTGATGCACATAGGGACAGGAATGTGTCCTTTAAAATCACCTGTCCCTTGTAAGAGTCTAAGTCCAGATTGGTAAACTTTTGGAGGGCCTCTTTTAGACTTTCCAGAAAAGCAATGGGATTCTTGTTGGACTCCTCAGTTATTGCTGAGACCAGGCACAGTCCCAACTAACAGGCCTCCTTCTGTTTCCATGGGTGGACTTCCTTAGTGGTGAGTCTTTAGGAAGCTTATCCTACCCAGTATTGTTGCAACCTGAGAGCCGGGCATCCTGAGTCAGGGTGCAGATCCCCAGGCAGGTTGAGGCATGTCGGCCTCCAGAGAGTTGATTCCCTGGGCAGGTCGAGGCATGTTGACCTTCTGGGACCCCAGGCTGGTGGATCCCCAAGCAAGCTGAGGCACACCAACCTCCCAGGGATCAGATCCCTAGGCAGGTTGAGGCAGGTTGACCTCCTGGGATCTCCAGGCTGGAGTTGGGCATCTCGAAGGTCTCCAGCATGACCAGTGCTGGGAAGGATTAAGGGGTTGTAATCTTAACTCTGTGCTGGTTTGTCCACTGCGGATGGGAATAGATACTATGATGTAAAGCAATCCAAGACTGTGCCCTGAGACTGGGAACCTGGTAAAACAGCCATAAGCCTTATCCTCTTATTGCTCTGAGGAAATGTAAGTCACTGATTTCTTCCCCTAGTCCTCCATAAGAGCAGTTTAGGGTGTTTCCAATGGTAAACTTTTTATTGTCATAGATCCACTTTAGGTAATAACAGAAGCAATGACAAAAGAGTGGGTTATCTGGTCCTGTTAGGGGCCTTAAGAGTATTTTAAAAATAGGCTGGGTGGAGCAATGTTGCCTACAAGGGGGCAGAGTCCTGGTTGTAGGAGTTATGAAGTGGCTTAAGAACAAATTGATAAGAGGCAACAAACTAGATGTTCCATAAAAGTGGAGTGGAGATTTGATCCAGGGGTATGTCTCCTATGTAACTTTAGGAGAAGCGTGGTAAGGCTTTGGGTTCAAATGGCCTGCAGGGCTAACTCCCCAAATGGCGAACATTATCCCCATAAGCCCAATTGCCCTTGAAGAGATGCCACCAATAGATGGGCTTTTAGCAGGCATTGTGTGCCTGTCATCTGCCCTAGTGGGTTCACTGAGAGATGCTGTTGATGCACATGTTGTAAGAAGCATGGAAGATGAAGGCCTGAATGTCTAGAGAGATTGGATATTATACGGTATTTCTCTCCCAAGGGCCAGCTATTTTCTGGTTGTCCTTGCAGAAGATTGGAAAGGCAACATTGTGAGCCCAGAAGGGGCTCAGGAAAAGAGCATAAAACAGGAGGGAAGGGGGCAGGGCCCAACTTTTGAAAAAATGACAAAGCCCAAGGGCATAACATAAACCAGTTAAAATCAGATGGGTCCAAGATGACTAGTCAAATTCAACTAAACCTTGATCCTCAATCTGCAAGCTAAATGACACACCCAGAGGCACCAGCACAGTTCCAAGGCACCGTCAAGAGACTGAGGAGTGGGTGGTTCCCCAATTGTTGGAATGATCCTCCCACTCATTAGCATATGAAATCACCCAGCCCACAAAAACTAACCACATCTTATTCCACAGCCGCTCCCCTCTGTGATGGCCCACACTCTGAGTGTGCTTCTCTCTGAATCCAAACAAAGCCACGTCTTACCTATCACTGTGTCTCTCACTGAGTTTTTTTCAATAAGGCATCAAGAGCCTGAGCTTCATTAGGTCCTGACGCCAGGCACAATGGATTTTGGCCAGTCTCAAGTCCCAGTTGGACATAACTAAATGACTAAGCATAGCACAGAGTCCCTGCCACGAGGGTTTGAGTCCCAATCTTAGCTAAATGATTTCAGGTACAACTTTCAGAAATGGAAAGATGATGACTTGCCCAATACTTTGTAAGCAGTGGCATAGGTGGAGAGAGGAGCTGAAGGACAGGAGAAAGCAGTGGGAAAAACATGCCAAGGAATCCCCTTCATAACCTGCCAGAAAATCTGCTAAATATCTGATCTGTGCTCACAGTTTTCATTGGCCTGATCCTTGGAAATAAGTAGATTTCTGATCGTAGAAACTGCCTGTGTGAAATACTTTGAATTTTGAGGATTACTTTACTAGCTGCCACTTTATTATGTGTCAGAGAAGTGTGTAATTTCCTCCGTTGTGTCTCACTGCAGCAAAAATTTGAAGCAACGGATGAATCAGTGTTACAGCTCAGTTTTATTTAGAAAGCAAAGGGAAATACATCCTGGGGCCATGAGGGTGGGCCAACCCAAAATTTGCGAAGAGAAGCCGCTGGCTCAATATTGTATCCTCTTTTTATATTTTTTCTCCTCTTCCTGAGCCTGCTGTATGTAAACTGGGATAGCCAGGAGGGCTGCTTGTTTTACCTGAGGTCCTCACTCAGGTCCATGGACCTTCCTTTGTTCTATTTTCACGGGCTTTTCCCTCCTTTGTATTTTAGCCACCACCATTTTGGACTTCTTTTTCCTATTCTAACTACCTAACATAAGTAAACCTTGATTTCTTCCAGATAATTTTAGGAAATAAAGGGGTTGGTTTTTTAAGGTTTTTTAAGAGACAATCGCTTTTGACAATGTATATTGGATTTCCAAGTAGAATAAGTCCTCTAAAAATTGATAGAATATGTGCTTTTTCAGCAGTAGTCAGAGAACCAAATGAATGAATGAGATTTAGTTGCTGAGAATATCACAATTTCTATTATATTTGAAGACTTGACCTGGAAGGTTAATTCTCCACCAATAATCACACTTGCAAGAATCATCTCTGGGATATGAGCTAAATTGGCCAGCTAAACTTTTGTTCACTGATATTAAATTAATTAAAATATCTGTTGATTCTTTACTACAACCCTAGAAATATTAACCCACCTAAAGTGAAAGTGAAAGTGATGTCGCTCAGTCGTGTCTGACTCCTTGTGACCCCACGGACTGTAGCCTACCATGCTCCTCCATCCATGGGATTTTCCAGGCAAGAGTACTGGAGTGGGTTGCCATTTCCTTCTCCAATTAACCCACTAAGAAATTAAAAATACTCTTTTTTTGTTAAAAAAAAAAAGCATGTCCATAGCCTTAAAGAACTCATGGGGAACGATGAAAAACTTATACTAAGTGTTAAACTCTTTTAAAAATTAAAAGTAGAATAGGATTTAAGGCAAAAATAACTTTCTGATAGATTGTAATGATATTTCAAAACTCTATAGATAATTTAATTCTGATAGGATTTGGATAGCAGAGTAGAGATGGAGTTTTTCTAGGACAGAGAGAGAGGGAGGGAACAGTGTAGCCAATGAACCAAAGATCTCAGGAGCATGTGGAGAGCAATGGGAAGTGCTCATGGGCTGTGTGTATGTATGTCCCCAGACATCCTTGAAGGGACGGTGAGAACATACATTGATTTGGGAGGCAGGAAGGTGCCATTTAGTTTTTTTTTTTAGCAGGAGGTAAAAATAAGAATCTTTAATGAACTCCTGTGCATTCGCATTTTAGATGAGAGAAATGTCCAGACGTACAACATGAAGACAATTCAGAATCCGATTCTATTTTGTTTTTGGTGTCTATGAGACAAAATTCATTTTTGTTCAAGGAGTAGAAGCTATGATCATTTGTTTCTTAGCCACTGCACAGGCTGCTTATTTGTTTGTGTTTGTTGTTTGCCTGTCAGTTCTATAAATGTTAGCGAAGGTGAGGAAGGAAAAATGAAATAGTAGTGGAATAGTAATTGTTTTGCAAGTGAGGATGGTTTCAATTAACTGGCATATTTGCATAATTATCTCATGTAATGTGTCAGGAATATGATTTATTGACAGTCCTAGATGCCCTGTTCCATTCCCAGTCAAACCACCAATATTTAATGATAACTGACTGACACATTGATGTTTTGTAAGACATTTTTGAGACTCATTAAGTAGCAGAAACAGAAACAACATCGCTTTTGGAGAATTTGGAATCCTAATCTTTAGTGCCCTTACTAAGCTACTGTTCTACCTCACTGGTACAGAATGCGATGCCATCTTTACCTGTAGATTTAAAATTTTAAAAGTAAGCCCATCCTATTTAATAGTAGTTCTAATAATTTTTCCACCTCTTTCTGCAAGGTCAAAGCATATTTATGGTCTTTTAAAGGTATTCTTTACTTGATGGATTAGCTGTACTTTCAAAACCACTGCAATGTATCAGGTAGTAAGTTTTTTTTTGCATTTTGCAGCTGCTCTAATCTATTTGCAGAAAACTCCTTTTTTGTTCTGTGTACACATTTTGACAACATTCATTATCTGCTAAACAGACTATATTGGTTCTGCAAAATAGTTGACTACAGAAATTCAAATTTAGTTCCATACTGAAAAGCAGACTTTTGCAGTAATAGATTGGATCATTACATTTTGCATTGTAAAAGCTTTACACCATGTTGAAAGCAGGAGTCAAATAAAATGTTAAGCCTGATACTTTTCAAGATGACCACTGCATCTGCATCTTTTCTACTCTTTAATACTGTTTTTCAAAATGACAGTTACATCCTTTTTATTATTTAACAAGGGATTTAGAGGCAAACCAAGCAGAAGGAAGAGGAAACTCTCCTGGGATCTGGGATGAGGGGGACAGCGGGGGCGGGGGGTGGGGGGGGGTGGGTGTGGGGAAGGGCTTGGAGAGTCAGAGGAATGCCTAGTTCAAGTTATGTTGCTTTTGATTTTCAAGACTTGATCATTTAAAGAAAGTATTCCTCTGGGAATGTTAAAATATTTTAACTTACTTTATGTAAAGCATTTTCCTAACAATTTTGATTAATATGGAAAACATGTTTAAAGAAGATAACGTTCCTTAAAAAAAACCCCACAACATGTGGTTTTGAAGGTGAAGATTATAATATGACTGCACTGTTTAGATAATACTGATCACTGATAAAAACTTTACTGATTGATGAACCACTGTAAATTTTGTGTTTTGTATCTAATGGGTTTTTCTGGGGATACCTGTCCTGAAAATGGTTATGGAACTATTATTGACAAAAATAAACACTAAAATTACATTTTATGAGATGTGGATGATTAAAAAGGCAAAAACAAAAATTACTTTATAGCCCTGTCTGTAATTCATAGTGTAGTATTACTCTAGAGATTTGTTATAAGTAACCAATTATTCTATAATGAAAGAAATGTATTTTTGAATATTGAAGTCATATCTAACATTAGAATTTGTTTTATTAGACTCATCACTAGTTCTTGTATTTTTATAACCAAGTTACAAATTCTTAGAGTTCTTACTTTATCCAACATGAATTATAATGTGGAGATCATTGGCCATCATACCTAAAGTTAGTAGAATGTGTGAAATATAGGCCAAGTAGGCTAATTTCATTACCATATTACATGCTAAATGTCAGTGAGAATGATATGCATTTTTTTTATGTTGTTCAAGATAAATTTTCCCTTGTTCTGAATTTCCATGATATTCCTTGCTTCTTTTGTATGCTTAAATAATATCATAGGGTTTGGTTTAGTATATAGTTTCTTCATTAGTATTTTGTAAGCATACACTTTCCAAAGTATTTCAATATTTCCATTAAACTAAAAATTTTTTGAACAGGACAGTTAAATTCATACATACAGAATTTCAGTGTAAAACATAATGTTATGCATGTGGTCATCAGTGAAGTTTCACTAAATGAATGCACAAAGTTAAAAAAAAAAAAAGAACTCACATCGAAAAAGTGCTTCATTTTTATGATGGAAAACCTCCTGTGCCGGTTTTATAAGCTGAACACATCTAGAAGAATGCCAGCCCTGTTAGTAGCACAAGAAATAATTACCGCTATGGCAACAGTTCTGCGAATGGAATGTTGGTCTTATCGTTTATCTCAACTTGACGGCAAATTATCATACTAATCTTTCTTGTTTCTAGGTTTGTGATGTGAGTGATTTACAACTGAACATCAGTTAGAACTCTTTCCTTCATTTTTTGCTTCTCCTCTTTTAGCTCCCTGTGAAGGCAACACTTTCTTCTGCCACAGTAACATGTGTATTAACAATACGTTGGTATGCAACGGACTCCAGAACTGTGTGTACCCTTGGGATGAAAATCATTGTAAAGGTAATCATGAGTCCCTGGACTTGGCAAAATCTCTCTATCTGTAGTGTGGGAAGAAGCTTATCCAACGTTTGTATGCATCAGACGATCTTAAAAATAGATTGTATATTGGCTTTACCAACTTCCCATATGTTTTAGAATTGATTTGTAGGCCTTTTTCTTGTTGTTTTTGCATTCCTTAACACACAATGAACTGTCTTTTACACTTGAATGGGCTTCCCTGGTGGCTCAGATGGTAAAGAATCTGCCTTCAATGCAGGAGATCCAGGTTCGATCCCTGGAAAGGGAAGATCCCCTGGAGAAGGGAATGGCTACCCTCTCTAGTATTCTTGCCTGGAGACTCCCATGGACAGAGATGCTCATTGGCTAATCTCCCTTCTGGAGCTGCAGCCCCATGGACTGGCCACTGGAGCTTCTCAAGCCAAGTTGGGATTCCTATCAGAAGCTCCCTCGTCAGTGGCTACACCTCTCCAGCAACCCCAGTCTGTCTTCACGGGACATTGTGCATATACTCTAGAGGTGAAAGTGTATCCAAGGAACCTTAGGGCCCTCAGGTACCTAAAGCCACTTACCTCGACTTCAGTTTTCCTACTGAAATGCTTTGTTTCCTTTCCAATGAGAATATCTTCCTTTGATCCAGCCTCCTTCTCTGGCCTGTACACAAAGATTTGTTTACATAAAGAGCTGAGACTGAAGCTACAGTATTTTGGCCACCTGATGTGAGAAACTGACTCACTGGAAAAGACCCTGATACTGGGAAATATTGAGGGCAGGAGAAGAAGGGGGTGACAGAGGATGAGATGGTTAGATGGCATCACCGACTCAATAGCCATGAATTTGAGCAAACTCCGGGAGATGGTGAAGGACAGGGAAGCCTGGCATGCTGCAGTCCATGGGGTCTTGGAGTCAGACACAACTTAGCAACTGAATAACAAAACTCTTGGCTTGGTTATGAATGATGGAATTTTGGTTAAGTTCAAAGTACCACATACCCTCTTCTGTTCAGATCTTATATTCACCAATTTGCAAAGGAAAAAAAAAAAAAACAGGCAAATAACTGTCCATACTTAAAGTCCAGTGTGGATGTGCACACTCAGTTGCTCAGTTGTGGCTGACTCTTTTTCAACCCCAGGGACTGTAGCCCACCAGGCTCCTCTGTCCATGGCATTTCCCAGGCAAGAATACTGGAGCAGGTTGCCACTTCCTCCATAAGGGGTCTTCCCAACCCAGGGATCGAACCTGCATCTCTTGCATCTCCTGCAATGGGAGGTGGATTCTTGACTACTATGCCAGCCGGGCAGCCCTAAAGCCCAGTATCTTCTATTAAAATACTGAAGCAGAGAGCCATTACCACACTACCTATTGCTCACAGAATCAACAAGAAAAGCAGACCTGGCAACAGCTATTTAGAGGATGAGGGCAATGATCCGTGTTGTGTCCAAGGAACCACTTTGGAATGGAAGGGGGATTAAATGTTTTGTGAAGACCCTCATACAGCACTGTTAGAGATTGGCTTTACTTGGTTAAAGTGGATTTGTTGCCATGGTTCTTGTGGCCCACCTCTCTCCATGGGCACCGCCACTCTCTGTGCGCTGATGGGAAGGGTGGGATGGAGGCAGGGATAGCGCCTCACTTCTCTGGGAGGAACACTCCCGCTTTATGAATCAGGCCCTGGCTGAGGATGGTGACCGCTGGTCTTCTCAGCTTGCCCCTTCAGATAGTTTCACGCTATGAGTGAGCTGGGGCGCATGTGATTGGAGCCTGGTGTGCTCAACCTGCTGTCCAGGTGTAGAACTTTTATCCTACCAGTGGGGTCTTGGAGGGAGGAGGCGAGGGCCCAGCATTGGCCCCCCACTCCTGCCTGGAACGGAGAATCTGCAGGATGGATCTGGGGGGTTGGAAAGAGAGTAGAGAAATGCTGGCAGCTTGCCCTCGCTGGTGGGGTGGGGGGTGCTGTACCTCCAAACTGGGGCCAATAGGGAGAGAAACCATCAGGACGAACTGAGGGTGGAGGAGCTCAAAGGCCACCAGCTATCCCTGTTCTTAAAGAAATTTAGTAATTTTCTTGAATGTATGTACCTCTGTTTGCTGTATGCCATTCAATTTCCAGAAACTTTAAATGTTACTTTAAAAATTTTTGCCAAAACTGTTTCACTGGGGAAAAGACCCACAGAAATCCTCATGCCAGCATTCCAGAAGTGTCTGTCTTAAAGTGTAATCATAACCTTTTGATATCAGAAAACTGTGAGTTCAGTTATCCACATCAAGAATAAATACAAAACAATATAGGTATGTTCATGTTCCCATTGGTGGCATGTGTGAGTTTTCTTACACCAACGAGAAGAAAAAGAATGTACTGTTTTTTTTAACATGACCAGCTGATTTCCAGATGTTATCCTAAAGGTTTTATGAGACCTTCTCCAAAACATATATTACATTTAAGGGAGCGATGCTGTGCAATGGCGGGGTTGGTGGTGGTGGCTGTTTCTGAGGCTAGCAGATAGGGCTCTTGTGAAATTCTTTGTGTCTTTTAAAGACTCGTTTTATATTTAAGACAGTGAAAATTTTTATGCTCAGCCTATTTCATCTTGAAGTTCTCCATGTACACTTTGAGTGCCATATTAATGCGTGGTGGGTTGTTTCTTGTTTTGTTTGTTTGTTGTTTTCGCTTCCTGGACCTGTAGAAAAGAGGAAGGCCGGGCTGCTGGACCAGCTGACCAACACCAGTGGGACGGTCATTGGCGTGACTTCCTGCATTGTGATCATCCTTATTATCATTTCTGTCATTGTGCAGATCAAACAGCCTCGTAAAAAATATGTCCAAAGGAAATCGGACTTTGACCAGACAGTTTTCCAGGAGGTGTTTGAGCCTCCTCACTATGAGCTGTGCACCCTCAGAGGGACGGGAGCCACAGCTGACTTTGCCGATGTGGCCGACGACTTTGAAAACTACCATAAACTGAGGAGGTCCTCTTCCAAATGCATTCACGACCATCACTGTGGTTCACAACTGTCCAGTGCGAAAGGCAGCCGCAGCAACCTCAGCACGAGAGATGCTTCTGTCTTGACCGAGATGCCCCCACAGCCCATCAAACCCCTCATCCCGCCCATGAACAGAAGGAACATCCTCGTCATGAAACACAACTACTCCCAGGAGGCTGCCGACGCCTGTGACATCGACGAGATCGAGGAGGTGCCCACCACGAGTCACAGGCTGTCCCGCCACGAGAAAGCCGTCCAGCGGTCAGTATCTATAGATTTTTTGATGACAAGTATAACCTGAAGACTGAGATGCTTCCAGCATACCGTGTTCTAGTTTGTCTTCCCATTTCAGTCTCTCTTTCGTTCATGACAAACCGTAGTATTTCAGAGTTTGCCTCTTCTTTTCCTTGTTTCCCTGCTATCTATACTTTTCCTAAATCCCATTTAGGTACATATAGGTGTGCTTACACAGACCAAAGAGATTTCGTTTATTTCTATACGTATATAATATTTATTTCTATAAAAGATCTCGTGTTAACTTATATTGCAGATTTATATGGCTAATTTTCTTCCATGTGGTGATAAAGGCTGCTCTCATCAATATTTCTATATTTTAAGATGTGAGATGATATTTGGAATTAATTGCCTTACCAAGGTGGTTAACCCATCTTGCTGAACAATTTTAATGTAAAAATAACATATTTTGCAATATAATGCATTATATTTTTGGTATGAACATTAAAATACTTTTTCCCACATACCACATAATACTTATATTACAAATTGTGTTTGATAGTGTGGTATACTAAAACCTTAAACATTTATATTTAATTGTGGCAAGGATTAGTAAAAACATTTTCCTTTTGATATGAAGACAATATTATCTATATTATATTATGAGCCCCAAAATTAATAAAAGTCTTGAGGAAAGAAAATTTAAACTTAGAAAAAAAGAAGTGATTTTAAATCCCCAAATCCAATCTACTTTTGTTTTGCTTTGCATGTTTACTAGCATTTAGTTTGTTTTATAAAAGTTCATACTTCTTCAATTCATTATATAACCTCAGAAACCTATTTTTAGTTGATTAGCTATTTTTGCATGCTGATGGGGAAAAAAATCTATTGCCACACTTTTATGAATTTTTAGGAATGCTTTTAAGTAAATATTTGTGTGCATATTTACTTTTTTGTGAAAATATTACTTTGTTGAATGAAATAGCCATAACATTCCAGGTTCTGCCTCATTGGGTCTCTAAGCAAACATGAATCTGAATACAACACAACTAGGGTCTAAAAAGAAAATTCAAGGTAAGCAAGTGCCCTTGGTTCCTTCTCCCACTTTGTTGTATTCTGTTTTGTTTTGTTGCAATCGTCTTGCAGTTTTTTTAGGGAATGTGCTATCTACTCATTATTTCCTGAGATATGTGTTTCATAACATTTCATGATTCGAAACATACTGGATTCAATGCTGATGGATGGATGATTCTTAGTAGACGTAACTTTAAAATACATGTTAATATTCTTACCATCAAGCATTAGACTACAATGTAATTTAAAAGGATGTTAAGTTAAGAAATTAAACTTTATATGCTTTAAGGTAAAGATACAAAAATTGGTGAACTCTTAAAAGAAATACCAAAAAGAAATCCAAGGTTCTCATAGTTAAAGAATTGAATACTGTCTCAATATAACTGAAGTCAACATATAAAACTGGCAATAATTGTATTAATTTGGCAATATCTACTCAAAACACATACACTATTTGGTGGTACTGATACAATTTGCACACTCTTATTTTTGCATGAATATGTAGCTTATTTCATCCAAATTAAATGCAGCATGTTATGTCAAATTTTATAATATAAAATTTGAATGCTTGATAATGTAAAACTTTCCATAAATATCAGTTGTCTGTGTGTACATCTATTTTTGTTATCAGGTAACATAATGGCTTTATTTTTAGCACTTAATAGTCTATGTCTCTATTAGACTAATTTGTCTCCAGTTACATTTACTTGACAGTTAATCTCTTCAAAGCTCTTCAGACCTATCAACTATTCTTGAATTAGGTGAATGCTTTCCTGTGCTCTATGTTACCTTGATAATTGGTGGATTTGTGCGCATATTTCATTGGGAGAAAATGTTTTAACTGTGTTTTATTTTCAGAGAAGAACTATTTATACAAACATGGGGACTGTGAAAAGGAAATTCTGTAGTGAATTGTGAAAAGTGGACATATTTCTAAATTCATTCCACTGCCTTTATCCAAACTTAAGAATTACAGACATTTGTTATTACTTCGGCAAGACCTCCCCGCTGCACAATGATATGTTCATTTCGTAATTTGGTTGCAGGCCACCAAGTGCTCCTTAGTTTTTAAATACATTTTGAGATTTACTGGAAACTTGAAGAAGAAATTAGTTCCTGATTGAGACTATCCCAACTTTATTTTTCCTGTCGGTTTCACTTTGTTTCTATGTTGCTTTCTGTCTTTGTTAGATAATTGTACATTGTGTGATATGTGAAAAAGCCCCACAATTTTGGATGAACTTTGTGTTACATGTACATTGTTTTCATTATGTAGACTGCTTGAGAATAGTGCATTCCTGAGTGATTTTGAACATGCTACAGTGAAAAGTGAAAATATGGACCATGGAAACACCAGCTAGAGGTTTTATGGACTATAAACATCTTG
This sequence comes from Bubalus bubalis, assembly GCF_019923935.1. NCBI lineage: Eukaryota > Metazoa > Chordata > Mammalia > Artiodactyla > Bovidae > Bubalus > Bubalus bubalis. Next base: position 56,765,581 of record NC_059178.1, on the reverse strand, counting down.
TTGTAATATCATTAAATGCAGCCAAAAGTACTTAGTAAAATTACTAGATTGCAATAAGAAAAATCTCAATTTTTTTTTTTGTCTTTCCTATATACCCCCATTTCCTTTTTTTTTTTTTTTAAACCAAAGGAAGATTCCAAGTTTCAGAAATAGTTTTGAAGTCAGGTATTTTACCATTCATACCCTTTACTAGAAATGATTTTTGATTAAGCATTAGCAATATGATTGATTGGCAGTTTAAGAAAATACCCTGCATGTCAGTACTGGATATTTGAGTTGGAAAAATGTTCTTTTTATTAGACACACTGTAAAAAGCATGCATTCTCTAATACTGCTGTTACTCTTCCATTTCCTGTGTCACATGCTTGCTCTTGTAACTTTTTATATAAAGATATATAAAAATGTATAATAATTTTCTAACTTGAGTTAAGAGAAATGCTTTCTTCTTTTAGAGTGATAAAAACTGACTTACGTAAGTACACGCTTTATATCAATTCTTCCCACCTTTTAGACTACAGGAGGTCCTGAAGAATTAAGGCATACTTCTTCCAAATTTGACTTTGAAAACTTTATGGAATATGGTCCCCTTTTAGAAAAGAAACTTTTTTTTCTTAATACTTTAAAATCACAAGCCCCATATGACCAAAAATTACACAATTCTGAGTTTTCCTTATACTCAGGCACATATATAAATCCTGAAAGCTTACTAATTATGATGTTTAATATAAATAAAATAATATTATAATATATTTAATTGCTTTTGAATTATATACACATTCTATAGTTTGATTTAGTGAGTGGGTAATTTTAAAATATTGAATGTGTTTTCTTAGAAAATAATTTATAAAAACCATATTACTATAAATCTGCTTAATAGCATTTCCAAAACTGCTGAATTCTACAGAATTTTGTCCTTCAATGGCAAAGCTGTCTAGTCTATCACAATTCCAACCTGGTAACACAAGCAAGCTCTACAAACTCAATAGATGAATTTACTCACATACATCCCTGTTGGGAATTCTGTGTTACAGAAACAAATAAATGGGAAAGAAAAAATTATGAAAAGAAAATTAATTATGATAGCAATTCTGAGTAGTCTGTATTGAAGAAAAAATATCAGTCCACAGAAATAATCACTTCATGAATTTGATAAACTGGTGAATAGAAAAGCTGGGTAGAACATTATAAAGAAAGATTATTTTTATTGTTTTGCTACAGATTTTATACACATTATGTTAAAATTTAGTCTTTTTTAATTTGACTTGACTAATTCTTTTATTATCATGCTTATTTTCATGCCCTTTTTATTTCAAAGTTAATGCATCCAGAGATCTGTTTTTAAGTGATTGGCTTTATTTTATAGTATTCTCTCTGTTGTTGTTGTTCAGTCGCTAAGTCATGTCTGACTTCTTTGCGACCCCAAGGACTGCAGCACGCTAGGCCTCCTTGTCCTTCACCATCTCCTGGAGTTTGCTCAAACTCATACCCATTGAGTCTATTTTAAAATCTCTATTTAGAAATATTATCTCTATTTAGAAATTGTCATAAGATCCTATACACTTTGAATGAATAATCTCAAAAAGGATGGTGTACATGTGAACCACTTACTTTCCACTGTCCCTTGAAATATCCACAGGACTTTTCTCTCTAGTTCTTCCTAAAGAAGCAGGATTCTTCCGATCTGCTGGTTCACGGCTGAAAGGAGATTTACACCATAAATCAAGAACTTAAAAAACAAATCCAACTGCATTAGGTATAATGATGAAGATAGATGGCTTACATATATTTAACACACAACAGCTCTATAGAAAGCAAAAATATTTCAAATGAAGATAGGCCTCTCCAGTGGTAACACTAAAAATGTCTAAGTATGGGCATTGCCTGATGATTCGAGAAGGTAGTGATGAGTCTGAGGAAGGGACCTGGAGGCACCTGTTGTCCCTGCTGTAAATCTAGATGCTGGACCCTGAGAGTGCGGCGGCGCCACAATGCCTGAGAGTCCCCTGCGGGAAGGTCTTTTAAAAGTCAGCATTAAAATTTACCAGCATATGTATTGGCTATATCAGACCATATCATCTGAATATCAACCTTTGATTTAAATTCAAATGGGGAGACATATGTAGATAAGGAAAGGGATATTTTGAGACTTTCAAGATGTTTCAAATCAAGTTATTTTAATAAAGATACATTTTTGATAAAGTGAATTCAAATATTACTTGCATGACTGCTTTATTAATCCCATAAGATACTTTTCTGATAGCGTAGTTACACACCACATTCATTCGAAAATAGCTGTTTCGGTTTCAATTCTCTACGTTTGAATTCACTTTCAAAATCTGGGAGGCATATCATGTTTATGTGCAACACCTCTGAAACCCTGAATGAAGGTTTTTTTACTTCTGTCCAAATGCATTTTAGTTGCCTAATTCAAGTCTAGTGTGCTGACTTGGAAATACAATTTTTTGCACTTGATTTTATACATATGCCATTTTTACATATCATATTGGAGAATAATCATATGTAATGTTTGATTTGTCATAATTAAATTCCATTTGATTAGAGAATTAAAGTGTGGCTATAAACCTAATTAGAGAGGTACGAATAATAAACTCAACCTGATTCAGACTTCAAACTTCAAACTTATGAGAGCTGGTTCCCAGAAGGCTCTTATTACTGCACCAGCGTGATTGTTAAGTTAAACCATTTATTTTTATCTACAGTTGTGCAGCCAACATGTTCTTGTTTATCCCCAGCTTCTACCACCTCTCCATACTCTAAAGCATTGTCATTTTACATTGGCTCATTCTTTAGAAAAATAAACAAATTTTGCCCTCCTCTTAATAGACACAGATCTAGACACAAATGTAAAAGGGGCCAGAAAACACAACATATAAACTATTTAAAATAAAAATTTCCTTATTATATCACATTATAACATTTGTGCTTTCCATTTGTTTTCTCATGGGCTAAGTTTAACATAGCCAGTGTTTTTTGAGCCTGTATAAACTGTGTGCCAGGACTCTTCCTAAGTGCTTTGGGGACAACAATAAAAGGTGGCGAGCTGACAACGAACAAAATTATGGAGGCTTATAGAGGAAAGTGTTCTTAGAGGAGGTCAGTAAGGAAAATGAAGTTCAAAATTATTTGCCAAGCTTTCCATTAGAAAAGCTAATTAGTTACTTCCTGCTAATCTGGCATGGAAGATGAAATATATTCAACTGTCAGGAGTGTACAATACAAAGAGTGTTTTATAATAAAGACATTATTAGCACAGATACGGAGGTAGGATATATTCTCAAGGAGAGAAGAGAGGTTTAATGAATAGTTGCTTTTCTAAGCAGATCTTGAAGATTGAGGACTGTGGCCAAGTAGTATATCAGGGAGATTTCCACCTAGAGAAATCAGAGTAGAGAACAGTCTCCCAAGGCCATGGATTTGAGTTGGCTGGAATAGAGGATTAGACTAAAGGAATAATAGTCAATACAGTTGGAAGAGCAAAATTGCATTTACATCTTGATTTCTGAGTGCAGGTAATGCCATCCAAGGGATTTCACATTTCATTCTCAGGATTTCAAGATCTCAGCAAAGTTTGGCTGAAAAATTGTTCTTAAAGTAGAATCCTTGGACAGCACTGTATTACCTAAACTGAACAAAACTGCAATAAATAGAGGAAATCAGAACAGTACAGAAACAAGATATTAAAAAGAACAACTAGTGGATTGTTAGATACCTAGAAATATCTGTCTTACTCTCTGTTTATTTTCTACCATTTTTTATTATTTCAAGATTATGGTTGGGTAACTAGTCAAGATACTGAGTGTTACATGCTAAGCACCATTCTGGAAGCTTTCCATGTGTTTATTCCTTTAGTCGTCTTAGCAACTCTATGATTACTACTAACAATACTTTTTATGGTTGTTCTTGTTGTTGTCATAAATTCCATTGTACATATGAAGAAACTGCAAAGAGTTTTGGTGGCTCCTCTAGGATTACACAATAAGGAATGAAATATCCAGGTCTGAACTCAAGCTGATTAACCCTAGAATCAGCCATCAGTCCTCACTGATGTGAATACAACCCTTTAATATTCAATATAGTATGTTTCACTGAAATAAGTTGATGCTTAATCACAAAATCCCATGCTTTAGTGTTTTCTCAGCTGTAAAAATATGTATTATAGTAACTTCTCTCCATCCTATTGCTCTTGAGGACCAAACGACAATGCATTGGAAGATACTTTTTATACCCTATAATACATTATAAATAAATCATTTTTCCTAAATTATGTGTAAACTTCATTTCCTAGTCAGCATGGAACAAATGCATCATCTACATGGAGCAGTTATGAAAAAAATAACTCCCGGCCTCCTCTTGTCCACAGTGAAATGTATGACTTCTGGAACCCACCAATTTTTATTTCACCCAAATGAGATTTTCTCAAGTGCTTATATTATTGCATCATTTTACTGAACAACATTGTGCTCCAGAGCTTAACAAGTACAAACAGAAACACCAACACTTGACAGAAAATTCTGATTTTCAGTCCCAGACAATAGTTCAGTATACATTTGCATGATAGCTTGAGAGCAGGATAAGCAAGCATATAGCTAACTAGATAGGTAACTTCAGTCTCATAATCATTATTGTTGTTCAATCGCTAAGTCATGTCCAGCTCTTTGCAACTCCACGAACTGCAGCACACCAGGCTTCCCTGTCCTTCACCACCTCCCAGAGTTTGCTCAAACTCATGTCCATTGAGTCGGTGATGCCATCCAATTAACTCATCCTCTGTCACCCCCTTCTCCTCTTGCCTTCAATCTTTCCCAGCACCAGGGTCTTTTCCACTGAGTTGGCTTATTGCATCAGGTGGCCAAATTATGGTATAAAAATGTGGTATGATGCAATGAAAATAGCTTTTCAACAGAATGAATTCAAATTCAAATATTAGTTGCACTTTGTATTTTTCATGCGCCCTTATGTTGTTGGAATTCTCTGAGCTTCACTTTCTTTATCTGTAAAATACAAAGTCTGTACCTAATGAAGAAATTTGCTACAAAAATTAGAGATGACACCGTCTATAAATAAACTGTGAAATGGTGGTGCCAGTATGGGAGCTCTAGTTTTCACATGTGTGTCCAACCAGTTCGTCCCGCAGAGTGGGGAAAATGTCACCTCTGTGGCCCATGTTTATCCACCTGTGAACCAGGCATTGCTGACAAAGAAGGAGCTCTCCAGCACTGTGATCAACCTGGGATTTAGACAACTCAGGAGTAGATCTCACCTTTCATCAGTTTGAGAGGGCTTCTTAGGACAGGACCAAATGGAAGGACTGTAGGGGTGAGTAGCTGGGGGAAAAGGAGATCAGCCTTTACCTCTTAGCTATTAATTTGCCACCATCTGTCATAACTGAGGTTGGTACTGGAAAAGACATAGCACAGGTGTGCTACTAATGATGTATAATTGAGAATTGTTATTTCTAGAACATAAGGATTTAAATGTAGGTATCGGGAATGGGCAATTTGGGTATCCCTCAAAATAGCTGTTAAGTGCACAGTCAGTATGACTCTGTTTGAAGGAGCAGATGAGTACAAAAGTTACATTTAAATGAATCATCTCTTTACTTGGCACAGAAGCACTGTCCTGACCTGTCACTTGGCTTCTATTTATTAGCCCTTCCTTCTAGAAACTATGGTCCTTCCCTGGTGACTCAGATGTTAAAGAATCTGCCTGGAATATGGGAAACCCGGTTTTGATCCCTGGGTTGGGAAGATCCCCTGAAGAAGGGAATGGCTACCCACTCCAGAATTCTTGCGTGGACACCCATGAACAGAGGAGCCTGGTGGGCTACAGTCCATGGGGTCACAAAGAGTTGGACACGACTGAGCGATAACACTTTCACTTTTCTAAACACTGTAAAATTAAGCCAGATTCAAAGTAAGCCTGAGGGAGTACTACTTAATAGCTTTTAATAAAAGTCTCTCTAGATTTTTATATTCTTACATATGCTAACTCTATGAATAAAAGTATCTTTTTAAAAAACCACTCTTTGAAAGGCAGCTCTTCCTAGTAGATCATTATTGTTAAGGATGTATACTACTACAAAATGGTTTCATATAATACACTTGCCCAACTGTCTGAAAGGACATTTTTTATGTGTCAAAAGAAAAGATTAACAAACTCTTATTAATTGATAATATTAAAGAATTATGATTTTATAAATATTCATGCACTTGTGAGAACACACACCCTCTTTACCCCTTTTCTAAGGCCAAGTTTCTTCTCCCAATTTTGCTGAGATTTTTCTATGATATACAGATATTTTCTGACCCTATGTTGTCCTTCAGCCACCTGTAAGCAGGCATCATTTTTTGAAGGACTGTTCTTGTTGGTAAGGTGTTATATATCACCTTCAAATCGACTCTGCTCTGGATGAGTAGGGCTGACACGCTGCAAATGAACCATCTCCTTTGCCAGCTGATCCCTGCTCAGACCTCCTCACAGAGGTGACGAGAGGAAGATGGAGTGACAGATGAGGACCCAGAGGACATCTAGGTTTTCTTCTGTTTCTGTCGGCCTTCGAGGGATTGAATTCCGTCCGGCATTTACTTGGACTCAGTGCAGCCTCCAGCCTCCTTCAGCACCTGGGGACCAAGGCTCGCCGCTTCCTCAGAGACAGATGAACCAGCCTATGTGTCTCCCTCAAAGCACTCAGCCCTGCCTCTGAAGGACTCCTGGATTCTATATTCTGAAAACCTCGGTTCATTTCCGTGTTTCCTCAGTCCCAGAGCTGGCCAGGCTTTGTGTGGCTTAATACCTGTGACCCCCCATCCCCTTTTCATTTTTCTTGTCTTCCAACCTGTGTAACAGAATTTCCTTGAGCAGTCTCTCTGTTGATGTATCTACTGTGTTTTCTGTTTTCCTGACCCAAAGATGTTGATGGATTTTAACTGAAATGTTTTCCCTTGCTAAGGGCATTTTCAAAATCCCTCCCTGAGATTGTTTTGCTTAACTTATGGCAACGTTGCCTAATTAAATTTCACACAAGAATGAAGTATTTGACTCAATTGTTTCTGAGCTATTAGTTCTTTAGTCATGAGACATTAAATTAAATATGAGAGCAGTGCATATGTTTCTGATGAGCAGGTGTTCCCTTTTGTGTTGTTGTTTTGTTGTTTGGTGCCTCAGGCATGTCTGGCTCTTTGCCACCCCATGGACTGTAGCCCACTAGGCTCCTCTGTCCATGGGATTCTCCAGGCAAGAATACTGGATGGGTTCCCATTTCCTTCTCCAGGGGATCTTCCCAACCCAGGGATTGAACTGATGTCTCCTGTATTGCAGGTGGATTCTTTACCACTGAGCCACCAGAGAAGCCCTCCCTTTCATGGGTATCTCTCACTTCTCATGGGGATTTAAAAAGGAGACTATCATCTATATTAAAATGGCATTGAAATGAAAAAGCATCACATGTTCTCTTTCTGATTTATATTCCTGACCTAAACAGCTCTGGGGCTTCCCAGGTGGTGCTAGTGGTCAAGAATCTGCCTGCCAATGCAGGAGATACAGGTTTGATTCCTGGGTCAGGAAGATCCCCTGGAGGAGGAAATGGCAACCCGCTCCAGTATTCTTCCCTGGTTAATCCCATGGACAAATAAGCCTGGTGGACTGCAGTCCATGGGGTCGCAAAAGACTTGGACATGACTGAAGTGACGGAGCATGCACGCAAACAGCTCTCGTCAACTCTCCTTAATTCATTCATGTGGACCAGAATCAATTCTTATGGATCTCTAAATTTTTCCTTTATTCTCAGGGAATAAACTCCCTTTTTAAAAATGGTTGGTCAGTGCCTTCAGGAGAGCATGGAGATTCTACCCGGGTCTATTAGACATTTTAGAGCATTTCCTAGGAGGGTTAATAACTTAAATTCTAACTAATCAGCCATGGATGGAGAAGGCAGTGGCACCCCACTCCAGCACTCTTGCCTGGAAAATCCCATGGATGGAGGAGCCTGGTAGGCTGTAGTCCATGGGGTCGCTAAGAGTCGGACATGACTGAGAGACTTCCCTTTCACTTTTCACTTTCATGCATTGGAGAAGGAAATGGCAACCCACTCCAGTGTTCTTGCCTGGAGAATCCCAAGAACAGGGGAGCCTGGTGGGCTTCCATCTCTGGGGTCGCAGAGTCGGACACGACTGAAGCAACTTAGCAGCAGCAGCAGCAATCAGCCATGGAACATAGAAAGTTAAAATTTTATAACTTCAATTTTCCCAAGGAATGACTTCAAATCTAATCACCCAGTGATAAGAATTTTAATCTTTCTAAAGTCAACCACCATCAAACTTTTATCTCAAGGGAACAGGGAGACAACGAAATGTGACTGATAGATGCACTGAGTAATTTGACTCAGTCTGGGGTCTATTCAATTGTGATTCCCTGCACTTTGTGATTACACAGAGGGGAATATCCATTTTCCTGGCTTAATTGGATGAAACTATAGATTGTTATGATAAATTCATTTCACACAAAAAATATTCTTGATAGTACTTAAATTTGAATTTTCACCAGAACACCCACCTGTATTTATTCCTGTTTTCCTAGTAAGTTTAGCCCACTTAGCCATTTCTGAAGGCACAGAAAGGAGTTTTATCTCAAAAGGGTGATGACTCCCTAAACAATAGCTCTGCATTAAAGTATTTGGTCAGAGACCATGATTGAAGGTTCAACTTTTGTGAATCACTGTTCTAAACATTTTACAGGTATTTCCCAGTCAATCCTCATAACAACCTTAGAAGGTAGTTATTGTTAGCTTTATTTTACAGACTTGAAAATGCAGTTCAAAGAAGTTCCATAACATACCCAACCTCTTGTAACCAATACATTGTATGGCCTGGACTTAATTTTGGAAGTCTAGGTATTGAATCTATCGGAGAAGGCAATGGCACCCCACTCTAGTACTCTTGCCTGGAAAATCCCATGGATGGAGGAGCCTGGAAGGCTGCAGTCCATAGGGTCACTGAGTGTCGGACACGACTGTGCAACTTCACTTTCACTTTTCACTTTCATGCATATGAAATGGCAACCCACTCCAGTGTTCTTGCCTGGAGAGTCCCAGGGATGACGGAGCCTGGTGGGCTGCCATCTATGGGATCACACAGAGTCGGACATGACTGAAGTGACTTAGCAGCAGCAGCAGCAGCAGGTATAGAATCTATAGTCTTAACCATGCACGATTTTGCTGCTTTTTGATAACCCACTTGATTTTTTTTAAAAATGAGGAAGAAAATGTTAGCCACTAACTTAAAACCACTCTTTCTGATCTAATGAGCGCCAATAGAGACAAGGAACAAAAGACAGAAATAACAGTCAATTCTCCTTGAAAGAATGCTTTATGAATTCCTGATGGGAATCACTGGAGTAAGATAGTAGAGAATCTTCATCTGTGGATTCATCGTAGCATGATGCAGTGGGCTGTCTAAACTGCTTGTGATAAATTAAAGTACAATTCATGGATTTATGGCACAAAATCTGCTAAAAACTGTCCAAATCACTATGCAACTATCTAAGTAATAAATGACAATATTTCATCACTGAAATATCTCTCTCAGTAAGGGAAGTCACACACAATCCACTTAGAGGGACCCTACGCTGAAATTGTGTCTGGTGGTCCCACGGCAGCAATAAAGGACTGGGAGTGTTGAGTTTGCACCACTGTACTTCACATGCTTCACCTTAGATTCATGATGACCTGTATCCTTTGACATATTGGTGAATTTTGATCCTGTGTAACATGTGATTCTTGTGTGTCTTAATTGAGAGTCTGACTCTTCTTTCTATATCCATGAATTTCCTACAGTTAGACATTTGGCATTCCAAGAAGTTCAATGCCACAAATGTATGCTCCTTTGGCTTGTCTTGGTAGTTATCAGGCCATTGCCAATTTATTCAACAAATGTAACACAAACAGTAGCAATTCATCAATAAATATTTATTGCAAGCAATTGGTGAAGAACCTGCCTGCCTATGCAGGAAACTAGGGTTCGATCCCTGTGTCAGGAAGATCCCCTGGAGAAGGAAATGGCAACCCACTCCAGTATTCTTGCCTGGAAAATCCCATGAACAGAGGAGCCTGGTTGGCTACAGTCCATAGGGTCGCAAAGAGTCAGACTCGACTGAGCCACCAAACAGCAAAGGTACATGGACTGTTTTAGTCATACAACAGATGAAAATATTCCCTTTTGTGTCATGCAAACTAGTTAAAGGAAATATACAAAAGAGAACAAACAACAGCAATAACAATCACATGTCATCTTATGAATGTGTCTTGACCAAAAAATTAGGCATACTAGAGGAATAGAAAGAGCTGAGATGCAGAATTGTTACTTTATGAGGAAAAGATAAGAGCACGTCTGATACTGTCATGCTTGACCAAAGTCTTAGTCAAGTAAAATAGGGAGATGTGAATATCTGCAGGAAGAGATTTCCTGGAATTTGGAATGAGAAGACGGTGTGAGAGGGATGGGGCGGGAGTGAGCATCAAGAGATAAAGGGTGGAGCAGCTGGGGATGGCATCAGATAAGAATGATCAAGCCATGCTTTAAAAATCAGATTTTATTTTGACTTAACTGTGAAGCCATTGCAGGGTTTTAGCAGAGCAGTGGCTGAATGTGGCTCAGGTATACCCGGTTCTTTCTGTTGCTGTCCAGAGAAGAGCCCATGCAAGAGCAAGGACCGAGGTCCCCGAGAACCACTGGGAACCACTGGGGCATCAACAGTGCAGGCAAGAGAGGACAGACATGCCTGACATGGGGCCACCAGGAAAATCAAAACCGCCTGGGCTAGTCAAGGCATGGGAGACACATCTAGGAAGTAAGGGCTTTTAAGTAAGTTTTGGGAAAGCCTGAAGGAGCAGGGTTCAGAGATGTTGCACCAAAGGTCTCAGCTGGAAGCACCAAAGGAGCTCTGATGCCTACACGATTCTGCTGTTCTCAAGATTCTCTGGCCAAGCCCACACAACTGTTGGAGTCCACATAGCGGACGGAGTGAGGTGGCGAGCTCTCGAGAACATGCCTGCACGTCGGGGAGCCAAGTGCATGCCCACAGCCTCCAGCCGTGTGTGCCTTGCCCTGGAGGAGTCTCTTCCAGGCCGCAGATCTTGCATGAGCATGGATCACTGACAAAGCCTCTCCTTAATTTATACTTTCTAAATTATTCAGACAGGAATTATTCCCTGCTTGTCATCTTGTCTTGGTGTCATCATCTTTTCCTGTGTCATTCAGTATTCAGGGAGTTGGTAGAGAGGGAAGATCAATATTTGGTCTCTGGGAGGAGAAGTCGATGCCCAGCGTATTTTGTTAAATAAATAATTAAAATGCTTATGTTTGTATCTTTTCTTCCCACCAGGGTGCCAGTTTTTTGAGGGAAAGAAGAAATCCTTTTCGTTTTTTTGTAAACCCAGAAGATATGCTGGACGCACAATAAACACTTTCTGGTTGAGTGAAAAACTTTTCCATAATAAGAGGAATAATCATAGGGCAAGCTAACGTCAGTAGGTGTATATTAGGGTGATCTATGCTGAGAGAAAGTATCTACATGAAAGTAGATTCTATTTTTTAAAGACTTTTCTGCTATGTACTACTTTTAAAGTCTGTATTGAATTTGCTACAATGTCATTTCTGTTTTATGTTTTGGGTTTTTTGGCCACAAGGCTTGTGGGATCTTACCTCCTCAACCAGGGATCGAACCTGCACCCCTTGCCCTGGAAGGCCAGATCTTAACCACCAGGGAAGTCCCTCTGATTTGAATTTGAGTGAGTGTGTGAAGAACGTATTGGGCCAAAAGAGCATAGTGTGAAGAGCAGAAAAATACATAAGTAAAATTTTTCAAAAAAATGTGTGCTGGGCATAAGCCAGGCTTAGCAGAACTGCAAACATTTTACAGGTTTTTTTTTTTTTTCTATTAGCTTTTTTTTTAATCACAAAAATCTCAACTATTCATGATGGACTTGATTAAAAAAAAAAAAGATTAGAGATTTACATTCTCCTCAAGGTTTACCAAGAATGATTACTTTGATATGCTTATATATTTTTTTCAGATACCATTCCATTTCTTGCTGCAATTCTTTGTAAATTGACAGCTTAATCCTGTCAAGTTCTGAAAGGATATATCTAAAGACTATCCAAGAAATTATTTTGGAAATTGTACTTGTCAAAAAGCAAAAATGCAATCACACACCAAAAAAAAAAAAAAAAACCATTGTATAATCAGACTCAATTCATTGCTTTCCCTAGAGTATTCTCGATTTACCTGATGGTCATGCACAAGTCAGATTATGGCAGAAGCTGGAGCTTGGTCGCAGCAAAGACAAACAATTTATGCATCTATTAGGAGGGTTCAGTTTCTCAACAATAGATATGAGTTTTCTCATTTCATCGTGAACATTTGTACTGAAAATGACAAGTTACTGTGAAATCATTTAAGGTTAATTATTAAGTGATTCTTGAACATACATTATTTTGTTTAATTGTATCCTGCCTGTAATTCTGAAGGAAGATATTATTATGTTCTCCATTTTACAGGTGAGTAAGATGAGTCTTAAAGATGTCAACTGATTTATCCAGTTCACAGAGCCAATAAATACAGGGACTCCCAGAGATTAATCTAGGTTTCTCATTGACGAACGTATTCTAAATGATGACTGCATTTATCAGGCTCCTGAGATGTGCTGGTGTTTGATATGCACTATCTAATTCAATCCTCAGAACCTCATTATAAGATGGGTATAAGTAGCCCCATGGTTTTCCTTGGGGAATTGATGCTCAGTGACATTACATGACTAACACCAAAGAAAGGATTTAAAACAATTTGGCTGGTTAGAAAGAAAAACAAAACAAAAAATAACAATATGCATGCATCTTCATCTCCATGAAAACTAATTTTCCCATCAATGGTGAGTTGTTTGTTTGATTTCTCTTTACAGGAATTCAGCTGGATTGTCTTTTTCACGAAGCACCACCAACACTGTGTAGTAGGATGGGAAACGAGGTTCAAGGTATTCCCTCCGTCTCTGACTCAGGGGTAGTGTTGGTGATAGGAGGCCCTCACACAGCACTTGGAAGGGGGAACGGGGTGGACGTCGTTTTCAGGAAGTCTCGCGGGGGGCAGACGCAGCACCTTCGGGGCCACGTCTCCAAGCTTCCGGTTCCCCGCTCTGGTGACCAGAAATGGCGGCTCCAGCGGTTCCTGAGCTCTGTCTTCTCTGTCCCCTGTGCTTCGCTCATTAAGTCCTTACGGAACGTGTTCGCAGTTCTCAGCCCTACGTGACCCTTCTCCTCTTACATCCGTGGAATCCCCAGTTCCCGTATTAAACTCCTTATTCTTATGATGTGTGTGACGGAGTGTTAGTCACTCAGTCGTGTCCGACTCTGCGACCCCATGGACTGTAGCCCGCCAGGCTCCTCTGTCCATGGGGTTCTCCAGGCAAGAATACTGGAGGGGGTGCCATTCTCTTCTCCAGGGGATCTTCCTGACCCAGGGATCGAACCCAGGTCTCCTGCATTGCAGGCAGATTCTTTATTGTCTGAGCCTTATAATACCATGGAAATTCTACTTTCCTGACCTGACCTAGACTAATTACAGGTGGAAGATTTGTCCTACGGCTTAATCCAAATGGTGGTATTGCCAATAGTAGGGGTGCAGTGATTCTTTTCTGAAAGGAAAAAAATGGTCATTGGGAAGAACACACTTGAAATTTTAAAAATTTTATATATATATATATATATATATATTTCACTGAGCATCTGTGCTAAGTCGCTTCAGCCATGTCCAATTCTGTGCAACCCTATGGGCTTTAGCCCATCAGGCTCTTCTGTCCATGAGATTCTCCAGGCAAGAATGCTGGAGTGGGTTGGGGTTGCCATGCCCTCCTCCAGGGGATCTTCCTGATCCAGGGATTGAACCTGTGTCTCTTACCTCTCCTACATTTTCAGGTAGGTTCTTTACCACTAGCGCCACCAGGTAAACCCCATATATTCCAACCAGTGTGCTTAATTCAACCCAGTTAACTGTGGGGGAACAAAGTAGAAAGCATCATAGAAATAGTCAGCATATACAAAGAAGCCTGTGTATCTAAAATGGACAATTTCTCTAATTGCTTTTTGTGATCAGCTACTGGTTCAAACCACCTGACCTGCCCCTTGAGAAATCTGTATGCAGGTCAGGAAGCAACAGTTAGAACTGGACATGGAACAACAGACTGCTTCCAAATAGAAAAAGGAGTACGTCAAGGCTGTATATTGTCACCCTGCTTTTTTAACTTATATGCAGAGTACATCATGAGAAACGCTGGGCTGGAAGAAGCACAAGCTGGAATCAAGATTGCCAGGAGAAATATCAATAACCTCAGATATGCAGATGACACCACCTTTATGGCAGAAAGTGAAGAGGAACTAAAAAGCCTCTTGATGAAAGTGAAAGTGGAGAGTGAAAAAGTTGGCTCAAAGCTCAACATTCAGAAAACGAAGATCATGGCATCCGGTCCCATCACTTCATGGGAAATAGATGGAGAAACAGTGGAAACAGTGTCAGACTTTATTTTGGGGGGGCTCCAGAATCACTGCAGATGGTGACTGCAGCCATGAAATTAAAAGACGCTTACTCCTTGGAAGGAAAGTTATGACCAGCCTAGACTGCATATTCAAAAGCAGAGACATTACTTTACCAACAAAGGTCCGTCTAGTCAAGGCTATGGTTTTTCCTGTGGTCATGTATGGATGTGAGAGTTGGACTTTGAAGAAGGCCGAGCGCCGAAGAATTGATGCTTTTGAACTGTGGTGTTGGAGAAGACTCTTGAGAGTCCCTTGGACTGCAAGGAGATCCAACCAGTCCATTCTGAAGGAGATCAGCCCTGGGATTTCTTTGGAGGGAATGATGCTGAAGCTGAAATCCAGTACTTTGGCCACTTCATGCGAAGAGTTGACTCATTGGAAAAGACTCTGATGCTGGGAGGGATGGGGGGCAGGAAGAGAAGGGGACGACAGAGGATGAGATGGCTGGATGGCATCACTGACTCGATGGACGTGAGTCTGGGTGAACTCCGGGAGTTGGTGATGGACAGGGAGGCCTGGCGTGCTGCGATTCATGGGGTTGCAAAGAGTCAGACAGGACTGCGCGACTGAACTGAACTGAACTGGTTCTGGCTTTGGCAGGAGATTATTTTGGAAATTGCAAAAGGATTTTGCAAAAAGGATTTTGACCTCATAGAAATAGTAACAGTATTCTTATCGACATCTAGGAATGAGACTAAGGGTTTAAGTATGCTGACAAGATGTTGGCATATTGCATATTGACTATGTTTTTAAAGTTTATTCTCTAGAGAATGTATTTCATTTTTTATTATTAATATGGCTATCATTATTTTGGTCACCTGATGCAAACAGACTACTTATTGGAAAAGACCCTGATATTGGGAAAGAGTGAGGGTAGAAGAAGAGGGCATCAGGGAATGTGATGGCTGAATGGCATCACTGATGCCATGGACATGAACTTGGACAAACTCCGGGAGATGGTGACAGACAGGAGGGTCTGGAGTGGTGCAGTCCATGAGGTCGCAAAGAGTTGGACATGACTGGGCAACTGAACAACAATGGCTACCATTTATTTAGAATATGCAACATTTGAGCCCCCTGAGTTTATAAGAAATTTCATATATTTTTCAATAGGTAATGTAGTGCCATTAAATGAAAATAACGCTTCCAGGTAAGCATATCTTTAAAGAGCCTGGATTTTTTAAATCATAAATGGTAAAGATGAGGTCTTCCTATATACCAAGTGGCAGCATATTGAATTATACATGATGCAAAAATAAAAAAAAACCTTCTTTCGTGCAGAGTCTACAAACCTAAAACACACAAAATGATAGCACTGTCACGAATGCTGTCATGAAGATTCATGCAGAGGAAGGCCTTTGAAAACAAAACCTGCTGTTAAATGTTCAATGCAGTTACCATCAGGAGATTCAGGCCCATCTATCAGGACCCACTATTTTACAGGTGTTACTTATTCCTATTCTATCTGTGTCTCTGAGGAATAAAGTAATCTTTATCCATAATACTGCTGCAAATTTATTATTGAATGGAGTTACTATCAATGTATACACAAATATGTAATTTGACTCAATAATCAAACAGTTATATACCTTGCTGCTTACCTGTGACTGAAACAGACTATAGACAATGTTTTGAAGACGTAAGTGAATACTGATTTGTGTTCAAAATGCAACATAATTGAATATAGTATTTCCAAAGACAGCATGAAAAAGAACTGGGTCTATAATATGGTAAATATGGTGTTATGGAGAATCTATCTATGGCACATTTACAATTAAGAATATCCCTGAAGATGATAGCAAAAACACCTAGCTTCTGCCTCTTTTACTTGAAATGCTGAATCCTTTGCAATCATCACCATGACTGTGATGAATTAAATGAATGTCCAAGAGGAAACCTACATGGCAGTGTTTGCAACTTCTATAAGATCCACACTTCCTGTTTACCCTTGTTTTTTAACCTGGATTTTGGCTAAAACACTGTTACTGGTCTTTGGTCCTTGGTATCCACATTCCCTGTGTTTCTGTTGGGTGATGCTCACCCCGTGTCCCTCAATCCACTTCTCTACTGAGATAATGTTACTCCAATATGCCAACAATAAGTAAAGAAAACAGTCATCCCTGTAGACTGAAAATTCCGCTGAGGGCAAGCACTATTTATTGTGTGTTTTGTTACCTCTCTGTATACATATAGTATCTAACATTGCCTCAGGGACACAGCAGGCTATCAATGTATGTGTGTGTGTGTGTGTGTGTGTATGTTATATTATTCATCAAATGATAACAGAAAAATATAGATATATATAAAGAGTTGGGCCACAAAAATGGCTGAACATCAAAGAATTGATGCTTTCAAATTGTAGTGCTGGAGAAGACTCTTGAGAGTCCCTTGGACTGCAAGGAGATCAAACCAGCAAGTCCTAAAGGAAATCGATTCTGAATATTCATTGGAAGGACATGTGCTGAAGCTGAAACTCCAATACTTTGGTCACCTGATGCAAAGAGCTACCTCACTGAAAAAGACCCTGGTACTGCAAAATATTGAAGACAAAAGGGGAAGGGGATGGCAAAGGATGAGACGGTTAGATAACATCATCGACACAGTGGACGTGAATTTGAGCAAACTCTGGGAGATGGTGGAGGACAGAGGAGCCTGGTGGGCTGCAGTCTATGGGCTGGCAAAGAGTTGGACACGACTTTGTGACTGAACAACAAACAGTTTCATTGCTTTTCTCAGTAACTTTGGTTTCCTGAAATCTATCTTCTCTTAACATTTTTAATATCTCACCTACTTCTCACCAACTATCTTTGACATTGAAAGCTGGGGTTTTTTTCTCCACTTCTGGTCCTGGGATTTCAGTCAATTTTCATATCTTCCTACTGGCAACATATTCTCTCAACCTACGCTATTTGATATAAATCAAGAAGTGATTTTGCTTTTTCTTTTTAACTCTAGAGATCTGATAGGTCACTGTCATTTCTTCAGTCTTTTCCTGGATCCTTCTTCTTAAGAAAGGTATTTAGAAACATATGAGACCATAGTTACTGGCAGCAAGAAAATCAACTTTTCAATTCCATTCTTGAAGAAAAATCTTCTCTCGCCCACATTCTTTCAAAACGTTGCAGAATAAAGTGACTGTTTGTACTGTCTGCCAACCTGAAATAATTTGACAGATTGCTTCTAAAGTGAATCTGAACTTAAACAAAATATAAAACTTTAGTTAACAAATTGAAGTTATGCCATACTCATAGATTTCATAGTTTCATGACAATTTGACTCAGCTATACTGCTTCTCACATTCTTGGTTAAAAAGAAAGTGTTTATTAGTTTGACTTCTGAGTAGCAGCAACAAAAAATAAATATGATAAATATTTGAAGTATTATAGGGTATGTGCAATTATATAGGCACATATTATACATGCATAGTAAAGCTTATAAAATTATAGTGTATGTACAATTATATATACATATTATACACATATAATAAAGCAATAAAGTAATTTGATTGTGCTTATGTGAGTTTTACCATTTTTACATTTCAAAAAATATTTGCATGTTCACTTAATATTTTAATCATGGCTTCATACATTAAATTAATATTTGTAAAGTACATACTCTGTGCCAGATACCTATTTGTGACCTAGAAATTTAAATATGAACATCCATGTTCTCATGAAGATGATAAGTAAATAGATAATTGCAGTGCCATAGACTTAGCTATGTAGAGATATAAGGTATATTTATATTTGTATAATATGAATAGAGATTGAGTATCCCGAAAACAGGTAATTCCCTGAAAAAATCAGAAAGATATTTCCCACATCTCTGATATTGGTCTGGTTGTTATATCACCTTCTTACAAACTCACAGAGACAACCTTGTTCTCCAGCCAAGGCAGGGACCAAATGCAGTTTTTCTGGCCATGAAGCCTGGCCATGAAGCCACTCAAATAACTCTTAAGCTGGGCATCAAAGGAAAATTAGGAGTTTTCCAGCGGAGGTGGCTTGTCAAGGATTTTTCAAGAAGGAGGGCTGCTGCTGGTGGCTGAAAAATGAAAGTGTTTCAGATGCTGTGCCCAAGAGCAGTGACCAGTCAGTGAATAGAGGTCAGGTTGTCTATTTTCCACATTGCTTCTTACTCAGTTTAAAAAAAGTGATATTTGCTCAGTCATGTCCAACTCTTAGCGATCCATGGACTGTAGCCCGCCAGGCTCCTCTGTCCGTGAAAGAATGGACAGGTGTGGGTAGCTATTCCCTTCTCCAGGGGATCTTCCCAACCCAGGGATAGAACCCAGGTCTCCTGCTGTGATCCATGGACTGTAGCCCACCAGGCTCTTCTGTCCGTGGAAGAATGGACAGGTGTGGGTAGCCATTCCCTTCTCCAGGGGATCTTCCAGACCCAGGGATTGAACCCAGGTCTCCTGCACTGCAGGCAGATTTTTAACCATCTGAACTACTAGTTTACCTTCTTGTAAATCCCAGGTGGTGCAGTGTAAATAATCCACCTGCCAACGCAGGAGACCAGAGACACAGGTTCAATCCCTAGGTTGGGAAGATCTCCTGGAGAAGAGAATGGCTACCCACTCCAGAGTTCTTGCCTTGAGAATCCCGTGGACAGAGAAGCCTGGCAAGCTTCATTCCAAAAGGTCATGAAGAGTCAGACATGACTGAGCACTCATGCACACACAAATTAATATAACCAGTCGCCATTCACTCTTGCTGTTCAACGTTTGCTGAACTCCATGCCAGAACTCAAGAGAGATGGTGATGAACAAAAAGAGAGTGATTCTCCAACTGTGAAAGACTTTAGTCACTAGCAGAGGAGAAGAAACTCATTGAGTGTTCACATTAGCCACTGCAAGATCGTGGGGAGAACAGAATCAGATACTTGGAATCCAGTGTGAGAGAAATGCCCATGAGAGCAGAAAGCAGAAGTCTAGTTAGCCTGAGTCAGTCAAATATCTTGGCTTCTGAATCAGGAAATTACCTAAATTTCTGTCACTTTTGTCTGCAGAGTGGCTTTCTGGATCCATTTTTAAGTTGCCCATATGCTGTTCATGTTAAAGTTAAAGCTCATCTCTTGTTGTGATACCTTTTAGGGCTTTCTGATGTTTCTTTTGGCTTCCATAAGTTCAGACTGCTGTTGTTCGACTTTCAACAAAATAAGCTCTGCTTTAAGTATCTTTGACATTTCTCTGGTCTTTTCTCTTTCAGTCACCACATATATTACTTCTCATCCATCACCATTAGACATCCAGACACCTAAATTTTCTAATCTGACATCCTAGATAAACTCATCTTCCTTTTGATGAAGAAATTCTGTTCTGAGTGGCTTCCCTTGTGGCTCAACTGGTAAAAACTCCACCTGCAATGCGGAAGACTTGGGTTTGATCCCTGGGTTGGGAAGATCCCCTGGAAAAGGGAAAGTCTACCCACTCCAGTATTCTGGCCTAGAGAATTCATGGATCAGACACGACTGAGCAAGTTTCACTTTCACTGGTCTGAGTATTTCTATGGTGCCAAATTGGCATTTTGGAGAACCAGTCTGCATTACAATAACTTCTGTTTTCACCTGAGGGCTTCAGCATCATCTTATCTCTTTTCCTTCCAGATTGCCTCTTGGCAACCCTGTAAGAGATTCAGTGCCTTTCTTGCATTCCAGGACACACCTGACTTTCTCAGTGTGATGTGGTGGCCCCTCTATTCCCTCCTCCCATAGACTTGAATTCAGATACAATAGTCTGTTCTTGCAATGATGGATTTTCTTGGTTATTTCTCCTTATTGCATTTGAATTTGAGACAAGGGATTTCAGGGGTTTTACTGGTGGCTCAGGTGGTAAAGAGTCTGCATGCGGAAGACCTGGATTCGATTCAGTCCCTGGATCAGAAAGAGCCCTGGAGAAGGGAATGGCTACCTATTCCAGTATTCTTGCTTGGAGAATCCCATGAACAGAGGAGCCTGGTGGGCTACAGTCCAGTGGGTTGCAAAGAGTTGGACATGACTGAGCAACTAGCACCCATGGTCCTATTAACATTTTTGTCCTCTACGTGTGTGTGCTCAGTTGTGTCCGACTCTTTGCATCCCAGTGGACTGTAGCCCACTGGGCTCCTCTGTCCATGGAATTATCCAGGCAAGAATACTAGAGTGGGTCGCCATGCCCTCCTCCAGGGGATCTTCCTGACCCAGGGGTTGAGCCCATGTCTCCTTCATCTCCTGCATTGCAGGGGGATTCTTTACTGCTGAACCATTGGGGAAGCCCACACTTGTACTATAATCCAGCATAACATCTGATATAGAGAATGTCCAACAAGTGTCTATAGAATTTATGAGCAAATGATTACTTATTAAGAGGGAGAAAACTTGCTTCACTTTAGTCTTAAAAAACATTTTATTAAGTATTCTAGTCATGATTCCTTATGTTATTCTTCAAACATTACTCTGCCTTTATTAATAATTAGTGTGCATTATGTATGAATAGACTTTAAAAAGTCAATTAACCCACCTGAACTACACTACTGTGAGGGAGGGGGTGGTCAGGAGTCTTTGTTTTTCTGTCTTAAGAGTTAATTCCCCAGCAATGAGGTAGATGGTATGGGATTTTAATCCCTTTTGGAATTTGGGGTTTGAAGCTGTACCCTTCAGAAGGAATATCAGAGTGAATTTACATGAAAATGTTTCCCTAAATAACTAAATTGTTAACAAATATTAATTATAGTGACTATAGTAGTAGGTATATTCTCACTAACTTCTCAACCTTCTTTGAAAATGATGAGGATAGAAAATGATGGGGAAGCAATGTTGTGCCCTCTAAGTAAAGGAAACCATATCGAATGATCTACCTACCACACATGTGAGCTTTTTAAAAGACACATTGAGGAATGGATCATCAAGTTCTTGCCTTGTGGAGGGAGGAGAGAAGAGAGTACAAGCTGAAAGGTTTCAGAGTCATCCAGGGTGAACCACTGGCTCCATAGTTGACAAAAAGGACCAGAGAGGTTGAGTGACTTCCCTAAGGTCTCCCAATAGCTCTGAGAATACAGTCCTGCTCTTCTCTTTGCCAGTTGGGTGCTGCCAACATAACACCCACACCTTCTAGAAGGAGAACTATGTCAGAAGGAAGCAAGCTAGATCCCAACATATCTGAACGTAGACTCCAGTTTTCAAGACCATCTTCTATTCGATACTAACAAAATCTCAGAGGGGAAAATGCTGTCTCTTTAAACAAGGAAAATGACCTATTCGGTCCCTGTAGTCACCACGATATGGAATTCAGTGATTGCTTGACACAGGCTGGGGAAGGGGGCCCTGGGGAGACCCCGCCGAAAATGGACCCTGCAGCCAGGCCGTTGTCCGTCCTAATTATCAGATGACGACACCGAGCCTTACGTGTTGCTATCGTCACAGCAGATGAAACACATCCTTTTGGCATGTGGAGGGTTTGGAGTCCGTTCATGAAACCAGATGGGTTCTAATTAATGCAGGAGCTGTACACAAGCCTACTTCTTTTTATTCCTAACTGGCAGCCTGAGACCCATTTGGGATTTACCTAATGAGTCTATTCCAGGAAACTACCATTTGCATTAATTAACTCTATGATAGGAATGGGGGTGCATTTAGAGGGCTGTTAAAATTGCAAGGAGAATGACAGATTCACAGTTCTATGACTCTTTTGGCTCTTGAAGAATTGGTTTTTAAGAGAAGAATGATGGCCCCAAACCATCTAGAGTTCCTCAGCCTTTGAAGTGTGGCCCGTTTCACCCAGTGATGTGCCCAGCTTCACGTCCACCTTCCTGGCCAGACATGGCCCCGTGAACAAGTCCAAGGTGGTGATGTGTCAATAGAAGTCTTTGCATGAAGATTCTGCAAATGGATTGTTTCTGACCCAAAAAAATAGAACTCAGGTGACCCATAACGTTTACCTTCTCTTCCCACTTGGATTCTATACATGGTGCATGAATTAAAGTAGTTATCTTGGTTTCATAAGGGCAAAGTGAAAGTGATAGTTGCTCAGTCGTGTCTGACTATTTGCGACCCTGTGGACTGTAGCCCGCCAGGCTCCTCTGTCCATGGCATTCTCCAGGCAAGAATACTGGAATGGGTAGCCATGCCCTTCTCCAAGGGATCTTCCTGACCTAGGGATCGAACCCAGGTCTCTCCTATTGCAGGCAGATTCTTTACTGTCTGAGCCACCAGGGAAGCCCCTTAATAAGGACAAAGTCCCTATGAAAAGAGTTCAGTTCAGTTCAGTCACTCAGTCATGTCCGACTCTTTGTGAGCCCATGAATCGCAGCACGCCAGGCCTCCCTGTCCATCACCAACTCCTGGAGTTCACGCAAACTCATGTCCATCGAGTCGGTGATGCCATCCAGCCATCTCATCCTCTGTCGTCCCCTTCTCCTCCTGCCCCCAGTCCCTCTCAGCATCAGGGTCTTTTAGCAGAGCAGAAAAGTGGACAGAGTTCAAGATGGGTGGCCTCCTGCATCCAGGCTCCTCTACGGGCTGGCACTGTGTCTAAAGACCAGATCCCTATTTGGCAAATTAGCTACTCATTCATACCCTGAACCCCATGGTGCCCAAGATCTCCCTAGAATATTCTTGTGAATTAAATAGAAAGAAGTCTTATATTTTATGGATCACTTTTCCTTGCATGTGATCATGAATTTGCACATTGTCATGAAAACACAGATGAAAAAATCAGCATCTCACCTTTCTCTTAGCACAGTATAATATAATATTGTGTATAACACAATACTATGTGCTCAGTCATGTTTGATTCTTTGTGATCCTCATGAACTATGGCCTGCCAGGCCCTTCTGTCCATGGGATTTTCCAGGCAAGAATATTGGAGTGGGTTACCATTTCCTTCTCCAGGGATCTTCCCAATCCAGGGATTGAACTTGCATCTCTTGCACCTCCTGCCTTGGCAGGCAGATTCTTTACCATTGAGCCACCTGGGAAGCCCATCCAAGATCAACTCACACAAAACAATTATGAGTAAGAAAGAATTTACTAAATAATCAAGTACATTTCAATTAAAGATCCCAGGAAGTGTTTCACATTGTTGAACCCCAATACACATTCACAAATTCATAGCAGCAGTTTTGTCTTTTGGGATCCCACAAAATGGAGATTTTCTTGAGAATGACCAGGCTCCTCTTTTCCCTGGGATCTTCTCTGCATCCCTCAGTTTTCACTTTGATGTTTCTATGTAACTATCTTTTCTTTGAAAGCCTGAAAGCAATTCCTGCTCTTTACCTCATGAGCAGTACTTTGACTTCTTTTTTGAAGTCTTTATCCCAACAGAAATCCTGGCTTTCTACTGAAACTATCTTAAAATATTACTTGTTTACATTTCTTAGAAAAAAATCTCATTCTTTTGCTAAGTAGAATATCAATATCTGTTGTGAAAACATAAGGATTGTTTCACAAGTAAAGGAGCAGTTTATGTATACACATTAGTATGGATTTATGTCTAGTTTTATATTTCTAAAAATGTCAATTTTTGTTGACCTTAGTAGTTACATTTCTACATTTCTACTTCCAGATGTAGTCTTTATAAATAGCTCCTAAAATATCTACAGAATCGCAGAAAACTGTGAAAAAGCAAGTGGGACCTCAGACCACGCTTACTTGCTCTTAGTCGTATAACTGTTGACGTCTCTGCATTTCTCTGACATTTTATGTGTTAAACACAAATAGTAACCCTGCAGTCATTATATAGCTTCCATCATAGCCTGCCTGAGACAACAAGGAAATGTTGTAAAAGGCTAGAGTTGATTTTCCTTCTTTTTTTCCTCTATGTTTTGGCTTCACTGCATGGCATGAGGGATCTTAGATCCCCAGAGATCGAACCCACGCCCCCTGCGGTGGAAGCAAAGTGTCCCAGCCACTGCACTAGCAGGGAAGTCCCATGGTTTTCTTTTGAGAAAGATGATGAATCTTAGTTTTTAGGTCAAATCCATATGTTTTTTAAACCCAAATGAGTTCTGAATCTTGATAATTGTGGTTTGCCTTAAAATTTCACCTCTCAGTATATATTCTATTGAGAATTAATTCAGGAGATGAGCTTGTTATCCCAGGTAACGATCATTTCGCCTTTCAGTAGCATTTTTCTATAAGATGATTATAGCTAAACTATAAAGCAAAAGGTAAGACAGACTCTCAAATAGACTCAAATAGAATTTTCTTATGTGGGAAACTCCTCAACTAATTCATGGCCACTAGCAACCTGACTAGAGCATGGCTTCCGGGTGACTCATTTTAAAACACGCCCCTCGCCTTATTTTTTGACAAGTGAAAATTATCTGCAGATAAAGTGAGAGAAGACTTCCCCAATGGCTCAGCAGTAAAAGAATCCACCTGCAAAACAGGAGACTCAGGAGACATGGGTTTGATACCTGGGTCAGGAAGATCCCCTGGAGAAGGGAATGCTTACCCACTCCAGTATTCTTGCCTAGAAAATTCTATGGATAGAGGAGCCTGGTTGGCTATAGTCCATGGGGTCACAAAGAATTAGACACAACTGAGTGACTAACACACACACACACACACACAGGTGTTTCTCATGACTTCTAATTTTTGCAAAAAAGGAAATGCCAAATTCATCCTGAAATTCTTATATTTTCTTCTAATTAGATAAGTTCCCTTTTTTCCTTTACTACCTGATTATTTTGGCTTGAAATACAGAATTACCTTTATTTGAAGGGTGTATATCTTTTAGGAAACCATTTTGAATTTAAAATAACCTTGCATAAATATTAATAACACATATTTCTGTGGTTATATCAATGTTCTCTCACTAGGCAGAATGTCTTTTTCTCATCCTGGTGAAAAATGCTGAAACAACATACAGAAAAATAATTGCTTAAAATGTTAAAGCCATTTACTATTTCATCACATTTTTTAAAAGCATATTTTATGGTTGAACATTAGATGGAAGCAAATAATTCAACATTGTGCAGATATAATCGACCACTTTTGGAACCAGGAATTCCTCTTGAAAGAAGTTTTACTAAAAATACTTTTAGTGTGTATAAAACTGACACCGTATATTTTTTACCATAAAAAATACACTGAATGATTTTATTGATCTTTTTAAAAAATTAAATGTGAGCCTTTTATAGATCTTAGAATTTAAAATAAGTTTGAAATTGAGTCTAATACATTTAATAAAATGTATTATATTTTACAGTATTAGATTTTATTTTATTGCAGTATAATTTACTATAAATCTAATAATTTCTAATTTATTATAAATCTAATAGTTTCTAATCTATTAAAATCTAATAACTTTATTAGATTTTAATGTATTTATTAAATATTAATAAAAACATATTACATTTAATAAATGTGATACTTATATGTACAAAATAATATAATTATTTAAATATTTTTCCAATAGCTATTATTTATTAACTGCTTACTATATGCCAGGAATTGTGCTTAACAATTTATAGGCATTATCTTCTCTAACACCCACAGCAACCCAATGAAATAAGTATTATTACTTTGCCCGTTTTAAAATAAGAGCCCCTAAACCTAGAAAGATGAAGAATCTTCCACAGGTTACTTGGCTGGGATTAGAGTCACAGCTGTTTATCTGTGAATAAACAGCTCAGATTCTTAACAATATGGCGCTCTCCGACAATACTCTGCCAGGGTTTTATTTCCTTATTTCTTTTGTCACAAAAGACTTTTATCTAAGTGCTTCTGGCTACTACTCTTCTTTATGATGTTAAAAATAGGTGCAGAAATTTATATGATAAGAGCATGACATTTGAAAATACTTCTCCTTGATTCCAATACTGTAATCCCAATAGAGGCACCTCATCGACTTTGTGTTCAAAATGACATGCTTTGTAGAAATGCCGCCGCAGCCTTTGTGAGGTGACGAGGCTGACCTTTCTGCTTTAAAACCAGGTGTGTCTGGTTGAATAGAAAAATCTCAGGAGAGGGGTCCTGGTAGTAACTCTCTTCCATGGACTTAGAAGCTGTGAAGCACTGTTGTGTGGAAGAAGCCATGTGGGTTTCATATTTATTCCAAGTAATGATTTGGGATTTTCCAGTCTAATAATACATCACAAAATTAGTGAGCCAAAAATTTAAACTAGGCTTTAAAATAACTTTCTCAGGAGACTTCTGCTTCATTACCAACTCCAGTTCTCCATCCTGAAAACGGAAATTATAACATAGACATACATAGGTATGTAATGTAGACATACCATAGTGGGAGGTTGTGAATGATTAACCATATGGTTTAGCTTATTGAAGTCGTAGATTATTACTGAGGATCCCTTTAGCCTCTGCTCCGCTCTGCCTGAGGGGCGGAGGGCATGAGCTAATGGGTCTGTTTGCTTCCATTCTAAGTACATGATCTTTACCGAATTTGAACACCTGCACTAGCCCATGCTTTCTGGTGGAAATCAAGCAGAATGAAACATAATACCCAGAGAAAATGGGCTAATTGGTTCAAAACAGACCATTTACTCTTGAATATCATTTGTGTGTATTTTGCCATCATTATTACTAGTTCCTAGTCAATCTTTCCCCAGATTCCTAACAATCTATCTTGGAATAAGCTGCCAGCTAACTGCAGCCATGAAATTAAAAGACGCTTACTCCTTGGAAGGAAAGGTATGACCAACCTAGATAGCATATTCAAAAGCAGAGACATTACTTTGCCAACAAAGGTTCGTCTAGTCAAGGCTATGGTTTTTCCTGTGGTCATGTATGGATGTGAGAGTTGAACTGTGAAGAAGGCTGAGTGCCAAAGAATTGATGCTTTTGAACTGTGGTGTTGGAGAAGACTCTTGAGAGTCCCTTGGACTGCAAGGAGATCCAACCAGTCCAATTCTGAAGGAGATCAGCCCTGGGATTTCTTTGGAAGGAATGATGCTAAAGCTGAAACTCCAGTGCTTTGGCCACCTCATGTGAAGAGTTGACTCATTGGAAAAGACTCTGATGCTGCCAGGGATTGGGGGCAAGAGGAGAAGGGGACAACAGAGGATGAGATGGCTGGATGGGATCACTGACTCGATGGACATGAATCTGGGTGAACTCCGGGAGTTGGTGATGGACAGGGAGGCCTGGCGTGCTGCGATTCATGGGGTCGCAAAGAGTCGGACATGACTGAGAGTCTGATTTGATCTGATTATTCATCTGCCAAAACACTTTTGTCCTTCCTGATCACCTCTTCCCTGTTACAGCCGCATAGTTAGCTCACAGACTTCAGGTCTCTGCTCAGTTGTCACCTGAAAGTTGACATCCACCACCTCTCCATCCTGAAGAGCCACGCTCCATCCTCTTCTGCCCACACTGGCACTCTTTATCCCTTTGTCCTGCCTTATCTCTCCTGATTGATCAGGATCCCTCAGCACATTGTGTGTGCTTGTGTGTTATCCATCATCCACTCTGTAAAGGGAAACTGTGAGATCAGGGAATGTATACATGGGGCTCATTGTCATCTTCTCAGAACCAAAAGTGGGCTTGGAGCAATTTGGGCATTCACTGAATATATGCTGACTAAATGTGGTATTTCTGCTGTATACATCCATCTTCTTAAGTGGCTGTTTCCAGTAATCATTGATGTGGTCTGCGTTAGATTTTTGACATTAATGAGCAACATAAAGGGCTTATTAAGTGGAGAAGTGGTAAAAAAAATCCACCTGCCAATGCAGGAGATACAACAGATGTGGGTTTGATCCCTGGATCAGGAAGATCCCCTGGAGTAGGAAATGGCAACATGCTCCTGTATTGTTGTCTGGAAAATTCCATTAACAGAGGAACCTGGTGGCCTACAGTCCACAGGGTGGAAAGGAGTTGAACACGACTGAGCAGTCGACTGAGCTTCCATGCATGCACACAAGATACAAAAGGTCTTGTCCTTCAGGAAGTCTTGCAAAACAATTGTAACTCACTAAAGTAAAATTTTAATTTGCTGTGTAAACATCTGAAGAGAAGGTAACAGAAACACTTGTCTCTGACCTAATATCAGTTTTCTTATGTATATATATATATAAATCTGGATTTATTTTAAAATCTCCTTGGCATACATGATCTAGTGTAGATCTGAGGTTCATAGGTACCTGAGTTCCAGTCTGAATAAACCATTTGCCAACCGAGTATTGCTTGAACTATAAATTATGGAATAATAATACCTATTTATAATTTTTTGTCACGATAGTTTATTAAATAAGACCATTTTAAGATCAGATCATCTAGGAAATTAATGACAGATGTACATTAGGTATCCAATGTGTGTTCCTTTCTATCAAAGCAAAACATATACATTTTTATCCAAAAAAAACAGAAAAATGTGTCAAATCTCTATTTTTACTCCTTTCAAAGACTAGTCACCACTAAATGCTTTGTGGGTACATCTGCTGTTGATCAAGCTCTGAAAGACTGTTTCTTCCACCTATCTTCTCATTCCTGTGGCTCTCTCTGAACCTTTGCAATTATAATGTCTTTATTTGCTCTTGAATTGCCTGTCGTCTGACAATCTCATCCATACTACTGTCTCTAAGGATTCTGCTCCTGTCCCATCACTCTCCTCATCCCATAATTTTCCCCCAAGTGGTTTCACTCATTCTCTTCATTTTAGTACGATCTATATGCTAATGGCTCCCAGGCCAGCTCTATCTTCTAAGATCAGGCCCCCATAATCACCCTGAACCCTGACGGCTCCAATTCAGGGCTTCTAATAGAACTGAACAGGAGACTATCATGTCCCCCAAATGAAACTGTTCTTCTTGCTGTATTTAAGTGTTTGATGATTGGATGGCGAGAAGGAGGAGAAGGGAGAAGACAAAACCGGTGATTGGTTTCCAGGTAACATGGTAGCAACAATCGAGAAAAAGAATAGGGCGACAGTGACGTTCTCATTCTCAAGTGTGATGTTGGTTGAACGGATGTGTAACTTTCCGGAAAAGTCTGGCAGGCGCTATTTTAATTAGGGAATCAAAGTTAACATCAGAGAAACGAGTCACATCAAACTTGATAGGATGCAATGAAAAGAACACATGGTCACTTTCATGATATTTGCTTCAAAGGTGTGTAACCTGAATCAAATCTTATAAAAACATCAGAAAAACCTAAATGAAAGCACATTCTAGAAAACGTCTGGCTTGTAATCTTCAAAAGTGTCAAAGTTATGAAGCCAGGGAAAGGTTGAGAAGGCATAACCAATTTTAAAGCACGGTTTTGATCTGGGTCATTTTGCTATACAAAATGCTGTTGGGAAAACTGGCAGAACTTGAATGGTATCTGAGGATGATACTCTGGAATTGTACCCATTTTTATTTCTTATGTTTGTTGGTCTTATTGTGATTACATAGGAGGGAAAAAAAAAGTGAAAATTGATAGTTGCTCAGTCATGTCTGACTCTTTGTGACCCCGTGAAATGTAGCCTGTCAGGCTCCTCTGTCCATGGAATTCTCCAGTCAAGAATACCCGAGTGAGTTGCCATTCCCTTCTCCAAGGTATCTTCCTGGACCAGGGGTCAAACCCAGGTCTCCTGAATTGCAAGCAGATTCTTTACCATCTGAGCCTCCAAGGAAGCCCAACATAGGAGAAGGTCCTTATTTATAGGAAATATACACTCCAATATTGAGTATGATGGACAACACATTGACAATTTCTCTGAAATGCATTGTGGGAAAGAAACTCCTTTATATTGCATTTATAGTGGTTTTTTTTTTCCTGAAATCTTCAGATTGTTTCAAAATAAAAACAATTACTTAAAAAAAAGATTCGAATTTTTCTCATTGCTACACAACTGTGGGGAGATATGAGCTATATGGCAACACAATCAGACTTATGTCTCTGAAAGGTCACCCTGGCTGCTCCAGGAAATATATTTGTTTTGCTTTGTTTTTTTGACCACACAGTACAGCCTGTAGGATCTCAGTTCCCTGAACCTGTGCCTTCCTGCAGTGTCAGTGCAGAATTTTAACCATTGGACCACCAACGAATCCCTGGAAGAATATTTGCTAAGTGGGAGAGTGGAGGGATTGTAGCACACAGGGCTTCCCCTATGGCCCATCAGGTAAAGAATTCACCTGCAGTGTGGGAGACAGAAGAGATATGGGTTTGATCCCTGGGTCAGGAAGATCACCTGGAGAAGGAAATGGCAGCCCTCTCCAGAATTCTTGTCTGGGAAAGCCATGGACAGAGACAGGACTTAGTGACTAAACAACAACAAAATTATTTACATTTAAAGGCTTGATTGGTTAAGAATCCACCTTCCAATGCACCGGGGCACAGGTTCAATCCCTGATCTGGGAAGATCCCACATGCCAAGGAGCAAATAAGCCCCTTCACAACTACTAAATCCAGCATGCCTAGAGCCCATGCTTTGCAACAAGAGAGGCCACCACAATGAGAAGCCATCACACCACAACTAGAGAATAGCCCTCCCTCGATGTAACTAGAGAAAGCCCACAAGAAGCAAGGATGACCCAGCATAGCTGAAAACAAATAAATTAAATTTAAAAAATATTAAAAAGCAGAGACATTACTTTGATGACAAAGGTCCATCTAGTCAAAGGTATGGTTTTTCCAGTAGTCATGTATGGATGTGAGAGTTGGACTATAAAGAAAGCTGAGCACCAAAGAAATGATGCTTTTGAACTATGGTGTTGGAGAAGACTCTTGAGAGTCCCTTGGACTGCAAGGAGATCCAACCAGTCCATCCTAAAGGAAATCAGTCCGGAATGTTCATTGAAAGGACTGATGTTGAAGCTGAAACTCCAATACTTTGGCCACCTGATGCGAAGAGCTGACTCATTGGAAAAGATCCTGATGCTGGGAAAGATTGAGGGCAGGAGGAGAAGGGAAGGACAGAGGATGAGATGGTTGGATGGCATCACTGACTCCATGGACTTGAGTAAGCTTCAGGAGTTGGTGAGGGACAGGGAAGCCTGGAGTGCTGCAGTCCATGGGGTTGCAAAGAGTCGGACACAACTGAGCTGAATCTAAAAGAGACATTGGGATATATCTATCCACATCCATCTATCTATAATATTCTTTCTGGAGAAGGGAATGGCAACCCACTCCAGTACTCTTGCCACCACCACCCCCCACCCCAAGCTAAGGTCAGAATTCTCATTATTCCAGATATATTTACTAATTATTTCATATTTAATGTTTAAAGTACTACTATAATAATACAGATATCACTTTAACATTTAAGAGAATTTCTGGGTTTATGTTAATTAATTGAACCACCCACAATGCAAAATTAAGCCTTCTCTTTCAAAGGTAAGAACTGTGCCAAACTTTTGGCAAAGTGTAATTTTTTCCCCCTGAAACATCAATTCAATCTGATCACTAGTTTCTAATAAATTTAATTCTGTTATGACAGCTTCAGAACCTGAACCTCTCTTGATAAAATTAAGTCAACCGTCTGTACCTTGCTTTCTGCAATGGCATGCCCCCAAAATATTCAATACACATCAAACAATATTTTAAAGGCAATCTGGGAAATACTTTTTGCAAGAACCAACTGATCAATTTTATTTCAGCTAACTGTTCTCTGATTTGTCACTGGTTAAATTTAGATTTTATTAAATCTTGAGTTTCCTATCACAGTAATTAAAAACATTTATATTTTCAGAAGAAGGCTGGTTGCTAACACCTTCCAGAATTTATTCAATGAAACCATCTTGAAAACTATATTAGATTATTTTATTTTGTCCGCACCATGCTAGACTTTAGTTCCCTGACCAGGGATTGAATCTGTGCCCCAGGCATTGGGAGTGAAGAGTCTTACCCACTGGACCACCAAGGAAGTCCTAGATTATTTTTTAAATGGTAAAAAAAAAAAAAATTACTATTAAATGTATTTTGATTACAAAGTAGTTCCCAAATATGGTCCCTGAGTGTAATATTGTCAATGATTCTATGTCACTGTTCAACATTGTTTTTGCAATCAGGCCAGCAAGGCTTCAGGGAACAGACCAAAAAGTGGAGGTTTTCCACAGATGGACAGGGAAGGAAAGGCTGATCTGATCAATAGAGGGGAGAAAAAAAAAGTGCAGGAAGTTGTGCGGTTGATAAGAGGGGGACTGTGTTGAGGCTACCACACCCATCACATGCCAGATGGGGAAGGCTCTTGGCAGCCATGCCAAGGGATTTTAGACTTTGTGGGCAGTCGGAGGGAAAGGCAAGATGGTGCAAGAGAAGTAACGTGGGTAAGAGATCAGAGCGGCGGGACTGTGGGCTGTGAGGCTGGTTCCGCCAACTCTGAATAGTGCTGTTAAGAACTGGAAAGGCACAGAGGCTTCCCTGGTGGCGTGGTGGTTAGGACACTGCACTTCAATGCAGAGGGCGCAGGTTCAATCTCTGATTGGGGAACTGAGATTTGACAAGCTGCGTGGCGCTGTCAAATAATTTCAAAATTAAAAAAAAAAAAAAAAAGACTGGAAAAGTTTGGATGTGTGGGAACCAATCATAAAGTGCTATGAGGGTAATAGTAACTGTGAGTTTTCATACTTAGCTGTTTAGGATACATTTTCACATATTACAGAATTACATCCTTAAAAGTATTTATCCCTGAGAACACAGAGGACCAGGGAAGCCTTAAACCCCTACAAGAGGAAGCAGTTAGTCAGTGGCTGCTCTGGGATTAGAATATAAGCCTGAGAATCAGGGCACCAAATTCTACTCAGTGTTTTGTTTCTTCTGCAAGATAACTGTTCCAGTGACAGGGCTGTAAAGCCTGCAGAGTATTCCCCCCTGATTTGATGGCAGAATAGGGCAGCAGAGTTTAGAGCTTAGAGCTAAAGACCTAAGACCTTAGAGCTAAAGACTGGTGGCTCAGACAGTAAAGAATCTGCCTGCAATGTGGGAGATCCAGGTTCAATTCCAGGTTCAGGAAGAGCCCCTGGCAAAGGGCATGGCAACCCACTGCAGTATTCTTGCCTGGAGAATCCCACAGAGGAGCCTGCTGGGCGGCAGTCCATGGGGTGGCAGAGTCGGACGTGACTTAACCAAACAGCAACAATGACGCCATCTGCCTGCTTTGTCGCAGTCTTTCTCATCACGTGTGCTGATAGGAAAGCAAAGGCCCACGGGCACAACCTGTTTCCAACACGACGGTGCCTTTCCTCAGTGGACACTGAGACTCCAGGGTCTCCGGGGCCAAGCAACCACTGCCTGCCTCCCCACAGTCTCGGCATCCACATCTCCACACATCCTGACCTGACTTCTGGATCAGGCCCTGGCAACATTGTTGTTGAGTTGCTAAGTTGTATCCAGCTCTCTGTGACTCCATGGACTGCAGCACACCCAGAAGTGTAGCCCTGTGCATAAAAATTGAGAAAAAAAAATTGAAACTCTGACACTTGCAATGTAGAAGAGGATAAGCGATCTGGTCAGAAATAAATGGAGAAATTAGTAGAAGCAGTTTCTATCATCAGCTCTGTTCCTGACCTGCGGTAACCTTGAGTAAAGCGCTGAATTCTGTGATTTCCCCATGTGTAAAATAAACAATGAAAAGATTTCCAAGGTGCCTTCGAGCTCTAAAATTCAGTTATATTTCAAATGGAAAATATCTGCATGAAGGCATTATCACATTGTTTATAGTTTTCCAATAAACTACTTTTCAATAAATAAACCGCCTAAGGCCACTTGAATAACAGTCCCTTTCTCTCCCCATCTCTTTTCCCCCTCTCTCTGCCATTCCCTCATTTCAAATCAATGACACACGAAGTGTACACTAATTATTTTATCTGCTGCACTGACTTTTGATTTGACTGCTCACATAACTCAAAGTCATTCTCCGCTTCCCCTACTTTCTCCCCTGAATTAAGGTGCGCCTTCACTGGAGGACTGAGGATGCAGGCTAGGGAAGGAAACGTCACCCCCTTGCAGAGGGATCCTTGGAGAAGGTGTTTTATTAGCATGGCTCCTGCCAGGACTCTGCAGTTGTCTTATCTGCATGGAGCAGCTGGCGGGTGAAAGTTGTGCATCGCGTTGATTGATCTTGTACATATTTTGAAGTGTGTTTATACCTGTCAGTGAGTTTTATAACATCTCCCTTGTACTTTACATCAACAGCATTAAGTAGAGCTCATGGTGTTCATCTGCCATTCAAAATAGCAGATGGTACTTTTATTCTTTTTTTTCTTATGTAACAATTATTTGCAGGATTTTAAGGTATCCATTATGCAAACTAATATATTATTACAGTGGGTCAGTGGCAGC
Source organism: Bubalus bubalis (assembly GCF_019923935.1). Lineage (NCBI taxonomy): Eukaryota > Metazoa > Chordata > Mammalia > Artiodactyla > Bovidae > Bubalus > Bubalus bubalis. Next base: position 56,730,776 of record NC_059178.1, on the reverse strand, counting down.
TGTTTGGAGCATACCATCACAGCAATTTGCTTTAAAATGACAGCCTCATATTTATCCCGTCTGATACTAAATGCAACAAAGACACCTTCTATAAAACCTTCCCAACTAGTTAACTCAGTGCTTTAAAATGGTTTGCCCGATGTTGAGAAACTATATCAACTGCCTTCCTTTCCTCTTTGAAGCTAAATTGTCCTTATTGAAACCAACATTGTGGAGTTAAATCCTGTTGGTTTTCTAAACAATAAAGCTCTTCACACACACACAAGAAGCCATTTCTGAAGTTATAGAAAGTAAACACATTTAATAGCTTAGGTACTGAGAATATCTAACAAGGACTTTGCAGTTTGAATCACTTCTCTAAATACAGTAGATATTTATTGACTTTCCATTTATAAGCTTATTTATGCAGATAATAATTTATGCCACCACAGATACTAGTACTGAATGGTGATTATTATTACTAATTGCTGAAAAAGAAAATATTATTTAAAACATTGTACCATCACATCGTAATTCTAAGAAATTAGAATTTCTTAGGTGACTGAGATAATAATTCAACCTCAGCTTGCTCTTATAAATCCTAGATTTATAAGGATTTTGTTTAATCCTCTAGGAATTACTCCGTAAATTCTATGAATATATTCAGTTCAGTGTATTTTCATTCGGTTCACTGTTTCTTTTATTTCCCCGGAGACTTCCTCTTTGACCTCAGGATTGTTTGGAACATATTGTTTGGTTTCCTAGCGCCTGGACTTCTCCTGTCTTTCTGTTATTGATTTCTAGTTCAATTCTGCTGCAGCCGAGGAACACATTCTATACGACTTCGCCTGTTTTAAATTTATGGAGATTTGTTTTCTGAGCCAGGGTAAAGTCTATCTTGGTAAATATGCCACCTGTACTTGAAAAGAATTCATGTCTTTTGCCGAATTTGGGAACTATTTAACTATTAAACTCCGCTTTCAGGCTTGCCATTGTCCTCATCCTCACCCAGAACTCCCATAACACATATTCACACAGGCCTCTGTTGATCTGCATCTTTTCTGTCCGTTTCTCTCCTTTTTACATATTTGTTGCTGTTTAGTCGCCAAGTCATGTCTGACTCTGCAACCCCATGGACTGTAGCCCACCAGGCTCCTCTGTCCATGGGATTTTCCAGGCAAGAATCCTGGAAAATCTTGCCGTGCCCTCCTCCTAGAGATCTTCCCAACTCAGGGATGGAACCCGTGTCTCCTGCTTGGCAGATGGAGTCTTAACCACTGAGCCACCCGGGTATTGGCTTCTTGTAATATATATTCAGTGATACATATTATTCTAACTTTAAGTTCACTGATTTTCTTCTTCCTCATTCTTTTGTTGACCACATCCAATGGGTTTTTGATTTCACTTATTATATTTCATAGTTCTAGTACCTCTATTTGGTTCTTTATATCTTCGTTTTCTTTCTTGAAACTTGTTTGTTTGTGCTTATGATGTTGAAGCATTTTTTTTGTGGCTTTTTTAAAGCCCTTATCAGATAATTCTAGCATCAGTATCATGTTGCTGTTTGGAGTCTGTTATTTGAATGTTCTCATTTTAATCATTTTTTCCCTTAATTCTTGTCATGACAAGTGACTTCCAGCTGAACCAGGGTCCTGGACAAGAGAAGGGGGCAGCAGTTTCTTGCTGCCAGCTGGGGGGTGGTCCAGGTTTCCTATTCAGTCTCTGTCGACACGGAGCAGGGGGATGCCCCTTGCCCTGGTTCCTATTTGACCCTCAGTGGCTTTGAGGGGCAAGGGTGTCTTGCTTCAGCTCCTCAGCTGTTCTCTGCTGATGGAGTGGAGGGGTTGGCCTCGTTACTGCCGGGCCATTATCCAGCGGTGACAGAACCCAATGGTGGGGCAGGGGGCACCTCATCGATCCTGGCGGGGCCGAGAGTCCCAGCTCTCCATGTGTCATCTGCCAGCCAGAATGACAGTGGGGAGTCTGGAGCCTGGGGAGAGCAGGAATCTAAAGTCCCTGCTCCCTTTGATGGCAGAGGTGGGATGGAACTGAGTTTTTTCCCTGTGGTATTCGCTGAAGTAGAGAGACTGTTGTCTAAACTATTCTGTTGGAACGAAATTGGGTCATTTGTGAGATGAACCTACAGCCTGTTATACAGAGTGAAGTACGTCAAAAAGAGAAAAAGACCACCATCATATGTTAAGGCATAGATACAGAATCTAGAAAAATGGTACTGATGAGCCTATTTGCAGGGCAGAGAGAGAGAGATGCAGACGTATTGAAAGGACTTGTGGACACAGCGGGGGAAGGAGAGAGGGAGATGAATTGAGAGAGTAGCATCGACTTATAGACACCACCACCTGTGAGAAAAGCTAGCTGCTGGGAAGCTGCTGGGTAGCACAGGGAGCTCAACTCTCCGCTCTGTGATGACTAGAGGGGTGGGGGCAAGAGGTTCGAGGCTGAGGGAACATGTGTTGTACAGCAGAAACCAGGTGAGCATTGTAAAGCACTTATCCTTCAATTAAATAAAAAATCAAAATCCTGTTTTCCCAGGATGCACCTTTCTTTTTAACCAGAGAGAACAGGCTTTGTTGGGACTTTTTGGACGGTGTTCATTCAGGTTTCTGGGTTGCCAGTAGAATTCTTCAGCTCTAAGTCTGGACTGTATGAGGCAAAAGAAAATCTAGGAACTCCGTTAACTCCTTTTTGGGTTTCAAGGTCACTGTTGGGTCTGCCTTTTCTTTCCACCTTTAAGAATCTTCTTATTTTTGTTTTACATGTAATGTTCAGAGCTTTATTAATGATGAGCAGGAAGAAAAGTGGGGAAAAGGTACTTCTGCTCTGTCTTTACCAAAACAGGAGTCCTCTATATGATCCTTTAAAAAGTATATATACAAGGTATGGCATCCCATTAACTGATTAGAAAGTCCTATCCATTGACAATCCAAAAAAATCATGGAGGCACAACACCCCCCCACTCACCAGATGTGAGTCCCTATAGAGCCTGTGTTTGTAACGTTGCTAAGAAACAACAAGAATTGATAGGAATTGAGTCACAGAGAAAATGAGTTGGGGATCTGTTACATGTAAAATAATAGACTCATATCACTCTTGCAAATATTCTAATCTTTCATGAGCATATATATGACTCAAGTAAAATTAAAAAGGTTAGTAGAGGATAATTCTTTTTTGATCAAGACATGATTGATTATTATATTGTGACTATTTCCCACTTGTCTCTGGAACTGCTTTGAGTAACTTCAAATATCAGCACCAAACAAAAACTGTATCTCTACATACGACCCATCCAACTTCCACAACCACTCTGAATCACACTCTGCTGTGCTGTTCTCTCTGGATAACAATTTAATGCATGTTGTTTCATACTTTAAAGCAGAAGCATATGATGTGTTTACAACAGTTTCAGCTCACTTCTTTTGTTCAGACTTCCCTGGTGGCTCAGACAGTAAAGAATCTGCCTGCAATGCAGGAGACCTGGATTCACTCCCTGAGTCGGGAAGATCCTCGGGAAAAGGGCATGGCTACCCACTCTAGTATTCTTGCCTGGAGAATCCCATGGACAGAGGAACCTGGAGGGCCACAGTCCTTGGGGTTGCAAAGAGTCAGACACAACTGAACAACTAAGTGTGCACATGCATTCCTTTGCTGCAGAAAGTTTAATATAGCTTGGAATCTTCATCATTGAAATAGCTAGCATCAATATTATTTTATACTAGAGGAAGATGGGCTTCATACAAAGTAATTGAATATTTAGTTTTAGTGCATTACCATTCAATAGCCATTATCTAGAGATGTGTGGTTCACTTTGGTGCCTGTTGCTCCTTTTTTATCACTGTTTATGAAGGTTTATTCCAGGAGTTGGTGATGGACAGGGAAGCCTGGCATGCTGCAGTCCATGGGGTTGCAAAGAGCTGGACATGAATTGAACTGATGAAGGTTTATTAGTGGGCAGAATTGACAACCGATGAAGGCTTTCAAAGAAATGCTACTCTATTTACCTGACTTGAAAGTCATTTAGTAAGTAAAATCATAAAGCTTTTTATGCTTTAGAGCAGCAGGCCTCTTATGGGATCTAAGCTCTTTCTCTAAGATAAGGTAGATTGTCAACTCCTATTTTTATATTCATTTCCTGAGAAGATTAGTTCAAACATTTAACAGTAAAAAAAGGTTTATTAAACCCAAGATAGTTATGTGATTGTCATACAGATTATTTGATCTCTGAGCCCATATATGCATGATGAATACTAATACAAAGCTGTAAAAAATTCAGATATGACAATCTGGTACATTTTAGGCTTTAAGGTAGAGATTTTCTCATAGCAGAAAGAACGGGATGAGTTTTACTTGGAAGTGATACAGGCTTGACTTTACATTTCTAGTCACAGATGTTTAATTTGAGTTCTCTTACTATACCTCTATCAAGTTTGTTACTTTTCCTATAAAATGAGGATGTGCTAAGTCACGTCAGTTGTGTCCAACTCTTTGTGACCCCATGAACTGTAGCCCATCAGGCTACTCCAACCCTGGGAATCTCCAGGCAAGAATACTGAAGCAGGTAGCCATTCAATTCTTCAGGGATCTTCCCAACCCAGGGATCAAACCTACATCTCTTATGCTTCCCAGATTGGCAGGAGGATTCTTTACCACTAACACCACCTGGGAAGCCCAAAGTGAAAGTGTTAGTCACTCAGTCATGTCCGACTCTTTGTGACCCCATGGGCTGTAGCCCTCCAGGCTCCTTTGTCCATGGAATTGTCCAGGCAAGAATACTGGAGTGGGTTGCCATTCCCTTCTTAAGTAGATCTTTCTGACCCAGGGATTGAACCCAGGTCTCCTGCATTGCAAGGAAATTCTTTACCATCTGAGCCACCAGGGAAGCCCAAAGAAATGGGGAGTGGGGGGGGAAGTTACTGAGTTTACAGGTTTGAGTGATGAGAAATAACCTTCCTTTGAGGAATAGCATTCCTAAGCCCTATTCCCCACCATCTCTCAACCACACACACATAGTCTTGCTCAACATTTCATGTAAACAAATGTAAAGGAAACAGCATTTCAAGCGAACAACTTCCCACTCTGCTCTCAAGACTCATTTTACTCAATTAAAAGAAGATCACAGCTGTTATCCTGTAGCTGCCACCGACGCCCTAAGTTCAGCTAAGAGCTGAGACTCTGAGTCTTGCTGCAGGAGTGAACAGCATATTTGGCATTTCTAGAACACCGATGGATCTTCTCTTGTCTCTTCAATGAAGGGGAATAGAGATGATAAATATCCAGGCATATAGAGCATGTCTTTCCTAAGATTTTGGTCAGTATCCATAATAACTGGAAGCTCCTGCAGCTTTTTTATGTGTTAGAATCACGCTCCAACTTCATTTAAAATTATGTAGAAGCAGCAGGAAAATATTCCTCTGATGATGACACAACTTGAAATTGATTTTCCAAAAACACTTAGAGCTGACAGTGTTAAGTATCACTGAACATCTGTAGAAAAGTCTTTAAAAAACATTGTTGTTTGCTGTTGTTCAGTCGCTAAGTCATGTCTTTCTCTTTGTGATGCCGTGGACTGCAGCACGCCAGGCTTCCCTGACCTTCATTATCTCGGGAAGTTTGCTCAAACTCATGTCCAGTGAGCTAGTGATGCTAAAGAACTCATTGTATTTTCTAGATTGTTGAGAAAGTATAAGAGAGACCTCTACTGGAGAGAACAGGACATCTGTTGTTATCAGATGAGGTTTCCGCTTCAAGGAAATAACACAATTCCCATTGCCTGAAGATTTTATATCATGTACTTCAGAGATCAACCTGTTACCATAGTTCTGAAGATTTATTTATGAAAATGAGTGGACACCATATGGTCAGCTGTCAGGAAAAGGCTGTGTTTGATTCAGAAGCTGAATACAGCAACCACTTAGTTACATCCTAGCCTGCTTATCTACTAATAAATAATAAGGAAGGCCAGTGGGGACACATAGCTGACAACTGAACAGCCCGGAGCAGAACAAGACGTGTTTAGTTCCTGCGCTCCCATTAACTGGAGTAGCCGTGGCTGGATAATTCTACATGATTGAAGATCACATAAAACTTACTGGAACTCAGCTACACCAACGACAAGACAAGTCCTTATTTAGCATTTGGAATAATTCCTCATTTGGCATATCCTGGATATTTGCTGAGGACACTTTTAACCTTGTAGATATACAAGATACAACATTATTACAGTATACTGGAGGACTCTGCATTTTCACAAGTTCTGGCTGCAGTCTCCTAGAGTTTGCACAAACTCATGTCCATCGAGTCGGTGATGCCATCCAACCATCTCATCCTCTGTTGTCCCCTTCTCCTCCCACCTTCAATCTTTCCCAGCATCAGGGTCTTTTCCAATGAGTCAGCACTCTGCATCAGATGGCCTAAGTACTGGAACTTCAGCTTCAGCATCAGTGCTTCCAATGCATATTCAGGGTTGATTTCCTTTAGGACTGACTGGTGTGCTCTCCTTGCAGCCCTAGGGACTCTCAAGAGTCTTCTCTGGCACCAAATCCTGTATTGTGTATAGAATATTTGAAAGGTTAGTAGGTGTTGAGCCTGAAGGACAGAAGTCGTAGACACCTGGGATGTCATAGATAAGTGTTCTGACTATTTTGCACATGAAAAGGGATATAAATTATGGGATACAGAAGCTGACTTACTCAAGTTTATAATAAAGAAGTATTTTCTAAAAAACACTGTCCAAAGAAAAGGTAGTTTTTTCCCTTTGAAGATACCACTTATAAATGTTTATTAATTGGCTACTATCAAATACACTATGCCTTAAATTGCAGTATCATATCACCTTTCTATACATCCAATGCAGGATGAACTTTTGAACAGTCTCGAAACAAAATTCTATTTGATCAAGAACACAAGGTGAAGGATAAAAGTGAGCATTTGTCCAGGTTGAGTGTTTGCTCTCTGTGGGTGCTTTTCTAATTGTTCTGCATGTATTTACTCGATCTACACAATAACCCTAACGCCGCGTGTGCTCCTGCTTCATGCTGGTTCACACCAGCCTCTGTCTCTTTCTATCCACCTTAAAAAGCAAAGTCTGCCTTCAGGAATTCTGAGTTTGTTTGCATTGGATGTAATACATCTGTGCCTTAAATATCAACATGTCACAATATTGGAATAGAGACTGAGAAAATTAGTAGCTTTAATGACTATGGAACAAATTATTTTGCCACTAAACTGGGTCTTGGTTATATGCTTTAAAAACATTGAAAAAAATAGACAAAAATACTGGGAAACTAGATTCTCTGTCATCTTATTTAGATTTATAAATAGATAAAATAGATTTCTATCATCCATCTACAGATATCTTCAAGTGGTCCAGCATAAACCAATCCCTGGTCACAGTGCCTACCAAGAGAAAGCCATTTATTGGTTACGTGCAAGCCAGAAAACATCAAATTAAACAAAAACAAGTTGCATTAAAAAAAAAAAAAAGACTACAGAGACAGAGGTTCACGTCTGCTGCTACTTAGGAATCACTTTGGGTTCATTTCCCCGCGAGGTGGTATACTGTTGGCTCCCTGCCTCTGGTGATACAACTTACCTGATCTGATGGGCGCTCCACGGGCAACTCCAGAATTATTAGAAGCTAACTTTTGAGAAAGTACAATTGTGACCCTCACAGAAATCTAATATAAGCATAACCTGAGTATTATTTAACTCATTAATTAGTGACAAGGCCAATACGATGGGAAAATTACAGCAAAAAATAATCCAGAAGTAGACGCACATATCAAGCAACCAGGAATGCTGAAACGAACTTGCTAATTGATACAAAAGGACTCACTGTCCACAGGGCATGAACTGTCGGGGACTCCCTTTCCCAAGGTGTGGGTGTCCATTGAATCTCTGCCTAACAAAATGCATTTTTAATATCAATGAAAAAATAATTATTAGCATTATTATCAATTATCTACAACTTAAAGAATTATAAAATAGGTCAGCTGAAAAAGAAGAAAGATCAGATAAGGCCTGAGGGTCACTAGACTTCCCACCATTTCATTGAAAGAACACAAAGTAATCTTATTTTTTTCATTTTAAAGTCTTCCAAACTTTTTCCTGACAGAACTTAATCAAGCTGTCATAGGGTAGAGTATTAAAAATGGTTTTATATCATAGATCATGCTGTGATATTTGGAATATATCTTGAAAGGGGTTCAAAGAAATAAATGGCATTGTTAAAACTTGTTCCATTCCTGCCTTTCTGAAAGAAGTTTTTAAACCAATCTGCAAAAGCGCTAAAATAGAAATAAAAGTGTGCTCCGCCCTACTTCATTCTAGAAAGAAATGAAATAGTATTAACATATATAAAATATTTGAAAGTAAAAAAATATTTGTAAGTAAAAAAGCCTCATCTAACTTAGCGATTCATTTCCAATGAAAATTTGCTTTTGTGTCTAATAATGAATAAGACATAGCCTTTGAAGCAATGTATATTATGATAAAAATTACAGACATCTCTTAAAATATATGAGAAGCTCCATGATTACAAAAATAAAAAAACAGTGAATAAAAAAACAGCAACAAAAACAGCTGTCATAAAGTGAATGTTAGTCGCTCAGTCGTGTCCGACTCTTTGTGACCGACTCTTTGTGATGCCCATGGACCATCGCCCGCCAAGCCCCTCTGTCCATGGGATTCTCCAGGCAAGAATACTGGAGTAGGTTGCCATCCTCCTCTCCAGGGCATCTTTCTGACCCAGGGATCGAATCCGGGTCTTCCACATTGCGTGCAGATTCTTTTCTGTCTGAGCTACCAGGGAGGCCCATAACTCTCATAAGTTTCGGTGATTTGATTGTGGGTTTAATGGTACCACACGCTAGTCCTCATTTGTAAAATCAGTATCAGATTGGATCTGATTGATCCATTCAAGTGCTGCAGTTCAGTGAAATAAGAGGTGAAAGCTTTAAAATTAATTTTAAACACTTGTGTAACATATTCAAACTGATGTAAAAAGTGACAATTTGTAGTGGTGTAGGGATAGAGAAGTTCTAAAAATGAGTTGCCTATCAGGAGAAATAAGTCAGGGCAGATAAACAAAAAAACAGAGAACGCATAGAGAAAGTAGCAAAGATTTTGAAGACATGATACCTGTTTTTCATTTAAAAAAAAATCAAAATAGGTGAGGTAGGACCAAAAACAGGCAAATTGTCCAAAAAAGGTTTTATAGTATGAACAACAGCAAACATGATAAAACACAAACAAGCCAATATATACAAATTCAATGTAAAAATAGTTACTATGGCAATTGTACCCAGAAAGAGATTTATTTTTTGTCTTTGTTCTGGTAGGATATTTGAAGCATCCACTTCAGCATCAGTCCTTCCAGTGAATATTCAGGACTGATCTCCTTTAGGATGGACTGGTTTGATCTCCTTGCTGTCCAAGGGACTCTAAAGAGTCTTCTCCAGCACCACAGTTCAAAAGCATCAATTCTTCAGTTATCCTTATCTAAAGTTATTCTGACTGCCTTTCCAGTGGAACCAGAATGACAGTCACCAGTTACCTAGGACAGCATTCAGGGGGCAGGTACGTATTTTGGGGTGCAGAGTAACTATAATATTTTTCATGTAAACTCAAGCTCCTTTTGGCAAGTTAGCCTTATACAATTTCACATTGGATAGACATGACTAATGAGTCAAAAATATTTCCTTTACTGCCACTGAAGTTGCTCAGTCATGTCCAACTCTTTGCGGTCTCCCTACCAGGCTCCTCCATCCATGGAATTTTCCAGGTAAGAGTACTGGAATGGGTTGACATTTCCTTCTCCAGGGATCTTCCCCACCCGGGGATTGGGGGATCGAACCCAGGTCCCCCGCATTGCAGGCAGACGCTTTACCATCTGAGCTACCAGGCAAGCCCTTTCCTTTAATACATTTTGCAATTAATTTTAGACATAGCTTCAGAGAGTTTTGAAGCCACTCATTAATCTGCAGGGACATTTTACCATGAAGAGATACCTCTCCCCCTGCCAACACCTTCCTTTCTGCTGCTTGATAAAGAAGTAGCTGTTTCAAAGACTGAGAACTTTCAAGGTGGAATTTTCAGTCTTACTGGAGTCTAGGAGAAGTTTTTCAATATCTTTGCAGAAACTGGAACAAACTGTCCTCTTCAATGGATGTCAAAGAAGAAAGTGATGAGAGCAAAGGTTTGACATCGCTCTGTCTGATTGAAGGGCACATGGCCAGCTGATGGTTGAAGGTCCACTGTCCCCTCCAGCTTCCTGATTCTATAAATTCCTAAATCAAGAAGTGGGTTTTCTGTGCAAACTTTGGGGGTGATAAAATTGCGTGTGTGCCCTATGTACATGTTGCTGTTGCACTTCTGCAAATGAGTTACATAAGATTTCTGTGATGTAGCCTAGTAAGAAGTAGTTTCACATTTATCAACGACTTACCAGAAATCGTTGCTTGGTTTGACCAAGTCATCAAAGCATATTAATGTCATCTTCCCTTTGGGATATCTTGTCATGTAAACTGCTCCCAATTTTTTGCTCATCCTCTTAATAAAAGCATAGACTATAGAGAAAGGATTAAAGAAATGGATTGTCAAAGAAAAGGAAGGAAAGGGGACTTGGTTAATATGGTCATTTCCTCATTAGTTGGTGGGTGAAAATCGCTCATGGTGGGGCAGGTGAAACCAAGAATGTAGGCACCAGGGAGGTCAAAGGGAACTGGACCATGGAGAGAAAGCGAGAGAGAGAGGAAGAAGAAAGAGGGGGAGGAGGGAGAAAGAGAGGAGAGAGGGAGGGAGACAGAGAAAGAATCCCATCAGGAATCGGAAGAGTTAACTAAGGATGAAGTGCTTATTACAGAAACATTTGCTCTCTAGGTAGTCAGGGAGATGATACCGTGGGTCTATCTTCACCTAAGCATGGCTGGAGAACAAAAATTTGAAAATACATAGGATGGCTCACTTTGGAGGAAGCCAGAGAAGGTCTCTCCGAACTTTGATTTTCTGTCTCTAAGAATGGAGTTGAAAGTGGCATTGCTGTGATTCAGACCTCTTCCTACAGGTAGAGACTTGACCCTGATTGCTGAGATTGCGGGTTCCACAGGTTTGCGGGCGCACAGCCTCCGGGCGGCTCCGTGAACGCGTGCCCCCGGCCCAGCTGGTGCACCGGACGCCAGGCGTCTCCCGTGAGCCCCGCTGAGCGTGTGTGATGTCTGTCCTTCTGTGCCTCGGGGGCAGCGGCTCGCCATGCCCCTGCGGCGGGCCCCCGCGCATCCCCGGCGGATGCATGAGAAGGAGGCCGCGCGGGCCCCGGGTCTGGTTTGGACCCGCCCCCCGCCCTCTAATGCACCGGGTGAAGGGTGGTCTGCGCGCCCTTGCTCTCCTAGCGCTCGGGGTGCTGTGCTCTTCTGCTCCGCTGGATAGGAAGCAGCAGAGCAGCACTCCCTGTCGCACCCTGTCAGCCTCTTCAGTTCCGAATCTCGAGATGGCTACGGACATACATGCTTTTGGTTCAAGGTTTGCTCGAGGCCAAAAAAAAAAAAAAAGGAAAAAACGATGTGGCCATCTTCAACTAAGAGCACAGATTTATCGAGTGTATTGGAGATTCAGACTTTTAAGGGGAATTTATTATCTTTATGAAATTGGTGTAAGTCTAAACTATTTATGAAAGTCTCAGATAAGTTGCAGCTTTGGTAACAAAAACGTCTGCTCGCTCATTTGTTTCAAAAGACTAAGAACAGAAAACCCAGGGATTTTGAGACGTGGTAATGCCAGACAGTGGCCACCGGAGGGAGCTAGTGACTCTCACGAGGATCGGTATTTCTCATGAAGAAAACTTTCTATAAAACAGAGGTTCAGGATGGGTGACACATGTATATCCAGGGCTGATTCATGTCAATGTATGGCGAAAACCACTACAACATTCTAATGCAATTATCCTCCAATTAAAATAAATAATTAAAAAAAAAACAGAGGTTCTGAACTCTTTGATAACTGGATCTCACCCAATAAACTGAAATTCTAAAATTGTGCATTGGTTTTTAAATGTGATTTAAGGCTTAAAATATGATTATTTTATGCTTCTTCCTGTCCCTTCTCTTTCTCTCCCTCCAAGAAGCTGAAACGCAAAGGGGGACATTTTCCTTAGGCTCTAGCATATACGATGGCACCCCACTCCAGTACTCTTGCCTGGAAAATCCCATGGACGGAGGAGCCTGGTAGGCTGCAGTCCATGCGGTCGCGAAGAGTCGGACACGACTGAGCATCTTCACTTTTCACTTTCATGCATTGGAGAAGTAAATGGCAACCCACTCCAGTGTTCTTGCCTGGAGAATCCAAGGGACGGGGGAGCCTGGTGGGCTGCCGTCTATGGGGTCACACAGAGTCGGAAACGACTGAAGCAACTTAGCAGCAGCAGCAGCAGCATATACGAACAAGTGGTTTCACAATCTACACTCCATTCACAGCCCCCTCCAGGTATTGATCACAAATAAAATAAAATGCAATATTAATTTCAAAATACATCTTGACATCCTGTTTCCACATCAGATTAAAAATTCATGGTCAACTTTTAGTTTGTTGATGCATTAACTCTGAGTTATTAGAAATGAGTTCTGCCTGTAATCAACTGGCCGTTTTCTGTGAAGACAATTGGGAGGAGAGCCCTGAGAAGATATCGCGAGTCCTTTGTTTTACCCGTTTGTTTAAGGAGCCCTGCCTTTGTGATGGGCCGGTGAGGGACATTCGAGAATGTGTGTCTGTGCAGGTGTGGGGGGAAGCCTGCCAACCGATTTCCGGGACCTCTGTTCCTTTGTGCATTTATACATCAGCCATGGTCCTGGGAATGTGAACTTATGCCTCTCGGAAGAGTTTAAGACAATAATTATTTCAGAAGTTAATTGGAGTTAATGACGACGTTCTCTTAATGGATGATCATTGAACCCAGATTGTGTCCTTTATTTTTTATTTTTCTATTTCTTTGACCCACTGATATTATTCCATGGAGACGGTCACTTCTGGCTAGCTGAGCGCTCTTTACTCTCTGAGTTTTAGAATTTCTGCTTCCTATAGGTAATATGTATGCTCACCAAGAGATGGTTTTGTTTCTTCAAAATGCCATTTGTAGTGACTGAGCTTATTATTTTAATATGGTGAAATCAGATGTCACCTCAAGAGACAAATGGTGAAGGAAAAATCTAGAGATCTTTTTCTGTAAAACTTATGTCAAATGGTTTCAAAAAACTTATAGTAACAAATGAAAGAAAAACTCCATTTATGTATGAGTGAAAATTTAAAAGACTAAAGAAAACATGCACAAATTCATTTAAAATATGAATCTGAAATCAATCAGATTGATTCATAATTTCCGTGTAAAACATAATGCAACTAAAAGTCATAAAGATGCTATAGGCTGTAATATACTCAAGATAGACTAGACCAGACTTCAGTACTTGCACTCAAACTCAAAGAAAGCTTCCGGCCCTGAGCTAATAGGCTGGCAAGTGAAAATGCATATGTGTTTTACTTTCAAATATGGTGTGTAACATTGTATCACTTTTTTTATTCCCTAATTTCAAATATATTTTTGATTAACTGATCAACTGTCAGACAGTTTCAGACTAGAAGTATTAAAATGATGGTCATTTCTACTGCCTTTCAATTCCTTGAGAGGGAAGTCTAAAATGGAACACGTGTTTGACAAGGACAGCTGTGTAAACAAGGGCTGACTCAGGTTAACAAAGAATCTACTAACAGGGCTATTGGGAAAGGCTATCATCAAATTGGTCTAAGATAAAGGTGAGCAAATTTCTATTAAGCAAGAAACTGCACTTTTTCCAGGCCCCCAAATGTGAGAAACACTGACAGTCATGTTACCCAAAAGATAAATTATTGAATAATCAGTGCTGTTAATGAGAGTTATCTCAAAAGTACAAAATATCAAAATAAACTTTAAACTGCTTATTCATATAGAAACCAAGGTAAAACCCTTTGCAGACAGTCATTCAGACAGTGGGTATATTATACCTCTTATGCTCACCTGTCTTTCTCTGGCCAGTATGATACAGCCCCCATGCCCACCACTTCAGTCATCATTTAATTTTGCTCAGTTCCCTCTTTATAGTTGCTACAAACAAAGGTCTTTTAAACAGTTCAGTCCTTCAAGGTGGGACCTGACATTGACTCACAGACTCAAATTTGTCTTCAGTTCAGTTCCATCGCTCAGTCATGTCTGACTGTTTGCGACCCCATGGACGGCAGCACACCAGGCCTCCCTGTCCATCACCAACTCCTGGAGTTCACTCAAACTCATGTCCATCAAGTCGGTGATGCCATCCAGCCACCTCATCCTCTGTCATCCCCTTCTCCTCCTGCCTTCAGTCTTTCCCAGCATCAGGGTCTTTTTCTAATAAGTCAGTTCTTCGCATCGGGTGGCCAAAGTATTGGAGTTTGAGCTTCAGCATCAGTCCTTCCAATGAATATTAAAGACTGAGTTCCTTTAGGACTCCTTGAAGTCCAAGGGACTCTCAAGAGACTTCTCCAACACCACAGTTCAAAATTTGTCTCCAGTTTCTCTACAATAGGAAGCCAACAGTAGAGAGACCTATGTTCAGTAATTAGTGTTCTATCATTTTATCTTATTTGGAAAAGGTCATCGATTGTCAATGAATTTTCATCATTTAATTTAACTTAGCAAAATTCTAATGGTGTAGGTTACCAAAGAGATTTGGGAAAACTGTTTAAGTAGATACATCATAAGACAGTTTTTGTTTAAACGTTCACCCAAAAACTCTTACTTGTTTACATCCGCTTAATGCATGTGTTCTTAACAATCACACAAAGATTACTCCTGAAGACTTTAGAAAACATTAAAGCAATTAGCCATCTTACATATGTATGTATATATCTGCTGACAAATTTTGTAATTTTGGCAATATCATCTGAAGGTATAAAAATACCACATTTATAATGTATATACATAAGCAGGCATGCATTCACACAGAGAAATCTTTCAGCTTTCATTCAAAACTTGAGTCATCAGTCAGATACATTCATTTTTGAGATTTTTGACAAACTACCCCCAAATCAAAATTTACTATTTTATAAATTACAGTTGGAATTAATTAGCTGAACTTGCTCAGATGCCTAAAGCATTGCTCTTCATGGAGAAGAATTTTAAGTCTTGCTTTTGCTCTTGATCAGCAGTCTTACGGTGACTGTGGGGTAGAGTTTGGGTAAGAGATCCCCTTTGCAGTTTGAATTTTTTAAAAGGCCTCTTTCCTTTTTTCTTCCTTCACTCTCAGGCATTTGTGGGCTATGCTTATACTTCAAAGAGATGATAAGATTTATAACTTCAAGAGACAGAGAAGGAATTTAAGATTTTTTTTCCCTAAGGGTTTCAGGGTAATTGCTGTTTAAAATTTTCTTTTTTTCTTAAGTACAGGACAATTTTGTTCCAGGATCTTTATGTTTTATAATATCTATAAGGATTTTGAAAATTGGTTTCGGAACTGTTAAAGATAACAGCTTCATACATATCTAAGAATTTTGCTTCTGGTTTTGTATAGTTTTCAAGACAGTTGTTTCAGTTACTCCTTGAACATTGAGGTCCAGCTGATCTATTTCCTGATTATTTGTAGGAGAGCAATTTTTAAGAAGGGGAATTTATGTTGGATTTTTGTTTTAAGTCTAATTTTTCTTCTTTCATCATCCTGTTAGGAAGTCCCTAAGGCTAGCTGCCACATTTTCTTTCCTGATTTTAATTTGGTCTTCCTTAGGAACCAATAAGACAGCTGCTTATGATCAGAGCTCGCTGAAAATTGTCCTCTTAAATGTAGCCAATTCAAAGACTGCATCATGAATTTGTCTGTCTGTTTTTATTCAGGCCTAACGTGTTTCCCTTTATCCATGGAATTCCAGGCAATAATACTAGAATGGGGTGCCATTTCCTCCTCCAGGGGATCTTCCTGGCCCAGGAATCAAACTCACATTTCTTGTCTCTGGCATCTCAGAGACAGTGCTACCTGGGAAGCCCAAAGAATTTTTTCAGTTATGAATAACTAAAGATTGTTTCTCTAAAAACAGCAGGCAAAGAGAAATAAAGAAAGGAAACCCCAAATTATGGATACTTCCAAGTAGTTTTGAGTTCATCTATTTATTCTGTCAATGCTGTGGCTTTAGAGCTATTTGAGTGCAGCTCTTTAAACTGAGCACATACTAGAAAAGGAGAGAAGGAACAAGAGACCCAGCATAGGGGACACTAAGATATAAGGCTTTACGTTAATACTCCTTTAATTTTGCTCATTAAGCTTTTACATTTCTGACTTTGGGCAATTTAATTCACAGCATCCTTGACCATTTAGTATTTCTCATCCATCTGTGTTCTGTATAGTCTTCTACTTGTTGGACCCATCCTTCAACAAAACAAAAATGATTGTCCTTGAGACCCTTATGTTCTTACACATAAGATCAGTAAGTGTAATCAGTAAGTATAATAGAAATCACAGGGTTAGTTAAACATTGAGAAGGGTTTTGAGAAACAAACTGCAGAGGAGAAAAAAGAGTTGGAGAAACATTTACAGTTTTAGGGCTTCTCTGGTGGTTCAGGTGGTAAAGAATCTGCCTGCAATGCAAGGGACCCTCCATTCGACTCTTGGGTTTGGAAGATCCCCTGGAGAAGGAAATAACAACCCACTCCAGTACTCTTGCCTGGAGAATCTCATGGACCGAGGAGCCTGGCGGGCTACAGTCCATGGGGTTGCAAAGAGTCAGACATGACTGAGTGACTAACACTTACTGCTGCTGCTGCTAAGTCACTTCAGTCGTGTCCGACTCTGTGTGATCCCATAGATGGCAGCCCACCAGGCTCCCCCGTCCCTAGGATTCTCCAGGCAAGAACACTGGAGTGGGTTGCCATTTCCTTCTCCAATGCAGGAAAATGAAAAGTGAAAGTGAAGTCGCTCAGTCGTGTCCGACTCCCAGTGACTCCATGAACTACAGCCCACCAGGCTCCTCCGTCCATGGGATTTTCCCAGGCAAGAGTACTGGAGTGCAGTGCTATTGCCTTCTCCGACTAACACTTACAGTTTTCATAAAGTAGTAAGACTAGAACTTACAAGGATGTGCCCTTTACAAAGACTCTAGAAGCACAAGTGGGAACTAACCAGACTGACATCTGTGAAGACAGCATTGCATTCACAGGAAAAGAGGAAGCTCAAGCCCTGCCTTGGGGACTTGTCTGCAGTATCGTAGGTGAGCAAGGAGGCTGGTGTGGGCGCAGTGAACCCTGTTTGCCTCCTGAAAGAGGAAGTGTTAGTCACTCAGTCATGGCCAACTCTTCACCACCACAACAGAGGCCAGGCTCCTCTGTTCATGGAAAATTTCAGGGAAGAATACTGGAGCAGGCTGCCATTTCCTCCTCCAGCCCAAGGTCTCATCTCCTGCATTGATAGACAGGCTCTTTACCACCAGCACCACCTGGGAAGCCTTGAGATAAGAGCTAAGGGGCAGCAAAGATAGAGACAGGTCATCGGAGTACAGTCACCCAGTGGAACAAGCAGGGCTTTTAAGCAGAATGAAAAGCAGCAGGTTTACAGAATCTGATACTTGCAAAGATGGTCCTGATGCTCCTTCAAGAACAGCCAGTAGAAGATCAGCATAGAGAGAGCTGCTCGAAGTCTCCTGTATTCATCCAGGTGAGAGGTTATCCTGGCTTGGATCAGTGTGGTGCACGTGAGTGAACCCACATTACTGGGCTCCAGCTGCATTCCAAACACAGAGCCAAAAGGGCCTCCCAGCTGTTAGGAAGCAGAATGTCAAAGGTCCATGGGTTTTCTTCTTCTTCCTTGGTTGTAGAGTAGAAATCAGTGAGTCAAGGATGCCATGAAGGATTTGGCCTTGAGGATGGAAGGAAGTATTGGCCATCATCAGAGTGAGGAAAGCAGACCCAGAGCTGATATGACGAAGGAGATGAGCCTCTCCATGTGCACACCTGTCATTTGGGATGTCTGTTAGACACACAGGCTGTGGATTGTGCTGGCCATTGGGTAAACGAGTCTGGACTTCAGGGGAGCTCAAGGCTTACAGTACACGTAAAGCAATTGTCAGTATATACACGGTATGAGATGGCAAGAGTGAACGTCGGCATTCTAGGAATCAGCGAACTAAAATGGACTGGAATGGTGAATTTAACTTAGATGACCATTGTATCTACTACTTCGGGAAGGAATCCCTCAGAAGAAATGGAGTAGCCACCATGGTCAACAAAAGAGTTTGAAATGCAGTACTTGGATGCAATCTCAAAAATAACAGAATGATCTCTGTTCGTTTCCAAGGCAAACCATTCAATATCACAGTAATCCAAGTCTATGTCCCAACCAGTAACCCTGAAGAAGCTGAAGTTGAACGGTTCTATGAAGACCTCCAACACCTTTTAGAACTAACACCCAAAAAAGATGTTCTTTTCATTATAGGGGACTGGAATGCAAAAGTAGGAAGTCAAGAAACACCTGGAGTAACAGGCAAATTTGGCCTTGGAATACGGAATGAAGCAGGGCAAAGACTAATAGAGTTTTGCCAAGAAAATGCACTGGTCATAGCAAACACCCTCGTCCAACAACACAAGAGAAGACTCTACACATGGACATCCCCAGATGGTCAACACCGAAATCAGATTGATTATATTCTTTGCAGCCAAAGATGGAGAAGCTCTATACAGTCAACAAAAACAAGACCGGGAGCTGACTGTGGCTCAGATCATGAACTCCTTATTGCCAAATTCAGACTTCAATTTATGAAAGTAGGGAAAACCACTAGACCATTCAGGTATGACCTAAATCAAATCCCTAATGATTATACAGTGGAAGTGAGAAATAGATTTAAGGGACTAGATCTGATAGACAGAGTGCCTGATGAACTACGGACTGATGTTCGTGACATTGTACAGGAGACAGGGATCAAGATCATCCCCATGGAAAAGAAATGCAAAAAAGAAAAATGGCTGTCTGGGTAGGCCTTACAAATAGCTGTGAAAAGAAGAGAAGTGAAAAGCAAAGGAGAAAAGGAAAGATATAAGCATCTGAATGCAGAGTTCCAAAGAATAGCAAGAAGAGATAAGAAAGCCTTCCTCAGCGATCAATGCAAAGAAATAGAGGAAGACAACAGAATGGGAAAGACTAGAGATCTCTTCAAGAAAATTAGAGATACCAAGGGAACATTTCATGCAAAGATGGGCTTGATAAAGGACAGAAATGGTATGGACCTAACAGAAGCAGAAGATATTAAGAAGAGGTGGCAAGAATACACAGAAGAACTGTACAAAAAGATCTTCACAACCCAGATAATCACGACAGTGTGATCACTCACTAGAGCCAGACATCCTAGAATGTGAAGTCAAGTGGGCCTTAGAAAGCATCACTATGAACAAAGCTAGAGGAGGTGATGGAATTCTAGCTGAGCTATTCCAAATCCTGAAAGATGATGCTGTGCAAGTGCTGCACTCAATATGCCAGCAAATTTGGAAACCTCAGCAGTGGCCACAGGACTGGAAAAGGTCAGTTTTCATTCCAATCCCAAAGAAAGGCAATGCCTAAGAATGCTCCAACTACCGCAAAATTGCACTCATCTCACACGCTAGTTAAGTAATGCTCAAAATTCTCCAAGCCAGGCTTCAGCAATATGTGAACCGTGAACTTCCTAATGTTCAAGCTGGTTTTAGAAAAGGCAGAGGAACCAGAGACCAAATTGCCAACATCTGCTTGACCATGGAAAAAGCAAGAGAGTTCCAGAAAAACATCTATTTCTGCTTTATTGACTATGCCAAAGCCTTTGACTGTGTGGATCACAATAAACTGTGGACAATTCTGAAAGAGATGGGAATACCAGACCACCTGACCTGCCTCTTGAGAAATTTGTATGCAGGTCAGGAAGCAACAGTTAGAACTGGACATGGAACAACAGACTGGTTCCAAATAGGAAAAGGAGTACGTCAAGGCTGTATATTGTCACCCTGCTTATTTAACTTATATGCAGAGTACATCATGAGAAATGCTGGGCTGGAAGAAGCACAAGCTGGAATCAAGACTGCTGGGAGAAATGTTAATAACCTCAGATATGCAGATGACACCACCCTTATGGCAGAAAGTGGAGAGGAACTAAAAAGCCTCTTAATGAAGGTGAAAGAGGAGAGTGAAAAAGTTGGCTTAAAACTCAACGTTAAGAAAACGAAGATCATGGCATCTGGTCCCATCACTTCATGGGAAATAGATGGGGAAACAGTGGGAACAGTGTCAGACTTTATTTTTTGGGCTCCAAAATCACTGCAGATGGTGACTGCAGCCATGAATTTAAAAGACACTTACTCCTTGGAAGGAAAGTTATGACCAACCTAGATAGCATATTGAAAAGCAGAGACATTACTTTGCCAGCAAAGGTCCATCTAGTCAAGGCTATGGTTTTTCCAGTGATCATGTATGGATGTGAGAGTTGGACTGTGAAGAAGGCTGAGCGCTGAAGAATTGATGCTTTTGAACTGTGGTGTTGGAGAAGACTCTTGAGAGTCCCTTGGACTGCAAGGAGATCCAACCAGTCCATTCTGAAGGAGATCAGCCCTGGGATTTCTTTGCAAGGAATGATGCTAAAGCTGAAACTCCAGTATTTTGGCCACCTCATGGGAAGAGTTGACTCATTGGAAAAGACTCTGATTCTGGGAGGGATTGGGACAGGAGGAGAAGGGGACTACAGAGGATGAGATGGCTGGATGGCATCACTGACTCGATGGAGGTGAGTCTGAGTGAACTCCGGGAGTTGGTGATGGACAGGGAGGCCTGGCCTGCTGCGATTCATGGAGTCACAAAGAGTCGGACATGACTAAGCGACTGAACTGAACTGAACTGAACACGGTATGAGGCCATGAGACAGGACTGGATGAGAGGGAGGAGGATGGAGAAGAGAACCTCGAGTGGACCTTGACACTCAAATATAGGAGATTGGGGGGAAAGAGGGGCAGCCACCAAAGTGTTCCCGAGAAAGAAAATCGAGGAAGGGGGAGAAAAATCAGGAGACTATTGTGTCCTGGAACCAAACGAGGAAACATGTGCAGAGGAATGAGGAGTCATCCGTGTTGAAGACTCTGACACTCGAGTTAGATGAGGACAAACGCTCAACAGGGAGTAAGTGATGGGGCAGTTCCTGTGACGGGGCCAGTGCCCAGGGCAGATCCTCACGAGCCATGTTGCCAAGTCCCAGAACCTTATCAGAACTCCTATGTCTGGAAGGGAGGAGAGGATGATTTATCTCCTTAATGTAAGCGTAGAGGTGCCTGCTCAGCTTCCCATGAGAGATGCGTTTCTGCCCATTTGAATTGGCTTCTGTTCTGATTCTGGGTGTGTTCATTTTGAGTGTGGGGGAAAAAGCATTGTGATCCTTGATTTCTTCAAATTCTTTATTTCACTCTAATGAGGAGGTCTAAAACCCTCGTCTTTTTCCTTTTCTTTTTTTTTTCGTCTTAATTTGGCCCCTCCATGCAGCCCGTGGGATTGAACCCAGGGATCCTAGCATTGTGTGTGTGTGGTCAGTTGCTCAGTCAAGTCCAACTCTGACCCCATGGACTGTAGCCCACCAGGTTCCCTGTCCATGGAGCTTTCCAGGCAAGAATATTGAAGTGGGTTGCCATTTCTTTCTCCAGGGGATCTTTCCAATCCAGGGATCAAACATACTTCTCTTGTATCTCCTATATTGGCAAGTGGATTCTTTATCACCACTGCATTGAAAGCACAGAATCTTAAACACTAGACCGCCAGAGAAGTCCTCTGAAGCCCTTGTCTTAAACTACATGCATTCTTCTAAGTGTTACCTAAAGAGAGAAAGGAAAGATGAGGGATCAGAAAGAAATGAAGCTTCCTCAATGATATTGTCATGTTTTAATGATAACATGCATTAACATTGTCCAGTATGCCTGCCTTGACTAGATATTTTTAGAAACTTAATTTAGTACTCTTCTACTCTGAAACATGCTAGGCACTGTAGCATATAATTTAGGGGAGAACAGAGAATCCTGATTTTTGATACCATTGCTAAAATACAATGATTGACCCAGACAGGAACTCAGTGGGTGCCATTAGTAAAACTCTGTGCTGAAATAATAATAAAAATTCCACGAGTGTTTCATGATATAAATTACTGACCAAAATAAATATATGGCAGTAAGTTTTAACTCAGACCTCAAAAGGTGATATTAAGCAAGTTGGCTGTATTCAGTGATTCCAGTATCTTAATTTTATTTGATGAAGAAATTATTCTATGAGACTTCCTATCTAGGAGTATATCTGTGGTATCAGTGTCATTGTGTAAACATAACTTGGTATTTAGATAGTATATAGACTATATTTATATTCCTGTGAATGTTTTCTGGATGCGGGTATAAGTTGTCTAAACCTTTAATGAAGAAACAACAAAAAAAGTTTCCATGGTAAGATATATCCAGAATGGTAGGGTGTAGAAGTAAGATTCAGTAATTTCAGATTCGCCCTGAACCTTGTGGTCAACAATATCCACATCCAACTGCTTCCTGGGCATTCCACAGAATGGGAAATTTGTTTGTTGTTTCATTGCTCAGTCATGCCCAACTCACTGTGACTACACGGAGTGTAACCCACCAGGCTCCTCTGTCCATGGGATTTCCAAGGCAAGAATACTAGTCCTGGGGGTGTGGTCAACATCTGTGTCCAGCTGCTTCATGTGCATCCCACAGAATGGGAAATTAATGTTCCTTACTTTGGGATTCCCTTTGCATGCCTTCAGCATGTCCCAAGCATCTGGGATTTGCAAACGTCTAGTCTAAACTACCTTAGGATGTGTAGGACTAAATGTGCAAAAATATCTGTGCAGCCGTCAAAGCCTGTGAGACTCTGGCATTCACACAGCATGTTGTCATTTACAGCTTGCTGCAGGAGCACAGGGGAGCAGTAAGGGAACGACGTTTGCTGAGAGTGATCTTCTGTGCCCATCTCACCTTCATCTATTACGTGCATCCCAAGGAATTTGAACGCCCAATTATTCAAGGGAACCAAGGCCCAGAAGTGGAAAGCTTTAATTGTTTCTCTAAAGTGAGAAGCCACTTGAACAGCAGAATCAATTCCAAAGTAATTACTCTTCCTCAGGGTATCCCTTTAAAGTTTATCTAGTGTGTTTTTTTTTTTTTAACTAAAATACAGTCCTTGAACTTTAGATGGGACATGTGAATTGAAGTTCAGAATCAAAAGAATGTTGTTTTCTCTAAGTAATCTTGGGTTCTCTCCCAAGGAAAGCTGAACGACAACTAGAAAAGCAAAATTGTTTTCAAACAGTTTTCACAGTTAATGAGTGTTTTAGTGATGAACGTACCTAGTAGGCTACACTGCTGGGTGAAGAGATGAAGTGGAAGAGAGGTGGGGGGGTCGTCTTCATATTTAATTCTCAAGGAACTAAGCCTTCATTTACTAGATGGTGGTTTCATAAGAATATTGAAATCATATTATAGTTGATTGTATGATTAAATGTGGCTTTCCAGATGGCTCAGGGGCAAAGAATCTGCCTGCCCATGCTATGTGGGGTACGTGGGTTTGATTCCAGGGTCAGGAAGATCTCCTGGAGAAGGAAATGGAAACCCACTCCAGTAATCTTGCCTGGTGAAATCCTATGGACAGAGGAGCCTGGTAGGCCTCCGTCTGTGGGGCCACAAGGAGTTAGACATAACTTAGTTACTAGATAACAACAACAGCATGATTAAATGACTGTGCATTCATCAAAAGCTATCCTCACTTTCCAGAATCTCATAAGCAGTCAATACCAATCACAGGACAGAATGTCACAAACAGGATTAGCAACTTTGGGAAAACCTAAGTTGTAGTCAGAATTAAGCTGGGCCCCAGTAGAGAATGTACTTCACAGATGTGGTTAAGAGAAGAATCCAAGGGAAATAAAGGATTTTATGTTTGAGAATTCCTGAGAAAGAGGCTCGTTCTCCATCCACTGTTGACCAAACTCCTCAGAGAGTGACAGTAAAGCTCTAGATGGGTCTGGGGCATCCAGAAGCAAGGATGCTACTCTTCTTCCCGGAGAATGTCTGGGAAGAAGGTGAAATCCAAGTTTTGGAACTGCCCATGATTTATCTAGGCATCTAGATCTAAACCAGCTTCACAAATATTCTCTTGCTTTCATGTAATGTTAGGCTGCTTTCCATGTGACCTGGATAAGTGTGTAGAATATGGGGTGAGACTTGTAGACTTGAGTGATGGTTAGCAGCACCTGAGAGGCTCACTGAATAAAGACCAGAGGGGACTGAGGCATCCATGGACATCATGATACAGAGATTGCCATGAGAGGCAGAGGGTTACTCCAGGAAAGTCACAGTCACAGTGCTGGGGTAAGTGTTGAGAACCCACTTCAGGATTTTAAAAGATGCTAAATTACCTTTGTAGAAAAACATCTATTTTTGCTTTATTGACTATGCCAAAGCCTTTGACTGTGTGGATCACAATAAAGTGTGGAAAATTCTGAAAGAGATGGGAATACCAGACCACCTGACCTGCCTCCTGAGAAACCTATATGCAGGTCAGGAAGCAACAGTTAGAACTGGACATGGAACAACAGACTGGTTCCAAATAAGAAAAGGAGTACGTCAAGGCTGTATATTGTCACCCTGCTTATTTAACTTGTATGCAGAGTACATCATGAGAAACGCTGGGCTGGAAGAAGCACAAGCTGGAATCAAGATTGCCGGGAGAAATATCAATAACCTCAGATATGCAGATGACACCACCCTTATGGCAGAAAGTGAAGAGGAACTAAAGAGCCTCTTGATGAAAGTGAAAGTGGAGAGTAAAAAAGTTGGCTTAAAGCTCAACATTCAGAAAATGAAGATCATGGCATCCGGTCCCACCACTTCATGGGAAATAGATGGGGAAACAGTGGAAACAGTGTCAGACTTGATTTTTCTGGGCTCCAAAATAACTACAGATGGTGACTGCAGCCATGAAATTAAAAGACCCTTACTCCTTGGAAGGAAAGTTATGACCAACCTAGATAGCATATTGAAAAGCAGAGACATTACTTTGCCAACAAAGGTCCATCTAGTCAAGGCTATGGTTTTTCCTGTGGTCATGTATGGATGTGAGAGTTGGACTGTGAAGAAAGCTGAGCACTGAAGAATTGATGCTTTTGAACTGTGGTGTTGGAGAAGACTATTGAGAGTCCCTTGGACTGCAAAGAGATCCAACCAGTCCATTCTTAAGAAGATCAGTCCTGGGTGTTCTTTGGAAGGAATGATGCTAAAGCTGAAATTCTAGTACATTGGCCACCTCATGCAAAGAGTTGACTCATTGGAAAAGACTCTGATGATGGGAGGGATTGGGGGCAGGAGGAGAAGGGGATGACAGAAGATGAGATGGCTGTATGGCATCACTGACTCGATGGACATGAGTCTGGGTGAACTCCGGGAGTTGGTGATGGGCAGGGAGGCCTGGCGTGCTGCAATTCATGGGGTCACAAAGAGTCGGACATGACTGAGTGACTGAACTGAACTGAACTGAACTGAACTGATGTCACTTGCTGCCCTCCTTCTCTCTCATCCCTAAAGCTTGGAATATAGCTATAACGGCTGCTAATCCAGCAACCATCTTGTGCCATGAGTTCATCTGAGGACAGAAACAAATTCTGGGTGGCTTGAATGGAACAATCACAGCTTAGTCCTGCATAAGATGTGGGAAACTTCATACTAGCAATAAATGCCTAACCTCTAGATTTATCATCTGTGTAAGGTAAAAATTCCTCCTGTATTTCACCACTTTTTTTGTATTTTATTTTTTCATTACACAAAATAGAACCTAAGCTTAATTGGTTCTGGTCATTTCCCCAACTTTCTGCATACTGAGATTGAAAGGCATGTCATATAGTTGCTCTCAAATATCTCTTCATAAACGCAGCCCATTCAGCTTTTTGATGTGTCCCGTATTTCCGGCAGGTCCCTTGGGCTGCTTCCCCACATTTGGACATTCTTCCCAGAGACATCAGTGAGAGCATAGTGAGAGCTCAACTCATACACTGCCCAGGAGAAAAAGTCTCTGTGAACCAGCTCTGGGGAGAGAGGGTCATGGCAGAGAGAGAGAAATAGTCAGAGATGGAAGAATCAGACAGAGACAGAGAAGAGAGAAACAAGGAAGGAAGGAATAGGGAGGAAGAACCCAAGAATTTATTTGACTCACTGAACTGAACATGTGTGTGTGTGTGTACGTGCATGTGTGTGTGTATGCTAAAATTCCATCTTTGGATAAAGAAAATACTAGCAAGTAAGAAATTTAAAATACATAGCAAGCAAACTAACAAAATACAGAGCAATGAGGATTTATTAGTTTGGGGCTTTGGGTTTTGTTTTGGGTTTTTCGTTTGATTTGTTACATGCAAGTTTGTGTTGTAGGAGCTGCTTCTTTCTCACAAAATTTCTTAAATTTTAGTGCAGGTCACTTTGCTATAATACAACGCAAAGTATAGAGAAAAATTTGACTGTGCTTGTTTTCCCCAATAGACAATGACAGAATTGTGGAGGAAAACAGGTTTTTTTTTTTTTTTTTCTGTCATACTGGGGCTCTTTGTGTTCAATTTGAGGAAGTATTTATTTTTATTCCGTAATATCATGAAGATGATCGGTGAAGTGGATTCAGCCAATGAACGAGAAAAAAACAAAAAAGACCCCCAAATGTTATCTTGATTATGCCACCGAATGCTCGGGGAGAAATGGAAGTCCATCTTTAGAGTAACTGCAGCAGGAGCTTGGGCGGTTGCCCTGCCAACAAGTTGGGAAGCTTCTGTGCTGGAGGTTGGAGAAGAGGCTGATTTTCACACTTCCCAAGTGTGAAAGCGCAAGCGGGCTCTGTGGGTTTGTGAAAAGGCATCTTTTAAAATGCTGCAAGATATAGACAGAAAGCGGGACCCATCCCAATGCCCATCAAGTGGGGAATGTGGTATATCCATACATTGGATATATGACACAATGGATATTGTATGGATATATCCACAGCAAAAGGAATGCAATTCTGATTTACATGGATGAATGGTGAAGGTTTTATGCTGACTGGTGGAAACAAGACACAAGAGGCTATATACATCCTATGATTCCATTCATCCAGTGTGCAGGATGGGCTACAGACAGAAGTAGACATGAAGTTGTGTTAGGAGAAATGGGAAGTTCAGGGTGTCTCACCTATGGAGGGGGAGTGTCTTTTTGTAGTGACGGAAATGTACATAACTTGAGTTGTGATGGTTGCACTATTCTGTGACTATACAAAAAATACCCAACTGTACAAGATTCAGTGGGTGAACTTTATGGTATATAAATAACTTCTCAATAAAGGTATTAAACATAGGGGAGATTTTTTTAGGAAATATCTTTTTAAAATAGTTTAAGACTAATTTCTGGAAAGGAAGGTCGTTTTTCATCCCATGTCAGGAATGAATTGCCTCTTACCTGTTGTTTGAGCTTGTCATACACCTCTGAAGCTATCATACAGTTGACCACATGAGAAGGCAATGGCACCCCACTCCAGTACTCTTGCCTGGAAAATCCCATGGATGGAGGAGCCTGGTAGGCTGCAGTCCATGGGGTCGCTAAGAGTCAGACCCGACTGAGCAACTTCACTTTCACTTCTCAGTTTCATGCATTGGAGAAGGAAATGGCAACCCACTCCAGTGTTCTTGCCTGGAGAATCCCAGGGACGGCGGAGCCTGCTGGGCTGCCATCTATGGATGGGGTTGCATAGAGTCGGACATGACTGAAGTGACTTAGCAGCAGCAGCAGCAGCAGCAGCCATCTAAATTATGCAGTCTAGCTAAATCTGTGGTTACAACATGACACAGCAAATATTTTCCTATGGAACAACAGGTCCATTTTAAAATAACACATTTTATTGAATTCAGTAAGAGTGTCTTTTTCAGAGATAAGGACCCAAACCCAAGTTAACCTAAGTGTGCACAATTCAGCACAAACAGAAATATAATGATGAGACCAACACACGAACTATTGAGTCATCGTGGTGAAGTTGCTCAGTCATGTCAGACTCTTCGTGACCCCATGGGCTATAGCCCACCAGGCTTCTCCATCCACGGAATTTTCTAGGCAAGAGTACTGGAGTGCCATTTCCTTCGCCAACGGATCTTCCCAACCCGGGGATCGAACCCCAGTCTCCTGCATTGCGGGCAGATGCTTTACCGTCTGAGCCACCAGGGAATGGCTGGTATGCAGTATTCAATATGCAGACTCTAATCTGATTTCTCATTGAATTACATTGATGGAGGCTCCCCAATCTTGACACCAATCAACTGTCCATAGAGTTTGGTCCTCTCTTTTTCCCTGCCCTGAATAGGGATTAGGCATAGACATAGTTGAGTCTTTCATTTTTTTCCAGAAATGGCAGGGAATAAACTCTATTTGAAGCTATTACTTTAAAGAACATCAATAGAATACCTTTATGTAAGTCTGTAAGGCACTCTTGTAGATACTGTGGGGAATAAAACAAAACCCCAAACCCCTGCCTTCAAAAATCTTAACTTCTAATTGGAGAGAGTTTATTGATGAATAAGAAGTTAATATAACTATTATCAGAAGGTGACCCCATCGATGACACCCACGTGAAACTTCGAGGCACTTGGGGTTTATTGTAGGTCTGAAAATATACACAAGGATTTAAGCTCAAGCAAAGTATAAATACAATCCTGTTGTCAGCTAGGCACAGATTTTGACATGTGCAACTAACTATTTTTGCTCTTCTCCTATTATATCTGTATTTTTAAATCTCTATAGTTCCTATCCAGGCCCCAAGCAACTAAAAAATACTGTTTGTGTAATTTTAGGGAATGCGTGCTTAGTTGCTCAGTCGTATCCAACTCTTTGCGACCCCATGGATGGTAGCCCACCAGGCTCCTCTGTCCCTGAGATTCTCCAGGCAAGAATACTGGAGTGGGTTGTCATTTCCTTCTCCAATGCACGCATGCATGCTAAGTCACTTCAGTCGTGTCCAACTCTGTGTGACCTAATGGACAGCAGCCCACCAGGCTCCTCTGTCCCTGGGATTCTCTAGGCAAGAATACTGGAGTGGGTTGCCATGCCCTCCTCCAGGGAATCTTCCTAACCCTGGGATCGAATCCAGATCTCCTGCATTGCAGGCAGATTCTTTACCAGTTGAGCCACAAGGGAAGTCCATTGGTTACTCCTGTTGCTGCTGCTGCTGTCGCTTGAGTTGTGTTGGACTCTGTGGGACTCCATAGATGGCAGCCCTCCAGGGTCCTCCGTCCCTGGGATTGTTCAGGCAAGAACACTGGAGTGGGTTGCCATTTCCTTCTCCAGTGCATGCATGCATGCATGCTAAGTCACTTCAGTCATGTCCGACTCTGTGCGACCCCATGGACAGCAGCCACCAGGCTCCTCTGTCCCTGGGATTCTCCAAGCAAGAATACTGGAGTGGGTTGCCATTTCCTTCTCAAACCGGTTACTCCATGTAAGACCAAATCTACATCAAGGAGCTTAATGACAATGTGAATCAAAATTGGAGAGTGGAATTAAAGTGGTAATTATACCATAAAACTGGGCTTTCCTGGTGGCTCAGACAGTAAAGAATTTGCCTGCAATGCAGGAGCCCTGGATTCGATCCCTGGGTCAGAAAGATCCCCTGGAGGAGGAAATGGCCACCCGCTCCAGTATTCTTGCCTGGAGAATCCCCATAGACAGAGGAACTTCGTGCATGGGGTCACAAAGAGTTGGACACAACTGAGCAACTAAACACAGCACAGGAGTAACGGATAGAGGGATGCAGAGGGGGACGACAGTCTGCCCATTGTGGGTTCCAGCCCAAAGCTCTATTTCTGTACTCATTTCTCACACTGGGAAATCCTGATTTGCCTTTACTTCTTTTTTTTTTTTTTCTATCTGGTGACTAACAGTGATGTTCTGCTTCTTTGTCCTTAGGTCCCCTACTTTTGGTGGCATGTCTACTTGTCCTGTTTTCATAGGGCATTTGGGGGAGAGGAGCTTCCTAACTTTTCCAAATTATCACTCTTTGGGCTTCCCTGGTGGCTCAGATGGTAAAAAATCCTCCTGCAATGGGAGAGAACTGAGTTCGATTCCTGAGTTGGGAATATCATTCTTTAGACAATTACATTTTCTTGCCATCAGACCTTGGAAATACGCCCATATTTCCATCTTTCCTACTCCCTTCTCCCCATCATGTTGATCTATAGCCTGGTACATTGCTATGGTTTCAGAGATTACAGAAAATTATCTTGCACATAAAAAACTTTCCTAATGTTTATTGCAACTTTAAAAACACACACTGAGTGAATCAAGTGAATTCTGAGCAGACTAACCAGAATCAGAAATTCTGTGATGTCAAGGTGGCCCAGTGAGAAATCAATTGCAGAAGTAAGTGTGATTTATAGATCATTGCAGCACAAGATTGGAGAAGGCAATGGCACCCCACTCCAGTACTCTTGCCTGGAAAATCCCATGGATGGAGGAGCCTGGTGGGCTGCAGTCCATGGGGTCGCTAAGAGTCGGACACAACTGAATGACTTCACTTTCACTTTTCACTTTCATGCATTGGAGAAGGAAATGGCAACCCACTCCAGTGTTCTTGCCTGGAGAATCCCAGGGACGGGGGAGCCTGGTGGGCTGCCGTCTATGGGGTCACACAGAGTCGGACATGACTAAAGTGACTTAGCAGCAGCAGCAGCAGCAGCACAAGATAGAGTGTGACCCCGTCACCCTGGTTCCTGGGTGAAGTCTGGATGATGTGGGCTGACTCTACAGCCTAAGAAAACAACACGTCAGACGTGACTAAGCACACGCACTGGGGGTGGTGCTCAACTGGGCGTTCAGATTGTCGCTTTCCAGAGGTTGTAGGACAGGCTCTGAGGAGCTAGGGCCCCCCTTGGACCAACACAACTCTCCAGAGTATTTCGCCCTGTGAGATTCTGCCATCCACACTCCCTGAGAGCGAGCAAAAGTGGGCGAAAGCTTCCCTGTGTCTGAGTGTCATTTTTAGTTGCTAGTTTTTCAAGCCTGCGCCAGTTTTGTGGTTTTCCCTTTCATGGGCCAATAGGGATCCATTTTCCTGAAAATCAACAGCAATTCTCACAGAAAATCTTTCAAAAGGAGAAGAGTTGGGGAGGGGAGATTAGGAACTGATACTAGATTGCTAGAGAGGAGATGAAATGGAAGATGTGCAGAAAGTGGCTAGCTCTACGTTTCACAGGCAGAACACACGCAAGGAGCTCAGACCTCTCTGAGGTTAAAAAGTGCCAAGGGCATTTTCCATCTCTGGGACGCGAGGTCAGGGTCGTGCAGAAAAGGTGGTGGTTCTTCATTAGTCTCTAAGGATGTGAAACAAGTTCCTCCAGTCAAGGCTCAAGCCTTCCGTTATGGGGTGAAAGACGCATGCACAACCCGGAAATTAGGAACACGGAGCTTCGTCGCCTAGCATTCAAGGTTCCTGTCGCTAAGCCACCAAGGGAGCAAGTGGGCCATGGTCAGAGCAGTGCCAGCCCTGGTGCAGAGCTGGTTGCAAAACCGCCCACAGCACCAGACCCCTGCAGCTCCAGAGCCAAGGAAGCCTGTCCACGCCCTTCACCCTGGACAGTCTAACATGCAGGGCATCTTGTCGTGCGGCCATTCACTACAGGAATAAATCTGTGGCGCTGGAAGGCCATTCCTGTTGAACTTCTTAAATACATTTTGAGTTTGATTGCATTTAATAAATGTTCACTTCTTGGAATACTTTTTGGGATTCTCTGCATTTGCAAAATCTTTAAAGGACCAACTTAATACATATTTATGGACTCTGTTCTCTATGTAAGACATTCATAGCATGTTGTGCTGTGGATATATTCACACCAGTGTTGAAAATCTACTTACGTTAACTGAGATGCACAAAGAAAATACAGTATAGCTTTTTTATATCCTATATTTGATTCGGCTTATTCTACAAGCCTCACCCCAGTGGATACTAAAAAAATGAGAACCGTCTCTCCTAGACTTAACAGTTTCCTTTCCATAAATAAACTTTAACTATCTAAGCTCAATTACTTTTTAGGGATGAAATAAATCATATAACTTTGTTGTTGTTTTCAGTCACTAAGTCGTGTCTGACTCTTTGCGACCTCATGGACTGCAGCACGCCAGGCTTCCCTGTCCTTCACTATTCCAGAGTTTGCTCAAATAACTTGGTCCCCAGTAAACACTCAGTCTCAGAGTTCTGCCTCCTTTGCCTTCTCCCCTAATTGTGGTCTGGGTGAAAAGTGGGGGTTCATGTGTGCTCACGGCACTTGACATGGGGTTGGGAGGGTCTAGTAGGTCCTGGAGTGGGTACCATCATCTTGGCCCACCAGGTGGCTCCCCTGCTAGCTTCCTGGAGTTTTGTTAGCATCGCCTGATGGTTCTTCCTCCTGTGTGGTCCCTCCACACCTCACCTCCTGGAGGCACTGGCATGCACTCACCGCTCTGGTTTGATCTCTGCCCTACAGTTGTCCTGGAAGTCTTTTCTTTCTTGTTTACTTTTCCCCCTTTAGAGCTACTTGGCGCATCCATTGAGAGTCTTGGGGGAAGCTCAGGACCCTTCCTGCCCACACCAGGAAGGGCTGGCTTCTAAAAGTGCTGTCTCTCTGTCCAGCCAGACTGTGATGTCTTGTTTCCAGGAATGATCCCCATCTGCAGTGGAGCACAGGCTACCTGGGTGCTGTCTCCTGCAAGATTCCCAGTGGACAGTGGGTCAGTGGGCTTCCTCTGCAGATTTCCATTCCACTACTCACCTGCAGAGATGGTTTAGAGCGCATCCATAGATACTCTGATACTCTTTATACAAAAGTGGTATTTAACCTTCCCTTGCAAAAGACTCTTGTCTAAAGAGTAGATACATCACTTTTCAGGCTAGCCAGCCAAGAAGAAACTGTGTTTGCCTGTTCTCTTAATCTCTCTCTCTATTGATTCCTATTGATTTTAATCTCTCTCTCTCTCTCTCTCTTTCTCTCTCTTTCGACTGAGCCTCCATATAGGAAGTCCAGCTATCTTGAATTTATCAGATTGAGAGACAAGGCAAAGAGATCTCTCAGGGTTGAGATAAATGCCAATGAGCAGTCCCCCAGAAGTTGACGTCCTTCCAGCCTAGGCACCATCCTTCCAAAGATACCAGCCCCCAGCAGTGTTGGCTCAGCTAACAGCGTGGAGCAGAGCCTGCCCAGGCTGAGGATACAAGCTCTTTAAGACGCTAGGTTTCAGGATGGTGTGTTCCAAACCAGCAATACCTGGGACATGCTCTCACCCTCCCTTCTTCTTTTTCTGATACAAATAGCCAACTCATTGGAAAAGACCCTGATGCTGGGGAAGATTGAAGGCAAAAGGAGAAGGGGGTGACAGAGGATGGGATGGCTGATACCATCACTGACTCGATGGGCATGTGTTGAGCAAACTCTGGGAGATGGTGAAGGACAGGGGAGCCAGGCGTGCTGCAGTCCACGCGGTTCAGGATTGGACACGACTTGGCAACTGGACAACCATAAACTAGACTTGAACTTCACAGGGTAGGACAAGATCTCTGTGTTGCTACCCTGCCTTCTCTTAATCAGCCTCTTTTTTTCCCAATTACCGAAAACCTGAATGCAGAGGCTTTCCATCTCCTGCTAGAGTCTTTCTAAGGTTTTTCCTTCTCAAAGTCTATGATTAGTGTAGCAAAGCCTGTCTCTCAATGCATCAAATGGGAGCTAAATGACTTCAGACAAACACAGAGTTTTATTTCTACAAAGCATGGCTTTCAAGATTCTTGTCTGCTGTAAGATTCAAGGCCTTCTTTGATGAGAAAGCTGATCTGTGACTCGCTGGTCAACACCTCATTCTCCTTCCTTGGGATCTTCAGGCTCTTTGTTTAGCCAAGGAGGGAGAAGGTGACAAGGGAAGGTGAACCAAAGGGGAGATGATGATGTGTCACCTGGTCAAAATTAAAATAGTGTCTGCATTAGACAAAGAAGCAGAACACATGCTCCCTGTCCTTGAACACCTTTTCAGTTATTTCAAGAAGCAAGAAACAGATACGAAAAAATACTCACGCACTGAAAGCTCGGATTGTCAGTTTCCAAGGGAGTGATGCAAACAGTGCTTTTGTACACAGGGAGTGAGATTATTTGGGATTGGAGCTATGAAAGATGGTCCTGGGGGGTAGACTTGACATAGTCCCCAAAGCCAGACAAGACAGATGGAACAATAGGGTGAAGAAATTGCAAGAGTGACCAGCTAGGGGAAGCAAGATGAACTGAGCAGAGACGAAGCATCTGGAAGGCAAGACGTGTGTGCAGGGTAGAGCCTGGGAGAATTTGAGGGAAGTGCTTGTGTACATGTCCAAGGAACCAGGAGGAAATTGAAATAGTGAGTGGCGGTGGGTTGAATCAACAGCTGAGGAACTCGCATCATCCTTGTTGGTGTCACTGGGGTTCAGGATAAAGATTTTGAGCAAGAAGATGACACTGTCTGAACAAGATTGATAAATATGATTGATTCTGCCAATAGTACAGGAGGTGAGTTAGAGCTGTCAAAATGCTACGAGAATCTGCAGAAGCAGACTGCTGCAATATATGTAAAGTTCTTAAAGCATTGTATGGAAGGTGTAACTGTTCAATTTATGTTAGTTAGTGTTATCAGTACTGCTTTTACTCTGACTGACACAAATAGGGAAGCTGTATTCTTCAAGGTGGTACTTCCCTGGTGGCTCAGTGGTAAAGAATCTGTCTGCCAATGCAGGAGAGGCAAGAGATGCAGGTTTGATCCCTGGGTCAAAAAGATCCCCTGGAGGAGGAAATGGCAGCCTACTCCAGTATTCTTGCCTGGAGAATCCCACGGACAGAGAAGCCTGGTGGGCTACAATCCACTGGGTCACAAGAGTCAGACATAACTTAGCAACTGCACACACGCACACACAAACACACACACACATTCTTCAAGATAATGGTGATGCACTGGATTTAAACAAATGAGTAGAATTTATAAGTAAATACCTAGCATCTATATTAAAATGTTGTAATAAGAAAATCAGAGAAGGCAATGGCACCCCACTTCAGTACTCTTGCCTAGAAAATCCCATGGATGGAGGAGCCTGGTGGGCTGCAGTCCATGGGGTTGCTAAGAGTCGGACAAGACTCAGCGACTTCACTTTCACCTTTCACTTTCCTGCATTGGAGAAGGCAATGGCAACCCACTCCAGTGTTCTTGCCTTGAGAATCCCAGGGACAGGGGAGCCTCGTAGGCTGCCGTCTATGGGGTCGCACAGAGTCGGACACGACTGAAGCAACTTAGCAGCAGCAGCAGCAGCAACAAGAAAATAATGAACACAGAAAAGTGACGTGACTGCTGATAATCTATTTGGGGATCAGTTTGGTTAAAATATTAATTAAGGGTGTTCAAATTTAAAATTTTGTTTGGAGACAAATCACCATATGCCTTCAACATTCTGGTAAATAATTTATATAATGATAATAACAACTTAATATATGCCAAGTACTATTCTAAACACTTTACATTTTCCCAGCATAATATTCACAATAAACAATGAGATAAGTAGCACCTTTAAGCCTGTACTACAAAGGAGGGAATTCAGGTCAGTAGCAAATCTGAAAGGTGGTATAGTTAGGTGTCAAACCTGGCTCTGTCTAATTGAGCTTGAGTTTTAATTATTCTCTTTGTATCACTTTAGATTTTAGTAAGTCCAGGGGGAGCCAATAAAGACTTCAGCAAAGGAAGGTAAAGCTGTAGTTGAGGAAGGTTCTGCTGGTTCTAGTGTTTTGGAGAGATTGATTGGATAGAAATTAGAATCTGGAGACCATGAAAAGGGTGATTTCCTGATTCTGTGCAAGTAATGTGAACTTGAACTATGATGGATATCACGGGATTAGAGATACGTCAAGGGTGGGGACAAACACAAGATTGGACATGGAAGATTGCCGGGAGCCAGCGTGAGGAACTCCGCCCGTGGCAAAGGTCATGAGGAAGGAGGCTTGGCATACACAAAGGCAGGATCGAGCCTCAGGAGTCCCCCTGGAAATTCTCAAGCATCTGCCCCCAAAACCAGAGTCTGCCTACTTTCTGCTTTGTGCTCTCACCTACACCTCTGACTTTATGGGTGGCTGTCCCCCACCACCTCTCTCTTGAAAAAAGAGTTAACTTACAGCTCCAGTTAATAAAGTTCCTCGGTGTGATAGTGTTTCAACCTACAAACTCCTTTGGAAGTCCTCTAGCCTGCCTGAATAGGTTTTTCCGGCCACATGTGATTGCTCAGAGCCTCCCAACTGTGAGAGGCATGAGATGTTCTAAACTGTCTAAACACAGATTCCTTTGAGCAGTTAAAAGATTGATTAGAAATTGTATTGGTGAAGGGTTTTTCACTTGTTGGGCCAATGTTTGCTGCTAAGTCTCCATATCCCTTACCTGCTGTGTCCCTGGCAGTGTATTGATTGATATAATTGGTGTATAGAAATGTAAGTAGTAGCTTTAATGTTTGTAACCTTGGACCCTTGAGTTAATTCTTTTTCTTGTTATAGCCGACCACACCTTTGCCCTATAGGAATGCAACTTTATCTAATGCTTTTGGAG
This sequence comes from Bubalus bubalis, assembly GCF_019923935.1. Classification (NCBI taxonomy): domain Eukaryota; kingdom Metazoa; phylum Chordata; class Mammalia; order Artiodactyla; family Bovidae; genus Bubalus; species Bubalus bubalis. Next base: position 56,694,130 of record NC_059178.1, on the reverse strand, counting down.
GGTGGCAACTGACTAATCACCTTTAGAGAAAAATAAGTTTTCTGAAGAAAGGGTCTTAAAATGTTAACAGGCCTCTGGGTCAGAAGATGATGCAAATCACCTAAACTTTTGCATATGATAAGTTTGCAGGAAGAAAGCCTGGCTTACTGCATGACTCTACCCCTTCCCCCATTATCCTCTATGCATAACTTAAGGTATAAAAACAACTTTGGAAAATAAAGTGCGGGCCTTGTTCACCAAAGCTTGGTCTCCCCATGTCGTTCTTTCTCTCACCTTCTGGCTGAATTATTCAGCCTCTTTTCTCCACTGAATTTCCTTACTGAGCTATCCTTATTCTATTCCTCTTTATATCCTTAATTAACATTTAAATTAGCTGTTGTTTCCTGATCCCCGAAGCCGTCTCCCCTTCAAATTCCCTGGATCCCTGGCAGAAGATGATGGTGATGTTTCAAAGCATAGTAAGATATTGATAGCAATATTCAAAAAAAGAGAGTTCAGAAGATAGATATGGATTGTTAAAGCCTGGGAGGAAGGGATGGAGAAGGGAGGAGACAATGGACCTGATAGTGAATGTGCCTTCATTTAAGTTTCTGTTTATTGCAACCTGCTGGAAATGTGTCAAAAGTTGTTTAAAGAAATAGTCTGGAGCTCAACATGTAGGAATGAGTGCAGTCTATACAGGAGTTTTTGAAATATCTGACAGCTTTTGAAGTAAAGTGAGAATATGAAATTTTGGACTAATAAAACAACACAAAATAGGTGATATGAGCTATTTTCTAAATATTTCCCCAAGTTACCCATCTTGGCAGTGATCATTCAGTGTGCTCATAGAACTAGGTGTTTTTCTAAATCTCAGTAAGAGGTCAGATGTCTTGTAAGATCAGCTCAACTCCAAATGTGACTAAATTAACCTAAAGCCGTGTTTTCAGCGATGAAAACAGAGCTAGCACAAGGAAGTGTTATAATGACGAACGCCCACCCGGTGACTGGTAGGAAGTTCTGAGTTAGGAGACCACGTCCTGCGGGTTTGTCAGTATCCCTCCAGTGTCCTCTGGCAGAAAGAACAGTCTTTGTTGCTAATGACTCGTCCTCACTATCTTGATAAAAATCATTGTAAAATAGAGAACTATGACTCATCCAACCACTACAGCTTCATATGTCATTTAAAAAATCACTTAACTCCTTACCCGTTTGCTCTAACAGTAACCTCCTGGTCATGATTTGGTTCCCAACAGAGGGACCTGGCATTGATGGTCATTCAGCCATCAAAAATCTCATGAACTCACTGAAAGAGCTCTCTTCCTTGGCTTGCATTTTCTCTGGAAAATTGATTAAAAAAAAAAAAAGAGGATTAAAAAAATGTACACAGCCGATCAGGTGCTGGATTTAGAGTCAATATATATTAACAGAGAAGCAAATTCCCCTCGAGACAGTTCTTAAAAAAAAAAAAAATTGTCCATTTCTTCCTTGTAGCTTTTTTCTTTAAACATCACGTAGACATGGTAGAGATAAATCTGTGCCATATGTAAGATTGCTAGGGGGTTGGGGGTGGAATGGAGAGAGAGAGAGAGAGCATTGAAAAAGAATGGAAAACTGATAATACTGGATAAGCTGCTGCTGTTTAGTTGTTAATTCGTCTGACACTTTTATGACCCCATGGACTGTAGCCCGCCAGGCTCCTCTGTCCATGGGATTTCACCAGGCAAGAATACTGGAGTGGGTATCCATTCCCTTCTCCAGGGCATCTTCCTGACCCAGGGCTCAAACCCTCGTCTCCTGCATTGGCAGGTGCACTTTTTACCACTGAGCCATCTGGGAAGCCCATAATGTTGGCTGTAAGGAGATGCGAATGTGTTGGAACCCATTCAAGGATAGACAGAAAGTGCATGTAGGGAGAAGAATGAGAAAACTATCACATCCTAGCAGCCAAGATAAGAAATAGCTTGTAGGTCAAGTGCTGCAGAGGATAATGTTACATAAGGAAAAATACAGTGCATTGAATTTGCCAGTAGATGGTTAAGAAAAAAGTGGTTTGAATAAAGGGTTAGAGCCATAAGCTGGATTTTAAAGGCATGTAAGGAGTTGTAGACATAAAGAATTGTGATGGCAGTCAGTTCTTTTTCATAAGTCTGATGTGTAGAATCAGGTAAAACATAAGACAGTGGCTTGTGGCTAGAAAGAAGGTCCTGTGTGTTTTCACAGAAGGGGGTTGGCGTGGTGTGGAGGGTTGTAGGTATATACACAACTCAGCAAGATGAGCATGGAAAGTGCGGGCTGATTCTTTCCCCTGGGGTGGACATCCACATTGTTTCCCCAAATAGACACTGTGCTTTATACCTGATGCTGTTACAAAAGATGTCCTTATTCTGGGAGAAGTCTCCTTAAAATTGCGTTTTTTTAAAGGAGATATCTATAAAATGTTATGACAACTTCTTGAACAAATGTCACATTTTGAACTTTCATAGCCAGTGTTCATATTTCCACAATCTTCCCAATGTCAGGATATTTTATTTTAGCTGATTCTGCATGGTAGGGAATGGAGTGATAAATGTCAGTTTCTTAACTGCATTAAATGGGATTCTCCCTCCATCTCTGTTGCATTGCAGATGAAGCTCCTGTCATTAACTAGGGCTTATCATGAAAGCCCTGGATCATTTGAGTGGCAGTTGAGGATTTTACAAATAGCAGATCAATTCAAGTGCCTTTCTCTGACTCTTTGTTTTTCTTCACAGCTCTGCATAATCCAACACTCTCTCCTTCTAGAATACACTCTTCCCAGGAATTTTGCTTTCTCACAAGCTTACTTTCTTTCCCTGAATCTGAATGCTCCTTTTAGTTCTTTTAAAGTGGCTCCTCCCACTTGCTTCACCCCTGTTTTGGATTTATGCCAAATTTCACCCTTTTTTTTTTTCTCTAGAGATATTTTCCATCATTGTCTCATCCAATCTGATATTTATCACATTTATATGATATGCTGTTATGTTTTATCAGCACATTTATTTCTGTTGTTTTTTTGTACCACATACCACATTTTATTGCAAAGTCCATCATCACTTCAACATACAGGCTTCATTGGACAGTCATGTCAGACTCTCCGCGACCCAATGGACTATAGTCCACTGGCCTCCTCTGTCCATGCAATTCTCCAGGCAAGAATACTGGAGTGGTTTGTCATTTATTCCTCCAACCTCAATAGTCCTGCCATGAGTATCATGAGTATAAACCATCCTTCCAAGAGCAACATTAGCCATGATCCTGCTCTAAATGTAAGCAGTCAAGGCTTGCTTGCCTGCACTAATGTGGGGAATTTCATTGTTCGTATCAGGCACACATACTCAAAAGTACAATATTTTTGCCTAGGTCTTATTAATTTCATAGCAGACATAAACCTGAGCAAATGTTTGGTGACTATCAAAAATCCTAAATTATGTACCTGTATATACTGATGACTATCCTAGGATCTCTATCCTAGCCCATGAGGGAGCTAACCTCAGACAAAGATGCTGTAAGATTGTAGCAGACAGTGTCTAGCCTCTCTAGATAAAAAGGAACAGAGGAAATGACAATGAAAATACCATATGTGAATGTTCAGGTATCCCAAATTATTTTGCTTTGGTTTCATAATTTTGAAATATTAGGTCTCTAATAGGAAGTCAATAGTTGATTCAATCATTTTGTCCACCCGGGCTCCTCTCTTTCTGTGTAACTAATCTGGAGCCTTAGTGGTGTCTGTCACAGTTCTACAGTCTGCAGCATCCTTCATTCAGTGTACAGAGGGCTCCTATTCCTCTGAAGACATCCTTTGTTGAATACACATACACACACACACACTCCCACAAAAGCAATATAAGCTAAAGATTAGGAAAGTACTAGTTGATCTCAAAGTATTATTTTTTTTTCTAATTGAAGACACTTTACCTTAAGAAGGGGCTTCCCTGGTTGCCCAGATGGCAAAGAATCTGCCTGTGATGCAGGAGATCCGGGTTCAATCCCTGGGTTGGGAAGATCCCCTGGAGAAGGAAATGGCAACCTACTCCAGTATCCTTGTTTGGAGAATCCTGTGGACAGAGGAGCCTGGCAGGCTCAAGACCATGGGGTTGCAAGAAGTCAGACAGGACTGAGCATCTAATACTTTTTCACTTTTCACTTTTACCTTAAGAAAACAAAAAATACACATGGCCTTTATTACATAGCAAGGTAATGCCATGATGCTGTCCTTAAAACTTGCAGTCCTTAAAACTTTCATTTCTTAAAACTCACTTGTTGGATAGCAACATCCACAAATAATGAGCTGAGTTTGAAGCCGAACCTTCAAAATAAAACCCAGGCTCTTGAAATTCTAGCGATCTGGTCTGACAGTGTGCTGTCAGAGGAGAAAACACGGAGGACTCTTGATCTATCCAGGAGGCATCCATCCGACATCACGTACTGGGGAGAATGCTGCTCTCACTCTCAAAATATCACCAAGTTTGAGTTGCTAGCGCTCAGTATTGCTTGTTTCTGGGTAGTGGAATACCCTGTTGCTGAATGATGCTCTGGGAACTCTATTGATAGAAGTGGCTGCTGCTTTGACAGGAAAAGGATCCAGATTTCCTGTTGTGGCAGAGGAGATTAGGTGGCATATGTCATTTGAAAAAAAAAAATAGTACTGCTAACACAACATATTTCAGAACTGCTTCTCCCTTGGCGAGTCTAAAATAGATATGTGGGAAATAGCAGATGATTCATGGACCACTTGAAATGTAGTCCTAAGCATAGATGTACTAAGACTCTACAACAGGTCTTCACATCCCTCAGCAAGGAGGAGAGGCTGGAATTGGGTTAATCCTGTGAAATTAGATATAAAAGTGGAATAAATTGAATATACTTGGCAACTCTTCTCCAGATCTGCAGGGATATATTTTCATTTTCTGTGAGTATTGGAATGAAATGGGCTTGGGGTAAGAGATGACATTTTCGGTGAGAGGTAACTTAAGCATGTATCCTAGGAAAAAGACTGCTGCTGGAAATTGTGGAATGAAAGACAACAACAAAAAAAGATGTAATAAATAATGAAGAACTAAGTGTAACCCAAAGTACTTTTGTGTGCTTTTTCAATTAACTTCTATTGGAGTATAGTGGCTTTAGAATGTTGTGTCAGTTTCTGCTGTACGGCAAAATGAATCCACACTACATATATGAATATCCCCTCTCTTTTAGATTTCCTTCCCATTTACGTCACCACAGAGCACTGAGTAGAGTTGTCTAAGCTAACCAGTAGGTTCTCATTAGTTATCTATTTTATACATAATATCGATAGTGTATAGATGATCTTAGTTGCAAAGCAGAAATAGAGACGCAGAGGTAGAGAACAAATATATGGATATCAAGGGGGAGAGGGAGGAGGCAGGAGAAAGTGAAAGATTGGAATTGGTTTATGTGTTTTCTTTATAATAATCATTCCTTTACAATCTATTGGAAACTAAAGACTGCTTTGCAGGTCAATTTATTTCAGGGGCTTTACTTTTGCTTACATAGAGGATGTGTATATTGCATATTAGATTACGTTTGTTATTCAGGTGGAACCAATCAGAGCCTTGCCTCACTCTGAACTTGAGTTTTCTGCAAACCATCCAAAGATTGTTAACGCAGACCTTGCCCTGCTCTTTTGCCCCATGGAATGTTCCTTTTCTAGCTGCCTGATCCTGACCACCGAGTTCAAGGCACTCCAGTGTTTCTGTCTTGCTGCCCCTTTTAGTTTTGCTTCCCTCATAGCACATACCATAATAGGAGATTGTCTTTAAGGACTCGGCTTCTTTGTGATGTCTTTCTTCCCCATTTCTCCCAATGGAACGAAAGCTCCCTGAGAGTAAGGGACTGATATACCCCCGCAACCACTGGATAACCACAGTGTTTGCCAAGGGTGGTTGTTGTTGTTCACTCACTAAATCGTGCCCATCTCTTTGCTACCCCATGGACTGCAGCATTCCAGGCTTCCTTGTCCTTCACTATCTTCCAAAGTTTGCTCGTATTCAATGTCCAGTGAGTTAGTGATATTATCCAACCATCGCATCTTCTGCCACCCCCTTCTCCTCCTGCCGTCAATCTTTCCCAGCATCAGATTCTTTTCCAGTGAACCAGCTCTTCGCATCAGGTGGCCAAAGTATTGGAGCTTCAGCATCAATCCTTCCAATGATTATTCAGGGTTGATTTCCTTTAGGAAGGACTGGTTTGATCTCTTTGCAGTCCAAAGGACTCTCAAGAGTCTTCTCCAGCACCACAATTTGAAAGCATCAATTCTTCGGCACTCAGCCTTCTTTATGGCCCAAGATTCTCAATAAATATGTGTTGACTTCATTGAAAGAAGTCTATTTATCAGGTACCAATTTCCCTCCAGGGGAAAATAACACGGAATTTGGGCTCTCACAGAGCCACAGTTATCGTGTTGACATGTAAAGCCTTCCTGTCACGGTAGCTGTTCATTCAAATGTGACAAGTAGCACACTCCTGTCACTTCCTATTCACACCAGCCTGGTGACTGCAAGAACCTCCAGTTGTCTGTGTCAGCATGTGGCTCAGGTCAGAAAAAGGAAGTGGGGTCTCAGAATTTTTCATTTGTTGCCATCAAATTGACCACTTAACAATCTGATTCTTTGCAAACTTCTTTTTTGGAGACCATCACTGGTAACCATTTCTTACAATATAGATTTATGAGGACCACTTTATTCTGCAGCATAAGCGCTGGACTTTGAGATGTGTACAAGTGTTCAAACTTATCATAAATGACTTCTGTACTTAAGAAAGCAGAAACATACACAGAACACACAACATTCTGCAATTGTTTGTCAGATTTGCTGAGTAAGGTATAAAATTCATGAGAAAGAAAGATTTTTTTTTCAGCCCCTTCACTCTCCAGCCTTTTGCTGCTTCAATTGTTTTCTCATTGCAACTGGGCTTAATTGCAGTTTTGTTTATATTGAGCATGGTTATGATCATTTTTTCCCTTAAATGAGATAAATACTTAAGATAACATTTTCATATTTATAGGATTTTAGTACTTTGGAGAATATGTTTTATAAATGATGCTGTATCTTACAAAAGAGAAAGAAATATATTTGAGTTTGGAAAAATGTCAATTATAAATATTAATAGATTAAATATCACTAGTAATTTCTGGTATGAGCTGTTTGTTTGGAAACTTCTAAAATGGTGGTTTTTCTTTTTAAACAGTGGGCATCAAACTAAAAATAAACAATCTGTTTGCTTCAAGATAAAGTTGTATATTTTCTTTATATTTCTAATTAAAATAATTTGTAGGTATAATGATATTGTAATCCTTGTTACAGACATTTGTATTTTCTCATTTGCTTTCTTTTATTTTCCCATGGATATTCATGAAAATAAATACAAATTATTACTGACTTCACTTTCTATGAGAGGACTGAGTACAGTTTGAGATGTTGCTTCTTATAAATAATGTTTAACAATATTTATAAATAACAATAACCTAGGAGATTATGTTTATTTATTTTTTTCAGCTTTTTATTTTTTTTATTTATTTTTTTTAAATTTTATTTTATTTTTAACTTTACATAATTGTATTAGTTTTGCCAAATATAAAAATTAATCCACCACAGGTATACATGTGTTCCCCATCCTGAACCCTCCTCCCTCCTCCCTCCCCATTCCATCCCTCTGGGTCGTCCCAGTGCACCAGCCCCAAGCATCCAGTATCGTGCATCGAACCTGGACTGGCAACTCGTTTCATACATGATATTTTACATGTTTCAATGCCATTCTCCCAAATCTTCCCACCCTCTCCCTCTCCCACAGAGTCCATAAGACTGTTCTATACATCAGTGTCTCTTTTGCTGTCTCATACACAGGGTTATTGTTACCATCTTTCTAAATTCCATATATATGCATTAGTATACTGTATTGGTGTTTTTCTTTCTGGCTTATTTCACTCTGTATAATAGGCTCCAGTTTCATCCACCTCATTAGAACTGATTCAAATGTATTCTTTTTAATGGCTGAGTAATACTCCATTGTGTATATGTACCACTGCTTTCTTATCCATTCATCTGCTGATGGGCATCTAGGTTGCTTCCATGTCCTAGCTATTATAAACAGTGCTGCAATGAACACTGGGGTACACGTGTCTCTTTCCCTTCTGGTTTCCTCAGTGTGTATGCCCAGCAGTGGGATGGCTGGATCATAAGGCAGTTCTATTTCCAGTATTTTAAGGAATCTCCACACTGTTCTCCATAGTGGCTGTACTAGTTAGCATTCCCACCAACAGTGTAAGAGGGTTCCCTTTTCTCCACACCCTCTCCAGCATTTATTACTTGTAGACTTTTGGATCACAGCCATTCTGATTGGCGTGAAATGGTACCTCATAGTGGTTTTGATTTGCATTTCTCTGATAATGAGTGATGTTGAGCATCTTTTCATGTGTTTGTTAGCCATCTGTATGTCTTCTTTGGAGAAATGTCTATTTAGTTCTTTGGCCCATTTTTTGATTGGGTCATTTATTTTTCTGGAGTTGAGCTGTAGGAGTTGCTTATATATTCTTGAGATTAGTTGTTTGTCAGTTGCTTCATTTGCTATTATCTTCTCCCATTCTGAAGGCTGTCTTTTCACCTTGCTAATAGTTTCCTTTGATGTGCAGAAGCTTTTAAGGTTAATTAGGTCCCATTTGTTTATTTTTGCTTTTATTTCCAATATTCTGGGAGGTGGGTCATAGAGGATCCTGCTGTGATGTATGTCAGAGAGTGTTTTGCCTATGTTCTCCTCTAGGAGTTTTATAGTTTCTGGTCTTACGTTGAGATCTTTAATCCATTTTGAGTTTATTTTTGTGTATGGTGTTAGAAAGTGTTCTAGTTTCATTCTTTTACAAGTGGTTGACCAGAGTTCCCAGCACCACTTGTTAAAGAGATTGTCTTTAATCCATTGTATATTCTTGCCTCCTTTGTCAAAGATAAGGTGTCCATATGTGCGTGGATTTATCTCTGGGCTTTCTATTTTGTTCCATTGATCTATATTTCTGTCTTTGTGCCAGTACCATACTGTCTTGATAACTGTGGCTTTGTAGTAGAGCCTGAAGTCAGGTAGGTTGATTCCTCCAGTTCCATTCTTCTTTCTCAAGATCGCTTTGGCTATTCGAGGTTTTTCATATCTCCATACAAATTGTGAAATTATTTGTTCTAGCTCTGTGAAGAATGCTGTTGGTAGCTTGATAGGGATTGCATTGAATCTATAGATTGCTTTGGGTAGTATACTCATTTTCACTATATTGATTCTTCCAATCCATGAACATGGTACATTTCTCCATCTGTTAGTGTCCTCTTTGATTTCTTTCACCAGTGTTTTATAGTTTTCTATATATAGGTCTTTAGTTTCTTTAGGTAGATATATTCCTAAGTATTTTATTCTTTCCGTTGCAATGGTGAATGGATTGTTTCCTTAATTTCTCTTTCTGTTTTCTCATTATTAGTGTATAGGAATGCATGGGATTTCTGTGTGTTGATTTTATATCCTGCAACTTTACTATAGTCATTGATTAGTTCTAGTAATTTTCTGGTGGAGTCTTTAGGGTTTTCTATGTAGAGGATCATGTCATCTGCAAACAGTGAGAGCTTTACTTCTTCTTTTCCAATTTGGATTCCTTTTCTTTCTTTTTCTGCTCTGATTGCTGTGGCCAAAACTTCCAAAACTATGTTGAATAGTAATGGTGAAAGTGGGCACACTTGTCTTGTTCCTGACTTTAGAGGAAATGCTTTCAATTTTTCACCATTGAGGATAATGTTTGCTGTGGGTTTGTCATATATAGCTTTTATTATGTTGAGGTATGTTCCTTTTATTCCTGCTTTCTGGAGAGTTTTGATCATAAATGGATGTTGAATTTTGTCAAAGGCTTTCTCTGCATCTATTGAGATAATCATATGGTTTTTATTTTTCAATTTGTTAATGTGGTGTATTACATTGATTGATTTGCGGATATTGAAGAATCCTTGCATCTCTGGGATAAAGCCCACTTGGTCATGGTGTATGATCTTTTTAATGTGTTGTTGGATTCTGATTGCTAGAATTTTGTTAAGGATTTTTGCATCTATGTTCATCAGTGATATTGGCCTGTAGTTTTCTTTTTTGGTGGGATCTTTGTCAGGTTTTGGTATTAGGGTGATGGTGGCTTCATAGAATGAGTTTGGAAGTTTACCATCCTCTGCAATTTTCTGGAAGAGTTTGAGCAGGATAGGTGTTAGCTCTTCTCTAAATTTTTGGTAGAATTCAGCTGTGAAGCCGTCTGGACCTGGGCTTTTGTTTGCTGGAAGATTTTTGATTACAGTTTCAATTTCTGTGCTTGTGATGGGTCTGTTAAGATTTTATATTTCTTCCTGGTCGAGTTTTGGAAAGTTGTACTTTTCTAAGAATTTGTCCATTTCTTCCACGTTGTCCATTTTATTGGCATATAATTGTTGATAGTAGTCTCTTATGATCCTTTGTATTTCTGTGTTGTCTGTTGTGATCTCTCCATTTTCATTTCTAATTTTATTGATTTGATTTTTCTCCCTTTGTTTCTTGATGAGTCTGGCTAATGGTTTGTCAATTTTATTTATCCTTTCAAAAAACCAGCTTTTGGTTTTGTTGATTTTTCCTATGATCTCTTTTGTTTCTTTTGCATTTATTTCTGCTCTAAGTTTTAAGATTTCTTTCCTTCTACTAACCCTGGGGTTCTTCATTTCTTCCTTTTCTAGTTGCTTTAGGTGTAGAGTTAGGTTATTTATTTGACTTTTTTCTTGTTTCTTGAGGTGTGCCTGTATTACTATGAACTTTCCCCTTAGGACTGCTTTTACTGTGTCCCACAGGTTTTGGGTTGTTGTGTTTTCATTTTCATTCGTTTCTATGCAAATTTTGATTTCTTTTTTGATTTCTTCTGTGATTTGTTGGTTATTCAGCAGCGTGTTCTTCAGCCTCCATATGTTGGAATTTTTAATAGTTTTTCTCTTGTAATTGAGATCTAATCTTACTGCATTGTGGTCAGAAAAGATGCTTGGAATGATTTCTATTTTTTTGAATTTACCAAGGCTAGCTTTATGGCCCAGGATGTGATCTATCCTGGAGAAGGTTCCATGTGCACTTGAGAAGAAGGTGAAATTCATTGTTTTGGGATGAAATGTCCTATAGATATCAATTAGGTCTAACTGGTCTATTGTATCATTTAAAGTTTGTGTTTCCTTCTTAATTTTCTGTTTAGTTGATCTATCCATAGGTGTGAGTGGGGTATTAAAGTCTCCCACTATTATTGTGTTATTGTTAATTTCTCCTTTCATACTTGTTAGCATTTGTCTTACATACTGCAGTACTCCCGTGTTGGGTGCATATATATTTATAATTGTTATATCTTCTTCTTGGATTGATCCTTTGATCATTATGTAGTGACCATCTTTGTCTCTTTTCACAGTCTTTGTTTTAAAGTCTATTTTATCTGATATGAGTATCGCTACTCCTGCTTTCTTTTGGTCCCTATTTGCATGGAAAATCTTTTTCCAGCCCTTCACTTTCAGTCTGTATGTGTCCCCTGTTTTGAGGTAGATATCTTGTAGACAACATATGTAGGGGTCTTGTTTTTGTATCCATTCAGCCAGTCTTTGTCTTTTGGTTGGGGCATTCAACCCATTTACATTTAAGGTAATTACTGATAAGTATGATCCCGTTGCCATTTACTTTATTGTTTTGGGTTTGAATTTATACACCATTTTTGTGTTTCCTGTCTAGAGAATATCCTTTAGTATTTGTTGGAGAGCTGGTTTGGTGGTGCAGAATTCTCTCAGCTTTTGCTTGTCTGAAAAGCTTTTGATTTCTCCTTCATACTTGAATGAGATCCTTGCTGGGTACAATAATCTGGGCTGTAGGTTATTTTCTTTCATCATTTTAAGTATGTCTTGCCATTCCCTCCTGGCTTGAAGAGTTTCTATTGAAAGATCAGCTGTTATCCTTATGGGTATTCCCTTGTGTGTTATTTGTTGTTTTTCCCTTGCTGCTTTTAATATTTGTTCTTTGTGTTTGATCTTTGTTAATTTGATTAATATGTGTCTTGGGGTGTTTTGCCTTGGGTTTATCCTGTTTGGGACTCTCTGGGTTTCTTGGACTTGGGTGATTATTTCCTTCCCCATTTTAGGGAAGTTTTCAACTATTATCTCCTCAAGTATTTTCTCATGGTCTTTCTTTTTGTCTTATTCTTCTGGGACCCCTATGATTCGAATGTTGTAGCATTTAATATTGTCCTGGAGGTCTCTGAGATTGTCCTCATTTCTTCTAATTCATTTTTCTTTTATCCTCTCTGATTCATTTATTTCTACCATTCTATCTTCTAATTCACTAATCCTATCTTCTGCCTCTGTTATTCTACTATTTGTTGCCTCCAGAGTGTTTTTAATTTCACTTATTGCATTATTCATTATATATTGACTCTTTTTTATTTCTTCTAAGTCCTTGTTAAACCTTTCTTGCATCTTCTCAATCCTTGCCTCCAGGCTATTTATCTGTGATTCCATTTTAATTTCAAGATTTTGGATCAATTTCACTATCATTATTCGGAATTCTTTATCAGGTAGATTCCCTATCTCTTCCTCTTTTGTTTGGTTTGGTGTGCATTTATCCTGTTCCTTTATCTGCTGGCTATTCCTCTGTCTCTTCATCTTGCTTAAATTGCTGAGTTTGGGGTGTCCTTTCTGTATTCTGGCAGTTTGTGGAGTTCTCTTTATTGTGGCGTTTCCTCACTGTGTGTGGGTTTGTACAGGTGGCTTGTCAAGGTTTCCTGGTTAGGGAAGCTTGTGTCGATATTCTGGTGGATGGAGCTGTATTTCTTCTCTCTGGAGTGTAATGAAATGTCCAGTAATGAGTTATGAGATGTCTATGGTTTTGGGGTGACTTTGGGCAGCTTGTATCTTGAAGCTCAGGGCTGTGTTCCTTTTGTTGCTGGAGAATTTGCTTGGTATGTCTTGCCCTGGAACTTGTTGGCCCTTGTGTGGTGCTTGGTTTCAGTGTCGGTATGGAGGCATTTGATGAGCTCCTGTCAATTAATGTTCCTTGGAGTCAGGAGTTCCCTGGAGTCAGGGTTTGGACTTAAGCCTCCTACTTCCAGTTATCGGTCTTATTTTTACAGTAGTTTCAAAACTTCTCCTTCTATACAGCACCATTGATAAAACATCTACATTAAAGATGAAAAGTTTCTCTACTGTGAGGGTCACTCAGAGAGGTTCACAGCGTTACATGGAGAAGAGAAGAGGGAGGAGGGAGTTAGAGGTGACCCAAATGAGATGAGGTGGAATCAATAGTGGAGAGAGTGGGCTAGCCAGTAGTCACTTCCTTATGTGCACTCCACAACTGGACCGCTCAGAGATGTTCACGGAGTTATACAGAGAAGAGGAGAAGGAGGCAGGAGACAGAGGTGGCCAGAAGGATAAAAGGGGGAAATGAAAAGGAGGGAGACAGATCCAGCCAGTAATCAGTTCCCTAAGTGTTCTCCACCATCTGGAACACACAGAAATTCACAGAGTTGGGTAGAGTAGAGAGGGGTTAGGGAGGAGATACAGGCGACCTGGTGGAGAAAACGGAGAGTCCAAAGGGGGAGAGAGCAGTCAAGCCAGTAATCTCATTCCCTAGTGAAAAATGGGTCCTGAAGATTGGGTTCTTAAAGGTACAAATTTGGTAACAAATACATAAAAGCAAAAATTAAAAATCTAGAGTAGAGTTTGGAATTTCAAAAATGCGATGTTAATGAAAAGAAGAAGGAAAAGAAAGAGAGAAAAAACGAACAAAGAAAAACAAACAAGGTCGTGAAAATTATAAAGAAACTACAGGTATAAAATTGATAACTAATACCAAAAAGCAAAAATTAAAAATCTAGAGTAGAGTTTGTAATTTCAAAAATACAATGTTAAAAAAAAAAAGAAGAAAAATAAAGAGAGAAAACAAACAAACCAACAAAAACAATGTCGCAAAAATTATAAAGAGAATACAGGTACAAAATTGATACCAAATACCAAAAAGCATAAATTAAAAATCTTGAGTAGAGTTTGGAATTGCAGATATACGATGTTATATAAAAGAAGAAGAGAAAAAAACAGAGGGAAAAAAAAGAGAAAAAAAGTCACAGAAATTATAAAAAAAAACACTATAGGTACAAAATTGATAACATATACCAAAAGGCTAAAATTAAAAATCTAGAGTAGAGTTTGGAATTTCAAAAATACAATGTTAAAGAAAAGAAGAAAAAGAAAAAAAAAAAAAAACACGGTCAAAAAATTATAAAATATATATATGCAGTTTGCTGAAGAAGAAAAAAAATAGGGTCTTTTTTTTTTTTTTTTGCAAAGTAATAGTTATAAAGTGAAAATTAAAGGACAATAGAGGACTTAAATTTAAAAAAAAAATAAAAAAAAAAGAAAGAAAGATTGATCGTAAAAATAGTAAAAATATATCTAGGTCTTTCTCTGGTTTTGTTGTGAGTATTGTGGGTTCAGTTCATTTTTGGCTAGTTCCTTGGTCCGACTTATATTTCTCAAGATCTATAGGCCCCTTCCTATGTAATCCGTAGTAACCACAGGGTTTTAATCTAGGGCCTGTAGCTTCCAAGGCATTTCCCTCTGTTATAGCTTCTTCTGTTTGCTGGTCTCTTCAATGTCTGGTTCCCGCCCTGACACAAAGGGGACGGTGGAGGACACTATTTTTTTTTTTTTTTAATTTAGGCTCACTTGTTCAGCCGCGCTGTGGGGAGGGAGGGAGGGATGCTGCAAACAGATAACACTGGCGTGCGCTCGCAGTGCCTCAGCCACACTGGGTCTGCCCCCGCTCACGGCGCGTGTAGCCTCCCTACCCACACTGCTCGGGCTCTAGGTTGTTCCGCCAGGAACAATTCAGGCCGGCCCTGGACCGCATGCACCTCCCAGGATCAAGCCGCTCAGGTTCAGGCACTCGGGTAGTCCCCAGAGGCGCAGACTCGGTTGGGCCTGCGTTTTGTGCTCTTCCCAGATCCGAGCAGCTCAGGTGATGAGGTGTTTGGCGGGCGCCAATGCTGCGACTTATCGCCTCCCCGCCACTCGGTTATCTGGGTGTAAAACTGGCGCACCTTCTCAGGCAGATGTTGACCGTCCAGATCCCCAAGAAGTTTTAGTTAGCAAAGAAGCCTGCTTACAGTTTTATAGATAGTGTCTCTCTGGGGCTGCGATTGCCCCCTTCCAGCTCTGGCTGCCTGTCACCGGAGGGGGAAGGTCTGCAGCTGGCTATCTCTGTTCAGTCCTTTGTTCTGTGCGTGGGCCTGGAGGTGTCTTAGGTTAGGGCTGGCTGGCTTTTCGCGTGGTAGATATCCCACAGTCTGGTTTGCTAGCCCAAATTATTTCGCTCAGATAGCGCTCAGGACATTCGGGCTGATTCTTACTCTAAGGTACACAGCCCGCGCAGGGCTTCCCTGCCCAGCCCCCGCTTGCTAATGCCATGTGCAGGCGTCTGCGCTGCTTCTCCGCTGGGGGAGTTACCGTAGGGCTCACAATCTGCGATTTTTAATTGTTTATTTATTTTTTTTCTCCCTTTTATGTTGCCCTCTGTGCTTCCAAAGCTTGGCACAGATTCTGCAGTGAGAAGGTTTCCTGGTGTTTGGAACCTTCTCTCTTTTTAAGACTCCCTTCCCAGGACGGAACTCCGTCCCTCCCTCTTTAGTCTCTTTTTTTGTCTTTTATATTTTTTCCTACCTCCTTTCGAAGAGTTGGGCTGCTTTTCTGGGTGCCTGATGTCCTCTGCCGGCATTCAGAAGTTGTTTTGTGGAATTTACTTGATGTTTAAATGCTCTTTTGATGAATTTGGGGGGGAGAAAGTGTTCTCCCCGTCCTACTCCTCCGCCATCTTGGCTCCTCCCTCCGAGATTATGTTTAAATAGGGACCTTCTATCAAACAAAGTTAGACTTTTGAAAGAAAAATATTTGAGTCTCTTGAAGTTTTGAATGATTTTGTTTCTTTGCCCTCTTTAAACTTCTTTGTTGTTCTCTGGCTTTAAAATCATTAAGGTTGATAATTTTTCTGAAAATATCTGCCATTCTTTTATAAAATATTGTTATAAAATCAGTAGGCCTAAGGAAATAAGATGAAAAGCAATAAAGGAAAGAAATATTGTAATGTGCTTACACAGGTATTTACAACTTCACTCTGAAAAGTGTGTAAAGTGACTCTCCCCTTACACTGATTGTCTGTTCCCAGTACTCACCATCCAACGTGCACACATTATCAGCTGTATCTTCCATCTCATTTTCTCCAGATTGAAAGAAGATAAAAATGGGGGCTTTTTTTTTCTTTATTTTTCTCCCTTCATAACCAGCAATTCAATTAGGACACTTTAGATGCTCAATAAATTGTTATATAAATATCCGTTTGCCTAAGGTAGGGACCTTATTTTTGAAACATCGGGAGTGAAAAAGCCACCTCAACGATGCTGGCACTGATTTTATTTTGAGATCCAGATGAAGGCTCCTTGAGTTCAACTGCACTTTTCCTCATTTAACAATTTTCCAGGTGGGAACTCTGTTCAGGGAAATCTGGTGAACATAAAGGGCTTGCACAGATGACTAAAAGACAACTCATACCCCGAAAAACACCAACAATAACAAACCTAAGCCATGGCAGAAATAGAGAAAAAATATATATATTTGGTTACTATGATCAAGAAAGAATTGGCTCGTCTGGGAAAGAATCCCCACGTGTTAGTTTGACCCGTGGTCTTCAGTTGGATTTCTGAAATCTTTGAGAGAGAATTCTAGGTTACTGGCAGAGATGAAGAGGAGGGCTTTTCTGGGCTACTTTCTCTGTCACTTCCTATATCCTAGAGTAAGTGTGAAAATGTGTATGAATCAGTTGTAAAATTTTATTTGAGAATAACTAAAGGATATTACTTTGTAAAAATATCTTACCGCCACAGGAGGCCACTGTGACTGCAATTATGAATCCCTGAGAACAGCTTGCCTTGCAAAATAACACAAACTACTTTTTAATATACTACTGTATTGCTTCTCCTCTAGGCTCCAAAAGCACTTGTTTATACCTCATGTATAACATTTCTCATGTTCTGTTAGAAAACGCCTCCCTCCGTATGCAACACATTCCTTGCAGTGTGAATCCCTCCTGCCTACCTGTTCCTGTGTTCCCGCCAGGATGCACTTTACAAGCTGCTCAGGCAACACTATATGGGATGAGTAAGTGGATGAACCCTTGGTCAAGAAGAAACCTTTGTCTCCCTGGAAACAGGAAATAATACATCTCAGCTGTGAAAGGCACCCTCCAATTGTCTGGAGGTAGAAGGTAACCTTATCACCAGAGACAGAGAATATAGGGCTATATAAACAAACTGTGTTACTTCTTTACCAGCTTACTACCCCATGCCCAAACTTCTTTGCATTGTCAGTTCCTCACAAATTTATTGTTTCTTTGTCTAAAAGACATAAAACTGACGCTTTGGTCACTTCATTGAGTGTCCTTTTTCTACGAGTTTCCATAAAATTTGTGCCCTATTAATCATCTTGCATGCATGCATGCTAAGTTGCTTCAGTCTTGTCTGACTCTTTGTGACCCTATGGACTGTAGCCCGCCAGGCCCCATTATCCGTGGAATTCTCCAGGCAAGAATACTGGAGTGGGTTGCCATTTCCTTCTCTAGGGGATCTTTCTGATCCAGGGATCAAATCAGCATCCCTTAAGTCTCCTGTACTGGCAGGAGGGTTCTTTACCACTAGCTGGGAAGCCCTGTCTTAGGTTAATTTAATCATTAGATCAGCCAAAGAACCTAGAAGAGAAGAAAGGAAAAGTTTTCCTCCTCTTCAAGAGCATGGTAAAAACTCTTATGTAGTCTGGAATGATGAACTGAATGTATTATTCAAATGTTAGTTTAAAATCGCAAAAATAGACATTCTGTTCATGTCCAAATTCTTCTGTGTACAATATAAATATTTCCCTCACTTACTGTATTTCAACTGATTAAATTATTTAGTGTTTGCTTTTTAACCAAATTTTTAACATTTTTAATTCATAGTACTTTAAAAAGAAATTTGTATGACATAACCATGAAAGAAAATAATCTCAAAGCAAATTTACTCAGATGTATCATTCAAGTGTTATCCTCCAGATACTATTCTTACAGATCTATGTTTAGACAGAATTGACCACCAGGGATCTTTGATGTTTTTAATCTACTAATTTAACATATAGTTTCTAAATTAGAAAAGGAGCAGGGTGATAGCATGATAGGTAAGGAACAAGTACCTATACTGGAGATAAGTCTAATTTTAATTCAGAAAGAACTACTTTAGTACTATTCAGATCATCAATCAGATGATGGCATTATTTCCTTAGAATATATAGGTAAAATTTTTTAAGCTGCTCATTCAAACTGTACCCCTAAGACATTGTGTGAGGCCTAGATTCATGCAAGTTTGAATTTTAATTCCTGAACGAATTTCACAGGAATATTTGCAGCTCTGTTGTTGGTGAGATACTTTGAGATGTGGCATAAGATAGGAGTGTCAAGCTTTATGAGGAATCAGCTTTGGCAAGCGATGGATGGTCCAGAGATGCTAATTCCATGGCGTTTAAGCCCAGGTTTGTATAAAAAAGCAAGCTGGGATGTGATACTGTGACTTCCTGTTCTCAGATGTCTCTAGTACCATTGATGCAGGGCATGCAGAGTGACACTTCGGTGGCCTGACATATGTTGCCATGTATATGATTCCAGAAAGTGCTTCCTGGACATGAAATCAGCTTTGAAATGAATAATTGTACTCATTCAGATTAAGCAAAATAGGAAAATATTTTAAAGTTATTTATTAGTCTTTCCTATTTAATAACTGTAGAATACCTACATGGTCTGGTTTCAGCTTGGTAATTTGCAAACCCAAGAAAGTTGAGCAGGGATCATATAATTTGAATCAACAGTATGGATCAAAAAAAAATGATAAATTTCTTTCAGGTTGCCTTTCTCCTTTTCTTCCACAGTTCAGCTGCCATAGATAGCACCTGAGTTGATCTGTTCCCGTAAGCAGCAGATATAGATTAATGCAGTACTTTCTGGTTGCTAGGAAACAGAAATGCCCATTAAAAAATAAATGAGCAGTCTCCTCACTAAAGAAGTTTGCAAAGCATCTAATCTCCTTGTTAGTGTGTTTGTGACACAGAGGCCCTCCCCAGGAAAGCGTATTTTACCGATTTCCTTATAGAAAGGAACTAGTAACCTATTATTAGACAGGTAACAATTTTTCTTAGTTACTGTAAAGATTTTAGTTTTAAGGCAGAAACATTTTCATAACTGCTCTCCCTCTTTTGTGCCTTGAGAATTCAGTGAGCAGCATTCCACACAGCATGCATATACACCTTGTATTTATTTCAGAATATGGATTCCTTATTATGTGTTTGACTAAAGTAGATGAATTTTAGTGCAAGGCTGTTTGTATTCTTTAGGGAAGGAAAGCAGCAAGAGAATTCAACAGATATTAAAATGATTGTAGAGGGGAAAAAGAGAGTGTGTTTGAAAGTAAGTGGTCTACAAATGCAGAGACTTCCTTTTACAATCGGACCTGCCAACAGGCTGAGGGTCCTTGCATGAGTCAGTTAAGTGTCTTGGATCTCAATTTCTAACCTAGATACCAAATATCCTCGTTTCTGTGTGCATGTGTGTATGTGCGTTGTGGGGTTATTAGAATGGATGTTCATCAATTCTATCACCCCTTCTTTCTACAATCATTCATTGAGAATTTACTATAACCACCATGCTTGAGAAATTCAGGTTTAAAAAATCGTTAACTTGAGAAAGTTCACAGCATGATGGAGACGATAAACACGAAGCAGACAATTAAAATATTCAAGGCAACTGTAATGCTGGAGTTAGGATTTCCCTGTAGCTCAAATGGTAAAGAATCTGCCTGCGAGGCAGGAGACCAGGGTTTGATCCTGGGTTGGGAAGTTCCTCTGGAGAAGGGAATGGCAATCCACTCCAGTGTTCTTGCCTGGAGAATTCCATAGACAGAGGAGCCTGGTGGGCTAAGTCCATGGGGTCTCAAAGAGTTGAACACGACTGAGTGACTAACACAGTCCACAGTAACACACAGGAATAAGGACAGGACACATCACGATATTTTACTTGGTTTATCTTGCACTGAGTCTGTTCTCTGATCCACTGACACTCCCTCCCATTCTTCATATTCCTGCTGCCTCTACGTAGACACTTACATGGACACTTACCCTGTGGAACAAAGCCTGATGACTGTGCCAATAAATAGTTCTCTTGTGATCAACAATTTTATCAGGTACAGAGTCTTAGCTAGGAACCTATGCTAATAGAATTCCTATAATTCCTGTTTCTGGGATTGGTCAGACCCTCGCAATACATCTAAAATTACATCAGGTAGGGTTTGTTTTCTCTTTCCAAGAAACAGCAATTTGGCTGCTAATTTTATAACTTTCAGTTTTATTTCTTTTGTTTGAGAGACAGGTAGTTTGGTTCAAAGGAATTTTTAGTGTTTCTGGAATCCAGAGTTAAAAATTGTGGTATCAGAAATGTTGGGAGATATTTGGAGTTGTTTGTATGATGGATGCATCGGTAACAATTTTTCACATCTTCTTTTCAGTTCTTCAATACTGTAACATAAGCAGTATTTTGGGCTTCTCCAGCAGCTCAGTGGGTGAAGAATATGCCTGCAATGAAGGAGATGCAGATTAGATCCCTGAGTCGGGAAGATCCCCTGGAAAAAGGACATGGCAACTGCTCCAATATTTTGGTCTGGAGAACCCAATGGACAGAGGAACCTGGCGAGCTATAGTCCATGGAGTCAGAGTCAGACTTGACTGAGCATATAGGCATGCAACAAGTATTTTATATAATCATAAAGAAAAAGCAGTCAAGTTACTGGAGAAATGTTGACGTCTTCTAGGCTTTAGCAATCTCAACATGGAATTGGCAAAAAATAATTTTTTTGCCTTCAATTTCAAAGAATTAGAATTGATTTGAATTAGTAGCAATTACAGATCTACAGTTAAAGTTAAATGCCTTCTTCCTGACTCACTCAGCATCTCTGAAAAATATTTAGGAAACAGTGAAATCTGGTTTCTTTCTCTTTTCACCATCCAGTCAACAGGCCATCCTTTGTTTTTATTTAATGAACTTCCTTGTTCTTATCTCCTTTGTTTTCCCCACCCCCTCCTAATTTCTTTACCCATCTTCACTCTGAGGAAATCAGCAAGATTCTAATATTGTGTTTAATTTTGTGTATATTAAGTTTTTCATTGTGTGTGTATTTTATGTTGTCTCTGATTTTATAGAGCAAACCAAGGGGTAATGATTATCTTGTACTTCAAATTCTGCTAATTTGTTTGTGTAGTTAACGCACTGAGCACTTACTGATTCATTTTGCTATTAATCAATAGTGAGGAATTGATTTTGTTATACTGAAATGGATAGCCAATGGATTGTTTTCAAAATTTGCTGGACTTTGCAACCTCTACCCATAGAGAAGATGCACAAATGGTCCCACGACTCCACCTGCAGGGCTTCCCAGGTGGCTCAGTGGTAAAGAATCTGCCTGATGATGCAGGAGACACAGCATTGTCCTGGGTTTGATCCCTGGGTTGGGAAGATCCCCCAGAGGAGGAAATGTTAACCCACTCCAGTATTCTTGCCTGGAGAATCCCATGGACAAGCAGCCTGGTGGGCTACAGTCTATGAGGTCACAAAGAGTCAGATGCATCTGATCACGGGCACGTGCTTACTGCCTGCAACCGCAGCAGCCCAATTTAGGGAGGGAGATGGAGTCATTTTCTTGGTCTAAGAAGCACAGTAACGCGATCAAGGTCATGGATTCAATTCCACTTCAATTAGCCTTGCCCCATTCTATTGCCATGGGCTGAATTTCCAAGTATAGATACCCATCCAACAAATAAATTCATGCACAAGGCAAAGAGGAAATAGCAAGAACATCTGGATGGATCCATAAAAATACATCCCAATTAAACTAAAAAAAAAACAGTTTGTAAGATAGTGTCTAGGAAACGTATGAACAGTAAACAAATGGGCTGGTTTCTAATGTTAAAAAGATTGTTGTTGTTTACTCACTAAGTTGTGTCTGACTCTTTGCAGTGGCAGGAGCTGTAGCCCACCAGGCTCCTCTGTCCATGAGATTCTTGCAGCAAGAATTCTGCAGTGGGTGGCCATTTCTTCCTCCAGGGATCTTCCTGACCCAGGAATCAAACCTAGGTCTCCTGCATTAGCAGGCAGATTCTTTACCACTGAGCCACCTGGGAAGCCCCAGGGCAAAGGAGACAGTTGAAAATGATAATTTTTTGTCACACTAAAAAAAAAAGGTAGATTTCATAAAATGAATTGTTTTATAAAATACTTCACACTCTGGATTCTTCAGACTGATTCATTGGGATCATTCAACTGGTTCTGCTGTTTTAATTAAGTTTTGATTAACTTTTGAGGACTGATAAGATTCAACATTTTGATAAGAATAGTTTATATGTGGATGATGAGCTTCATTTGACATCCCGTCAGAATACAGTCAGTGTTGCATTTTCAGTGTTGCTCAGATTGTTCTGAGGGTTCAGGTGTTGACAGGTTGACCTCTTTCCTGTAAAGTTCAGTACCAACTTTTCATGTAATTGCTGGGAGGACTTCACAAGACTCAATTTTTATCTGTTACAAAATGAGCAGTTCCCAGTCTTATGTCACATGTCAAAAAATTCTGTGATGAACTTTGCCAAATAAATGATATCTATTTGGGTATCATGAAATATAGTTTGTAAAGAAAGGCCTTAATGATTGACTTCAATTTTCAGAGAAAGACATCAGTTCAGTTCAGTCGCTCAGTTGTGTCCAACTCTTCGCAACCCCTTGGACTGCAGCACACCAGGCTTCCCTGTCCATCACCAACTCGCGGAGCATGCTCACACTCAAGTCCATCGAGTCAGTGATGCCATCCAAACATCTCATCCTCTGTCATTCCCTTCTCCTCCTGCCTTCAATCTTTTCCAGCATCAGGATCTTTTCAAATGAGTCAGCTCTTCCCATCAGGTGGGCAAAGTTTTGGAGTTTCAGCATCAGTTCCTTCCAAAGAATGTTCAGGACTGATTTCCTTTAGGATGGACTGGTTTGATCTTGCTGTCCAAGGGACTCTCAAGAGTCTTCTCCAACACCACCTTGAAGAATTTTCCACAGTTTGTTGTGATCCACACAGTCAAAGGCTTTGGCGTAATCAAGAAGGCAGGTATTTTTCTGGTATTTTCTTGCTTTTTTGATGATCCAATGGATGCTGGCAATTTGATCTCTGGTTCCTCTGCCTTTTCTAAATCTAGCTTAAACATCTGAAGGTTCACAGTTCACGTACTGTTGAAGCCTGGCTTGGAGAATTTTGAGCATTACTTTGCGAGCGTGTGAGATGAGTGCAATTGTGCAGTAGTTTGAGCATTCTTTGGCATTGCCTTTCTTTGGGATTGGAATGAAAACTGACCTTTTCCAGTCCTGTGGCCACTGCTTAAAAGCATGAGAAAGACATCATAAGGTTTTAATTTCCAGTGACACCCCAAATGATGTCATTGCTACTGCTCTACTAAATTTCTCTCCCTGTCCCTCCTATCGAAGCACTATTATTGGCTTGTGTGTACATAATTTTGCTGTTGTTAAGTCCCTAAGTCATGTCCAACTCTTTGTGACCCCATGTGTGTATGTAATACACATCAACAAATTGCATTTATTCCTCTTTTAATATAGGTGCACCTTGTTTATCGTGCTTTGCTTTATTGTGCATCATAGGTTCTGTGTTTTTCTTTTTTTTTTTTACAGATTGAAATGTTGTGCCCACCTTCACTGAGCAAGTCTATCAGACCTATTTTTTCTAATGGTTCATGTCTTTGTATTACATTTTGGTAATTTCTCTGATATTTCAAATTTCACTATTTTTATATTTGTTACAGTGATCTGTAATCTTTGATATTACTATTGCAATTATATTGACATTTTTAGCCACAAAGTAGTTTTAAATTAAGGCATGTACATTTATTTTAGATATAATACAGTTATAATATATGTAATATATGTACAGTTAATAGATTATGCTGTTAAGTCACTTCAGTCATGTCCGACTCTGTGCAACCCCATAGATGGCAGCCCACCAGGCTCCCCTGTCCCTGGGATTCTCCAGGCAAGAACACTGGAGTGGGTTGCCATTTCCTTCTCCAATGCATGAAAGTGAAAAGTGAAAGTGAAGTCGCTCAGTCGTGTCTGACTTTTAGCGACCCCATGGACTGCAGCCCACCAGGCTCCTCCGCCGTGGGATTTTCCAGGCAAGAGTACTGGAGTGGGTTGCCATTGCCTTCTCGGAATAGATTATAGTATAGCAGAAACAACCTTTAAGTATTCTGGGAAACCAAACTTCCTGTGACTTCCCTTACTGAGGTATTTGTTTCATTTTGGAAGTCTAGAACCCAGAAAATCTTCGATGCTTGCCTGTAGCTAATTTTCACAATTTCAGCCAAGGAGCGGGTCATAAGTCTGCTTCTGTGTCCTTAGGCACCACCGCAACATTGGGGACGCCTGCTTTACTTCCTGTCACCGCTGGTTGTCTCTGTGGCATATTTTTGTATTTCCTGTACTACACTTGGACTCAGCACCTGCTCTTTTTAGTGGGGAATGGTATTTAGAAGCCACTTCCTGCTTGTAAGGGTGCTCATTATTTCTCTATTGGCATTGCTTCTAAACCTTTCAAGGGGACAGAGTTGTGATGTGCCTATTTTTCGAAATTAAAAGAAATCATGATTTCATACAAATATATTCAACTCAAGTTTA
The DNA here is from genome assembly GCF_019923935.1 of Bubalus bubalis. Classification (NCBI taxonomy): domain Eukaryota; kingdom Metazoa; phylum Chordata; class Mammalia; order Artiodactyla; family Bovidae; genus Bubalus; species Bubalus bubalis. The sequence goes on along the minus strand of NC_059178.1, from coordinate 56,669,278 downwards.
GCACTACAAGATTTTCAATTAACTCCTTTGATTTCTATATCAGCACGTATTTCTTTCCTACACACAAAAAATATCACTAACAATCTGAACATATTATTGAATTGCCTTATCCTGTGAGATACATAACATTATTTCAAAATAATTTCAAACTATTACTACTGATAATTAGACTAAAAAACAGAGTTTAATTTTAAAATTAAGGATTTTTTTTTGTAGTTCCATTTGTCCTGGCATATATATCATATCATTGTGGATAGAGAGCTTTAGTGTTCCCATTTCATGTAAAATTGTTTTTCCTGAAAATATTTATTTCATCAGCTTCAACATTCATTTGTAGGCTTGTTTTCTATTCTTATTTATTGACTTTCCTTTATTATTTGCTTTATTTTTTTCAATATGAGCTATCTAAATTTTCCAAAGTCAAAACAATATAAGATATATTTAATAGCACTTTATTATTTGATCTAATTTTTTCAATTTTAGCTATCTAAAATTTTCAAAGTTAAAACAATATAACAAATATTTAACAGCACTGTTTCCCTCCCTGTGCTCTTAGAATTAATTGGACAGAGCCTTGGAACAAGTGCTAAATAGGCAAAGTAGATGTGGCACAGTTGGACGGTCTCTCTTGGATGTTAGATCTGCTTGTCATCCCCTTTGACATAGACTCCAGGCTGTTATTTTCCAGCAGATTTTGAGGTAAGCTCTTTAGATGAGTTAGAGAATATGCTTCCAAAATCACTGCCATCTATCTAACAAAGGATGATTAAAAACATGTCTGATAATCAGCAAGATCTCAGGGAAAGAGTGTCACCAAGGCACCCTCACTTTCTTGTGATAATTCTCAAGCTGGATTTCCAGTTTTTGTTTTCTGAAACTTTCCTAAAACGTGTACTTTTCTAAAACTGCTTCCACTTACTATCTGCTCCTACACTGGCTTAGAAATACCAGGCTCTTTTTGTATTTTAAAACCTTTTATTAAATTTTCTTCTTTCCCCCATGTTTAAATAGTACGTAACATAAAAGGAAATTATAATATTGCAAGGTGGCATTGACTATTCATTGTCAGGCCAATATAGATGGCTATAAAATTATGTAAGGAAACCATGAACTATCTCACCCATGTTAAACATTTGGAATGATACTGTGGAAGGTCCAAGATGATTGAGCAAGTATAATTAAGGAGATTGTTTCAATTTACCTACTGCAGTAGAAAGTGGAGCATATCAAAGAAGAGAGAGAAAACTGGGGGGTTTATAAATCAAGGGGAGGGTGGAGACGGGTCTTACCTTAGAATTCAGTTTAGTTAGGTTCAGTTACTCAGTCATGTCCCACTGTTTGCGACCCCATGGACTGCAGCACGCCAGGCTTCCCCATCCATCACCAATTCCTGGAGTTTACTCAAACTCATGTCCATTGAGTCGGTGATGCCATCCAACCATCTCATCCTCTGTTGTCCCCTTCTCCTCCCACCTTCAATCTTTCCCAGTATCAGGGTCTTTTCCAATGAGTCAGTTCTTCACATCAGGTGGCCAAAGTACTGGAGTTTCAGCTTCAACATCAGTCTTTCCCATGACTATTCAGGACTGATCTCCTTTAGGATGGACTGGTTGAATCTCCTTGCAGTACAGGAGACTTTCACGAGTCTTCTCCAATACCACACTGCAAAAGCATCAATTCTTCAGCAGTCAGCTTTTTTTATAGTCCAGCTCTCACAACATGACTACTGGAAAAACTATACCTTTGACTAGATAGACCTTAGTTGGCAAGGTAATATCTCTGCTTTTCAATATGCTGTCTAGGCTGGTCATAGCTTTTCTTCCAAGGAGCAAGTATCTTTTAATTTCATGGTTGCAATCACCATCTGCAGTGATTTTTGAGACCCTCAAAATAAAATCTGTCAATGTTTCCATTGTTTCCCCATCTATTTGCCATGAAGCGATGGAACCACATGCCATAATCTTAGTTTTCTGAATGTTGAATTTTAAGCCAGCTTTTTCACTCTCCTCTTTCACTTTCATCAAGAGGTTCTTTAGTTCCTCTTCACTTTCTGCCATAAGGGTGGTGTCATCTGAGGTTATTCATATTTCTCCCGGCAATCTTGATTCTAGCTTGGGCTTCATCCAGCCCAGCATTCCACATGATGTACTCTGAACAGAAGTTAAATAAACAGGGTGACAGTATACAACCTTGACTACTCCTTCCCCAATTTGGAACCAGTCCATTGTGCTATGTCCGGTTCTAAGGGTTGCTTCTTGACCTGCATACAGATTTCTCAGGAGGCAGGTAAGGTGGTCTGGGGACACCTTAGAATATCTAGGGACAAAGTAGTCCCTTGTGATTAGCCATTTTACTGAAAAACAAAAGAAGGAACAGGGGATTTCTCAGCCATCCTTCTTTTCTGGGAGCACAGAGCTCCAATAAAGTTCAACATCTTCTGTCCTCCTTTTTTGTCCTAAATGAGTCACTGGACAACACAGAAAGTCTAAGTACCTAGATGCTTCCCATGTGCAAGATTAACCTATTAAATAAACTTAATTATTTCTAACATCTCTCTTTTTATAAGGTGAAAGAACAAATCTGTGGTTTTCCAGGGGCCATTTGGGAAATCTCCAAGATAGTTTTGCTCAAAAAAAAAAATTTTGTTTTTAATTTGAGAAAGGGAAAATAGCAGAAGTTGTCAGGTTTAAAGACTTGAATAAGAAAGGATCAAGGGTTATTAGGAAATAATAAAGGGCTGCCTATTTAACCAAATGGACAAGATAGCTTAAAAGCAAACATAGAGAGTAACTTGATTGTAAAAACCCTTAGCTCTTTCATAAGTGAGATACCTTTATTTTCATAAATAATCTAGGGCATAGACATTCATTGTAAACCACGAAAGGTTACTCTGGTAGAATAGAATCTTTACAGGTAGATTCCGCAGAAGGTATAGCCTCTAAGAACATTGTCTTATAACAGAATAAAAACAAATTTTAGTTTTGCCTCAATATGTAATTTGATACTCAATTTCTTTTTGAAAATCTTATAAATACACCCACCAAAGCTGAGCCAGTTTTATGAATGGCAACTAAAATTCTCTTATCTGAGAATCCCCAGTAACTTTCAGGATCCAGTTAAGTATTGCCCCACACTTAGCTTTTTTCTCCTTGTGGAAAAACCAATCATTTCATTTTAGGACAAAATTAGTTGTTGTTTTTTCCTTAAAAGTTGATCCTGCATTTCGTGCATACAAATGTATACCTTTCTGCCACTGTTATGACCAATGGAGTCTCATTAACACACATAGATGCTTTACCCACAGTAACTTCTGTTCCACTGAGAACACTGGAAGGTGAATAAATGTGAATTCTCACATACATCAGCCTTATGCATCAGACTGGCAGAGCTAACAAATAACATCTCACAACCGTTTATAACCGAAAACATCCCTTATCCTTCAACTTCCCAGTGTGCAACACAAACAACTTCTCAAAAGCAGAACTGAAGCTCATAAATATAGACTCTCTGTAGCATATAAAAATGAGGCAGCTTATATATACTTAAAATTATGCTTAGTAATTAATGCATTAATATTCTATCTTAGTGGGCTTCTCAGGTGGTGCTAGTGGTAAAGAACTTGCCTGCCAATGCAGGAGACATAAGAAACGTGGGTTGCTACTTAGCATGCACAGGTGATTCTATCTTAGTAATGACCTAGGTCTCTAATACATTACTATTAATTAACTCAATTTAGTATCAATCTAAGGTGGGGTGATTTCTTAATCTTGGTTATTTTCTTGGAATACAGAACTCAGGTAAAGTTCAATATGATCAGGTACTAATACCTGCTAGAAATGGATGAAATTTAAAAGTTAATTTTTCTAGAAATATTCTGGGCCATTTTCACTGTTGATAGTCATTAAGGGGTCTTTGGATTAAAAAACAGGTCAGGTGTATATTAAGAAGAGAGTCAGAAACTTGGAAAATTCATTCTCTCAGAATATTTAGAAACTGGTAAGACTGAACCCTACACTTCAGATAACAATTTGGGGGAATACTCAATCCCTGAGTGAGCTAAAATTTTCATTGTTTCTTTCTGGAATTATTAGATTTTTTTATCCATTTGTTACATTGTAGAAATTCATTCAATCCTGAAATAAGTCAATTTATTTTACTGGTCACTTTTCATAAATAATCATAAAAAAACATTTAACATATGCATTGTATAATGCCAACTTTTATTTCAATAACTAATAAAAACCCGAAGTCAATAAGAGCCCATTCTGTAATTTCTAATCCAGATTTTAAAAGTTTTTTAAATCTCCTTAAGTTGTTATCTGACAAACAGAAAGTGTATCTGATTGACATGTATAATCAAAATGGATACACCTGCATTATGCTTATATTAAATAAAAAGAGAAATACGTTTATAATGCATGGGTGTGTGTGCTAAGTGGCTTCAGTCCTGTCTGATTCTATGACCCTATGGACTGTAGCCCTCCAGGCTCCTCTGTCCATGGTATTTCCCCAGGCAAGAATGCTGGTGGGTTGCCATGCCCTCCCCCAGTGGATCTTCTCAACCCAGAGATTAAAACCAGGTCTCCTGCATTGGCAGGCAGATTCTTTACCACTGCACCACCTGGGAAGCCCTTTATAATGCATAGCTATATTAATTTGAACAGTCATTATTAATACAAAGTAATTTAAAGCCCTGAGTAGATATATTTTTTCTGAAACAACTTACATATATTTTAGCTATCAAGAAAAATTAGCCAACATACAAAGAGTGATTTAGTAACATATATTTAACTACACAGTCATTTGTCAAAGTCTCAAAAGCATTTTATATTTAACTTCATATTAAATCAGTGATTTGTTTTTTCAGTTGACAATCTAGAATTTTACATAGGCTACATTTTAATGTCAATAGTTGGATTACTGTGGCTATGGTATATGAATATTGTACATTTTAAAATAAATCTTTGACTCTGTCAAATCAACATTGCAGTTCTCCAACCACCAAGTCCAGTGGCATAAATCTTTCTACTTTTTCACATAATTTGTTTTCTAATGAAATCTTAATGTACACCAAAAAAAAATATTGTTATTCAGTTCGTCCTGGATCAGTGAAAAAAAAATCATATCTTGGAATTAATCATTTTACTTGTAAACTTTAGCAATTCATCCTCATGTTTAGATACTCCAATTAGATTAATCAGATGATACACATGAATCAGATCAGATCAGTCGCTCAGTCGTGTCCGACTCTTTACGACCCCATGAATCGCAGCACGCCAAGCCTCCCTGTCCATCACCAACTCCCGGAGTTCACCGAGACTCATGTCCATCGAGTCAGTGATGCCATCCAGCCATCTCATCCTCTGTCATCCCCTTCTCCTCCTGCCCCCCAATCCCTCCCAGCATCAGAGTCTTTTCCAATAAGTCAACTCTTCGCATGAGGTGGCCAAAGTATTGGAGTTTCAGCTTTAGCATCATTCCTTCCAAAGAAATCCCAGGGCTGATCTCCTTCAGAATTGGACTGGTTGGATCTCCTTGCAGTCCAAGGGACTCTCAAGAGTCTTCTCCAACACCACAGTTCAAAAGCATCAATTCTTTGGCGCTCAGCCTTCTTCACAGTCCAACTCTCACATCCATATATGACCACAGGAAAAACCATAGCCTTGACTAGACGAATCTTTGTTGGCAAAGTAATGTCTCTGCTTTGGAATATGCTATCTAGGTTGGTCATAACTTTCCTTCCAAGGAGTAAGCATCTTTTAATTTCATGGCTGCAGTCACCATCTGTAGTGATTTTGGAGCCCAGAAAAATCAAGTCTGACACTGTTTCCACTGTTTCCCCATCTATTTCCCATGAAGTGGTGGGACCAGATGCCATGATCTTCGTTTTCTGAATGTTGAGCTTTAAGCCAACTTTTTCACTCTCCACTTTCACTTTCATCAAGAGGCTTTTGAGTTCCTCTTCACTTTCTGCCATAAGGGTGGTGTCATCTGCATATCTGAGGTTATTGATATTTCTCCCCACAATCTTGATTCCAGCTTGTGTTTCTTCCAGCCCAGCGTTTCTCATGATGTACTCTGCATAGAAGTTAAATAAACAGGGTGACAATGTACAGCCTTGACATACTCCTTTTCCTATTTGGAACCAGTCTGTTGTTCCATGTCCAGTTCTAACTGTTGCTTCCTGACCTGCATACAAATTTCTCAAGAGGCACACATGAATAGAGAGCACAACAATTATTTAAACAGATACACGTCTATGTATAGCTGAGTCCCTTCACTGTTCACCTGAAACTATCATATTGTTGCTAATCGGCTATACCCCAATAACAAATAAAAAGTTCAAAAAAATAAAATAAAAAGTAAATGTATTCTTTTTTCTAATGTTTAATTTGTCTTAACTGATTTGCTATTTATGATAAAATGCATAAATAACGTTTAAGCTCAATGCATCTTTTTGTCTACAAAGTGGCCACTTCTGTCTGCCAAGAGCCAGCATCACTTTCTAATAAAACTTCTTTACAGTTGACGCAGTAAATGTCCTTAGTGGCAGCCAGTTGAGCACCAAACCGAGTTGTTGCAACCAAGGCAATAAAAAATTATGTAATAGGGAAAAAAGGATCCTGAGGCCATTTAAGAATTTTTTTGACAGAGAGTAACAGAAGAAGTAGTCTTTCACAGAGGAATTTCAAAGCACATGCCTGGGCTGGAGGGATATATTGTCGTGGAAGGCATTTTGAATATAAATCGCCTCTACCTCGAGACACAGGAGAGGAAGACAATCATACGAATTTGAAAGGCAACAGTGTATAAAAATAAATCTGACACTTCACTTCTGGAGTCAACAAGCTTGGGATCTACAAGGCTTTCAAAGAAACGGATGGGCAGTAGCTTGAGGAAAACATGTAAATAAATGTGTCCCCAGGGCCCACAGTGGCGATTCTGTTCAAATTGGTGATTTTCTGCATTCTGAGCAAGTCACGTATCTGTCAGGAGACATATTTCCTCCCCTCTGCCACGTCGTCCTCCACTCCTCCCGGTGCACGGTTACTGGGTAGTAAGTGATGGTTAGTATGCCTGGCTTCTGTGAACACTTGCATCACTAGGGCATGTCACACAAACTTCATCGGATGGCAGAATAATCTTTCAACAAAACCCGTGAGAAAAAAACACCAGTGGCCAGTAACTTGAAAATACATTCTCGATGCTAGCTATGTGTCGATCCCCGGGAAAGGCACTTACGGCATCGAGTAAAACATCCTGCCCTGTGCTGTGCTCAGTCATGTCTGACTCTGTGCGACCCCACGGACTGCAGCCCGCCAGGCTCCTCTGTCCATGGGATTTCCCAGGCAAGAGTACTGGGGTGGGTTGCCATTTCCTTCTCCAGGGGATCTTCCCGATCCAGGGATCAAATCTGCATTTCCTACATTACAAGCTGATTCTTTACCACGGAGCCACCTGGGAAGCGAGGAGCCCTTCAATTCAGCAATGTATTTATGAAGTTGCTATAATGTGGATACCACTAGGTGGGACACCCGAGCCACAGGAGTGAAAAGGAAGAACCTTTGGGGAGGAGCTTGTTGCAGGCTGAATCACCTCCCCCTTAAATCTGTGTGTTTAGTCTTCACCTCCAGGAGCTAAGAATGTGACCTTATTTGGTAAAAGGGGCACTCTAGGAGTGATAAGATGAGGTTATACTGGAACAGGCTGGGCCTCAATTCAGTGTGACAGTCCTTATATAAAGGGAGAATTTGAACCCAGACACACACAGAAGGAAAACACCGAGTTAATGTGAAGACAGAGCAAAACACACCCAGGATTCCTAACAAACCATCAGAGGCTGGGAGAGAGCGTGTTCCTCTCAGTCTTTATTATTTGTTTTTAAAATTTACAGATTTATGTATTTGGCCACACCCCGCAGGTTTCGGGATCTTAGCTCCCCGACCAGGGATCAAACCTGCACCCCCTGCAATGGAAGCACAGAGTCTTAACCACTTGACGGCCAGGGAAGTCCCCTCCACCCCACCACCCAGAGTCTTTAGAAGGAACCAGCCACGCTGACACTCTGAGTTTGGACTTACAGCCTCCAGCACTGTGAGAAAACACATTTCTGTCAATTCAGCTCCGCTGGTGGTTCTTTAAGGCAGTCCTAGCAACTCCATAGAGTTGGACACGACTGAAGCAACTTAGCAGCAGCAGCAGCAGGAGCAACTCCTTCTGCTCCTGGGAGAAACAAGACACCAAGCACCTACATGAGATGCAGAACAAGAATACAAGCCATGAGAGGAAAACAAGCAAAGCCCTGTAGGGTTTTAAAGCTCTGGGTGGGTGCAGGTGGGTATCGCAGACCAGAGAAATCTCCACAGGAAAGGGTGACATTTAAACTACACCTTAGAGCAATTGACGGAATTGGGGCAGGTGAGGCAGAGAGATGTGTCATCCGGAAAGGAGGTTTTTGACTCAAGGAAAACAAAACACACAGAAAAACATAGGAAATGTGCATCTCAAGCGAGGGAGGTTAAATTCCCAAAGGAAAATGGGGCCGTCGGCAAATGCCTTTGAATGTCAGGCTGAGGGGCTTGTATTTAATTTGGGGACAGAGAACTTTAACATTCTTTGAGTTCACTCACACAGGGCTTCCCTGGTGGCTCAGACAGTAAAGAATCGCTTGGCAATGCAGGAGACGTGGGTTTGATCCCTGGGTCAGGAAGATCCCCAGGAGGAGGAAATGGCACCCCACTCCTGTATTCTTGCCCGAGAAATCCCATGGACAGAGGAGCCTGGAGGGCTACAGTCCATGGGGTCGCAAAAGAGTTGGACATGAATGAATGAGTACTCATGCACAAATCCACACAACTGTGCACGCATGCACATACATACACACACACGTACCTACACTGATATAAATAAGCTATTTGATAATTTAATTCAGATTGACAGACTCTGGATGTGTTTCTTGGGATTATCAGGTAGGACTGCCATGGTGGGGGCCTTTTCCCGTTGGTTTATCTGTTGTGCCGAAGGAGCAATGTTCTGAAGTCTGTGTGTGTCAAGTATTACTGTAGATGCTGTGGTCACACCAGTGGACAAGGCAGAGGCCTTCACTCTTGCAGCTTACCTTCCAGAAGAGATGCACGAAAATAGATATCTGGCTATTTGGTATAAGATCAGGCAGTGGTAAATGTCATGAGAAGAAAATTCTAGGTGAAAGAGAAGATAGTGGGATGTATTTTTAGGTAAGACCATCAGGAAAATTTCTGAAGGGGAGATACTTGCACAAAGACCTACAAAAAAAAAAAAGAACAGAAACATTGGTCTTTTCAGGTACAGGTATCCTAGGGAACAGCACATACACAGACATTTAGATGGGGGGGGGCGGTTGGTGTGGAAGGAAGGTGGGGGTCAGTGTTGGAGAAGATGGGACATAGGGAGCTTTCTAAGGCTTAATAGATTTTTTAAAAAAATTTATCTCAGAAAAGCCATAGCTAGAGCCCAAAACATTTAGTTCAAAAAGAAAAAAGAAAACTTGGGATAATACTGGGAGGTGGTCATGGAGGAGGAAAGGGCTAGATGCTTCTTATTTCAACCACTAAGGCGCTGGATGAGGCTTGGATGAGGGGATGGGGGTGTCACACCGTGGGGACTCGTAAGGGGCCTGGACTCCCCAGGGAATGACCATAAGGGGTCAGGGAGCAGAGATGGCAGGCCAGCCACCAGTTCCCCTCCCTGGACTCCAGCCTTGAGCAACCTGACTTTAAGGCATGGAAAAGGGGTGGCACCCTCCTGCATCCCCTCAGGATGAGGATCGCAGGGGAGCAAGAAGACGACCAAGAAGTCAATACCCCCGAACTTGTTCTGCAAAGGGCTAACACATGCTGGTCCCCAGCCTTAAACGAGAGTGACAGGGGTGATGAGGTGGGCACTGGGCTGGCAAATTGAAACCTCTGACGTGAAACGGATCCACGATGCATCACAGAAACACTGCTGTTTCCCTGCTTCTCTTACTTGTACTTAGAGACCAGGTAAGGTGGCTTTCTGTAGCGGTTCGCTTGGGCCAAGGACCACCGACTGGGAGGTTTCCACATCAGAAAGGCATGTCTCGCAGTCTGGAGGCTAGAAGACTGGGATCAAGGTGTTAGGGCCATTTCTTCCCAGACAGACCCGTCTCCCTGGTTCATAGATGTCCTCACGCAGTCCCCTCTGTGTGTGCGTGTCTGTCCTAGACTCCCCTTCCTACAAAGACACCAGTGGTTTGGGCTTAGGGACCACCCATACAACCTCATTTTACCTTAATTACTTCTTTAGAGACACCGCCTCCCAATAGAGTCATGTTCCGGGGTCCCAGGGGGCGGGGCTTCAATGCGTGAATTTCAGGGAGACACAATTCGCATTTGTGAAAATGCATCTTCTGAGAGTTATAAAATGGTCAGTCACCTCCCCTCACAGGCCTGCACTCAGGCACAGAAACTCCTGCCCGTTCTTCCTGTCGGGCCCCACCGGTGCCCCCTACCTGGGGACCAAGCCCTCAGACCCTCCGTGGTGCTCAGGGCTCCTTGCACAGGGGCGTGCGGGCCAGGAGGATGGCTTCTCATCAGATGAGTAGGCTTGTCTGACTCTCTTTCAGCCTCCCCTCACTGCTGGCCGGCAGAGCATCCGTCAGGAACTTGGAAAAATGTGAGGTCCACCCAATGACGGCTTGGGAAGGTGGATTTGTGCAGGTGTGATGGCAGCCAGCACCGAGGACAGGAGGGGAGGGGGAAGGGCTTCAGAGAGGAGCCGGCAGCCCAGGGGGCCGGCGAGGGGCGGGGTGGGCGGGAGCAGAAAGAGAGAGGGACTCATGGAAAAGGAAAACTGCTGGCTCTTTTATTCTCCCTGCACTCAGCTCCCCAGGAGAAAAGCAATCGGAGGTTAAAATGGAGATTTATACAGCTTTTCAAAAGCTATGCAAGAAAAGAAAGGACCCTGACGAAGGATTTCTCTTTCCAGGGTTTGTTTACAAGGAACAAAGCAGTCGCCGGATGAAAAGTTATTGTGGGAACTGTTATTCTAAATTCACCAAGAATAATTCTAAGATAGCGCGGCAGTCTATGACTAGACGCCTCAGAGGGGTGAAAAATTACAGATATGCATAGATGGCTCATTTTGGTGAAAATAGATAAGAGGTTGCAAGCTTGTTGAAAGAGTTCAGGGGATATGCCTGGGCTAAATACCATTCTCCTTGGAAATAACTGCCAGAAAGGTATCGATTAGGCGACTAGTCAAGGTGGCTGGAAAGAAAGCTTGTAATATGTTTAACGCTCTCAATGAAAATGACAGCATGATTAGGGAATGGAACGCTGATTAGGGGGACAGACTTGAAAGACGGAATTCAAATACTGAATCGAAAAGGAGAGAAATCACTCAATCACCTACTCAGAATTTCATATTTAGAATCAAAAACAGATCCACATGGGTCCTGTAAGTACTGGTCTGGGTAGCATTGCCTTCTGGTAAGACATCTATATGAGATGTCATGGAATGAAGCATAATTAGCAGAGCCTGCGAAAGTTGTGTTTGGTGGTTGGGGAGGGGTGTCCAGAAGAGAGCTTTCAACTCTTCCCTTTTTGAGTGTCTTGAATGCAGAAGCAGCCTCAACTGATCCTACGGGAGGAAGGGAACACGTGCTATTCTTTTTCCTTAAGCAGAGCCTTAGTCGCTTAGTTGTGTCCAACTCTTTGTGACCTCACGGACTGAAGCCCACCAGGCTCCCCTGTCCATGGGATTCTCCAGACAAGAATACTGGAGTGGGTTGTCATCCCTTTTCCAAGGGAGCTTCCCTACCCAGGGATCAAACCCAGGTCTCCTGTGTCTCCTGCGTTGCAGCCAGATTCTTTACCTGCTGAGCCATCAGGGAAGCCCATTTGTACCCACTGCAAAATAGACTAAAGGCAACATTGCCCGTGGATCCAAATGCCTGAGAGAGATTTTGGATTTTGGATTCAGATACGTGTTCAAACTCTCAGGGTCCTCAGAATCGTCACTTTTATTACTTTCTCAGGTGCCCCCAGCCATGCCAAATATGTCTGTATCTTAGGGCACACACAGGTGTATTTACAGGTGAGTACACACCCCCCAAAGAAAAATCAAACATATTCATATATAAGAAAATTATATCTTGCTATATACTAGTATTGTGGTATTCTATAATTAACCTGTTCTGCATTGATGAATTTTCAAAGGCACAGAATTGATGGCTTTTGAAGATTATTTTATTGAAATAGTACAGTGATTATGACAATAGCAACCTAATAAAAGCATTAAGATTGTACTGGACTGGGGCTTGAAAAACACAGAAGAAGAAAAGGTGGAAGGAAGCATGCCTATTCTGACCTGAGGAATCCTGAGATTTTATGAAGTTCTCACCCATGGGAAGAGTCTCAAGAACACAGTGGGGAAATGACAGGCAGCATCATTCCAGAGCAACTGGCTGGTTAATTCCATACCGAACGCTGCACTGGCACCAGAGTTCTTGAATGCTGCAAGTCTTAATCCCAAAAAATTAGACTGCAATATTCTTCAGATGTATTTAGCCTATAGGCAAACTTTTTTGGTCCATTGCAACATTTAATTGTACAACAAACTAGTCTGGGTGCACCGATGTGTAGACAAGATGGAGATGAAAGTAACCCTGAAAAGCAGAGTGAAAAGGCAGACAGGGTCCAGGAAGCATCACTTTACTGGGGCTTTGCTTTCTGGTTTTCTTGGTAGTGACTGATGGAAAGTGAACATGAGAAGTTAGAAAGCTCTGAACTAGCTCATTAGCATCCTTGTTCCATCCACACAGAACATGAATTTGAAGTATAGATGCATCACATATATGCATCATCAATACCTTTAAGGGACCAAAATTTCTGTTCGACTCTTCTTTCTTGTCACTGAACATGGGTCATTGTGAAATGACATCATTTCCATCAAAAAAGGCACACTTTTACAAAACTTACAAAAATCTGTTAACAAAAATGTGTTATTTCATATTTTAAACTATTTATTTTTATTATCTCTATGTACTTGTTATGAGAGGTAGAAAAAATTAGTAAAAGCCAATTGGTTCCAGTTTCTAAACTCATTTGACATTGGTAACAGAAGGTCAGTAATTACTTTCTGCATTTTTGTGCATAAGAAATCACGAAGCATCCTGCCAAGGGGGGAAGGGTGAAAGCAAAGAGTGTGTAGAGTCATAAATTAAACACAAGGATGACTGAATTTCCACACATCCTCAAATGTCACTTTACAGCACAAGAAAAGCTGTGTCTGTGAGGAAGTGGGTAAAGTCACCTTACTTGGCTTGATTATGAATTAATTTCAATTAGAAACTTCTTTTGAGAGAGGAAGAAGGAAAAGTCATTAATTCATTGTGAAAGGTAGGGTCACGTATTTAGATACAATAAGGACCTAATTAGTTACAAAACGGGATGACATAGTCTCCTGCAAGTGGTCTTCTTCTGCCAGACTCCTTTCTTCCATGGCAGGCTTACTCGTTAAGGATAGCATTTTACCTTATATTACCTTATATACATTAAGTGCGTGCCAAACTAAAAAAGTTCTCTAAACGAAAAATGATTGATGAGCTGCGCATCTCCTGAAACACAGTTTACAAATGTAGCTCCTCAGATGGAGAGAGAGATGGTAGATAAATAGATAGATGGATAGATATTATGTACAGAGACAGAGTAAAGAGTTTGAACTATGCAAGATAAATATACAAAAACAGTGATCTATTAGGGTGTTTTTTACATTACAGGAGAGGTAGTCCTCATTTTCTAGAAAATAACAAAGAAATTATGGAAAGTGTTTGGCCAAAACAAGCAGAGGAAGAAAGCAGTGGTTGACTTGGAGCAGGGGAATCCCCTGTGGGTCTCGTTTAAAAGTGGACTGCGAGTCAAGATCCCCACCCAGGTGTCACCGTGCCAGTGGGCCTTGAAGCACCCTCTGGGGAGATGTGGATCCATGTAGATTTCTGATTCTCAAATGTGATTGCTCCTTTTCAGAGCTACTGTTTCCTAGCTCCTATCTTCAAGACACTGATGTATTTGGTTTGGAACACAAGCCTGGGAATTGGGATGTTTGCAAAGTACTGTGTGAATCTGTGCAGCAAAGTTGGAAAACTGCTGATGTCGATAGTATTCTGCCTTTGAGAAAATGACACGGATTATTTTTTCAAAGTGAGTTCCAGAGGCTATTTTTTCCCAAATAATAAGTGAGTCATTTTGGACACTTTCAAATGATTATTTCATGTCTATTTGGGTTTCCCACTGAAATGTATTTCAGTGAAATGTATCGCAGGTGGCACTACTGGTAAAGCCCCACCTACCAGTGCAGGAGACACGAGAGACAGGGTTTGATCCCTGGGTCAGGAAGATCCCCTGGAGGAGGAAATGGCAACCCACCCCAGTATTATTGTCTGGAGAATCTCATGGACAGAGGAGCCTGGGGGCTACAGTCCATGGGGCCACAAAGAGTCGGAGGCAACTGAGCGACGAACACACACACTGAAATGTATTAGACAATAGCTATGTTCCCACAGCTAGAGAAGGCAATGGCACCCTACTCCAGCACTCTTGCCTGGAGAATCCCATGGAAGAAGGAGCCTGGAGCCTGGTAGGCTGCAGTCCATGGGGTCGAGAAGAGTCGGACACGACTGAGCGACTTCACTTTCACTTTTCACTTTCATCCATTGGAGAAGGAAATGGCAACCCACTCCAGTGTTCTTGCCTGGAGAATCCCAGGGATGGGGGAACCTGGTGGGCTGCCATCTATGGGGTCGCACAGAGTCGGACACAACTGAAGTGACTTAGCAACAGCAGCAGCAGCATGTTGCCATAACACATTGGGAATCCCTGTTGGCTCAGTGGTAAAGAATCTGCCTGCATTGCAGGAGACGTGGGTTCGATCCTTGGATAGGGAAGATCCCCTGGAGAAGGAAATGGAAGCCCACTCCTGTATTCTTGCCTGGAGAACCCCATGGACAGAGGAGCCTGGCGGCTACAGTCCATAAGGTCCTGAAAGGGTCAGACACGACTGAACGGCAGCATGCACACTGCAGGTGTTAGCACATTTGTAAGGCCTGCCATGGTCTTGGGCACACAGAGTGAGGGTGTCTTCAGGGATAATAACTTGTGAAAAGCTTTACGGCCTGCAGCAGAGAGGGAACAAAGAATGGCTCAGTGGAGTGGCTGACCTCATCTTCAATTCTCCGCTCCCTTTGGGAATACTTCCTCTTTGCTAGGAGGCTCATTTTTACCATTTAAAGGGTAATCTACATTCTTCTGGGGCATATCCCTGTTTGCTGACTCTCTGACACTTCTCTCTCCATCCAGGCTTCCCACGAACTGGGGAGAATCCTATGTGGCGAAGGACCCCTATCCAGAGACCCCAGTGGTGACCCCACACACTAGAACCCACGTGGGGCAGTCCATCCACACCCTCACTTCTGATCCTCACCCTCCCTAGCTGACCTTCCTCATCTCCACCACCTGTCTCAGATAGGTTTGAGTTCTTTATTTTAAAGTCATGCAAGGCAGTAATTACATTGATACTGATTCTGACAGGTTTGTTGGATATATCTTTTTTATACTTTGTCTTTTTCACGATGCAATATTTATCATTTTGAATTGAGTAAGATGTGTAAGCAAGTCAGTCACTTTACTTAGCGTTTTAAAGCTTATGTCTTGCTGAGTAGTCAGTATGTCAATCACAGGATGAAAATTGATTTTAATCTAAAAACTCTGCTGAAACTCAGCACCTACTTCACTGGCTCTTGATACTGATGGTTCGATTCAGAAAACACATCCTTTCAGTTAAAAATCAGCCCAATATATCAAAGAGCTATGAAACAGAGCAGCAGCCCTCGTCTTTGGCAATGCCAGGAAGCCCAAGCAATAAATGTGCCAGCTGTATTCTGAGGGGAAATAATTTGAATTATATAGGATAAACAGGACAAGCATAGTGATCTACTGGAATATTTTTTACATGCTTGTTTTTAAGTTTTATTTGATTTGCTCTTTGTGACTTGTTTCTGCAACTGCTTAGCCAATTAGAAGTGAAGTTAGGTAGGACTTAAGCAAAACTATTTACCTAAAGGAAATCAATGACTTATTCTTATATTATAGGCTACTTGACTGGATAATAAACATACAAGAATATTTACAGAATTTCAGTTACTCCATTACCATGAACTTCCAGCTCAAAGTCAAAATCAGTGCCCCATTGCCATAGTTCTTTCTATAGTCGGAGACTTCCGTTGTCATTTTTGTTTGCTTTAACCTTAAGAGTTTTTTTTTTTTAAGAAAATCCAAGACTGTCAGTATTACAATCAACTCTATCCAAGTGCAATTTTGTCAACAGTATATTAATTTAGCATGCATTTCCTATTTACCATGATCAATACTTACCAATGATCAATACTGAACAATATTTACTGTTCCCGAAAGGTGAGTTCTGGCTGCTCGCTGCTCCAAAGCCAATAATCAGGCCAGGTTGAAAGAAAGGAAAGTTTGTTTTATTTCAGATGCTGGCAACTGGTGGAAGGACAACTGATGTCTGTCCAAAGGCTGACGCCCTGCGCTGGCAACCACTGGGCAAGAGCCTTTATAAACAGAAGGAGGAGGTTCCAGGCAGAAACAGCACCATCAGCTCTGACAGTCATCTTCAGGTTTGGTTGGTGGTGGTCTGACCAGTGCCGTCTTGGCCGTTTCAGGTACAGTTAATCTTCAGTTCCAGGGCCAGTTCGTTTCCATCTCTTGGAGGCCAGATGTCAGACTTGTGGCAGCTCCTGTCATGGCTACAGTCTGGTCACCGTGTCACTAGTCTTGTTCCCCCTGGTGGGGTTTCCAGCATCTATAAGACAGCTCAGAGGATATGGCTCAGAATATTATCTGTCATTCTTGAGGAGGAACTAAAGATCCTTGACTTTGCTGAATGACTGCATTATTATTTGATCTTCTTTGACTCCTTTTTGTTTCTGCATGTTCCCCTTTCTCTGATTACACTTAGTCTTTGACTAAAGTTTTCCACAGACAAATGGCAGGCAGAGGATCAGCAGGGATCATAAGCTCCTGCCCCGTTTCAATACTATTGAAACTTTCAAGCAACCAGAGCCCCAGACAGCCCATGGCCTTGCTTTCGTGGCTCTTACAATGGCTTTGTATTTCCAGCTACTCCTCCCCGTTTCACGCACTGGCTTCTGACATCATTGGCTTATGTCTGGTCTCTCCCCTTCTTTACCTAAAATTCACGTCTCAACTCTTTGTATTTTAAATATGAAATTATTCCAGTAGATTCAGCAGTAGCACGCTTATTGCTTAATGTTCCCTTTTAAACCTTATTTTATTTCACATCTATGTTTTCACGCTTCACCTAGTTACTTATTGGGTATTAACTCCTGAATCTCACTCATGCCTGAGATGCAGTAACCATGTCTGCTAACTCTGTACTCAGGCCCCGCTCCACCCCAAACTACAAGATTCCTCCACTGGGATGTCCTGCAAGTATTGCAAATACACTAGGTCCAAAACGGAACTCACTTCAGCCCCTAGTAGCCTGTTTCTTCTCTTTTACATCTGAATTTGGTTTTAAAGAATTTTTCTCTGTCAACCACACCAGCGCCCTAGGTCCTATTCTTAATGTCTCTTACTCTCAGCAATCCTATCTAATGAATTTCCATGATCTTCAGATGTTGCTCCTTACATATATTTTATACCTTCTCTTCCTGTTCCTACCATCACCCTTGGCCATTAAGGATCAATAACCACTGTGGTGGATAACCTTGTTGCCATCCTTGTCTCCAGTCTCACCTTCCTCTAATCAGCGAGCCACATGACAGCCAGACCATGGGTGGAAAATGAAAATCTGAGCAGAGCAGCTTCAGTGATCGGATAGCTGCCCCTCATGTGCCAAACGAAGCTTGCAGCTCCTGAGAAGCACAGTTCTCAGTGTTTCAGGACCTGCTCCGGCTGGTGTTTTAGCTTCGCCTTCCCTGTCCCTTCTCTTGCTGCGTTTCACGTGGAGCTGCAGTAAAGACTGAATCTTCCCTAACGCTCAGAGCTCCTCCAGGCTCCCAGGACCACCTCTCTGGATCTGTCTGCAGGGAAAAGGTTCTCCTTTCGCTTCCTTGGGATGGGTTAGATCTTATCCTCTTCAAAGGTTCAATAAAATGTGACCAGCTGAATTTTGCCCACACTGCTACCTTCCCCAAGAATTGATGTTCCTGTTTCAGGAACGTTCTCTCCTCAGCCAGATGCCACCGCAGTTTCAAACATGTCCCCCTCCATCCCGGAAACCTGTCTTTCCCACTAGTCTGTGAGGTTCCTGAGCTCAGCACAGAACACAACAGACACTCAAACTACAGAAATTTGTGGAACTATGTGGAGATGGTGGTACTGGTACAATGCTGTGAATGTGCAAAATGCCCCTGAATTGTTCACTTCACAATGGTTAATGTTGCCAAGAATTTCACTTTAAGAGAAAGTACACTTTTCTAACCACTTCATTCAAAGCATTTAGATATAAGGGTGAATTAGGACTTGAGCTCAGATAGACACTGATGCTAAGATGCTGTTTCAGAGGTGAGAATGAACTGACTCAGTGTCAGGACTCTGGCAGGATACACATAACCTCCTCACACCTGTTTGATTTCCAAAGACGGTGATAACAGACTCCCTTGACACTCTTTGCTCTGAGTAAGTGATAGCATGGGAAATTTCCTGTGGGAATTCATTTGGGTTGAGGTAATGTTGCAAACAACTAAGGTGTGCATTTGCTTGTAGCTAAATGAGCCAACTTACATAAGGGCATTTTATAAACTCAAAAGTCTGAATCAACCATTTACTCAATCTGGGTATTTATTAATGCTGGAACCCATTTTGCCCTAGGGTATGTCCAGGTACAGTTTTGATTTTTGTTACAGTAATGTGCTCACATGAGTATTTAAATTGTGTTTTTTTTTTTTAATTTAGTGTATAGTTATCACCATGTGAGTCTGCATTGTAGTCGTTGTCCAGTTGCCCAGTCATGTCCCTTTGCGACCCCATGGACTGTAGCATGCCAGGCCTCCCTGTCCCTCACCATCTCCCTGAGCTTACCCAAGTTCATGTCCATTGAATTGGTGATGCCATCCAGCCATCTCATCCTCTGATGCCCTCTTCTCCTTCTGCCCTCAATCTTTCCCAGCATCAGGGACTTTTCCAGTGAGTCATCTGCTCACATCAGATGACCAAAATACTGGAACTTCAGCTTCAGCATCAGTCGTTCTAGTGAATATTCAGGGTTTATCTTCTTTAAGATTGACTGGTTAGATCTCCTTGCTCTCTAAGGGACTTTCAGGAGTCTTCTCCCGCACCATACTTCGAAGGCATCGATTCTTTCACATTCTGCCTTCTTCATGGTTCAGCTCTCATATCATTCTTAACAACAGCATAATATTAATATTTCAGCTTATGGTTAATAAGCTGGTGATAGACATTCTTTTTTGATCATTTTATGCTGTTTTAATTTTTTCTATTAAAATATTATAATGCATAAAGATAAAAGGTCCAATTCCAAATACAAATATAATCTTTATGAAGTTTATTATAAGAATATTAGGTAAAGGCAAACTATCTGGCTCATACTCAGGGTTCGGCACGCAGGTAACATTAGCTGACATACTTACAGAAGGCACAATCCGTTGTTAAGCAGTTTTCAGATGCATTGTTATTTCAGAGGCAGATGAGCATGGCAGAGAGAATACAGGGGTTGAGATCCAAAAATTCAGCATTGAATCTTGGCGATGCCTCTAATTGAACTCCAGACCAGCTGTACTACACATGAGTAGTACACTGAGCTTTAACTTCTTCATAGAATTACTGGGTCATACATGTTATGGACACACGACCATTCCCCAGAAATGGTCCAGAGAAATGTGGGGAACATTCAAATGCTTGTCATTGACGGCAGAAAGTCAGAGCAGCTCATATCGTCCACAAATGCGCAATGATTGTGTGATTTTTAAAGTATAAACAACACTTTTTATTCTTATCTCTTTTAGAAACAAAAGAGAGGGACTATCCTGGGGGTCTAGTGGCTGACTCTGAGCTCCCAGTGCAGGGGCCTGGGTTCAATCCCGGGTCAGGGAACTAGAGCCCACATGGAGCAACCCAGAGTTTATGTGCCGAAAGTAAAAGATCCTACATGCCCCACAGCTAAGACTTGGTGCAGCCTAATACATAAATAAATGAATACTTTTTAAAAAGAAATAAAAGAGAGAGAAAAAGCTTTCCTAACTAACTTCATAGGCTTTTTATCTGCTACATTCATAGCTGCACATCCTTAATTCACTTTTTTTTTTTTTTTGGCTCTAGAAAAAAATTATTTGAGAATCAAATGTAACTGTAATAATTACCCTTTGTGGTCTTTTCTTTTTATTCTATTGTGGGCAAAACCTTAATTCACTTATTTAAAATGAGTGAAGGGGTGATTGATATCTTGTTACATGTTAAGTGAACACCAAAACATGTTAGTGGAAATATTTCAAGTTCAGTAGGAATTACATTTAAAATATTTCATTTTTCTCTCATATTTTTATGCATCTTGAAGATTCTGCCACTTAGTGCCAAGTTGATTTTAGAAAATACCTCTATAACTTATAAAAAATGGACAGGAAAACAAATTAAAGCCTTGAGCATTTCTGAACTGACACAACTCTATCAAACCTCCATAATTTATTTGTCATGCTATTTGAATGTTGATGATGTGTTATTGTCATTTCCACATACAAACGTGCCCAGCCCCGTATCTAATTGTGTGCTTTTTCACACATTACAACTGGATAACATGCTCAGCTGTATTCTGCAGCTATAAGTCCTGACAGTTGAGCATTTTAACCTCTCATTTAGATTTTCTTCCTATGCTGAGATGGTCCGGGGGAAAGAAAAAAAGAGTTGAAATATCATTCTAACTTGAAATCTCAGCAGTAACACCGCCAAAGACCTGTGTCACTTATTTTACATCAGAGAACTCTCTTAGATAGTTAATGTCTATTTATATGGTAATTGCTCTCCAATATACGTCTACTTTTTCTCCTTTCAGCTAGATTCCATTTTCACCTAATAACACCAGTCACTAACATACTTCGTGAGTACAAATGGTCTTCATGAATAGTGCCGAACAGATCAATAAAATGTTCAAGTTTAGCTTAAGCCGAATGCTTAACAGTTCATGAATGAAAATGAGATGAGAGAATACTCATGAGTAGTAGGTCATTTCTTTTCTTTCAGTGATTCCCTGGCAAGACCGGCCCCACATTTGGCAGCAATTCCCTCAGCTCTGCCTACCACTACCTCCAGTAGACCTCCCAATGCCATCTGAGAATTTAAGGAAATAATAGTGTTGGTAAAAATGTTCACGGCAATTTCCCATCTTTAGTGCATTGAATTCAAGTCTTCTACCCACATCATCTACATTACAGAAGAAAAACAAGAAGAAGAAAAGGAGAAACAGCCACAATTATAGCATGAAAGAATAATGGAAAAAAAACAAAACTCAGGTGCTTTCAGTTCAGTTCAGTTCAGTGGCTCAGTCGTGTCCGACTCTTTGCGACCCCATTGACTGCAGCACACCAGGCTTCCCTGTCCATCACCAACTCTCAAAGTCCACTCAAACTCATGTCCATCAAGTTGGTGATGTCATCCAACCATCTCATCCTCTATCATCCCCTTCTCCTTCTGCCTTCAATCTTTCCCAGCATCAGGGTCTTTTCAAATGAGTCAGTTCCTCACATCAAATGGCCAAAGTATTAGAGTTTCAGCTTCAGCATCAGTCCTTCCAATGAATATTCAGGACTGTTTTCCTTTAGGATGGACTGTTTGGAGCTCCTTGCAGTCCAAGGGACTCTCGAGAGTCTTCTCCAACACCACAGTTCAAAAGCATCAATTCTTCAGTTTTCAGCTTTCTTTATAGTTCAACTCTCACATCCATATATGACTACTGTAAAAACCATAGCTTTGACAAGGTGGACCTTTGTTGGCAAAGTAATATCTCTGCCTTTTAATATGCTGTCTAGGTTGGTCATAACTTTTCTTCCAAGGAGCAAGTGTCTTTTAATTTCATGGCTGCAGTCACCACCTGCAATGATTTTGGAGCCAAGAAAATAAAGTCTGCCAGTGTTGCCAGTGTTTCCCCATCTATTTGCCATGAAGTGATGGGACCAGATGCCATGATCTTCGTTTCTGAATGCTGAGTTTTAAGCCAACTTTTTCACTTTCAAGTTCATCAAGAGGCTCTTTAGTTCTTCACTTTCTGCCATAAGGTTGGTGTCAACGGCCTATCTGAGATTATTTATATTTCTCCTAGGAATCTTGATTCCAGCTTATTCTTCATCCAGTCCAGCATTTCACATGATGTCCTCTGCATAGAAGTTAAATAAGCAGGGTGACAATATGCAGCCTTGACATACTCCTTTCCTGATTTAAAACCAGTTGGTTGAGTACTTTAAGGTTTACTTATTCAATTTGTATTTAAAAAATATTTATTGAGCACCTACTTGCAAATGGTGACTGCAGCAATGAAATTAAAAGATGCTTGCTCCTTGGAAGAAAAGCTATGACAAACCTAGACAGCATATTAAAAAGCAGAGACATTACTTTGCCAACAAAGGTCTGTTTAGTCAAAGCTATGGTTTTTCCAGAAGTTATGTATGGATGTGAAAGTTGGAGTATAAAGAAGGCTGAGCGCCCACGAATTGATGCTTTTTGGAAGTGTGGTGTTGGAGGAGACTCTTGAGATTCCCTTGGACTGCACAGCAATCAAACCAGTCAATCCTATGTGAAATCAATTCTGAATATTCATTCAAGGGACTGATGCTGAGGCTGAAGCTCCAATACTTTGGCCACCTGATGGGAAGAACTGACCCATTGGAAAAGATCCTGATGCTGGGTAATATTGAAGGCAGGAGGAGAAGGGGGCGACAAAGGATGAGATGGCTGGATGGCATCACCGATTCAATGGACATGAGTTTGAGCAAGCTCAGGGAGATGGTGAGGGACAGTGAGGCCTGGTGTGCTGCAGTCTGTGGGGTTGCAAAGAGTCAGACATGACTGAGTGACTGAACATCACTTGCCTAATATCATAAACAAAATTTTTCTGTTCCCAAACACCATGAAATCTGAAGGGCTAGTGCTTCTCTGACACCCAAATGAACAAGTCTTACAGAATGGGAATGCTTTAGTGTGGAAGCAGATCACTATGAGTGATGCTCTCTTCCCCACAAACCCCTTGCTGTTTCTCTATGAATCAGCCCCTCAGGTGATGTCAACCAGGAGACAGAAAATAACTTTTGCTTGTAAATCAAATCATTCACTCACCCCTCTCTATTCCATCTTCTCAATCTTTCCCAATCTCTCTGTGCAATGCATTTTTGTGCTTTCTTTTTAAGCATGTATACAAATATTCTACATTTTCCTGTGTCTTTTAGGAAACTCTGTGTCACTGTATTTGCCTGAAGGCTTTCTTAAGTAGGTCAACTCAGTTAAGCAGGTATTTCTGAATCTTTTAAATGACTTTCATTTTGTTTCATGTGTAGTTTGTATCTTGACATTTCATTTCTAAACTGCCTTGAAGTTTTTGGAAGTAGGAGATAAATATGTCCTAAATAAGCCCATGAAATAATCAAAGAATTTCCAAGCAGACCTTATGTGATGTTGAATTGATGGCCCTTATCCTTATTCTTTTCAAAATATAAAATACATTTGTAATTTCTTAATACTAGTGAAGCTTTTTGTTAGACTTATGTTTATTAAATAAGATGTGTTAACACATAAACACACATAAAAAAGGGTTGGATATTAATCAGTTGGCAAAATTATTATAGCAAGAGGCTCACAACAAACTGGAACCAAGGTTAATTCAGTCTCTGTAATGATTTCATATAGAACATGTGTGTGTGCCTGCTAAGTTGTGACTCCATGGTCTGTAGCCTGCCAGGTTCCTCTGTCCATGGGATTCTCCAGGTAATCTCCAGGTAATGGAGTGGTTTGCCAGGCCTTCCTCCAGGGGATCTTCCCAGTCCAGGGATGTATAACCCACATCTCTTCTGTCTTCTGCATTGGTAGGCAGGTTCTTTACCACTAGCACCACCTGGGAAGCCTCATGTAGAACGTAAGTCTAGGGAATAATGAAAATCAAGTGTACTTACTAGCATGTCCAACAAAAGATGCACAGAATGTCAGAAACTTTAAAGCAATATTAAGAAATTTAAAATAGGTTTAATAATTCGAGGTATGTACCATGTAAATGGGTTTCCCCAGTGACATCGCGGTAAGAATTCGGCTGCCAATGTTGGTCATGCAGACTGGGTCCTTGAGTTGAGAAGATCCCCTGGAGAAGGAAGTGGTAACCCACTCCAGTATTCTGGAGAATCTCGTGGGCAGAGGAGGTTGGTGGGCTATATGCAATCCGTGGAGTCACAATCTGATACAATTAGCAACTAAACAACAACAACCATGCTCATGTTTTGTAATATGTAACACTGTAAAAATATCAGATCATCACAAATTGTCTCTATAGTTAATAAAATCTCCCACTAAAAGTAATATTTTAAATGGAGCTTGACAGGATGCTTCTAAAATTTACATGGGAATGAAAAGACTCCAAAATAGCCAAAGCTCTCTTGAAGGAAAAGAATGTGGGAGCCCTTGAACTGCCATATATATGAAACCAAATTCTGAAGCATATGCTCCTGAGGCAAGGGTAGACCAAGAGAATGGGGCAAAGGTAGCCAGCCTTCAAATAGCCTCCTGGGACACTGACACTTGATTTGTGACACCGCTGCTGCTGCTGCTGTCGCTTGAGTCGTGTCCGACTCTGTGCGACCCCACAGACGGCAGCCACCGGGCTCCTCCGTCCCTGGGATTCTCCAGGCAAGAGCACTGGAGTGGGTTGCCATTTCCTTCTCCAATGCATGCAAGTGAAAAGTGAATGTGAAGTCACTCAGTCGTGTCCGACTTTCCAGACCCCATGGACTGCAGCCCACCAGGCTCCCCCGTCCCTGGGATTCTCCAGGCAAGAGCACTGGAGTGGGTTGCCATTTCCTTCTCCAATGCATGCAAGTGAAAAGTGAATGTGAAGTCGCTCAGTCGTGTCCGACTTTCCAGACCCCATGGACTGCAGCCCACCAGGCTCCTCCGTCCATGGGATTCTCCAGGCAAGGGCTCTGGAGTGGGTGCCATTGCTTTCTCTGTGATTTGTGACACCAGAGGCACTTAAAGCACTGGAGGAAAAGTGGTCTTTTCATAAATGATGAAACCTCCTCAGAGATTAAAAGGAAAATACCTTGAACCCTATTGCATATCATTCACAGAAGTACAATTCTATTGGAATTATAAATATACATGGAACACACACACACACACAAACCAACTAAACAAGCAAGCAGATACATCTGATTAAATGAATAGAATCTCTTCATGCTTTCAGAGCAAAACAATATTTAACCAGAATAATAAAAATGCTCACCATAGAAAAAATACTATAAACTGGTTAGTATTAAACCTGAGTTTTTTTTAACCAAAATTCCACATTAAAAAAGTGAAAAAGACATTATTTGCAACACATATAATCACAAAGTACTATTTCCAGAACATATAGAGAAATTCTATAATTAAGTAAGTAAAAAAGAAAGAAAGCAGGCCAAAAATATAAGCAAGAATAACCAAACATAAACAGATATAAAGGAAACTATTGAAGTGATTCAAACGATCAGTATACAGGTGGAAAGGTGCTTTACCTCATTAAACAGGGGATACTCACCGAACAACAATATAATTCCTTATCCATCCACACGAATGGCTAAAATTCAAAACAGCCAGGGGATGTCACAAACAGAGGCAACTCTCGTGAGTGATGGTGGAAGTGTAAACCATTATCTCCATTGCAAAAAATAAGAACTATTGATTAAGTTGAAGATAGTGATGTCCTGTGACTCAGCAATTATTCTTCTGTGTGTACTATTAAAGAAAAAGTTTCACACAAGCTCAGCCAGTCCTGTGATAAGTCCATTCAGTCCTATCCAACTCTGTGCAACCCTGTGGACAGTAGTCTGCCATGCTCTTCTGTCTATGGGATTCTCCAGGCAAGAATACTGGAGTGGGTTGTCATTTCTTCTTCCAGGGGATTTTCCCAACGCAGGGATGGAACCCATGACTTTTAAGTCTCCTGCATTGGCAGGTGGTTCTTTACCAATAGTACCACACCAGTAGGGAAGACTTTATTCAAGATTCTTGCCATGGAGTTATGGCAATGGAGGAGAGAGGTTGAGCTCAACACCTATTACAGTAAAGACAGCTGGCTATTTATTGCCAATCCCATGGACTGAGGAGCCTGGTGGGCTATAGTCAATGGTCGTCCAGAATTGGGCACGGCTGAAGCAACTTTATCACATTCAGGCACAACAGAGTGAGGGGGTCAGTGGATGGAAAATGACCAAAAGGAAACGTCAAGGGGATTGTTGCCACACTGACAGGCAGACTAAGGACTTAGACATCAAAGGTGGGGATGAGGAACTTGATTAGGTATCAAGGGTGATCAGAGTACGGAAGATGGGGGAATTCTTGCTAAACTGATGAGCAGGATTCTTGCTAAGTGTGGGCTGAGGTGGCCAGGACAAGCCTGGTGGAGGGAGGGTGGAAGAGCCTGCCTGAGGTTTGGTTAGGGAGGGATCACACCCAACCACAGCTCATGCCTGCATGCCCTAAGCCAAACATCACAGGAATGACCCTGGAGTTATTAGTCATCAGTTCCAAAACTTCAAGATGATCTAAAAATCAATCAGCAGTAGCAGAATAAATAAACTGTGGTATAATCATAAAATGTAATACTTTAAAACTTTGAAAAGAATGACCTATAATTATAGCAAAAAATATGAATGCAGATCAAAAGTATAATGATTAAGGGGAAAAAATGATGGAAGTTTAAAAAAAATCTAAGCATGATTCCATTTACGTAAAATTTTAAAAAGCAGAAAAGTGATACCATAGTATTTAGAGATACCAACCTAGGTGGTAAAAAGAAAAGCAATGAACTGATGATAGAATACTTATGTAAGGATCAATTTTCAGGAGATAAGAAAGAGATAATGATAGAAACAAAGCTACAGTGGGTGCTAGTTTCCTGGCAATATTCTAGTTCTTGCCCTAGGTGGTGGTTATATATACTTTCACTATATAATAACTCAATAAGCTGAATATTTTCAATGTACTTTTTTGCATGAGTTTGTATTTCATAATAAATGGGACTGGGCAGGGGTTGGAGGTGGCACTGGCGGGGTTTATAGTTCAGTTCAGTTCATTCGCTTAGCTGTGTCCGACTCTTTGCGACCCCAGGAATCGCAGCACGCCAGGCCTCCCTGTCCATCACCAACTCCCGGAGTTCACCCAGACTCATGTCCATCGAGTCAGTGATGCCATCCAGCCATCTCATCCTCTGTCGTCCCCTTCTCCTCCTGCCCCCAATCCCTCCCAGCATCAGAGTATTTTCCAATAAGTCAACTCTTTGCATGAGGTGGCAAAAGTACTGGAGTTTCAGCTTTAGCATCATTCCTTGCAAAGAAATCCCAGGGCTCATCTCCTTCAGAATGGACTGTTTGGATCTCCTTGCAGTCCAAGGGACCCTCAAGAGTCTTCTCCAACTCCACAGTTCAAAAGCATCAATTCTTCGGTGCTCAGCCTTCTTCACAGTCGAACTCTCACATCCATACATGACCACTGGAAAAACCATAGCCTTGACTAGCCGGACCTTTGTTGGTAAAGTAATGTCTCTGCTTTTGAATATGCAGTCTAGGCTGGTCATAACTTTTCTTCCAAGGAGTAAGTGTCTTTTAATTTCATGGCTGCAGTCACCATCTGCAGTGATTTTGGAGCCCAAAAAAATCAAGTTTGACACCGTTTCCACTGTTTCCCCTTCTACTTCCCATGAAGTGATGGGACCAGATGCCATGATCTTCGTTTTCTGAATGTTGAGCTTTAAGCCAACTTTTTCACTCTCCACTTTCACTTTCATCAAGATGCTTTTTAGTTCCTCTTCACTTTCTGCCATAAGGGTGGTATCATCTGCATATCTGAGGTTATTGATATTCCTCCTGGCAATCTTGATTCCAGCTTGTGCTTCTTCCAGCCCAGCGTTTCTCATGATGTACTCTGCATATAAGTTAACCAAATGAGTTTTTTAAGCATTTTTAATAATGATAATATTTAAAAAGGGGCTTCCTGATAGTTTTTTAAAAGAAATTTTGCCAGTCATTTTTCATAAAAATATGAAATATGGCCCTCCCAGATGGCTTTAGTGGTAAAGAATCCATCTGCCAATGCAGGAGACACAAGAGATCAGCGTTCATCCCTGAGTCGGGAAGATCCCCTGGAGAAGGAAATGGCAACCCACTCCAGTATTCTTGCCTGGGAAGCCCCATGGGCAGAGGAGCCTGGGGGGCTACAGTCCACGGGGTCGCCAAGAGTTCACACCGAGTACATTTCGCCTTTATTGTTCATCACAGTGGCACCTATACCTATTTTCCCCCTAATTTTTCCTATGTGAGTATTACTCCACAATTTTATATGAGTACACTGTGCTGCTACAGCTGTGCTTCGCGTTGAAAATGGAGAATAAAGCTCCAGTTTTTCAGACTGGTCATTGCTAGAGGTAGAGGCTGGACGCTGGGGGGCTGGAGGAATGAATTAAGACGTTCAAAAGACATACACTTCCATCTAAAATAAATATCATGGGGATGTTCTATACAGTGTGGAGACTACAGTTAATAATATCGTAATGCATATTTTGGAGGGCTTCCCCGAAGGCTCAGGGGTGAAAAATCTGTGTGCAGTGTAGGAGACATGGGTTTAATCCCTGTGTAGGGAAGGTCCCCTAGAGAAGGATTTGGCCACCCACTCCAGTATTCTTGCCTGGGAAATCCTATGGACAGAAGAGCCTGGTGGGCTACAGCCCATCAGTTGCAATGAGGGGACATGACTTAGCGACTAAGCACATGACTGAATATTTGGAAATTGCTAACAAAATGGATCTTAAGTTCTCATCACAAGAAAAAGAATGTTTTGTAGTAAAATGGTGACCTATGTGAACCAGACTTATGGAGACGATCATTTTGCAATATATACAAATATCAAACCATTATGTTGTACACCTGATATTAATATAATGTTATATGTCAATTATGCAGCAATTAAAAATATAACTACTGTCTTAGCCACCAGGGAAGTCCTATAAAAGCTTAGAACATAAAAACTCCAATTTTCATATTTCTATTCAGGAGTATTAATCACAGACAAGTTCCAATTCAGACATATTTTATTTTCATTATTTCCTAAATTTTACATCTCTTAAATTCAATACTGACTTTGTTAAATCTTCTGAGACAAACATAATAAGATCAGAAATTTTTAGGTCAATCAATGGTTTATACTTCCAGTTCCATAGAAGATGTTTATTATTTTCATGAATAGTAGTTCATATGAGTACAAAGGAAGCCACATTTTTCTGTGATTCTAACAGCACAATTAGCCATCTGATCCATCGTCCTACTTTTCTTACTTGAAAACGATAAGTAGATCTCTGCCACGGACAAGCATTGTATTAGATACTGGGGACAAAGATGAAAAAGTTATAATTCATAAGAATCCATCTGAAGTGGAAAGCTGGGTGATTCTGGAGGTCTTGATCTAAGACACCTAGTGTCACAGCTAATGGTTAAATTCAACCTTTAAACCCCTTTGAAGTAATGAAAGGTGAAGGGTATGTTCAGGATGGAAAAAAAAAAAAGTTGAACTCCATCAGGATTTTATTTCATGTACTGCAATGGAGTATAGTTAAGGAGCAGTACATTTTACTTAAACCTCCACTGTTGCTGCATTTTCTAGGCAGAGGACATATTCAATAATTTTTATAGGAAAGAGGATTGAAAAATCTATGGATGGAGTTCCTGTATTAGAAGAGAGTAAATACCACAAACCCTCGTAGCCTGGTAATAAGGCTTTTAAATATTAAAATGGTTTAAATGGAAAACATTAGAAAAGGAGACTAAAGTCTAAGGTTTTTCAGGAACAATATATATAAAGTGTCAGATGAATGTGTGTTCCTCAGTTCTATCTCGTCACAACAAAGATTTGGAGCGACGGACATTAAAGCCCTCGGCGCGTCACAGCTCTCGGGTCTTGGACAAACCGTGTTATAGCTCTTAGACAAGTCAATGTTACAGCTCTATTTTATTTAGAAGATAGCAGGAGAATCCATCCTCCAGGCATGAGGGCATGCCAACCCAAAGACGCAAACAGAAAAGAGCAGGGGAGCAAGCCAGTGTGCGGGAGACAGAGAGAGAGAGAGAGAGAGCCCTTTCCTCTTTTTATATGTTTTTCCCTCCCCCTGGGCCTGCCCTATGCAAATTGGGCTAGCCAGGAGGGCTGTTTGTTCCACCTGAAGTCCTCACTCTGGTTCTTGGACCTTCCTTTGACTTTCCTTTGTTCTATTTTCGCTGGCTTTTCCCTTCCTTGTCTTTTAGCCACCCCATTTTGGACTCCTGTTTCCTATTCTAACTGCCTAACATAAGCAGGGGCCTTCCCTGTGGCTCAGACAGTAAAAAATCTTCCTGCAAAGTGGGAGACACTGGTTTGATCCCTGGGTTGGGAAGATCCCCTGGAGAAGGGAATGGCAACCTACTCTAGTATTCTTGCCTGGAAAATCCCATGGATGGAGGAGCCTGGCAGGCTACAGTCCATAGGGTCACAAAGAGTTGAATATGACCAAGTGACTAACAATATCATTTTCAACATTAACAGAAAAAGAAGTATACAAAGATATCCCAATAAATGGAAAAGAGGGTCTTGAACAGTGTAGACAGTTCTTCCAGGCTTCATGGAACAACATCAAGTCAGGCTCCTTTTAGGTTTTTAGCTGTTGCCTGCTGTCTCTATTTCCTCAATATAAGTGGATAATATTTTGTATGTATACATCATGTCATCTTTGAATAAAATTTAAGTGCATTTAAAAACCTAGTAGTAATTCCTTTGCAAATATTTGTGAAGAGAAAATGAACCCCTGGCTGAGTCAGGTTATTTGAATTTTTAACATAGTAACACATATGGTAACTTCAATATTGAAACTATGAACACTGTAAGATTACAGTAGGCCAGATACTTGTCCCTGGAACAGTATTGCAGGCATTAAGAGCTTCATTTTACAAATGAGTCAACTGAAGCTCCAAAAGGTTAACCAAGTTGCTAAATCACCCAGCAAGGAAGACGCAGAGCTGGCATATCAACCCAGATCTGTCCAAAGGCAAAGCCGGCAAGCAAAGTACAAGATTGTAAGATGGCAATTTTTGAAGCATAACACACCATTATTAATCAATGATCAGAACGGGATGTTAACTTGCTGTGTTCACTTCTCAGTGCTTTAAATTGATTGCAACAGTGTTCTTCTTAGTGCAATCCATTACATTAGAAGTAGTCATTATATTCAGAGGACAACACGTGTCTTAATAATCTTTAAATTGCACTTTCAAGATGAAAATGAAATTACTTGTGATAAACCCATCTGTATGGTTACAGTAACACACATCAAGAATAAAATGAACCCAATAAGTAGCACACCACAGGCCAACCAGGGGAGTTTTACAGGCTGGGTTCTTTCCCACGGAGCCATTCTGTAAGGGAATGTATTTGAGTAATACTACTAAATCACTCATTTAATAAAATATGATGGAGTCACTTAGATATTGGATATTAATGCAATTGATTTTCTCTATTCCTGAAGCTCATATTCAAATAGGAGGTTTTGTTGTGGTCAAGAGAGGTCACCTGGACTTATTAATGATTTAGACTATACTTGTCTCAAATTATTGATTTAAGTCACACAGAATAATACTTTAATACAATTAAAACCTAGAGAATTAGACTGAAATTATACTATACTAATACATTTTATCTCTTCACCATTACACTTAAAAATGCATGGTTTTATGATTAAAAACTAATTTATGACAATTATATTTTTTAAAACAAAAATCAAACAAGAAAATCAAATGCTCTAAAGATATATTATAAATATATCTACAAATATATTAGTATCTACAAATATATTAGATCTACAAATATATTAGTAGATTCATTTTTATTCTTCTTTAAATATGTATATTTTTTCATAAGTTTATATAATGTTGAAATTGCATGTTTTTTTCAGCCAATATTTTATTATAAACATTTACATTGCCATCAACATTCTTTAGTTAACATAATTTTAATGACTGTATTTGAAATGAATTCAGTATAATATGCTAAAGCAATTTTTTTCTGCTATTCTTACTTTAAAATTTATAATTCTGGGATTAAATATAATGTGCACACATTATGCTCATTTAAAAAAATTAATACCCTGACAGTTCTTTAGATACAGAGTTACTTAATCAGCAGAAATAATTTGTTTAAAACTCTTAAAATATATTTGTGAGTAATATCCCAAAATCCTGAAAGTGCCTTTAGATAAATAAAAATGTGATAATTTATTTTCCTTTTCTCATTCCCAGTATAGGATCCGGCACAAAATCAGTACTTAATAAAAAGGCTTTCACAGCAGAACTGACTAGTTCTGCTTTGAGTAACAGAAGCTTTTCACAGTCCCGCCAGTCCTATTGAAAACGCTATTGTTATAGCAATGAGGATTGTTATTGTAAAACATTTCTAAATTTTAATATTAGCATTTTCTCATTTCATTTGGCATAACCTTCAACAGTGAAAGTGAACTTTTTGTGTGCTTATTATCTCCTTGTGTTTTCACTGTGACACATCCCATTCTGAACTTTTATAATATTAGCCAGAGTTCAGGGTACAACATCTTGTCCTGACAACCCTTAGGAACTTGGGATGGAGCTGCTTCTTATCTTCTGAGCAAAGTGGGAGTGCTCACTCACTCATTTCTTCCTCTCATAGTTAAAATCACAGCAGGGGTCTAACATTGTGGAAAAAAAAAAAAAATCGGGCGCTAATGTCGTATTAATAAGCTATTAGGAGATTGGGATTTCACTGACCGTCCAGTGGTTAAGTTTTCACCTTCCAATGCAGTGAGTGATTGTAACAAATTTAATAAAGATTTTTAAAATGGTTTACATCAAAACAATCTTTAAAAAAAAAAAAAGCCATTAAGGAAAATACAGACACAGGAAGCTGTACATAAATACGTTGTGATTGTGTGATTGTGCCAATTTTTTGTTTTAAAGTTTTAATTTTAAGTTTTAGTCCTAGTTTGAAGTTAACCATTTTTTTTCTTTTTTGTTCTCTAGCATATACTAGTTCCTGGCCTACAATAGGTTCTCAATAAATATTTTCAGATGAATGACATAACTGGCAGACAAAAAAAAGAAGAAATGGAAGGATCAGGTTCAGATTTAGGATGGCAAGGACTGGTGTGTGCTTCAGTCTGGGAGGAGACTGGTAAATGTCCTGCTTTCAAATTAAATGCATCCATTACATCAATCAGCAAATAAAGTGGACCTTTAAGAGGGATGACTCAGGTCATCAGGTCACTGCACTTCTATTCCCTTCTCTCCTTTGTCCCCAACCTCAAATCCTACTCCTGGCTCCTCTGAAAATTCCACTCCAAAGTCAGCAAGAAGGCCTTTGACCTCGACCTCTCTGCAGACGGCCCCTCCCCTTCCGGCTTTCCTGGACTCTCCCAAGGACGCCCCAAGGACTCAGCTCCCCCACAGCCTCTGAGGCTCCTCTCAGAGGTGGCTCCTCCACAGCCTCCTCTCTCTCAGCCCTGTCACAACTGACCTGCAGGAACGGTCCTGCTTTCTCTGCATCACAGCTTTCGCACCCGACTCCCCTCCTCCTGTCTACAAACCCGCAGCGTTGAGGCACATCTCAGAAGATTTTATCATCGCGGCTCTTCACTGTTGTGGTCATGTGCGTATCCTTTACACATGCTCCCTCGTTTCTTGACGTTTTTAGCTCCTGACTCACTACCACTCCGTCTAAAATATCCGTGTCTTACACCCTTAGCAATCTGAATGTTCATGTAGATGACCTTTCTAACACCTCTAGCCTAAAGCTTTTGTATGAATAAATCCTCTCCTCCAATGATTTTGTGGTGCTCCCCACCTAGATCACTCATTCCCACAGCCATTCCCTGACTTGGTCATCACCAGCGAGGGCAGAGGCTTCTCAGGTGGCTCAGTGCTAAAGAATCCACCTGCAATGCAGGAGATGAGGGTTCCATCCCCGAGTCGGGAAGATCCCTGGAAAAGGAAATGGCATCCCACTCCAGTACTCTTGCCTGGAAAATCCCATGGATGGAGGAGCCTGGTGGGCTGCAGTCCATGGGGTCACTAAGAGTCGGACACGACTGAGGGACTTCACTTTCATTTTTCATTTTCATGCATTGGAGAAGGAAATGGCAGCCCACTCCAGGGTTCTCGCCTGGAGAATCCCAGGGATCGGGGGAGCCTGGTGGGCTGCCGTCTATGGGGTGGCACAGAGTCAGACACAACTGAAGTGACTTAGCAGCAGCAGCTGTTATTCTTACTTCGGAAATCTCAGGGACAGAGGAGCCTGGGGAGCTACAGTTTATGGGTTGCAAGAGAGTCGGACAGGACTTAGCACCTGAACAGCAACCACTAGCGAGTGTAGACCCTCAGCTATCTCAGCAGCAGGCATCACATTCCTAACCATCACTTCCCAGTCGATTTAGCAGCTCAGTTCCAACCATCACTCAGCCCCACCAGGTTCTCAATCTACAGATCTGATGTCCTCAGCAACCTCCTTTTTTGAACTACCTAGGCTAGCCTCATGATTACTCAATATAATCACTTCTGTGAGCACACTCTCAAGTCCTTACTCTCGCTGGCTTCATTATTCTCACTTGAGAACACTATGGTCTGGTTTAATCCACCAATGCTTGCTTGCAGTTCTACAGTGAACATGGCTAAAGAAATGTCACACTATGAGGACTGAACTAATCCTTTAAATTTATCCCTGGGGACAACAAAAGTGAAAGTGAAAATCACTCAATTGTGTCTGACACTTTGTAACTGTATAGTCCATGGGATTCTCCAGGCCAGAATACTGGAGTGCATAGCCATTCCCTTCTCCAGGGGATCTTCCCAATCCAGGGATTGAATCCAGGTCTCCCACATTGCAGGTGGATTCTTTACCAGCTGAGCCACAGGGAAGCCCAAGAATACTGGAGTGGGTAGCCCCTCCCTTCTCCAGTGTGTCTTCCCAACCCAGGAATCAAACTGGGGTCTCCTGCGTTAGGGGAGGGTTCTTTACTAACTGAGCTATCAGGGAAGCCCCGGGGACAACAAACCGGTCCTTGATGATGCATGAGAACCATGTCTTCTTTTCTACTTCATTTACTTTCCCATTTTCTCTGCGTTTCCCCCCAAACTCCAAGCGTCACTTTTCCCGTCTTTATTCTTGGTTTTCTATTCATGGAGGAAATCAAGCATCAGAATAGAATTCTGCAACCTCCCACCACCATATCTCTTCACTTTCTGGCTTCTGCACCCACGTGCTCGGTGCTCCTGCTGCTCACTCACATCAGTGAACAAACTGTGATCCCATCTAAGGCCACCTCCTCCCTCTGTGTGCTAGAGTCACCTCCCACAAGCACCGGCAAGGCTTGAGCCATCCCCTGCTTTTGACAGAATGGCTCTAATCAATTGTATCTTTATCCTCACTCCCCTCTCCAGCTACCACAGATTTCTCCTTTTGCTCTCTTGGTAGCAAAACTCCTCAAAAGGAGTGTCTAAGCTATAAAATTACTAGACAATGACAAGGGAGAAAGTCTTACATGATCTTGGGTTTGGTGATGCTTTTTAAGAGACTTCCTTGGTGGCTCAGATGACTAGGAATCCATCTGCAATGCAAGAGACCTGCTTTCGATTCCTGGCTTGGGAAGATTCTCCAGGGGAAGGCTACCCACTCCAGTATTCTTGCCTGGAGACTCCATGAACAGAGGCGGGCTACAGTCCATGGGATCACAAAGAGTTGGACACAACTCAGCAACTAAGCATACATTTGAGATACTATACCAAAGGTGATCCATGAAAGTTGATTAAAATTGAAAACTTCTGCTATAAAAGACATCATCAAGAGAATGAGAAGACAAGCCGCAGACTGTTAGAAAACATTTGTGGAAGTAACAAATGATAGAGGATTGTTATCTGAAATATAAAAAGAACACCTAAAATACAAGAATAGGAAAATTTTGACTTAAGAACAAGAAAAAGATCTAAACAGACACCTCACCAGAGAGGATAC
This sequence comes from Bubalus bubalis, assembly GCF_019923935.1. Taxonomy (NCBI): domain Eukaryota; kingdom Metazoa; phylum Chordata; class Mammalia; order Artiodactyla; family Bovidae; genus Bubalus; species Bubalus bubalis. The sequence continues at coordinate 56,632,949 of NC_059178.1, read as the reverse complement.
ACAGATGGCAAATAAGCATATGAAAAGATGCTCCACATCCTATGCCATCAAGGAGCTGCAAATTAAAGCAAAAATGAGATACCACTACACACCTGTTAGAATGACCAAAATGTCCAACTGATAACACCCAGTGCTGGCTGGAACCTAGAGCAGCAGAACTCTCAGTCATTTCTGACTGGAATGCAAAATGGGGCAGCCACTTTGGAAGACAGTTCCGCAGTTTTTTATAAAATGAAACATATTCTTACCAGGCAATCCAGCAATCACATTTCTTGGTACTTGACCAAAGAAGCTGAAAACTTAGGTTCTAAGAAAGATCTGCACATGAATGTTTGTAGCAATTTTAATCATAATAGCCCGAAGGTGGAAGCAGCCCAGAAGTCCTTCAGTAAATGGATGGATAAATAAACTGTGGTGTGTCCAGACAATTTAACATTATTCAGGACTAAAAAGAAAGGAGCTATCAAGCCATGACAGGACATGGAGGGTCCTTAAATAGATGTTCCTAAGTGAAAGGAGTCAATCTGAAATATCTCCATACCATATGATTCCAACTATACAACTTTCTGGGAAAGACAGAACTATGGAGACAGTAAAATGATAGGTGATTGCCTGAGCCTGGAGACAGGAGGGAATGAACAGGCAGAGTGCAAAGGATATCTGTGGCAGTGAACCTGTTCTGTTTGTTACTTCTACACTTTTGCTGAAATATTTCACTTTAAATAGGACATTAGGTTTACATTTTTTGCTTACATTTAATTTGTGACGGGCAGACCCATGTCCACTGCTTCCAAAATGGTTATTTTAAATAATATCAGTTCTTGCTAGATAGCAGTAACCGAACTTTACAGATTCCAGCTGCCCTTGCAGATATGTAGGGCCATTAGTGTGGCTTTTAACAATGGAATCTGAGCAAAAATGATGTGTGTGTGTCCTTGGTGGTGAAGATGGGTTTGCCTCTTTCCTTTGCTTTCATCTTCCAATGATTTTTTTGAAAACAAGTGTGGCAACTTTGCTGAAGATCATAAAGCCACAAAATAGAGTCTGTGTCTTTGAATTACCTCTTGGAGGAAAGCTCTCTTGCTGAATAAGAACATCTGTTTTGGAGTTTATATGAGAGAAAAGATTTTCTTCATGCTGAAGTCATTAGATGTGTTTGAGTTTTTTGTTAGAACAGCTAAAATGGCCCTAACTAATACACAATTCTCTAATAAAATCAAATGTTCTCTATAGAATATGAATGATAGGTTTAGCATGCCTCTGAAATCCTTATGTAAAAACTTTAAAATTTTCTTATAATACTGTGAGTAGAAAAAACAGGAACAAATTTTTTAAAATGCTCATTACATCATAAATGTAAGTTGTGTAACTGTCAGAGACTGCTCTTTCCTATTCTTTGTCACACCTACATTCTGAAAATATATTTCTCTTTTGTTTTTCATGGAAAATGTATAATGTGGGTTTGTGTTTTATAGGAAACTAATAAGGTTTACTAAATTCAAAAGCTCTGTCATAATGATTTTATAATAACCAAGTGCTTTTAACAATGGAATTTGTTAGGTTTATCTCATTAAAATCAGTAATGTTATTCTAGTTCAAATTATGGTCAATTCATTGATTACTGCCATGAACAAATTTGGCACTCATTCAGGAAGCAGGATAGATAAATTAACATCTAAATTGCCAAGATTCACACTATGGTCTGAACACAATCCTATATTTTTTTCAATTATTTTTTTCTAATTGCACTTTAAAATACTTCACTGGCCATCTTGCACTGCATCATTACTTTAAACTACCAAAGCTACTGTCCTAAAATGATATTCTTATTTGTGCATGAAACCCTTAAAATTTTTTTCTGGTGATACTGTGTACACATATATGTAGACACAGATACATATATAAATAAACATGTTCAATCTTCATTACTTATGGATTCTGTATTTGTGAATGTACCCTTTTGCCAAAATTTATTTGTAACCTCAAAATCTCTGTCAGCTCTTTTGCAGTTATTCACAGACATGCTCAGAGCAGTGAAAAATTTTAGCTACTTTCCCAGCTATGGCTGCACCAGATAATGCTGTCTCTTCTTGCTTCAGTTTTCAGATGGGAATCAAGTTCCTTTTTTGTAGTTTATCGTTGGTGATTTTCCTATTTAAAATGACCCCCAAAAGCAGTGCTGAAGTGTCAGTTAATGTTCTGTTAAAAGATAAACTGGCATAGCGCAAATTTTAAGAATGTATTTGAGCAAAAGTTGATGTGACTTGGGCAGTGCCAAACAGGAAGTGGTTGGGAACACACGGACTGGAGCGGAAGCAGTGCAGGGATGCTGTGCGCTGGATGCAGCTTAACGGCTGGTGGGCTCCTTGTGGTTGGCCGTCCTTAGGTTTCAATGTCATCACCTTAAGGCAGTTACCGGATTAGATTTTGGTTTACTTATGAAGGCCACCCGAGCATGAGACCCCCTGGGTCTAATGTCCTCTTTGTTTAATTAATTTCAGTTTCCTAAAGCACAGGAAGGCTGCAATGTGTCTTATGGAGAAAATACCTGTGTTAGATAAGCTTTTTTCAGGCATGAGTTGCAGTGCTGCTGGTCAGAGTTCAATATTAATGCATCAACAATAGATACTAAATACCAGCCCCTGGGGTTTTCCCAGTGGTTCAAGTAGTGAAAAAAAAAAAAAAAAGGATAATAACCTGCCTGCTAATGTAGGGTACACAGGCTGGAGACATGAGCTTGATCCCTGGGTCAGGAAGATCCCCTGGAGGAGGGCGTGGCAACCCACTCCAGTATTCTTGCCTGGAAAATCCCATGGACAGAGAAGCCTGGAAGACTACAGTTCATAGGCTCACAAAGAGTCAGACACAACTGAGCGCTCACATACGTGCATACACACACACACACACACCCCAGTCCCTGAAACCCTTTCAGTGGATTTCTGAGTTTTTCCCTTTCTAGACTACAGATCTTAATAAAACTGATTTTTCTTCAGATATTTAAAGCAAAATAATTTATCACAACAGATTGATTCCAGAAGTAGAAAAATCCAGCTGTCTTGTATTAAAAGAGACATGGAAAAAGATTTTCAAAAATGCAAAATAATACCATTCTTCTAAGTTAATTTTTGCTTTGGTGAATCCAGTTAATTTGTTAACATTGTGCTGTCACTTTATTTGTTCTAAAATATTATTTATGTTAGCCTCTAATGGGTTTATTATTATCAAATGCATTAAAAGAATTTTTTAATATGTTAAATATTGATAAAAATGACCACTGGCATGCTGGTACTCTAACACTCTGGGGAATTTATAAAAAAAAAAAGTCATGATTTGAAGTATTTGCCAATTTCCTTGTGAAATGTACTCCAGTGACATGTGATGGTAAACACTAAATATCTTGTTCTCTGAGAGGAGTACCAAAATAAATGTCTGCATGTATAAGCGACACAACCTTGAAACAACAAATCCTTGAGTTGGAACATCACTCATTCATATAAATGGCTTTTAAGCTGAATTAGATAATTTTTTTTAATACAAGAAGATTATTCCTTCAATTTTTTATACTTTTCATAAAATAAAAGCAACTTTATAATCTTCATTACTAATATTTTTTAAATCAACAAAGCAACAGATCAAGGCTGGCATGCATGCATATTCAGTTGCTCAGTCATGTCTGACTCCTTGCGACCCCGTGGACTGTAGCCCGACAGGCTTGTAGCCCATGTGATTCTCCAGGCGAAAATACTGGAATGAGTTGTCATTTCCTTCTCCAAAGCCATACTTGGTAGCATTTGTCAGCTGTTGTGGTGTAAATATTCCTTCCATGGCCAATTTCAGGCCACCAGTCTAACATTATCCAACAGGCAGTAATGAAAACACAGGGCACATCACAACAAGATATAGTATTTCCACCTCTTACAGACAGACCAGACATAAAGAACCTCAAAAAAAAAATTAGATAGTAGAAGGTCATAGTAAAATGAAAAGCAGTGAGTTTTGAGTATTTATTATTTTTGGTTTTAATATAAATTATTGATTTGTAAGTATGCAAATTACTTTTTAATAATGAACCTTTTTAAACACCAGTTTGCAAAATTCTTGAAAATTTCACAGGCGTCCTTGCCAGCTGGCTCCACCACACACTGAAATACTGGCAACGTGGGCATTTTCAAACTAAGAATGTGAGTCACTCCATGTAAAGTTGAGTCAACCTTCAGAGTCAGTTCCAGAGAGTCTGTGCCCTTCTGCTCCAGCACATCCTGGATATGACCTTCATAAACAGAAACTCTTTGTAGGTCACCCAGATCTTTAAGATGGTTAACATCATGAGAGCAATATTTGAGAAGTGCTGAGTTAGTGCCAAGTGAGTGGATTCGCTTCAAGCCTGGAGCCAGGGTGTGCTTTGATGATGGCGCAAGGGATTTCTGTAGTTCAGAGAGTTAATCACTCAGACTCTTTGCAACCCCATGGTCTGTACCCCACCAGGCTCCTCTGTCCATGGGATTCTCCAGGCAAGAATACTGGAGTGGGTTGCCATTCCCTTCTCCAGGCAATCTTCCAGACCCAGGGGTCAAACCTGAATCTCCTGCATTGGAAGGTGGATTCTTGACCACCTAAGCCTCCAGGGAAGCCCCACAGTTCAGAATATGATCTAATTAAACACAGGATGTCGTTCTTTCAAAATTATGGTCACAGGGCTGTTTGACAGAGGAGGTAAATATTCATACAAAAGTTGATGAGAGGTGAAATAGAAGGTTCTGAGAGAGAACAGGGTGGAAGTAAGTTTGTTTAAAAAGACAAGAGATAAATCTTTTTAAGTGTAATACTTTCCCTAGAGCCATTCATCTCTATATGAAAATGTTTATTTCTTGATTGAATTTAACTTGTGTGATGTATAAACATGAAGGCAAAATATAATTGCAACTGCTTTCTAACTTGTTATTAAGAGAGAGGTCTTCTGTTCTGCTAAACTTGTTGAGATGCTTGAAATGCAAAAAGGAAGCCTGGAGGGACTTGAGGGGAGCTAAACTGCTCTGCATCACAGAGACTTTGGAATTCTGCAAATAATCCAGGAGGAAGAGATTGAAAAGAAAAGAGGGGAAGAGGAACTAGAAGAAAGATCTCAGATGTTTGCAATCTTGTGTGACGCAAAGCATAAGAGTGCAGAATGTTCAATATGAAATTGCCTTGTCCATGTATCCCTCCATTCTTCCTATTCTACATCTTCCAATTCCGTGTGTGCGTGTGTGTGTGTGTGTGTGTGTGTGTGTGTGTGTGTCTTCTTACATGCCTGGGTGTGTGTATAGCAATTCAGCCGGAAGTGGATTGCCGGAGGCTGCTAACACATAACAATGGTGAGATGACTCATAATTGAAATAACAATTCCACACAGGCAAGAATTTGGAAGAAGGGGTGACTGCTAGAAAATAAGCTTCTAAAACACACAGAAATTTTAGGAGGAGCTTTGAACTTCCACAGGCTATGAAATGGACTTTTTTGGGGGGAGGGACTTCACTTTTCAGCCTCCAGAAGCAGAGTCTAGTTTAAAGACCAGCACACTTTCACACTTTTGACATCCCTCATGTCTTAGCCCTTGAAGGCTGCTAAAATCCCACAGACAAGTCCTTATGCACAGCAAATGTTTCTCAGGGTTCTGGAAACCGGAGGTGCAGGATCAGATCAGGGCTTCATAGTAGGCACCTCCTTGCTGTGTCCTCATGGGGTGGAAGGACCCAGGGAGCTCTGTTAGGGGAAGCGCAGTGATTGAAACCACCCACCCTGGCCAGGCTCCATAGTAACCATTTGCATGAGTTGTTTTATGACAGGAGATCTGATAAGGAATACAGAACTAATAAGCCACCACCAACCGGAAGAGTTCGGGAAAGGTCAAAAGGAGACACTGCGTGTCCGTCCACTTCCCAGAATCCTCACTAGCATCCATCTTGACTGAGCAATGCATGCACCACCAGGAAAGACTTTGAATTAGAATGATTGGCCAAAGACCACCCGGAAACTAATCCCATCACCATAAAACCAAGACTGCGAGCCATGCGGCAGAGTAGTTCTCCTGGATTCCCTTACCTACTGCTCTCCACCCGGTGCCCTTTCCCAATAAAATCTCTTGCTTTGTCAGCACATGTGTCTCCTAGGACAATTCATTTCCGAGTGTTAGACAAGAGCCCAGTTTTCGGCCCTGGAAGGGGTCCCCCTTCCTGCAACAGCTCTGAGGAGGTCTCCTGATGAGGTCACTAATTCCATTCCTGAGACTAAACCTCATGACCCATCACCTCCCTAGGGTTCCATCCCTTAATCCCATCACATTAAGGTGTAGGATTTCAACACAAGGACTTGGGAGGGACAGTGATCAGACTATAGGATTCTCCTTGGTTCAGGAGGAGACTATACAATTCTTGGTTCAAGAGGATCTTTGACTCATCTTTCAAGGCTTATATGAGTAACAGCTTATTGTGTTGGTCTAGTTTGATGAAATTTTGACCATTCAGTAGACTAAATTAACTGAGAAAATTTAATCTGTGCGTACTGAGCCTTTTTGGTTTCCTCCTTCATAACGTAAGTCTAGTTTTATTTAATTGTAATTTAATCTCTAGATTCATAGTACATATTCATTATTTTCTAAAGCTGAGTGTGTGTGTGTGTGCACGTGTATGTGCCTGCAGATACACGTCTAGGTCTATGTACACCTATGTCTTTGAATAAATTTAACTATCTGCTCGTTTTAATGTGAGGCATCCCTAAATATTAAGACAAAAACTTTACAGTGGTATTACTTACACTACTAGTCACACAGCATTTGGCAAAATAAGAAAGAAATTCTAAGTTCAGTGTCCCAGAAGCAACTTGCTTTCAATTTCCTGTAATTTAAAACTAGCAACTGCCAGCAGGTGTAACCAAGTACATTTCAACTGTCAGACAGTTTCAGAAAGATAAATAAAATCACTAAGGTAACTGGCTTCTAAAAACCCTGTGAATCATGAAGGCATTTTCACAAAACGTCAAACCTAAATTACCCCTGGAAGACTAAAATTTTAAACTGCCTCCTCACAAGTAGGATTCATTTTCCACTATGGTGTGTTTCCCAAGGCTCTAAATGTGTATTTAGCATTTGTGCCATATTGCCTTCTTTTTAAACCCAAAATAAAAACAAAACAATATGGTGGGATGAAAAAAAAATTTTTTTTTCACTGTCCTTGAGCCAAAGCTAGTCAAAGAGAGGTCAGTCAAGTTAGGTCAAATATGTCCCTGTCCACTCTAATACCATAAATGACATACTGAGAACTGATGATTAAGTTTGGACTATATCTTGTTTTTAAATTTATCTTTAATTGGAGAATACTTCCTTTGCAGTATTGTGTTGGTTTCTGCCATACATCAGCATGGGTCAGCCACAGGTATACACGTGTCCCCTCCCTCTTGAACCCCCCTCGCACCTCCCTCCCCACCCCACCCCTCTAGGGGGTCACAGTGCACCGGGCTGAGCTCCCTGCACGTTGCAGCAACTTCCCACTGGCTGTCCTTTTCACACATGGGGGTGTATGTGTTTCCTTGCTACTCTCAGTTTGTCCCGCCCTCTCCTTCCCCTGGGCTTACCTGGTGGCTCAGACGTTAAAGGGTCTGCCTGCAATGCGGGAGACCTGGGTTCGATCCCTGGGTCAGGAAGATTCCCTGGAGAAGGAAATGGCAACCCACTCCAGGATTCTTGCCTGGAGAATCCCATGGATGGAGGAGCCTGGTGGGCTACAGTCCATGGGGTCGCAAAGAGTCGGACACGACTGAGCAACTTCACTTTCTCCTTGCCCACCTGTGCCCTCAAGTCTGTTGTCTATGTCTGTGTCTCCCTGCAAATAGGTGCATCAGTACCATTTTCCTAGATTCCATGTGTGTGTGTGTGTGTGTTAATATACGATATTTGTTTTTGTCTTTCTGATTTACTTCACTCTGTATGATGGGCTCTAGGTTTATCCACCTCATTAGGACTGACTCAAATGTGTTCTTTATCCCAAGAGGAGAGAAAATAATGTATATCAATTCAAAAGCCTTTTTTCCTGCCTCTGTAATTGCATTCCTCAGCTAGAGAAGTGCTGTGTCCTTCTCTTAACCATCACTCAATGCTGTTTTCATTCCTGCATCTTCCACACGCCCACCCTCCACTCCAGCCATGCTCCTCACACACCATATCAATCTTCAGCTCTCACACACACAAACTCAATGTGTCTGATGCATAGCTCCTTTCAGATAGCACTTATCTGTTGTAAATGAAGTCCCAAACATTGCCTTGCTGACTGTTCCCCATGGGTAGCACCAGACACTTCAAACAAGCAACGCACGTGTACAGGGCTGTGACTTGCTTCTGCTTGTGATCAGTTACCGCAGCAGAAGGAGCTGTGTAACCTGATGCCAGCTCAGTGACTTGGCATTGCAGACCTCCTGCCAAAGTTCATGAAAATATGACTCGTGTTTCAGGACACCATTCACTTTCCCCCCACTGATGGATCATAATACTAATTCCTGAGTGCTTCCAGAGCATGTTGAGATGAATGTTTATGCACTTTTAAGCCTTCAGGCTAATACACACTTATTGCTGCCTGGACAGAGGGGGAAATTGTGAATGAAACAAGCAATTTGTTATACTTTTCAGATCCAACTGACAAGAAGTGAAGGCTCCTGTCTAATATTTTCCTCTGTCAGGGACTGCTGAGAGGTAATGCGGACCGTGATGGCGGGGGGTGATGGTTTTCTGCAGCTTTCTAAAGCTTGCCAATTGCAAAATTACTCCTGGTGCAAGTTAATAAATAATGTATGCACTGTTAATACACCCAAATTCTTAAGTTCCTGTTAGAGAGAGAGACCGTGCCAAATCATCAGAGAAGTGCTATATTAAATTGGAGCTGGTAGGAGGAAGACAGAGAGATGGAGACAGAAAAGGAGAGAGGAAGAAATTTAAAGACGTGTTCAGATCAGGGAGATGGTTTCTACAGTAAAGACCTAAAATCATAAATTGTAAGCAATCAGAAAATTTTGTTCCAGGTGTTAAATATTTTTATTTAATATCATTTAAATTTCCTTCCAGTCTGAAGACTAATTTCTCATATTCCCCATCATTTTCTAAATATTAATTCCAAATATATGATTTCTTTGTTTTGCTTCCTGTCTCTGACTTCTAGACTATCTTTTCAAACTTAATAGAAATACAATATATACATGCATACATCAGGACTTTCCTGATGGTTCAGTGGTAAAGAATCCACCTGCTAATGCAGGAGACTTAGGTTTGATCACTGGGTTGGGAAGATCCCTTGGAAGGGGAAATGGCAACTCCCTCCAGCATTCTTGCCTGGAAAATTCCCTTGAACAGAGGAGCCTGGTGGGCTACAATCCACGGGGTAGCAAAGATTCAGACACGACTGAGACACACGTATGCAAGCATATATGTATATACATACATCATAAATATCTGTATCTATCTTTAATCTCAAGACCACTTACAACTATTAAGATGTTATACACAGTACTTATGTTTTGTATTAAACTTTCATAGTATAAAACTTCATGTTGTATACGTGTATACTTATAGGGGTCAGTAAACTTTTTCTCTAAAGGACCAAATAGTAAACAGCTTAGGCTTTACACCCATGTTATCTACATCACAACCACTTGGCTCCACCATGGTAGTGAAATCAGAGGGTGGTGGATAAAACTGAGTCCCTGACTGTGTTTGGTACATCGGTCATAGTTTGCCATCTGCTGTCCCAAGAAAGATGCAACCCAGTACAATATTTATCCCCAATTTTCCTATAATCCCCCAGGCTACTGCAACTTTTTTTGAAAGCTTTAGCTGAAAAAGCATGCCACATGATATTCATTAGAGACTTGGAAACAGCCCCACCCTCTTCTTTGCACACCTGACTTGCTCAGTTACCTCCTGGACCAGACAGGAGTCCTGCCCACTCCTGCACAGGTGGTCGCTCCCCAAGGTAGGTCTGCGTTCCCAGAGCAGGAAGGGACCAGCCTCCCTGCTCCCATCCTTTTCAGGCAGGACGGGTTGGGGGCAGCTGGGTGTGGGTGCATACAGCCCTTCAGCCTCTGAAGAACGACTGCTTTGTTAGGCGCTGGTGCAGCGGGACGCTGCAAGAATAAGCATCCACTTCTGACTGTTCTCTGTTCAATGAGCTCCTTCCTGGGCTCAGAGTGGAGAGAGCTGATACTATTCTCCTCTTGGAGCAAAGGACCAAAATCATAGATATTGGATCAATGAGCATATAAAAAATTAACAAATGCCACAGAGGAGAGAGCCTTAGACTGACTACAAATCAAGGTGCTTCATATCTTTTTTTAACCACCTTTGAATACACTTGTTTGATTTTAGCCACACCAAGAGACAGCATTTCAGAATGGCTTTTCATCTCCTATACCACAGGAAGTGCTCTTTCAAGATCTAAACAAAATAATGTCATCAGTGTCTGCATGTCACCCAGCTTTGCATTATCCAAAAAAGTCAAATGGGTCTGTTAGCGTTGGAGAAGGCAATGGCACCCCACTCCAGTACTCTTGCCTGGAAAATCCCATGGGTGGAGGAGCCTGGTAGGCTGCAGTCCATGGGGTCGCTAGGAGTCAGACACGACTGAGCGACTTCACTTTCACTTTTCAATTTGATGCATTGGAGAAGGAAATGGCAACCCACTCCAGTGTTCTTGTCTGGAGAATCCCAGGGACGGGAGAGCCTGGTGGACTGCCGTCTATGGGGTCGCACAGAGTCGGACACGACTGAAGTGACTTAGCAGCAGTGTTTTGAATCCAGGCTGGCGGCCATGATGAAAAGTGCTTGCTTCAAATGACTTTTCAAAAACGTACCCAACCTTACATTCACCAAGGTGTCCCATCCTCTTGCCCTTCATAGCACTTTCTGCTCTAATGGTCAATGGAGTTTTCCCTAATTTAAATATTCGATAATGAGTTATGTGTTACATTAAAATGAAAGCAAACCATAAACGCTATCAAATCCAAAATAGTATTCCCCGGGAGTTTGGTCCGAGTAAGTCTTTCCTTGCTTCTCAGAGCTGTTGAATGTTCATCTCACCTGGTCTAGGCAGGCTGCAGGGAAGTCATCTTTTTCACCTACGGAAAGTGAGCTTGTGAATTGCCGACATAATTGGTTGGTGTTCCACTCCTGATTGTGTTGCACAGAATATCTAGTGCGATGCTGCCTGGATACCCAGAGCAATGACATAGTGAGTGAACTCACTCAGTCGTGTCCAACTCTGCGACCCCGTGGACTGTAGCCCGCCAGGCTCTTCTGTCCATGGGATTCTCCAGGCAAGAATACTGGAGTGGGTTGCCATTTCCTTCTCCAGGGGATATTCCCAACCCAGGGATTGAACCCGGGTCTCCGGCATGGCAGGCAAATGCTTTATCCTCTGAGCCACCAGGGAACACAAAGCAATGACATCAAAGACCCTTAACCTTGTCAGTCCAGGGAGAACTGGTGGGCTATGACTTACTGTGTGAGATGGCACTTGATAGCTTTAATTTCTACTGATGTTTTAAAACTTTATACATACGATAATACAGCAAAAATATTTGTAAATTACCTGTGAGTTGACTTCTGATCCTCGGGTGGTCCATGCTTTTTGTATCCACCCTTTACTGCGATGCGTGCTCCCTTGTTCCTTCAGACAGCTGCATTATCACAGTGTATGAAGCAACAGGACCAGCTACTGGTGTAAAGGGGGCAGAATCCTTGCACATCCTCCCTTAGCAACACCCGTGAGTTTGGGAGGTGCCAAAGACAACCCTCAGGTTGAAGGATTCCCTAGGAGGAACTCTCATTGTTGTTGTTCAGTCACTAGGTTATGTCTGACTCTGTGACCCCACGGACTGCAGCACGCCAGGCTCCTCTGTCTTATACTGTCTCGTGGAGTTTGCTCAAATTCACGTTCATTGAGTTGGTGACATGGCTGTCTAACCACCTCATTCTCTTTGAACTAAGTAAAGAACTAGGTGCACAGTTACCGTGTGATACACTTAAGGCATTCAGATTACAACCAGCAGAGGAAACAGTGTCTGGGGCAGAGCAGGAGAGGACAGGCATGGAGATCCCAGTCGTTCTGTCCCAGGGTGGTCAGGCCAACAGTGATTATCTGTCAGAGCAATGACATGTGACAACATGCAAGGAGAATTGCCAGTGGTGGACACTCACCCACCCGCTGGTGTCCAGAGATTCTATTGGGGGTCTGTCACATATACACGACTAGCCGCCCACATGTTGCTGTTATTTAATTTTACATTTGCATTTAAATGACTTTAAAAATGCCCATGATAAATGAAGTGGAGATTATTTAAAGGGCTTCCCTGGTAGCTCAGCTGGTAAAGAATCTGCCTGCAATGCAGGAGTCCCTGGTTTGATTCCTGGGTCAGGAAGATCCCCTTGAGAAGGGATAGGCTTCCCACTCCAGTATTCTTGGGCTTCCTTGGTGGCTCAGTCAATAAAGAATCCACCTGCAATGCAGGAGACCTGGGTTCAATGATTTCATATAATCTGAAATGTGGTTTCAGAATTTATAAAATAAGATTATACATCCTCCACCCTAACACATGCGGACACATGCACACTCAAATATTCCTAGTGACTTTCTCCAATCTTCATCAATAGTTGCTTTTCCCTGCAAAATGCTTGTTTTCTTCAAATGATGACATTAAATGGCAATTAAAAATTTTGAATATAAATTGAGGTGGTTGTGAATTCTCTGGTGATCAGCACCCTCCTGACTGCACATATTCAGAGGGAAATATTCCCCAAATGGCATTAGTGGTAAAGAATCTGCCTGCCAATGCAGGAGACATAAGAGATGTGGGTTCGAGCCCTGGGTCAGGAAGATCCCCTGGAGGACTCGTACCCCACTCCAGTATTCTTGCCTAGAGAATCCCATGGACAGAGAAGCCTGGCGGTCCACAGTCCATGGGGTGACATGGAGTTGGACACCACTGAAGTGACTTAGCACACACGCATTCCCCATATGAGATACAGTTCTGTGTCTTCAGCTCTTTTCATAGCTGATAGTCAAGGATTAAAGGGGAATATTTTCCCTCTTAGACATTTTATTTTTCCTCTTTTTAATCAGTAGGAAAGAAGAGGGGAACGTTATGAGAGGGGTTGCAGTGGTGAGAGATGAGCCTTCATACATTTTTCTTTTTTAAAAATTTAACCTTTATTTGGTGCTTTGCCTGACATTTTAGCTTAGGGTAATCAGAGATTGCCTTTAATATTTTGTCACTGAAATACTTTCATCTGGATCTCCCATTTCATTTTCTCTGAAGGCCTTTAATTTTGCTCAGTTGCTATTTAAGCTCAAAGTCCTGTATTCCAATCTTCTCATGTAATATGCCCAAGTTAACAGGAACAACTATTTAATATGTACCACTTTTAAGTAGCAATTCTAAACTCTGACACTTAATTCCATTTCTTGAAACTTAAAAGGAAAGGGAACAATGTTCCCACTTAAAGTAACCAGAAGTCATCATCTTCAAACTCTCTCTTTTTTCATAATCTTTATTGCTTTGATTTTGGCAGAACTCCAAAAGACTGGCGAATGAATTTATTTTTCTTTTCAAGATTATTCTTTTCACTTTCTTCTTCTGAACATCCGCTAGGTAAATCAGGCATAACAGATTTCAAATTTTATAATGCATTTCAAATTGACTGCTTTCATCACAATCAAGCCAAAATAAGAAGACAGTAATGAAAACAACAAATATTAATAGTCTTCTGATTTTCACCTCCTTTAACAGTATTAGTTATGTTATACTCTAAGGATTATGAAGAATAAATTACAGAAGAGATTATGTGATTAGTTATTAATTCTTTCCCTGCAGGATTGAGAACCAAAGATGCTATAATATTTCTTCATTACAGAAATATGCACTTCTCCAGTAATATAATCAATTCTCATTGAGGCATGGTAATGAAGGGTAGGCATGAAGGTGAAAAATGAATCTGACAGTTGTCTTCAAATCTCTTTTTAGCCAAATGTTTCAAAATTTCTCCCAGCCCAGACCCTTTATTAGAGTTTATAACATCAATCAGAATTAACAGTGTGATTTCAGGGGGGTCGATTTACATTTTCTGGTCAGCTTTCTAGACTTGAATTATGGAGTGCAAGCTTGTTCTGCATTCATCACTCCATTGCATCCCAAATCCTATGGCCTGGATTAGGTAGCTTTCTTACAGCTAGATTATATAGCCATCAGGTGGTAAATTGGCTGTTTCAACTAAAATGATTCAAACATAAAGATTTGTCTGAGTTTTCTATCACTAAAATATATTTACACTCATTTATCTATTAAAATTGCATTTTTATTGAGTAAACCTTCTCTAAAAGACACACACACTTGCCTAGTATTACTAATTGCTAGTCCATTTACTGGGAGAAGGCAATGGCAACCTACTCCAGTACTCTTGCCTAGAGAATCCCAGGGATAGAGGAGCCTGGTAGGCTGCAGTCCACGGGGTCGTGAAGAGTCAGACACAACTGACCGACTTCACTTTCATTTTTTACTTTCATGCATTAGAGAAGGAAATGGCAACCCACTCCAGTGTTCTTGCCTGGAGAATCCCAGGGACGGCGGAGCCGGGTGGGATGTCGTCTCTGGGGTCGCACAGAGTCTGACACGACTGAAGCGATTTAGCAGCAGCAGCAGCAGTCCATTTACTCGGTTTGTCTTTGTGCATGGGTGCATGCTAAGTCACTTCAGTCATATCCAGCTCTTCATGACCCTACGGACTATAGCCCCCCAGGTTCCTTTGCCCATGGGATTCTCCATGCAAGAATACTGGAGTGGGTTGCCATGCCCTTCTCCAGGGGATCTTCCTGACCCAGAGATCAAACCTGGGTCTCCTGCATTGCAAGCTGATTTTTACCAACTGACCCACCAGAGAATGAGTATCACAATATCTTTTATGAAAAATGAGATCATAAGTATTGTTTTATGGGCGTTCCACTTTTTTTTCAAATTATCAAACTGATGGTATCATGTTACAGAAAAGGTTATTTCAAACCACACATTTCAGCCAGAAATATGTCGATTTTTTAAAAATTTTGAAAAAAAATATAAAATATTAGATATTTGTATGATAGTCTAAACCTCTTTCTTCTATTAAAAATCACTTTCTCTGGGGGACATGTTAATAAGTGGTGGAATTCAGAAACACTGAACAGTACAGAAAATAGAGAAGCACAAAACTAATAGAACAAGGAACTGGAGAACAAGTTCAATAATAAAACAACAAAACAAAACCCAGTAGTTGACTTTTTTTACATGAAAGTTCGACACAATTGTACAATCATGAGAAAGTTGACCTTCCAGTTTTAAAGCTTCACTTGAGATTTCTCCCTATATAAAGTGAATCAGGAGGTGAGGACAGTTTATTTCTTTAATGAAATAAATATTGGTACTAACCCTAATCTGTCTAATATCAATATGTGGTTTACATATACTATGGTACTCATATAATTTCATGATATATATATATATATACCTGTACATCTCAGTGATTGTTAGACTATTAACTGTCAAGTATTTTTTCATTGTTTCTATGAAACCTACACCACACCTGTGTATCAAGTTAATGACCTTAGCTTCAGTCCCGTTGTGTGAGGATGGACAGATTTGGGTGAAAATGTGCATTTGAATGGCACGTGTAATGGTCGACCTTCCACTTCTGAAGGCTTTGTGAAATTCTTAGTCTTCTCAATCTGCTCAATTCTATTTCAGGTAAGAGATTTTTCAAACATACAAAGGATCACAAAGGTAAGCACAGTATTAAAATGAGTCCCAATCTTCCATTTGCACATTGGTGTCTCCTGGACCAAGCTACCAAAATTTGAACACACTATGAAACCAAAACAAACCAAAAAGACAAAAAAAAGCAAAATGTTTTCAATCAAATTTTTCTTGGTGGGTTAATAAAAAAATCTTAACCTCTGAAGTTTTTCTTTACTTATTTAAATAATTTTGCCCATTAGTTATTTCTGAAAGTGTACATGAAGACATATGATAGAATTACCTAAAACTGCTATTTAATGAGCAGCAGATTCAATCTATTAATATGCAAATAGAAGCAGAGTTCCCAATAAGCAAAGGTGCTTGTTCGATGTGCTAAAAAATGACAAAACAAACAAAAAAAGTTACGGTACTTGTTTGTAAAGAATTTATAGTTTTGTCTGTGGGTAAGACATGCAGATAACTAACCCTAGTGCTGTTCTCACCATAAGCACCATCGGAGAGATGTGAACAAGACAATGTTACCATACATCCTTTTAGGGAATTATTTAATGCATAGAAATAAATCATAAAACATATTAGAATTAATCTAACATTCAAAAGCTATTCTGGGAAGAACATCTTAACATTATGAATTAAACCAAAACTTAATCTCATTCTCAATATATACTGAAAGCTTCCTAAAGACAATATAGAGGATTTGAAAGGGAAAAAAAAAAGACATTGTGTTAAGTAACACAATTTATGTTATGCCATTTTCAGGATATGAATTTTTGTTTCAGTATTTTTGGAAACTTGTCTTGAGAGTCCCTTGGACTGCAAGGAGATCCAACCAGTCCATCCTAAATGAAATCAGTCCTGAATATTCATTGGAAGGACAGATGCTGAAGCTGAAACTCCAATACTTTGGCCACCTGATGCGAAGAGCTGACTCATTTGAAAAGCCTCTGATGCTGGGAAAGATTGAAGGTAGGAGGAGAAGGGGATGACAGAGGATGAGATGGTTGGATGACATCACCAACTCAATGGATATGAGTTTGGGCAAACTCTGGGAGTTGGTGATGGACAGGGAGGCCTGGCGTGCTGCAGTCCTTGGGTTCACAAAGAGTCAGACATGACTGAGCGACTGAACTGAACTGAACTGAAGAATATGTCTAGTTGCTTAGGATTCAGAATCTGGGAAATTTATATAAATACCCCTTCACTAATGAAAACACTTGTGTTTCTTTTTGCAAAGCATGTTTTCCCTGTGACCTGACATGACAATGTCAGGTCTCAAATTTCACTATCCCTGCATCCTCTGATCTCTCAGCACTGAAGATAAATCAGCACTTTTCCTGACTTTTTGTATTTTGACTCATTAAATGTCTATGGTTATGGTTTCCAGGGAAATGAAGCAGTCTAGTCTGTGCCTGAGATATAATAGAAATTTAACAAATGTTTGTGCTTATTGGCAATGATGAGGATCCTAAAAGGAAATCTATACACCGTCTCTAAGATGATCAGGAGGAATCAGAACAATGATTTATCAAACAGAAATCTAGTCAACCTGCCAAGGGATACATTTGCCCCACATTCTGCTTATTTTAAAGTTAATTTTTAACTTGCAAACATTCTGGTTGTGAGTCAACAGAGACCACATTTCATATAAAGAAGATATTGATCTTAAAACCCGGAGAACATTTCTTTTGTATCTGCTCACTAGTTCTTAGCAGATCCCAGGATTAAACTCAGTCTGCCCTTCATCTTTGTCATCAGGAACACGCTGGACTCTGGAGACAGAGAGCTCCTACACATTTCACAGAAACCCAACAGAAAATGCTCATCCCAACCTGTGTGTTCATCTAGTGATTAGCAAATTAGCTGAAACCCCCTTTGTGACCGTTATGGAATAACTCCTAATACTACCATCTTGGAGAAGGAAATGGCAACCCATTCTAGTGTTCTTGCCTGGAGAACCCCAGGGATGGGGGAGCCTAGTGGGCTGCCGTCTATGGGGTCGTACAGAGTCGAACACAATTGAAGCGACTTAGCAGCAGCAGCAGCAGCAGTACCATCTTACGTTGTTGTTTCGCTGACTCTTTTGCAACCCCATGGACTGTAACCTGCCAGGCTCCTCTGTTCATGGGATTTCCCAGGCAAGATTACTGGAATGCATTGTCATTTCCTTCTCCAGGGAATCTTCTTGAACCTGGGATCAAACTCGAGTCTCCTGCATTGGCAGGCAGATTCTTTACCACCGAGCCACCTGGGAAGTCTGTGCCATCTTAACACAGGATGATAAGCAGTCCCTAGCTGTCAATTAAAAATGCATTTAGAAAGCTGTCTCTCCTATTTTTTGTTTATCCTTAAGTTGTCTTGCCAAAGTTGAGCTTTTAAGAAATCAAAAACTATTTAGTATGTGATTTTAACACACATTTTTTTTTATTTTTGAAATAACACATACAGAATAGGGCTCATCAGATTTGAAAAAATAGCCTCAGCAGACAAGAAGGAAATGAAAAAGCCATATAATCACACTATAGGATACTGACTTCCAAGTTTATTATTTGATACCAGGCCGTCTCTTGATGTGAGTTTCACTTATTCTACTTAACCATGTTCTGCTCAAAAATGTCTTAACAGTAAACCTTCAGAACACTTTTCAGGTGCTGATTAATTCCCTATAAGAATGGAGAAATCAATATTTGCTACTCTGAGGGCTGTCTGCAGGCTAGCAGAGCTGGTTTCAGCTGCGAGCTTGTTAGAAATGTAGAATTTCAGGTCCCACCCAAGGCTTTGTGATTCAGAATGCACATTTTCTAGAATACTTCCAGGTGATTCAAGTGCCCATCACAGTTTGGGAATCATGGACATGTGCGACCCCCTTCCTTAACTTCATTTTCCTCCTTTCTCCCATGAATCTGCTATTATGTACACCCCCCAGAGCCTGGTCAGTGATGCTGCAGAAGAACATGAGGGAGGTGGGCAGTGGGCAGCTATGGACCACAAATGCCATGTGTACGTGGTCAGAACCTGAATTCAGCAGCTACTGGCTCACTGCTTGCTCACATGTCCGGACAACACATCATTCATCTTTGGGTACAGAAGCGTTTCTTAGATATATCTGTACTTGCAGTCTGATCTCTGTGCAGAAAATAGCCATATTTTTCTGAAAAACTTCTGATCAGGGTAAAATGGCTTTTATAGTGGATTACATCAGAGAGACAGCACCCAAGGGATCACCAGTGAGTCTTAGCTTGGGCAAGGTGCAACTTTTCTATGAAACAATGCTTACTTAATATTTCTTAAAAATGCTCTGTTTCCAAAGAATAGTCTCAAGATCAACAGTCAATATCAAGCATGGAACAAGTACTAATTGCTACCACACAGCTGTTGGAATAAGAACCAAAAAGCTGTATTTGGGTCTAGACCATGTTTGAGTTTCATTTCCTCTGTGCTGGGCTAAAACATTCCCGCACACAATCCAGTTCACTGCAGCTACACGTGAGAAGGACCCCTGATCTCAGGTCACTAAGCAATGGAAGGCAGGTTAGTGGTCCTCAGCCAGGAGCTGGAGACAAGGAGGCACTAAGGTGTCCGCTGACCCTGGAGCAACACATTCAGGTCTCACAGCTCCTTCCAATGGAACCTACCAGAGGGCTCTTCCCTAACCCCCCAACTTTTCACCCCTTTATTTCTGCCATATGCTGTGACCTGTTGTTTTTGGAGGATGCAATCATATTCTCTGGTAAGAACAAATATGCCTGCTCAGTCAATCAGTCGAGTCTGACTCTTTGGTGACCCCATGGACTGTATCCCCACCAGGCTCCTCCAGGCAAGAACACTGGAGTGGGTTGCCATTTCCTTTTCCAGGGGATCTTCCTGATCCAGGGACTGAACCCATGTCTCCTGCATTGGCAGGTGGATTCTTTAACTGAGCTACCTGGGAAGCCCAAGAACAAATATCCTCTACCTTAAATGACAATTTGAAAATAAAACGTATTTCAGAAAACCGAAATATTTCTACACTTATATTCTTAGAAGTGCTTAGCTCCAGAATTGGGGGACTTAATTTGAACAGTTACACTATGTTTTTCTAGCTTATTCTTATAGAGGGACATTGGAGAGAGAAAGATGCACTGACTTATGACCTTATAGAAAATCTCTGAAACTACAAGAAAGCAATAAGTTTTTCTTTTTCTGACACATGCATGTTCTTATTTTGAAATCAGTTTCTAGGTAAAACTATATGACTTATGTCTCAAAATGTTATGGCTACAAAGAGCCTTGAAAACACACATGTAGCTCATTCTAAAAGGAAAGTCACTCAATTATACTATAAGAAAGCGCTTTTAAAAAAAAAATCAGGAAGTGCTTTAGCTACATGCTAATGATTCTTTGCTAGTTTCTAAAGGAATAGAAACTTTTAGCAAGAGTTTGCATAAGAAAGTTTCATCTAGCAATAATATGTATCTTATTGAGAAATAAGAGTTGACAAAAGGCGTCCTTGTTTATAAAGACTTCAGTTTTGATAGGATTACACTGACTCCCATTAAGCACTTGACCCAATTTGGTAAAGCAACAGAGACATTTCCTACCATAAAATAGAAGAAATTAGATATCAGGATTATATAAGACAATGAGACATAGCCGAAAAGAATCAAGATGATTTGTCTTTTTTCCAACCAATAGTTTCTATATCTGCTGGTCTACCATATCTCAAATATTAGAAGCCCATTAAGTCACTAATTTGCCTTGTATACTAATTTTAAGATATGCCTTGCTAAGAAGCAAGGAGCATGAAGGAAAATAAGATACTTTGCATATTTTCAATAACTTTTCTTCATAAAATCTAAAAAACCCTAATATTACCCCTTTCTTCATGAAGTCTCAAAAACCCTAATATTACCCCTAAATAGATAGCTAGACTATTTTTTAAGTTTAAAAGGCATTCTAGAATAAAGAGTATTTTTTATATTGCAATACATTCACTTTGTAACATTGGAGAAATAGTATCACATTGTGGCCAAATGTTCCTCTAATTATATTTTATAAGAATCTTTACTAAATGTTGAAATGTATGTCAGAAAAAGACAGCCAGTATACTGTCTTTGGAACAGGTCAGTACGCTCTTTGAATGGCAGAGGTAAGTCGTTTAGTATAATATGACTGCATAATGCAAACTGTTTTCACTGACTTGAGTTCAGCCTATCTGGGATTTCTGTCAACATATTTTTAGCAATTTTGATGAGATCATTATGATCATTTAGTAATTCCAGTCAAAAATTACAAATCAACTGTGTATAAACCAACTTTTCTAAGTCTTTCTGTTGAACTGAATTAGAACTGGTTTCAAGTTTTACAGATTTTTACTTATATTTCTAATTCATTAAAGTACCCACATAACATTGAATATATATTTATATATATACTTTACAATTCAGCATGCATAACTTAAGGAGTGTGTAACATTTAGAATTATTATTTTCCACATCTTAATAATGTTCTAGAATAGCATTATACCACACTGGAAATGCATTTATGAATAATTTTAGAACATTCTTGGAGAAGGCAATGGCACCCCATTCCAGTACTCTTGCCTGGAAAATCCCATGGACGGAAGAGCCTGGAAGGCTGCAGTCCATGGGGTCACTGAGGGTCGGACGCCACTGAGCGACTTCACTTTCACTTTTCACTTTCATGCATTGGAGAAGGAAATGGCAACCCACTCCAGTGTTCTTGCCTGGAGAATCCCGGGGACGGGGGAGCCTGGTGGGCTGCCGTCTATGGGGTCGCACAGAGTTGGACATGACTGAAGTGACTTAGCAGTTAGAACATTCTATTTTTACTAAAGTAAGTAAAAATAAAAGTGCCATATGATCCAGCACTCCTACACCTAGGAGTATATCCAAATAAAATGAAACCAGTATTGTATCGGAAAGTGGGGTTCAGTTCCTTGCCACTCAAAAGTATATAAAGAGGCAAGTCTGGTAGAAAGGAAAATTGGAAAGTTTGCTTTATTTTGGATCCTGGCAACTGGAGGATGGGGGTAGGGCGGACTCCTGCCCAAAGGCCAACTCCCCCTCCACTGACAGTCGAGGCTAGAGCTTTTAGAGCTGGAGGAAGGGAAGCACCGTCAGGTCTGACGGTCATGCTGAAATTGGTCACGCAGTGTTCTGGCCAGCATCATCTTGATTGCTTTAAGTACTGTTACTCTTCAGCCCCAAGGTCAGTTTGTTCCCATATCTTTGAGGCTGGTTCTCGGAACTGCAGCAGCTTATGTCATGGCTACAGTCTGGTCGTCATGCCCTTAACATCTTCCACCTGGTGGGGTTTTAGTCTCTACAAGTCAGCTCATAGGAGAAGGCTCAGAACAGGGTCTATGTCCCATGAAGAGGAACTAAAGGTCCTTGACTATGCTCAACGATAAAACCATTATTATATGGTCTCCTTTGACTGTTTTCCTTCATTTCTGCATTTTCTCACTTCTCTGATTATTTTTTGCCTGAAGTTTTTCCACAGACAAAAGGCAGGATGAGAACTGGGGTGGGGGAGGACCATAGCATCCTGCTCCATTTCGGATTCTGTCAGCACCCCATGTTCATGCAGCGCTACTCACAGTAGCCAACATATGGAAACAACGTAAGTGTCCTTCAGCCAATGAATGGATAAAGAAAATGCGGTATTTATACTCAAGGGAATGTCACCCAGCCATAAAAAGAAAGAAATACTGCCGCCTGTGACAAGATGGACGAATCTGGAGGACTTTATGCTAAAGGGAAATGAAGTCAGACAGAGAAAGACAAAACTATACGATATATGTGGAATCTTAAAAAAACAGCAACAAAGCAAAACTAATTTTATAGAAACAGAGAACAGAATGGTAGTTGTCAGGGGCTGCGGGGAGGAGGAAATGAGGGGAATAGGTCAAAGGGCACACATTTTCAGTTATAAGATGAGTAAGTTTAGAGCATAAAATTATAGCTTGGTGACTCTAGTTAATAATATGGTACTGTATACTTAAAAGTTGCTGAAAATAGATCTTAAGCCTTCTCATCACATAAAGGACAGAGGAATCTGTGTTAACTATGGGAAATGATGGATCTATTATCTTCATTGTGGTTATCAGTCCTTCATGTATATGCATATGCAATCATCTCTTTAAATATGTACAATTGTATTTGTCAATTATTCTTTTATAAATTTAAAATGAAAATAATGCATACATATTTATATGTTTCAGTTCAGTTCAGTTGCTCAGTCGTGTCCAACTCCTTGCGACCCCACGAATCCCAGCACGCCAGGTCTCCCTGTCCATCACCAACTCCTGGAGTTCACTCAGACTCATGTCCATGGAGTCAGTGATGCCATCCAGCCATCTCATCCTCTGTCATCCCCTTCTCCTCCTGCCTCCAATCCCTCCCAGCATCAGGGTCTTTTCCAATGAGTCAACTCTTCGCATGAGGTGGCCAAAGTACTGGAGCTTCAGCTTTAGCATCAAGTATGTATATGGCTTCACATTCAAATATTATGAAATATATAGTATATTCTATTGATCACATATTTGTCTAGGATAAAATCATAAATATTATGCATTAGGTTAAATAAGCAAGAAAAGATGGTATCACATGCTAAAGATGGTTTTCAATGAAGGGTTCTACACAAAGAAAACAAATGTAAGGTCTGTTATGGATAAATACTGAGGACAAATGAAAGGCAAGGTTGTTGAATTTTCCTTGTCTCCTCCACTCCCCTTTTTTTTTAACAATAGAATACTTTCCTCTTGGTCTCTATGTGACCATCTGTCTACTCCAGGGTGACTGTGGGTGTTAAACTAGATGCTGCATCCTAGATAAAGAAAGCAGTGCGCTAACACATAACAGATGCTCAATCAACAACAGATATTTTTATTGTCCATGGGGACAAGATGAGAGTAGAGAGTTTGCTGTTGTAATAGTAACAACTATAGTTACTAGTAGCATGGAAATGAAAGAAAAAAGGTAATCCCTGGGATAACCAGAAAACATTTCACTTTTATTTTATTTTTTTCACTTTTAAATTTTAGTTATATTCTGCAAGTCTTTCTCAGCATGTTTATGAGCTAAAATTCCATCACAAAGAGATAACCTAAATGTCCCCTTATAGATAGAACAATAATTTAGTAAGTGAAAAATAATGTTAATGTTCCATTGGTAGATCAATCTGCTACTTTTCACAATTACTAACTTGCTTCTAAAAATAATCTCAAATTTAAATTTAAACTCAACTTTTTTTTCCCCAGTATAGAAGGATACGTACTGCTCTAATCCCATAATCAAATCGACTATATAGACTGAGGTTTATTTTTTTAATATAATTTAAGCATTTTTGTTGCCACATAGCAAAGAGGTTTAGTTTTACTCCCCCCAAAGGGATTTGCATTTGCCAAACCAAATGTTTATAGCCTAACATTTAAGAATTGCTTAATAGAGCTGTTATTTAAAGATGTATGCATGTGTGAGAGGCATTCAGTCTAAGCTCACATTTCTTTCACAGACCTAGAGTCCTTTGCTACTTAGGTCTGCACACAAATCTGTATTCTCTATGAGGGAAGGCTAGAGTTGTGCTTGCTTTGACAACAAGAGATTGTGAAACTGATGCAGTACTAGCATAAGAGAATAAGAGTTAACAATTTCCACTGTGTTTAATTCATAAAATAGTTACATGATATGGGGGCTCTGTAAACTGTTTCCTGACAAAGTCCAGTACATCTGACCAGCCTGTTGTTGAAGCAAAGTACTTCATTTTCAGAGAATATTCTTGGGAGGGTAATACATTGGGGGTTATTTTATTCTATTTTGCATGTTAAGTACAAAACAGTTGGCTCAGAAGTTTTTTTCATCACATTTTACTACCATACTAAACGTCTTGTCTCAGGTAATAATATGAAATTCCGATTTCTCTTTGCCCCTGGCTTCCTTCGCATCTATTTTGGCTGCACTGATGCGAAGTAGATTTATCTCCAGCGCTCAGGGATGAGGCCCCGGCAGTTCTAATCAGGGAAGAGGAGCCCCTCCAGAGCCTATGGGAACCGAGGCCTTGAACACCCCCTACCTGCAAAGACCCACGTTATGGGCTGGAACCAGAACCCTGGCTGAATTCTTCAAAGGACAGAGGGTCAGGCGTGAAGTCTGGAGGAATAAGACAGAGTTCCATTCTGTTCTTCTGAACTGCATTGGCCCACTTACAGTTTATTCCTGAACAGCCTATCAGCAAAGGCATACGAAGCAAGTCAGAGGACAGAGAATTTTTTTTTTAACGACATTTTTAGAGGTCGGGTTATAAAGAGCGTGTCCATTTAGATACTGTTTAAGGGCGGCATGGACTCCACAGCCCAGTGGTCCTGGCAAAGGTTATGAAGACAACGATAAGCGACGATAACCTGACTGCGGCTTAAATCACCCTGGCAGAGTTGTTGGAACAGACGATCTGCCAAAGCAAGGGTGCGGCTCCACCTTCTCAGGGGCTGGGCATTGCAGGATGACCGGAGAGATCGATTCCTGTCGCTACATTTTGCAGAGGCCCGGGCTGCTTTGTGGGGGTCCAGGAAGAGCTCCGCAGACCTCATCCTTGTCCCCACCGTCCCCGACCCCGCGGCAGGGAGGCCCCGGCGCCCGTAGGTGGCGCCCCGCGTCCGTGCTTGCACTCCTCGCCCGCCCGCGCTCAGGACGCAGCTCCGAAACCCTGCGCGTCTCCCCAGGTCGTTAGAGCTGAGAGCAGGCGTTTTAATAAAGAAGCGCGGGTGCCAGCGCGCGCCGGCAGGTCCAGAGGAGCAGACACGGAAACCCAGGCGGAGGCGCCTCTAATCCCTGCCCAGACCTGGCAGTTCCCGCACTGGAGCTTCTAGAACCACAGCTTTTGCATCACTAAAATATTCCAAGATCTTTCTCTTCATCCAAGTCCTCATTTTTTCTTTTTCTTTTTTTTCTTAAAGAAAACTGCTTTACGCATTAATTATGAAAGTGATCGCGCTATTCAGGATTAAGACTTGGAGGGGATTTGGAAAAGAAAAGCAACAATCGAAAAGAAGAGCAGCGGCCAGCGCTTTGGAGGTTGCCTAATTGTTTGAAAGCGAGACGTCTGGGAAGATTTCGCGCTGGGTGTTTGGGTGAGAGCGGGACCTGGGCGGTGCGGGGTCGGCGGGGTGCGGGGCGCAGGTGCCCAGCCCGGGAGGAGGCGGCGCGCACGGGGAGGTGTGGAGGCGGGAGGAGCTGCCGGGACCGCGGAGGTCGGTGGAAAGAGGCAGCTGCGGGCACCCGGGCGGTGCTGACCCGGTGCGGGCGCGGGGCTGAGCGGACGCGGAACATACCGGTGCGGAGCGCGGGGCGGTCGCGGGGTGGGGCGCGGCGCGGGGCTCGCGGGTGCGGGGCGCAGGCCGGTCCGGGGTGGGGCGCGGCGCGGGGCGCAGGCCGGCGCGGGAAAGCAGCGCGGCGCGGCGCGGCGGGGCGGGGCGGTTATTGGCCCCGCGCGGGGAGAAGGGTCGCGCTCGGTGTCTCCTCCCGCCAGCTCCGGCTCGTCTTCTCCAAGCAGAACAACTTGGCGGACAGCGGAGCTCGCTCGTCATGGATGTTCCAGGTAACCCGACCCAACCTGCCCTCCGCGATCGGCGCGTTCACCGCATCCGTGCATCCGTTTCCACGAGGACGGTCGCGGGTCTGCGTCTGGGCGGGGAGAGCGGGAGAGCTGCTGGAAACCGTCCTGTTCAGTGGCTGAGGAGGGAGGCTGCCCGTGGAGAAACAACTTGTCTCTTCTTAGAAAGATTGTTTGGACAGCCGGAGGAGTTGTTCGGCGGCTGTGGGCGGCGAGCGGAGAGGTTTCTTTGCCCTTTTTTTTTTTTGGTTTCTCGACTGGATATTGAAATTATCTGCTTAGTTTAGTGGGGGAAGATGGGGCCCCATGGAAAGTGCGAACAGGCGCGTAAGTTGGCAGAAAGCGGCAGGGGCTGCCTCCCGGCTTGAGAGAAACCCCCGGAGTCTGGAAACAAAAGCTGCAGAGAAGCCGAGCTTGGGATTCCCACCGCCGGAAACCTCAGGTCCTGCGCCAGAGAGGGGGATGCGAGGGGCTTCTCCGGAGCGGCTCGCCGCGGACAGCCGGGACGTGGGAAGCGGTTGCTTGGTTTTAGGATGTCCCTGTCTTTGGGGTTTTTGTTTTTTTCTCCCGTCTTAATCTTATTATTCACCCTAAGGAGCTTCCTGGGCACTTGTTCTTTGGGTGGAAAACGGCTAAGATCTTGCGAAAATGGATTGCTTAAAAAAAAAAAAAAAAAACAAACACAAAACCAACTCTAGGTTGGAGAAATAGAGGATGGAAAGGCAAGCAGTGAAGAGAAAAAGGGTTCTTGGTGTGGCTTAAAAAAATGTTGCTGAAAATAGAGCGGTTAAGGCTCAGTGGATTTTTCCGTTGCCTGCGTGTTGGGTCCCGCTCTGCCATGGGCTGAATGGGCCGGGGGTGGCGCGGAGCGCGTCCCTGAGGGTCCCCGATCTTGTCATTATTGATGAGGCCCTGCGGCATGGCGAGCCCCGTCCCCGACCGCACCCCCGGCGCGCGCCCCTCCCCAGGAGCCTTCAGGGATGCCCAGGCCGGGGCGCCCGGCGTTTCTCGGGACCTGTTGTGCCAGTCGGGGAGGGGATAGCAGTGCAAGGGGCCCAGAGGGTGGCCTCCAGGGAGGGGCCCTGAGCGCCGCCGGAATGCTCCCCGCACCTCCTTCCAACGCAACTTCACCCCCGGTCTCGGGGCTTGGCTTCTCTGCCCTGACAGGTCCGCTGGCGATCTCCTTCTAAGGACCACCCTGGCCTTGACCATCAGAGCGGGGGACCGAGGCCACAGGAGGCTCGCCCCGGCCCCGCGCATTCGCGCGCGCCCTCCTGCTCTCCGCGCGCCCCCAGCCCGGAAGCTGGCGCCCGGCCGGGACCCCCGGGGGCCGCCGCTGACCATGCCCGGGCGCCGGGGGGCGCTGCGCGAGCCGGCCGGCTGCGGCTCGGGCCTGGGGGCGGCGCTGGCCCTGCTGCTGCTGCTGCTGCCCGCCGGCTGCCCGGTGCGGGCGCAGAACGACACGGAGCCTATCGTGCTGGAGGGCAAGTGCCTGGTGGTGTGCGACTCCAGCCCGTCTGCGGACGGCGCCGTCACCTCCTCGCTGGGCATCTCGGTGCGCTCCGGCAGCGCCAAGGTGGCCTTCTCCGCCACGCGGAGCACTAACCACGAGCCGTCCGAGATGAGCAACCGCACCATGACCATCTACTTTGACCAGGTCAGCGCGCGGGCCTGCCCTCGCCTCCCGCCGGGCGCGTGGCTGGGTGGCCGGCTTCCCAGACGCGGAGCTCCAGGCTCTCCCCTCCCCTCTGCCCTGCCTTTCTCCCTTCTCCCGTGAGCTCTCCTTTTCACACTGTCGCTGCTCAATAACTCGTCAGCTCAGTTGGCACTCGGATGACCGAGAGTCGTGTGGAGCTGGGCGTCCCGCTGAGCTAAGAGAGCTGACAGACATTTCCAAAAAGAAACCGGTTTTCGCTAGAGTTGGGGCCGTCCTTGTCGGGGGTGGGCTCCTGTCCCCCTCGCTGGCCACTTAGAGACTGAGTGCATTTAAACTCTCCTCGCTAACCCCGGGGGGGTTCTCCGAAGGTCTCAGCCCAGGCTCAGAGAAGTACCTACTGTTTATTTCGGAATGGATCCTAGAGAGAAAGCTTAACTTCAAGAGAAATAAGTGGGGAAGAGTGTGGGGAAATAGCACCCATGGTTGTACAGAAACAGAAGGAAACATGCTGCTAAGTCACTTCAGTCGTGTCCGACTCTGTGCGACCCCACAGACGGCAGCCCACCAGGCTCCCCCGTCCCTGGGATTCTCCAGGCAAGAACACTGGAGTGGGTTGCATTTCCTTCTCCAGTGCATGAAAGTGAAAAGTGAAAGTGAAGTCGCTCAGTCGCGTCCGACTCTAGCGACCCCATGGACTGCAGCCTACCAGGCTCCTCCGTCCATGGGATTTTCCAGGCAAGAGTACTGGAGTGGGGTGCCATCGCCTTCTCCAGAAGGAAACAGTGTGGTCATATAAATACGATATGTGGCAAATGCAGTATATACAACGTAACATATGAATACAGCAGGTCAATATCAAATTTGGTGGGGTATATAAAGAAAAAATGAAGAGCAATGAAGTTGCCTTAGCCAGCCAGCTCCCAGTCCCTTCAAAACAGAAGAATCCCTTATGTGATCAGGTCTTGGCAGTCCCTTCTCTGGGTCACTGCTGCCCAGGATTTAAAGGTCCTCACCTTCCCCTCTCTCCCTACTTTGGTTTCTGTTGTTTTTCAGAAACAAACAGGAAACATTAGAGTGGTTTCCAACTTTGTCTAATCATCCCATTCATTTGGCCACAACTCCTCCCTCCTGGAGTTCAGGCCTCACTGAGCACTTGTTTGAGTCCCTTTCTCTCTGTTAACCAGCTCGCTGACCTGGTGAGGACCCAACTGCACAGACCAACACCTCATTTTAGGCCAATGTCTTCATTTGCTTTAATCCTTGTTAAGGATTATGTATTTGAAATTTGGAGAGGTGTATACAAAGGGATGTCTCTCTTTAATCTGTTTTTTTTTTTAATGAGACATGCATGTATTTATTTTAATTATGTCCAAAAGCGACTGAACTGAACTGAAAGCAGACAATGAATTAGTTTCCACAGTGTTTTTATAATATATCGTCCTTTCATTTGGGTGTTAAGAAAACTCTGTGATGTACACGGCATAAGCAGTAGTAGAATTTTCATTTTATAGATGAGCCAACTATGACAGGGCAGATGAAATGATGTCATGCACCAGTTAGGGAGGAATTGAAACCGGCTTTTCTGGGGCTGGTGGGTGTTCGTTCCTCTACAGCAGGGCCTTGAATTTACCAGTTTCCTGAATTAGATGTGGAGGTGAGAGAGTTGAGGTCATTGAGTTGGGAGAAGCACCAAGGGCTTGGAGGAGGAGGCTTGATTCTTTGAGACTTGTAAGGCAGATGGGACACAGCCTCAGAGGGAGGAGGACTTGCATCTTGAAGCTCCCATCTTTAACAGCAGCGCCCGAGTGTCTCTGAGCCCTGCAGTCAAGGAGGGGCTCAAGTGTGCTCAGAGCTCCTTGAAGAAGTTGACGTGGCTTCTTCCCCAGCCCTCCCAGCCTTTCCAGTGGCGTGGTTCTGGGAGCCACGTGTGATCCATCTGTAATGAGTGTGTAGGAAATAACAGCCAAGGGTATGGTTCGAATTTGTTTTCTGAACAGATGACAGGGTCTCTAATCTAGGGTTCTGCTTTTGTTGCGAGCTGTGTGTTTTAAAAACTGAGACCACCAGGCGGGGCCATTTTATGATTTTAATTGGGTTGTGCATTTGTGGGTGAGGAGGGGTGGGGTCCAGACAGGGATGAACCTTGAACATCTGACAGGGAAATCTGTTCGTAAAGGGGGACCCTCTGCTCAAGTCACTCCCATCCATCTTTTATTGGAGAAATAGCATCTGGAGGGTCACGTGATTTCATGTCTCATGGCTCACTTTGTCATTGTTCTTGCACTTTGTGGAATTTGAGCTGAGGGTGTCAGGCTGCCTTTCTTTCCCCTCTCTGGGTGGTTACTGATGCTTCTGAGCGTGAGGTCACAGCCCAGCTTAGGGACTAGACACCTCACATGGAAGAAAGTGAGGGGAGATGGGCACAGCCAGTGTTTGGACTGTGGTTATTCACCCAGCAGCATTTATTGAACACCTACCTACTGTGTGCTGCCAGGGGCGGTGCCTGGGGCTGGGAGACAAAACCTCACACCATCCCTTCCCTCCAGAAGCACACAGAGCTCATTCCAAGCTTTATCTGATGGAATTTAACTGAGGTAATGGGCCTTTTGCTTCACCACCCTTTCTCTTCCCGCTCAGGACAGATCTCTGTTTTGGTCCAAGCTTCTCATTCAGGTCCCCAGAATCCCACAAACAGTCTCAGTTTACAGATCATCTACCTACCAGACTGTCTTTTGTGTTATCCTTCTGCCCCACCCCACAAGAGCCACCATGTGCAGCCATTGTTTTCAACACATAAATACACTACACTCTCCAGAGAGACAGCCTTCTGAAGTACCATCCATTAGAATCCTTTGGAAATCAATGCCTGCTGCAGGATGTTTAACTGGGGGCTGCCTGCTTCCTGGGGGTGGGGGGTACTGGGTCCCTGAGCACATGTTGCTGGAAGTCCTGCAGCTCTTAAAGGGACCGCTGGGGGTGGTCTGTTGAGTCTGATGGAAACACACACTGAGGAGGGGCTTGCTATGTGTCTGCCCTATTCCCTCTTCTTTTCCAGGTCTTAGTAAATATTGGCAACCATTTTGATCTCGCCTCCAGTATATTTGTAGCCCCGAGAAAAGGGATATATAGCTTCAGCTTTCACGTGGTCAAAGTGTACAACAGACAGACCATCCAGGTGGGTCACTTGGATAGCTGGACCCTCCTGACTTTGGACGAATAGTCATGCCCTCTGTGAGGTGGGGAGGGCCAGGGAGGGTGTCTGGCAGGATTCTGGGAACCAGGTCAGTCCTCTGGGTCAGCTCCCCCTGACACGCAGCTCCGTGACTGGGGTAGGGGGGGGTGAGATGAGAAGAAGCGGATGGGAGTGGGGTCCATTGCGGTCGGCTGAGCTCTGCCCTCTGCCTTGTAGGTCAGTCTAATGCAGAACGGCTACCCGGTGATCTCGGCGTTCGCCGGAGACCAGGACGTCACCAGAGAAGCTGCCAGCAACGGCGTCCTGCTGCTGATGGAGAGAGAGGATAAAGTCCACCTCAAACTGGAGAGGGGCAACCTCATGGGGGGCTGGAAGTACTCCACGTTCTCGGGCTTCTTGGTTTTCCCGCTATAAACACAGACCCTCCCCTGGACGGTGGGGACACGGCTGTCTGGACCCAGGTGCCCACCCTTCCCAACCCCCCGAACTTGCTGAAACAGGACAACTTGTTTCCATCCTCCTCCATCGGACTGTGGTGACAGAAGAGCGGCTTCCTTCGGAACCTCCAGCATTTTCTCTTAATATTGACCATTCCTTTGCGACCCGGCCCCTAATGAGTTTTAGACAACACGGTCGGTCTTAAGGAGAAATGAAATGATCGATCTGAGCAATTTGTACCTGTGATTGTAAAGTCAATACGGGATTTCATTGTTGGGACCATTGACTTTTCCTATGTTGTTTGTACGTGGTATTGTTGGCCCCGTGGGAGGGGTGCCGAGGACCCCGGGATGGATCGCAGGCTGCCGGCTGGGCTCAAAGCAAGAGCCCCTCCGCTCACCGCCACCCGACAGCCCTTGAAACGTGTTCTCTGTGTGTCTGTTCAGCCTTAAGAAAAAGAATGGCTTCACTTTCATGCTGTATTTCCCCCACCCCGGGTGGATGGGAGTGCTCGGGAGGGGGAAGGGGACATTGTATCAAGAAGTGCTTTATCCGGAGAAGCAAATTTTGCACGATTGGACTGCAGCTTTTGTTTTGTATTGTTTGTGTATGTGTGTGTGTGGGTTTTTCTTTCCCCCCTCCTCCCCAAGAAGCTTTACTTTTCTTCACACACATAGCTCCTCCTTCTCACCCTTGCTTTTATCTTTTGTGCCGGGGTGGGGAGAGAAAATGTGTGTTGGATTTCTGGAGGAGACCAAACAACACAAAACAAAACAAAAAAATAACTGTGTATTTTGGATGAGACCAAACCAAACGGAAGGTAGAGCAAAGTGAAAATGACAGGCGGACATTTCTGCTTCTTTAAAAGAGACTCTCTCAGAGGCACTTTTGGAAGTACCAACCTGGATTTTTTTTTTTTTTTTTTTTTACGTTTTGGAATACTTTTAAGAGACGAATGTTGCTGGGTGGCCTGAATCATGTCAGATGAGAACTGAAGCTGTGAGGACCAAGTTCCCAATCACGTGGTCTCTTTGCCGAGCGCAACTGGGTCTTCCTGGCAGCGTGTTTTTGCTCCTTTGGATTCACATCCGGGTGAGCGCACCACAGTCAGGTGCCTCAGCGTCAACCGGACCAGCCAGTTCTTACCCCTCAGGATCCTCTTCTGATCTGCCCGGGCAGAGGGTGTGGACACTCCCTGCGAGCGCCTGGTGGGGAAGCCGCGTGAAAATCGCAGTGGTTGAAGGTTATTGGCAGAGGCTCCCTAGAAGCAGTTTCCCAAATCCTCGTTGTTTGGCACCTGATACAACAATATTATTTAAACACAGCTGAGAGTTGACGGGTGCAGGATTCCTTCGCCAAGGAAATGGCACTGATCCCAAAGCAATCAAAGAAGAGACCTCAAACCGGATGTTAATTTGTCCTTTGTGTAACAATGTAACCAAAATATTGATGATAAAAAGTCATAATTTAAGATTCTGAATAAATGGGTTTGATGTCTGGCTTGCTCTCTCCCTCCAGCTCACCTCCCAACTCAAAATGCGTGTAAGGAAAGGCCAAGGTTCAGGAGCATGGGGAATCAAACCCATACTGTTTACACTTTAGAAAATACACAGAAGAAGACACACTAACATGTGTATCTTGCTGGGGTCCAGATGGATAGTGCCTCCTTAAATATCTATTTTTCACACAGAAAGGTTTAGGGGGAGGCATTAAGTGACAAGGGCTTCCCTGGTGGCTCAGATGGTAAAGAATCTGCCTGCAATGTAAGAGACCAAGGATCCATCCCTGGCTTGGGAAGATCCCCTGGAGAAGGAAATGGCAGCCCACTCCAGTAGTATTGCCTGGAGAATTTCATGGATGGAGGAGCCTGGCAGACTACAGTCCATGGGGTTGGAAAGAGTTGGAAACAACTGAGCGACTTAACAGTTTCAGTATCTAACAGTATTAGGTGAAAAAGACAGCATTAAAAAGATGTTATGGATATCAATCTGCTTCTATCACATTTAATCTTCGTGTAGTGCAAGGTCCAATCCAATATTTCAATCAGAGAGCACAGATACGCAAGAAACTCATTTGAAGATTGCATCAGTTGTTTGTAAGATGTGGATGAGGGTGGGATTCATTTTCAAATAAGAAATGCAATGGGGACTTTATACATGAAAAAATACAGTTGGGCTAGCCATAACTGAAGAAAGAATATAACAGGATGCAGAATTTGACTTGAATAAAAATGCTGTTACATTGTGTAAGGGGAAAAAAACAAAATACATCAACCAAAAAGCATTTGGGCTATTTTGGCTCTTTGAATAGAAGACATAATTCTGACCAGAGCATTGTTTATTAATGCTGGTAATATACACAGCAGGATGGTAGCAAAGATTTTCCTCTGTTTTCTTGCCCTCAGTTATTTAGTCCTCTTTCCTTCATTTCCTAACCTTCTGTTCAGTTTTAAACAACGAGCAGACAGCCCTCAGTAGGAGACAGCACGCTGCTACAGCACGTCGGAAACTGAAATATATACGAGTAGTTATTTTTATTGCTCACTAATTTGTAATAGACATTTCTTCATAGTTATAAATTTATTATAGGTTGTCATTTGGGTATACTGCCTAATAAATAAGTTATTAAATTGATCTATCTAAAAATAAGTATATTTCAGGAGTTGATTTTATATTAGAAAGGAAAGCTTTAGTGTTTTTTTTTTGTTGTTTGTTTTGTTTTTGAGATGGATGCCAAAAGCTACATTAGGAAGGAGCCAGGACATTAGAGTTTCTGAAGTTGTTGATCATCTGCTGCTCCTGCCAAGTTTCTGTTTGGCTGAGGAATGTTGAGGGACATGAAGTTCCTGTGTATAGTCTACAAAAACATAGGTCAGATCAAAATTTGAAATGTATCTTTAATTGGAAAAAAGGGATGTCTATAATATTTGCAGCGTGATTTGAGCCACCCCATCTCTGAGCTGGTTTTCCGATCTGGAGAGTGAAGTCATCACCTCTGCACGCTCTCCCCTTCCCCCAAGGTTATGTGAGGATCAGAAAGAAATGTCACAACCGCAGGGGACCATGATGGAAAGAGGTCTTAGACCGGAGGGAGGGTGTTTCTGGTAAGTCAGATTTTCCAACATGCAATTTATGAAAAATATATATAACACGAACACCCAACAGGAGGACACTTAAATATGAGACGTTTCCATATTCTCAAGAGCCTTTTAAAATTACAGCACTATATTGAAGTCTAATTTGATTTTTAAAAAGGATGACAATAGGAGCATATTAAAATCTATACATTTTCATATTAATTTCAGTTCTTATGTCATTTATCTTTTGTGGCTCAAGCCAAACTTTCTGTTCAAATATGTAGTCAATATTTTATACAAATATACAATTAACATTTTAACACAAGTAAAAAATGAAGTTCCAGTAGATTTTTGTAATATATATTCATGTATAATGAAATTATTTCCATTTTTAAAGGTTGTACTTACTGTAGGTGCCCAGAGTAAAGTGATACAAACATTGACTATTGGCACAAAAGCTCATGGGATCCTGTAGAGATTACATAGATTTACTTGTTTGGGAAAAAACAAATTTTTAAGCTAAATCTCGTTATTTCATGCATCAGAAGAGTTAGAAAACATATACAAAGCAAGCCAAATCTTTGACTGAATCCTTATTTTGTTTGTAATGTTTCCTTGAAAATCACCTTATCAAGGAAATCATTATCAATCCACACATATAGTAACTATTATATGTGGTTTGCCTGTAAATACATGAACATATACAGCTGATATTTAGTATAGTGATATAAAATAAGCTACATACATTGGCTACATTTTACTGGAATCTAGACATATGTGAGTGAAAATTTGATGAATCACTTTATACAAGCCAAACAAAAACATGGGTTGTTCCAGCATGCCTCCTGTACCAAAAAAGCTAAGAGTGTTCTGTCAATTTGTGACCCCGTAATTTTGCAGTCTTTTATAAGGAAATAAATATTGCAATAAGATAATGTTGCTGTAAATAAATAGTTAATGTTTATATTTCTACAGGGTAGGAAGCATATAACAATCTACTGCATAGATGCACTGGAATGAAAGGCTCTATTACATTATATTTTAGGTGGTGTAAATAAATTATGGAACTAGAAGCAAGTTACACTGAATCACTCTAAAGGCTTTACTGTGCACTCTGTGAAAACACTTGTAAAAAATGTGAAACTAGATTAACCATAGAACTATGATGAGTTTTTGTCCTTTTGCCTTGCTTATGTAGGAGTTTACTTGTCATTGGGACTTTATTTCTAAAGCTAGCACTTTGCTACTAAAAACGGGTATTACACACACTAAAATTTAAGATCAGAGCCTATAAATTCTCATGAGATTCTTAAAATTAATTTTCTTGACATTTAAGGAGCAAGCACTGAAGTGAGTTAAAATACAATTTCCACTTTGGTTTGATGGTTTTTCAATTTTTGATTCTTTTTTTTTTTTAATTGATAACACTCTGAAGACATTCACGGATGATGGTCACATGTCACCTGTCAAATCTGTTTATGTATTTGCCTAGATTTTTAAAGCATAATTTTCACAGATTGATTTCACCAAAAAGTATGTTTATTGCTTTTGCAATGGAAGGCTACAATTCACTCAATTTAGTTATTTTAACAGTCTATATGTTACACAGCTGTCCCTGATGTGGTTGGTAAGATTCAGCTTTCACCTACCCCTGAAAAAAAGAAAAAATAGTCTTCTCAAAATTCCTTTAAACCCAATGAATGTGATCTTTTGAAAAAATGGTATGTATATGTCTGTATAATAACATTATAGCAGAACATGAATTCGAAGTAAATGAGCTTTCCTTCCACTCCCAAACCCAGTAGGGTAACTTGAAATTTGTAAGGGCAGACGCCACGTGGTTTTACCTCCTACAGATAATAGGGGCTCTGTTTTATCTTCCTAAGTGGATTTTGCTGTGGGTTTCCATCACCAGAATCACTTCAGTGTCTATAGCATCATAAATCATCATCTTCATCAGCTCGCCCACATACACTCTTTGTGTAGGGTAAATGAGCTCCTTGACAGCTTAATTTGGAAAAGAAATCTTCATTCCCTTTTCTTAATGCCTACAGCAGGACTCCCCAGGGTCAGAATGCCGCTTTGCACTGGCCAATCGGAACAGGATGGAAGCTACTTATTAATGAGCCACTCCAGTCTTGCAACCTGACTAGCACTGCCTTTACATGGAATATTGTTCCTTCACATTCTTCAGGAACACCAATTTCTAAATTCATTTTAGGTGGTGGAGAAAAATTCCTTGCTGTTTAATGTTCACATATTTGATTGCAGGATTCGAGTATTTTGTCTAAGTATTATCTCATTCATTTGAAAATAATTATATCAATCACTTGAGCATCCCAGGTGACCCAGACGGTAAAGAATCCGCCTGTCAATTCAGGAGATCCAGGTCAATACCTGGGTGGGGAAGATGCCTTGGAGAAGGGAATGTCTACCCACTCCAGTATTCTTGCCTGGAGAATCCCATGGACAGAGGAGTCTGGCGGGCTGTGGTTCATGGGGTCGCAAAGAGTCGAACACAACTGAGTGACTAAGCACATGCGTATCAATCTGTTACTATTTCAAGTCCAGTGGGATACAGAGCATCCTCATATTTCCTTGGTTTTATATTATAAAGAGCATTTATTGTTATTCTAGTGCATTGTTGTTATAAAACTGACTCGAGAATAATGTCTAAAGTAGAACTGAAAAATTTGGGCAAATTCTCCTTATTACTAAAGGTCCTCATTTGCCATATTTTCACATGGATCTTGAAGATTCCTACCAGTTTTAAAATTAGCATTAGAATTAATATTTATCTCTGAATCACTAACTTTTTTTTTCACAGTTATATAACTGGGACTTCCCTGATGGCTCAACTGGTAAAGAATCTATCCGCAATGCGGGAGACCTGGGTTCGATCCCTGGGTCAGGAAGATCCCCTGGAGATGGGAAAGGCTACCCACTCCAATATTCTGGCCTGGAGAATCCCATGGACTGTATAGTCCATGGGGTCACAAAGAGTTGGGCACTATAGTCCTATATGATCTAGTCATATAACTACTAGATCATAAAAGTATCCTTCCAGAGAGAAGTTTATTACTGAACAACAAATTAAGTCATGACAGTGTGCTACTGTCTTTTTTCATGTTGCCAAGCATGACAAGATGTCACAGCATAGTTTTATTCTGGAATTGTAAGCTGTCAGTGGAAAAAGCAATTATATTACTTTTAAAAAAATGATTGATTCTTCTGGGAACAGGGTGTAGATATTTCTTTTTCATTCCAAAATATTTTCAGATCGCTGCCTAGGGGCCAGTGTGCTTAGACATAATGACAGAAAAATAAAGGCACAGTCAGGGTGTGCCAAGAGCTGCTAGCCTTCGTTGGAAATAGTGTTCACAACTAGCCTGAAGGAGAGCCAGTTAAACTGATGGTGAGGGGGCGGGCTGGGGTGGGCTTGAGAGGGACCTTGGAAATGGGAATACGTATTTACTAAAGTTAATAACGTAATTTACATTTTTCACACATTAAGCAGAGAATGTGAGTTTGGCATGGACACTGAATACTAAGCATCAGTTGAGGTCCCAGCCACTACCTTGCCTCCCTGGGTGAACGTAGTTGGATATTTGGCCAACTGATGGCAGTCTAGCGCTCATGAACTAACCTTGGAGGTATTAAAGTGGCACAGACCAGATGCAAGAAATTTCCATTGTCTTAACACATGAAGATGAAATTTGCATAGCCCTTTGTACAGTTATATTTCTGCTTTCCTCACGTAGAGAGTTTATTGGGGAACTGGCATGCAAGGATGACTCAGATTCTCAGAAGACAGAGCTAAAGCAGGATATGAGCGAGGCATGATGTGAAGTCCTTCTTAAGCAGACTGGATGGGGGCCCTAGTGCTCTGGCATGTTTGCAAGATACTAACTTAATGAATAAAGATCTAACAAGAAGAAACAAAAGATAAATGTAAGACCAAATGGCACTGGCGAAAACATAGGATTCTGTACGTTTTATTTCTACAAACAGACACATAAGTGTGTTCCTGTGTGTGTGAAGATTGAAATATTTATAGTTCAGACTTCCCTGCTATCAGAATGCCTTCCCAGTGCCTCTGGCTATGCCATCCATGAAAACTCACTTCCATATAAGAGGAAGGTGATGCACTCGGATACCTCTGGGTTCGTAAAGTCATTTCTACTAACTTCTTACCTCAATCACTTGGTCTGTATTTCCTACTTTATTTCTTGTATTCAATCTTTCGAATCTATTTCACCAGAAGGTAGAAATTACATCTGGTCTCCCTGACAGACAGAGATTGAGAACTGTTGAGAATAATTAAGCCATCTGGTGCTATAAATCCAACAGAAAGTTATGATCAGTGGATCATGGCCTAATCTGCTTTTCATCCATTGCATCTAAATTACCTTGGCACACAAGAATGATGAGGAGCTGGATTTTTAAAGGAAATGGCTACATCTTCCCCAGTCATTAGCAGGCAAAGGCATGCAGGCATCAGACTGTGATAATTAGAGACCTATTTTCCCCTCAGGCCTACTGCTTTCAATACTTCATTTTTTCTTTAAAAAGAGTCTCAAAATGTACTGCACCAAACAGTAAATGTCATGTAGTTTTTACTTAAGATTCTTACCTATACCTAAGTATGTTTATGAGAAGAAATTATTTACTAAAATAAACTTTTTATCTTAATGGAAACTTGAAAGGAACCTAAATGTATTTTGTTATATTATCCTGCAAAATTGCAGAAACATTTGTTTCAGGAAAAACTCCCCAATAGATGGTGCTGCTGCTGTGATCTGAAACACTGAATAATTAGTATGCAAAAAAGCTCCAGAGAGAGGCCTCTGGGAATTCCCTTACATCAAGTTATGGAAAGATAAAAATGTGGCTTTATTTGTGCTAAATGCCCATCGACATAATGGTGTAGTGTGAAAACTTCAAAAAGATTCCTTGGTGTTTTGAGGTCAAGAAAATACTTCTGAGGTCCATTGTTCATGTCTCAAATGTCTTTGGAACATAACCACAACAAAATTGAGTGATACAAGAGGATGAGCGGATGGCCTTCCAAGTTTCTTTCCCCATCATGTTTCAAGGGTCTATTAGTTACATATATGATATGAAGATTATAATACAAATGAAAAAATGGAGTCCTTCTTTCAGATTTAAGGGAAAAACTGCAGACACTGTTTTGGCAGAATGACGTCCCCACTGCTTTAGTGATAATCCTTAGTGCTAACTCTTTGCACGTGTGAGGCACTGTGCTGCGTACTCTGCGATTATCTTTCCATTTCATCATTATGATAACCCTACAAAGTAGACACTCTTATTACCATTTTAGAGATGATGAGAATATCATTTAAAGCAATTAGATGACGTGGTCAAGGTCTCATAGCAAATGAATCGCAGAGGCAGGATTTCAATCTTGAACTTTCTGACTTCATAACCTATTCTCTAAACTTTGAATTTATTATGCATTTCAGGATGAGAGCTAAAGTGTGAAAATCAATTTGTTAAATAAGAACTCTATGTATACCATGATTAATCCTAAGTGTTTGCATCACAGTTATTTCAGTAAAATGCATTGGTTTTTTAAAAAAGACAATTTAGATTTGCACTCTGCAAAAAATGGCTTTATTTTAATCATAAGGAAATATTGCAACAGCTTCTATAAATGGACTGATTCTTATATCAGAAATACCCAAGTTTGGACTCTTGTGATGTTGAGTCATCATTTCCAGGCAGAAAATGATAATGGAAACATTTTTTTTTTCCTTTTTCTTGTCAGAACACTTTGTAAAGATCAACACAAAACACTCAGACATATAAATACAAATGGCTCATTTTCCCACAAGATTGTATATTTTATAAAGGACACAGGTCACTCTCTCAGGAATTGTAGAGTAAAAAGTGAGAAATCAAGCACAAGAAGAAAATAAGCCATACTCATATTGAGCTATTGGCTCTAAAGTTGTTTATGGGGTTTAAGCTTAACCTCTGGCTGAAGAAATCTCTTAGAACCTGAAGTCAGGGAGTTCCTTAGGGTTTTAGATCTCTTGCCTGGAAAGCATAATTAGCAAAGTTAAAACTAATTAGACAAACTTAAGGGAGATTTTTAGAAATGGTTTACCATCCATTTGGTTGGATTGAATGCATTTGCTGTATTCTAATGGGGGCTTCCATGGCGGCTCAGCAGTAAAGAATCCACCTGCTAAGGCAGGAGACACAGGTTTGATCCCTGGATGGGGAAGATCCCCTGGAGGAGGAAATGGCAACCCACTACAGAATTCTTGCCTGGAGAATCCCATGGACAGAGGAACCCGGTGGGCTGCAGTCCATGGGGTCAAAGAGTTGGACACTACTGAGCGACTAAGCCACCACCACCTGGATTATAGGGTTCCCAGCCCTACAGATGAGTAAGGAAGGCCACCTTTTGGCAGGCCCAGGAAATTCAGGCTACCTTGGGGACCTCAAGAAGAGAGGAATTCATCTAAATCTATGAACCCTGCAAGAGAAGCCAGATGGTGAGGTCTTGAGTAAGTGTGTTAGCCAAGAGAGGCTTTGAAAAGTCTCATCTGTGATGCCTTATGCAAAGTACCAGCAAAGCAAACTTAAAAATCCTATGAGGTCAGTTACCATACTTGCTGCACTTACGTAAAAAAATCATGCTAGGGTTAATGATGCCTGGTTTACTTTATTAACTTTGGTTATCTCTGTCCAAAAAGAGGGATGACTACAGAGAATGGAGGAAGGACTTGGTGACTCATGGTGAGAGGTTTTGTATTTGGATGACAAGCAAAATAATGGTATCTGGGACAGGATTTGGGGAATCAGGAATGCAGTGTGATTTATACCACTGTAAAATGTATTATTTTAAATGAAATCTTATGCACTTCAGATGTATTTAAGTGCCAATTTGTAAAAAGAGGCATCTCTAATAAGTGAAAAATTCACTTTATAATGTAACTCAGGGAATTAAGGATGGAGCGCTTTATTTTTTTTCTCCATGAAGCATTCCAAATGAACAAATGTCATCTGTCAAGACTGGTTCATTTTAAATTAATATGTACGGTTAGTGGGTGTTGTTATTTTGCATGTAACAGAACAGTCCTTTAGATCCAAAACATAAAGCTGAGTCTGTTGCAATGATGATTTAATATTCCTTCTCAAATCTAGTTTGGTGCTTGATTCGCAGATATATGGTGCTAATTGTGATCCCTGATCTTGGAACTAGGAAATG
This sequence comes from Bubalus bubalis, assembly GCF_019923935.1. Lineage (NCBI taxonomy): Eukaryota > Metazoa > Chordata > Mammalia > Artiodactyla > Bovidae > Bubalus > Bubalus bubalis. The sequence goes on along the minus strand of NC_059178.1, from coordinate 56,590,939 downwards.
ATAAATATCATGCCATATATTTCCAGGAAATCCCCAAGAACAGATGGACACATGTGGAGAGCATAGTTAATTTTCAACACTGAAACATTTTTTATATCTTAACTGTAATGGTTATGTTGTAGTTTTCATCTGTGTTTTTCAGATTCTAAAGCTGCTTCAGACTTTACCACAAAGGTGTTAAAAACAAAGTGTTAACTGGAAAGTTTGTGGTTGTTTTTTTTTTTTTTTTTTTTGGCTTCGTTGACTTTTATATTGAAATTCAGAAGGAAATCAATATCACTAATGAAAATGACTAGCATTGAATGAAAGCTAACCATGTACCAGGTGCCATTCTAAATGTTTAAGCCACATTGCCCAGTGTTTTAAGCCAGGTACCCTCACTTTCTGGAGGCTATTGCAGAGGAAAACCAGATCACGGAGCTTAGTCAGCTTGTTGCTGGTTCCACTGCTGGTCATTCTGGCCAAGGTTTGAGTCCACACAGACTGGATTGGGATCCATACAGTTAGGGTTAGCATTATGGCATCATTCCCTGTTAGGAGCTAGCCTCAGAAAATGTCAATAAGAGCTGAGAGCTTCTTTCTCTAATTGCCTCTTGTGGTCAGATGCCTATGTTGCAAAAGTTTTCCTTTTCACTCCATATATCAATTATGTATTACTTTTGGAAGTTAAATATATCTGAAATTAAAATTAATTTATACATTTAATAATACTTTTTGGCCAAGTATAACATGCCAAATTAAATCCCAGCACTGAAGTGCTTATTTGGATGACTTAATATATTTGCCAACCAGACTCAGATCCAGACTCAGACTTTGCTTTTATTCCAAAAGCAAAACAATAGTAGCCCTGGAGATGCTACATAGGGCAAGGATAAAGGGGAACTTTGGCCACCTGATGCGAAGAGCTGACTCATTGGAAAAGAACCTGATGCTGGGGAAGACTGAGGGCAGGAGGAGTAGGGAGCAGCAGAGGATGAGATGGTTGGATGGCATCACTGACTCAATGGACATGAGTTTGAGCTGAGTCCAGGAGATGGGGAAGGACAGGGAAGCCTGTTATGCTGCCATGCATGGAGTCACAAAGAGTCGAACATGACTTAGAGACTGAACAGCAACAAGAAAGGAGAAATATACTGGAAACTAAGTAAACTTTTTAGTGTGTGTGACCCAGCAGGTGTGACTTTATAGACAGCGGTAACCAGATTAAACAAGAGTAACCAGACCAGATGGGAAAGACATTTCAAGTGCTTGGTCAAGAAAAAGGTCATGCATTTCTCAAGTAATGAATGTTAGTGCTTCTCTGACTCTTACTTGTATTCATACCATGCCAATTGGATCTTCATTTTTATCACTATTTTATCATTCTGGAAAAGTCTTCAAATTCAAGGTGTGGCACTGAGAACTGCCATTCTCCTTGTTTTGAGAAAGTGGCTCATTTTATTCATGAACCTGATACAGCCTTACATAACAGCAACTAGGTTTTTGGTTAACTTCACAGCATGCTTAGACCTGTTAGCTCAAAAGCCTGCAAACTTCAAATTTGCATCTTTACATGTTAAATTGTTTTCAAACCAGCCTAAATGAGCAATTTTTTCACCACTCTGGGCCTATTTGTATGTCCTATGAATGCCCCAGCTTTTGCTGGTGTTGATAAGACAATCTCGCGTGGTTATAGGACCCAAGCAGCTACTGTCCTTCAGAGCTTTCCAAGCAGAAACTCCCTGCTGTGCTGCAAGGACACCTTGACTGAAGCCCAGTCTCTGAGCCCTGGCTCCCCAGAGGTTCCCTTGCCCACCCCCTTCCATCTCTGGAAGGTGCCCCTCTGGCTATAAGCCTCTGCACAGGCTTGTGCTAAGAGGGACTTCCCCCTCTCTTGAAATCCGATTGTTGATGTTGCTATTTAGTCACTAAGTCGCATCCAACTCGTTTGCAACCCTATGGACTGTAGCCTGCCAGGATTCTCTGTCCATGGGTTTTTCCAGGCAAGAAAGCTGGAGTGGATTACCATTTCCTTCTTCAGAGGATCTTCCTGATCTAGGGGTTAAAGCTGGGTCTCTTGCATTGGGAAGCAGATTCTTCACCACTGAGCCACCTGGGAAGCCCTGAAACCTGATTGCTGCTGCTGCTGCTGCTAAGTCCCTTCAGTCGTGTCAGACTCTGTGTGACCCCATAGACAGCAGTCCACCAGGCTCCCCCATCCCTGGGATTCTCCAGGCAAGAACACTGGACTGGGTTGCCATTTCCTTCTCCAATGCATGAAAGTGAAAAGTGAAAGTGAAGTCGCTCAGTCCTATCCAACTCTTAGCAACCCCATGGACTGCAGCCCACCAGGCTCCTCTGTCCATGGGAGTTTCCAGGCAAGGAGAAACCTGATTACATACCACCTAATAAACTTGTGTGTTACTGCATCTCTTGGTCATGTCTTCTCCTTTGTCAGCCTCCAAAGGCCTCTCCTTCCCCATCGTGGCTCAAGTCCTAAAGATGGGGGTCACTTGGGCAGGAGTAACTCTCTATGCTTCTTGGGTTCTGCCAAACTGCTATCAAGAGTCCAAGTTATGATTAATTGTCAGGATGTTTTTATTTATCTTAAATTTAATTTGAAAAATTTCTTGGAGTAACTGGTAAACTGGGACAACAAATCTTTTCATCACCAGATCTCTGGAAGTCCACTTGAAAATAAGTTCCTCCCACCTCTCTTTTAAAAAAAGAAAAAACAAACAACTAATGTGGGTAAGAAGGAAGCTCATGGGTAAGATATCACTGAGTCTCTCTGCTCACCACACAACAGGCTCATGAATCTGAGACATGAAGTGGTTGAGGCAAGGAATACAGCTTTACTCAGAGAGCCCGCTGACTGATAAGATGACAGAAAAATTTCTCAAAATAACCATCTTCCCAGAGTCTGGATGCCAGGTTCTTTTGTAGATCAGAGATTGGATGGGGGGGGGATGTTGAGGAAACAAAGTAAAAAGACCATTAATCTTGCAGCTATCTCCTATACTGGCAAGCCTTAGGCAGGAGGATGTGTTAATTTCTTCCTTCCTGCAATCCACAGGTGGACAGGGTTCTAAACAAAAGCACTTTAGCTTAATAGGCAGAGGAGCAGGATTCTCTGAGGCAGGTCTTTATGTATGATTACAATAACAACAGCGATAGAAAACAAGTCAAAGAAACAGTTCAAACATGCAGTCAGAATTGACTTCTCCCTGCAACGAGATGTCCTGCAGACCACCTCTGGGCCAAAATGGCAGATCCGTGGGTCCAGATCCAGATGCCCAGGCTTGCGGTGGTTCTTACCCTGTCATGTTGCTCACCATCAGAACAATTCACGGTGTTTTGCTAGAAGCATTTAAGCCATTTATTGGATAATCACCTCTGTGGATAAAAAGGACACATACAATGCATTTCAGTGATCTCCAGAGACATCTATTACATTTGGGAGTTGCAATCTCTTTTTGAATTGATGTTAGCCACTTTGTTAAAAAGCAAATTCCTTGCAAATAACACTTACCCTTTTGATAATGTCAATTAACCGGGGATGCAAAAAAACCTCCGGATTTTTAAGTATCCATTTCTAGATCAGTTAAATGAGATCAGGAGTCAGGAGGACAGTCCACAGTATAATAGCAAAAAAAAGATCCATGTTAAATGGCAAATGTGCAGGTTTGCAGGCAATTATGAGACCAAACATACGGCATCTATATGCATTAGATGACTCTCATTGGACTTGTTTTAGATGTACAGTGCCCAAATGCCCACGTTATTTACTACAACCTGCTCAGCAACTGAGGGTAATTTTAGCAAGTAATAATTCTGAAATACTTTCTTCCCTATATTCCTTATCTTGCTTTATAAGAAATCTGTCCTGATTTTCTAAAATGCATTTAACACTTAGGTAGGTAAGCCTCAGTATCATGAGGTGTTAATGACTCACCTAATTAAATGATAGATCAGGGCCCTGGGCCCTGTTTTTCCATAAAGAAATCTCTTTTTTTAAACACGGCTTTACTTTTTTGCAGATTTGCAAAAAACAGGAGCAAACAATACTCTAGCAACAAATGTAGCAATTTATTATGTGTGAATGATATGCTGGATTCTATATCAGTGGCTCCATGTGTGTTATTTCTAATGACAGGATATCTTGGAATAAATTGAAGTATGATTTTATGTATTTGAGGAGTTTGGAATTAATAAAGGACACATTGGATGATATATGACATCAAAGCGTGAATCTTGTAAATTATGACTTCAGTGACCAATCATTAGTAATTTGTATTACTATGGGGAAGATTAAAAAACTCATTGGAACCACCCACTTGTAAGCACCTTCAGTTATATATGTATGAGTATATATTTCAATTGTCATTGCATGAACTGCAAATTTATTCTCAATATGGAAAGCACAAGGGAACATATTCTACTTAATCTCTATAGAATATACTCTTATTTTGTCCTTTTTAAAAAAAGCTATAGATTTGCCCTGACTGAACAAAGAAAGAAAAAGGGAATATTTTAGTTCGTAGTTACTTAGTGTATGATTTGACATTAGTATTATTTAAAAGTATGTTTGCTAACTGTTAAAAAAATATGTGAACCGATGACTTTTCTCTATGTAAAAGTTAATTTATTTAACTGTTTGACCTTGACATCATCAGTTTTTATGACATTTGATACAGTTATAAACCAAGGCATCAATTTTTAACTAAAATAATACATTGTAAATTGAGCCATGATGTGTATCCTGAGGCACTACAAAAATATGAAGGGTGTCCATCCAAAATATTCTCTGATTCAGATAATATGTGTAATGTGTGTATTTTAGGGGATGATCACTTAAAATTTTCTACCACTTAGTTTCTAAATGTAGAGTGTGTTGATCACAATAATTTATGAATCAAAAGACTGTGGCCATGCCGTTTTATTGTATTTATTTATTTATTGCCTTTCAATATTAAAGTGTAAACTACTAACTTTCTCTGATTTTCACTAAACCAGTAATTTGGTAATTTGTTTAACCAAATCTTTTTGCCATAGGAAACAGAATTAAACTGTAGTCAGCTTCAATTTCCCTTTTTTATGTATGATGATTCAGTAAAGTTTCACTTGAAAAGACACTATTATACTTAGTATATGTGATGGCACTGAAGCACACTTAACTTTAGCCAAAAACTTAGCCAATTATTATATATAATATTTTATATGTATCACATCATTGAACCTTCATATTAGATGAGGAGATGAGAAAAAGGGAAATAATCAATTACTGACCTCTGAGGCTATAATAGAAAAAAATGTGGACATGCAATTTTTTAGTGCATTTGAGAAAGGAGTGGGAAGTAATGGGGCAAAAAAAAAACCAGATAATAAAATTGCCCCAAGTTCTGTCCGGGCAGAATCCTGGAAGAAAATGATAGCATGATTAGGCTAAAATTCCTCCATTTATCTTAACATTTCTGCTAATGCATTGTTTAGAATTTTGATGGATAAAGAGCAGATGGGAGCAATTTGAGGCTTTGGTTGTCCCTGCCTCTCTGCATTTATTGCAGCCCATGGGTGAAAGAAAGATCAACAGGAATCACATGGAAAATGTCCTGATCCCAACGCTGTCAAAAAGAAAGCACGTGATGTAAAGGAACACCTTTAATGGAAGTGTATACAGCTCTGCAGCTGCTAAGTCGCTTCAGTCGTGTCCGACTCTGTTCGACCCCAAGGTTGTTAAAGGCATCAGCACAGGTAATGAAGACAGAGACTTTACCTTTTTAAAATGGAACAAAAGCACAGAAGAGAGTCAGATGAAAAGGCAAGCCAGTGCCCAATCTGAGAAGGATGACCAGTGAGTGTGGGTGGGACTGACAAAGAGGTCAATGCGGTCTGAAGAAGTTTATCAGCACTTTATACAAGCAATATTTTCTGTCCTTTCTCCCAGGTAAAGCCATCATTATTTTAGGAGAGAAAAAAGAAAAGCAAGGTGAAACCTGGAAATGGTGGCATGGAAATGGTTTTGATGTTGCAATATTATTTGATTTTCTTTCCCTTAGGAAAGGGCAGTGAGCTTATCTTCTAAAAATCCGAGCTTCCTGCTGAGAAGACCTTCAAAGAAAAAGAAAGAAAGGAGAGAGAGCAGAAAACAACACAAAACAAAAAGATAAATCGGGACCTCCCTGGTGGTCCATTGGGTAGGAATCCACCTGCCTGTGCAGAGGACGTGGGTTCGATCCCTGGTCCTGGAAGATTCCACATGCCACAGGGCAACCAAGTAAGCCTGTGAGCCACAACTACTCAACCCACGAATCACAGCTACTGAGCCTGTGTGGTGCAAGTACTGAAGCTGGTGCATTTGGAACCTGTATTCTCTGCAACAAGAGAAGCCATCACAAAGAGAAGTTCATGAACCACAACTAGAGAACTAGAGAGTAGCCCCTGCTCCCTGCAGCTGGAGAAAGCCAGAAAGCAGCAATGAAGACCCAGCGCAACCAACAATGAAATTAATTCATTAATAATTTTAAAAAAGACCCATCAAACTAGAATCAAATGGGTGAAGGGGTCACTGGAGTAAACACATCATCTCAGATCACTTGCTACTTTTCAGCCCTTCCCAGCTTCACTGTGCAACTGTGTCCTGGCTCAGGACCCAGCAGGACAGCACATGGCTTACTCAGGAGAGGGGCCAAGGACGGGTCAGGGGTGTGCTGAAGGAGGACCTTCCAAGATCTCCATCTAGCATTCATCTTCATATGATCCAATAGTGTTTATTAGCCAAGTGAAGTGAAGTGAAGTGAAAGTTGCTCAATCATGTCCAACTCTATGATCCCATAGATTGTAGCCCACCAGGCTCCTCTGTCTATGGAATTCTCCAGGCAAGAATACTGGAGTAGGTAGACATTCCCTTCTCCAGGGGATCTTCCCAACCCAGGGATGGAACCCAGGTCTCCCGCATTTCAGGTGGATTCTTTACCAGCTGAGCTACCAGAGAAGCCCGTTATAGCCAAGGAATTCCTTAAAGTAATCATAGCTCTTTTAAGAAATTCAAGGAGAAAGCAAAGGATGTGTAAAACTCTACAAAGAAAACAAACTCAAAACTGGAGAAAACAGAGCAAGAAACTCTGTTTTTCCTTTTTTTTTTTTTTTTTACATTTTTCTATATAATTTCTTTTCACTTGTATCCTGAGCATGTTTTCTAACAGAGAGATTTCCAGGCATGTGTGCTCACACACACATGCGCACACAGGACTTAGGGAATTAGATCATAAGTGCATTCATATATCATTTAAATAGGACATATGTCAAAACAAGATAAGCTGCCATAGCCGGGAATTATCTGTGGATATTCTGAACTGAACAACTGAGGACTTTGAGGAATTTTCAAACTTTATTCATCGGTATCATCTTAGAAGGAAGGGCACGCAATTAGCCACTCAGGGATTTTAGAAAAGGGGACTTATATATACCAAAATGGCTACTCTGTGAGATGAACTGTGTAATTTTAAAATGAATTGGAAAAATACTGGTTGACATCATCATTACAGGATATACTACACAGGGAAGAGAAAGTAGATTATGGTAGGGTGGCATGATTTAGACCTCCAGGAGAGATTGTACTATGTACATTTAAAAAAAAAGTCAAAACTTTGATTTTAAATACATTACATTCAAATTTGGGGCAGTATTCTTTTCTTTCCCTATTTTTCTCTTCAGCCAGTCATAATTTTGGGCAATTTTATTCAGTAACTTTATTTTGGATCCTAGTTCACTCTTGACAATTGACTTTCTCTTTGTGTCTGTCTATACACTTCAATAATATGATCTGCTGCTGCTAAGTCACTTCAGTCGTGTCCAACTCTGTGTGACCCCATAGACATCAGCCCACCAGGCTCTCCTGCCCCTGGGATTCTCCAGGCAAGAACACTGGAGTGGGTTGCCATTTCCTTCTCCAATGCATGAAAGTGAAAAAGTGAAAGTGAAGACGCTCAGTCGTGTCCGACTCTTAGCGACCCCATGGACTGCAGCCCACCAGGCTCCTCCATCCATGGGATTTTCCAGGCAAGAGTGCTGGAGTGGGGTGCCATTGCCTTCTCCAATGATATGATCAGTGACTCATAACTTTATAGAAGAGTGTTTATTGTCCTAGTGATTTAAACAAATTTGGAATATTTTTCACTGAAAAAATTTGTCTTTTAATATGACAAGAGATTTGAAAGCTTTCATAAGAGCTAATTTAGGATATGATATAATCTAAGACAAGAAGAAATAGACCTAACAGAAGTCTTCAATAATACAGTATCATGTATTAAAGGTATAGTGTTCTCATTTGAGGGGCTTCCCAGGTGGTGCTAGTGGTAAAGAATCTGCCTGCAGAAGCAGGAGACATAAGAGACATGAGTTTGATCCCTGGGTCAGGAAGATTCCCCTGGAGGAGGGCATGGCAATCTACTTCAGGGTTCTTGCCTGGAAAATTCCATGGACAGAGGAGCCTGGCAGGCCACAGTCCATGGAGTTGCAAACAGTCAGACTGGACTGAAGCAACTTATTGTTTTCATTTGAAAGCTGAGAGAGAGAGAGAGAATGTGAGAGAGGGAGAGAGGCTGGTTGATAAAGACAACGAAGAAATTACAGGATCACCTTACCACTAAAAGGCTACTAATGATGTTTTGTTAAAATATTTTATCAAATATGCCACCCTGAACCTAACTCCATTGACTGTTGGAATGCTAACTTTAGGTGACATTGTGGTGCTTTTCAATTAGGTCCTGAAACTACACCATTACCCAGCAGTGCTCATTGTTCATTCATCACATTCTTAGGAACCAAAGAGCTACACCGGCATGAACACTGGCATCTGGAAGGATCGTTATGACCTGCTTTATCTCATGTGGGTGATACACTCTAATTTTAAATATATCTGTCCTTTCAGGCTGCAGAAATTCACAGATGATATGCCAAAGATTTAATCCCCCCCCCATTGTATAAATTTCCTCATGCTTTCTTAATGCTTTTTTCTGCTGTGGAGGAAAACAGATTTTCATGTAGAATGTAAAGTGATGTATGATGTGATGTAGGAACATGTGGAAATGGTGGAGTAGCATGTGAAGCCTGGGTTTCTAAGCTCAAGCACTTGATCCATCACACACTGATATTCTGCATGTGGGCAGTTATTCCAACCTCACTACACTTCCTTTATTAGTGAAGAGTGTTAATATACTATTTACTGCACAGTGTGTAGTGATCAAATAGAGATGAATAGTAAATAAAATATTTACAAAATTATGGCTTTATAAACAAGCATCACACAAACACTTGTTATTTCATGGACAAACTGAGGGAAAACTTCTGTTATTGATTGCCAGCCCAGGGTACCAGATTTCTGACTTTCTCTTTTTCAGCAAGTCCATCTTTATCCACTTCTACCTCAATCACTTACTTCATGGTGACCTAACACTGCTCCATTTGAGAGCAGTCTTGAAACTCTGAAATTCCCCCTTTAATGCCAATTTTCAGCTCCTTTTTACACCGTCCATTCCCTTTGCCTTTTGTTCTCCTCGTGATCTGAAGTTTCTCTGAGTTGATCCTCAGTGCCTGTTCTCATTTTCTAGCTTCTTCTGCCCCTCTGTACATCCATGCCTTTGGTTCTTGCATGGGCTCTGCTACAATTTCTGTCTTGCTAATTATTGGCCCTGAGTAACTGTACTCTTCATACTCTGTTCCCATTTTATTCATCACTGAATGCAACCACCATCACCACTGACGTCTGAATGGGATGCTACAATTTGTAGAATTCTTTTGCACAGGCATGAAATACGCACACAGAGCTGGTTTCATCTCTACAATAGAAATCACACAGCACATTTATTTTCCTCAACAGGTAAATCTCTGAGAATTTTAAGTACCTTGAAGAAATTCACAGAGCTGATAAGCAATGCATCCAGAATTTAAGCAGAAGTCTTCTTACTGAGTTCCAATGCTCTACGACTTTATGTTGGTGAGGTGATGGAATTGGGGAGGATTCGCATGAATTAATCTCTACGAACCTCAACTGGGCTGTTGTACAGTTTCTATGTATTATTTCCCAAGTTGCGGATCTAAACCTCAAAACCTTGAATGCATAATCTCATTCCAGTTTCACTCCATGGTTGACCTAACTTCTGTCTTTCTCCTTAGATCAAGCAAATTCAAAGAATCAATTACCATCTTGTAATTGAAAGCGTCACTTCATCTTCATCCTTTCCCATATTTGCTCTTCTCTGGATCTTAATCTGTCTATAACTCTCTTCTCCATCTGTTCCTAACATCAGTTTCTCCAAGAATTCTTCTCTTACCTCTTTTGATGGAACCTCAGTCTTCAGCTCATTAATTTATTGTTCTTTTTTTCAAGTACATACTCACACTTTATAGACTCTGCCTCTTAACCTGGTGCTCATCCTCACAAGACCCTTCAAGGTGCTCTCTCATCACAGCTGGTTCCTCTCCTCTGCCCCTGGTTTCTCAAAGAACAAACTCAATATCTTCCCTACAAAATAAATACCATTCTATTTACCTGAATCAGAAGGTGACACCACCATTCATCCATGTAACTCCTTTATATTGGGAAGAACGTTTACTCATCTTTGTGTTACTTGGAGGATTAAGCACTGTGCCAAAAACAAAGTAAATGGTAAACAAAGTTTTTAACTTGAAATTTCTAATTTTGAGTTTATAATTGTTTTGACATTAAGGTTCAAACATATTTTGGAATACTTGCACAAAACATTTTAAAGATGTGGTAATTAACATAACTTCTAACTAAGCATATACGTTTGTTGTAACTTTTCTTCATACTCTTAGAGCTTCCTAATGTTCCTCAGTGTTCCGATATAGGTTCCAGAGCCATCGATAATTGCTATCTACAGGTTTAACTGCAGTCTGTGGGGTTGCAAAGAGTTGGAAATGACTGAGCGACTGAACTGAACTGAACAGGTTTAACTATTAGTTTGCTTTTATTATGTTCAGGTATGTTCCTTCTATTCCTGCTTTCTGGAGGGTTTTTATAAACCTCCATCATAAATGGATGTTGAATTTTGTCAAAGGCTTTCTCTGCATCTATTGAGATAATCATATAGTTTTTATTTTTCAATTTGTTAATGTGGTGTATTATGTTGATTGATTTCTGGATATTGAAGAATCCTTGCATCCCTGGGATAAACCCCACTTGGTCATGCTATATTATTTTTTTAATATGTTTTTGGATTCTGTTTGATAGAATTTTGTTAAGGATTTTTGCATCTATGTTCATCAGTGATATTGGCCTGTAGTTTTCTTTATTTGTGGCATCTTTGTCAGGTTTTGGTATTAGGGTGATGGTGGCCTCATAGAATGAGTTTGGAAGTTTACCTTCCTCTGCAATTTTCTGGAAGAGTTTGAGTAGGATAGGTGTTAGCTCTTCTCTAAATTTTTGGCAGAATTCAGCTGTGAAGCTGTCTAGTCCTGGGCTTTTGTTTGCTGAAAGATTTGTGATTACAGTTTAAATTTCCATGCTTATGATGGATCTGTTAAGATTTTCCATTTCTTCCTGGTTCAGTTCTGGAAAATTTTACTTTTTTAAGAATTTGTCCATTTCTTTCAAGTTATCCATTTTATTGGCATATAATTGTTGATAGTAGTCTCTTATGATCCTTTGTATTTCTGTGTTGTCTGTTGTGATCTCTCCATTTTCATTTCTAATTTTGTTGATTAGATTATTCTCCCTTTGTTTCTTGGTGAGTCTGGCTAATGGTTTGTCAATTTTATTTATCTTCTCAAAGAACCAGCTTTTGGCTTTGTTGATTTTTGCTATGGTCTCTTTTGTTTCTTTTGCATTTATTTCTGCCCTAATTTTTAAGATTTCTTTCCTTCTACTAACCCTGGGGTTCTTAATTTCTTCCTTTTCAAGTAGCTTTAGGTGTAGAGTTAGATTATTGACTTTTTTCTTGTTTCTTGAGGTAAGCCTGTATTGCTGTGAACCTTCCCCTTAGCACTGCTTTTACAGTGTCCTGTGAAAGTGCTGCACTCAATATGCCAGCAAATTTGGAAAACTCAGCAGTGGCCACAGGACTGGAAAAGGTCAGTTTTCATACCAATCCCAAAGAAAGGAAATGACAAAGAATGCTAAAACTACCGCGAAATTGCACTCATCTCACACGCTAGTAAAGTAATGCTCAAAATTCTCCAAGCCAGGCTTCAGCAATATGTGAACCGTGAAATTCCAGATGTTCAAGCTGGTTTTAGAAAAGGCAGAGGAACCAGAGATCAAATTGCCAACATCCTCTGGATCATCACAAAAGCAAGAGAGTTCCAGAAAACCATCTATTTCTGCTTTATTGACTACGCCGAAGCCTTTGACTCTGTGGATCACAATAAACTGTGGAAAATTCTTCAAGAGATGGGAATACCAGACCATCTGACTGCCTGTTCAGAAACCTACATACAGGTCAGGAAGCAACAGTTAGAACTGGACATGGAACAACAGACTGGTTCCAAATAGGAAAAGGAGTATGTCAAGGCTGTATATTGTCACCCTGCTTATTTAACGTCTATGCAGAGTACATCATGAGAAACGCTGGGCTGGAAGAAGCACAAACTGGAATCAAGATTGTCGGGAGAAATATCAATAACATCAGATATGCAGATGACACCACCCTTATGGCAGAAAGTGAAGAGGAACTAAAAAGCCTCTTGATGAAAGTGAAAGTGGAGAGTGAAAAAGTTGGCTTAAAGCTCAACATTCAGAAAACGAAGATCATGGCAAATAGATGGGGAAACAGTGGAAACAGTGTCAGACTTTATTTTGGGGAGCTCCAAAATCACTGCAGATGGTGACTGCAGGCATGAAATTAAAAGACGCTTACTCTTTGGAAAGAAAGTTATGACCAACCTAGATAGCATATTGAAAAGCAGAGACATTACTTTGCCAACAAAGGTCCATCTAGTCAGGCTATGGTTTTTCCAGTGGTCATGTATGAATGTAAGAGCTGGACTGTGAAGAAAGCTGAGCGCCAAAGAATTGATGCTTTTGAACTGTGGTGTTGGAGAAGACTCTTGAGAGTCCCTTGGACTGCAAGGAGATCCAACCAGTCCATTCTGAAGGAGATCAGCCCTGGGATTTCTTTGGAAGGAATGATGCTAAAGCTGAAACTCCAGTACTTTGGCCTCCTCATGCGAAGAGTTGACTTATTGGAAAAGACTCTGATGCTGGGAGGGATTGGGGGCAGGAGGAGAAGGGGACGACAGACGATGAGATGGCTGGATAGCATCACTGACTAGATGGACATGAGTCTGAGTGAACTCTGGGAGTTGGTGATGGACAGGGAGACCTGGCGTCCTGCGATTCATGGGGTCACAAAGAGTCGGACATGACTGAGCGACTGAACTGAACTGAAGTGAACTGAAAGGCTATATATGATAAACCCACAGCAAACATTATCCTCAATGGTGAAAAAGTGAAAGCATTTCCCCTAAAGTCAGGAACAAGACAAGGGTGCCCACTCTCACCACTACTATTCAATATAGTTTTTGAAGGTTTCACCAAAGCAATCCGAGCAGTAATGAAATAAAAGGAATCCAGATTGGAAAAGAAGAAGTAAAAGCCTCACTGTTTGCAGTTGACATGATCCTCTACAAGAAAACCCTAAAGACTCCATCAGAAAATTACTAGAGCTAATCAATGAATATAGTAAAGTTTCAGGATATAAAATCAACACACAGAAATCCCTTGCATTCCTATACACTAACAATGGGAAAACAGAAAGAGAAATTAAGGAAACAATTCCATTCACCATTGCAATGAAAAGAATAAAATACTTAGGAATATATACAAAGAAACAAAAGACCTATATATAGAAAACTATAAAACACTGGTGAAAGAGACACTGATGTATAGAACAGTCTTATGGACTCTGTGGGAGAGGGAGAGGGTGGGAAGATTTGGGAGAATGGCATTGAAACATGTAAAATATCATGTATGAAACGAGTTGCCAGTCCAGGTTCGATGCACGATACTGGATGCTTGGGGCTCGTGTACTGGGACGACCCAGAGGGATGGAATGGGGAGGGAGGAGGGAGGAGGGTTCAGGATGGGGAACACATGTATACCAGTGGCAGATTCATTTTGATATTTGGCAAAACTAATACAATTATGTAAAGTTTAAAAATAAAAAAAATACTTAGGAATATATACAAAGAAACAAAAGACCTATATATAAAAAACTATAAAACACTGGTGAAAGAAATCAAAGAGGACACTAATAGATGGAGAAATATACCATGTTAATGGATCAGAAGAATCAATATAGTGAAAATGAGTATACTACCCAAAGCAATCTATAAATTCAATGCAATCCCTATCAAGCTACCAACGGTATTTTTCACAAAACTAGAACAAATAATTTCAAAATTTGTATGGAAATACAAAAAACCTCTAATAGCCAAAGCAATCTTGAGAAAGAAGAATGGAACTGGAGGAATCAACCTGCCTGACTTCAGGCTCTACTACAAAGCCACAGTCATCAAGACAGTATGGTACTGGCAGAAAGACAGAAATATAGATCAATGGAAAAAAATAGAAAGCTCAGAGATAAATCCACACACCTATGGACACCTTATCTTCGACAAAGGAGGCAAGACTATACAATGCAGAAAAGACAATCTCTTTAACATGTGGTGCTGGGAAAACTGGTCAACAACTTGTAAAAGAATGAAACTAGAATACTTTATAACACCATACACAAAAATACTCAAAATGGATTAAAGATCTAAACATAAGACCAGAAACTATAAAACTCCTAGAGAAAAACATAGGCAAAACACTCTCCAACATATACCACAGCAGGATCCTCTATGACTCACCTCCCAGAATATTGGAAATAAAAGCAAAAATAAACAAATGGGACCTAATTAAAATTAAAAGCTTCTTCACAACAAAGGAAACTATAAGCAAGGTGAAAAGACAGCCTTCAGAATGGGAGAAAATAATAGCAAATGAAGCAATGGACAAAGAATTAATCTCAAAAACATATAAGCAACTCCTGTAGCTCAGTTCCAGAAAAATAAACAATCCAATCAAAAAATGGTCCAAAGAACGAAACAGACATTTCTCCAAAGAAGACATACAGATGGCTAACAAACACATGAAAAGATGCTCAACATCACTCTTTATTAGAGAAATGTAAATCAAAACCACAATGAGGTACCATTTCACACCAGTCAGAATGGCTGCTATCCAAAAGTCTACAAGCAATAAATGCTGGAGAGGGTATGGAGAAAAAGGAACCCTCTTACACTGTTGGTGGGAATACAAACTAGTACAGCCACTATGGAGAACAGTGTGGAGATTCCTTAAAAAACTGGAAATAGAACTGCCTTATGATCCAGCAATCCCACACTGGGCATACACACTGAGGAAACCAGAATTGAAAGAGACACATGTACCCCAATGTTCATCGCAGCACTGTTTATAATAGCCAGGACATGGAAGCAACCTAGATGTCCATCAGCAGATGAATGGATAAGAAAGCTGTGGTTCATATACACAATGGAATATTACTCAGCCATTAAAAAGAATACATGAATCAGTTCTAATGAGGTGGATGAAACTGGAATCTATTATACAGAGTGAAGTAAGCCAGAAAGAAAAACACCAATACAGTATACTAACGCATATATATGGAATTTAGAAAGATGGTAATGATAACCCTGTATGTGAGACAGCAAAAGAGACATAGATGTATTGAACAGTCTTTTGGACTCTATGGAAGAGGGTGAGGGTAGGATGGTTTGGGAGAATGGCATTGAAACATGTAAAATATCATATGTGAAACAAATCGCCAGTCCAGGTTCGATGCATGAGACGGGGTGCTTGGGGCTGGTGCACTGGGATAACCCTGAGGGATGGGATGGGGAGGGAGGTGGGAGGGGGTTCAGCATGGGGAACACATGTACACCCATGGCAGATTCATGTCAATGTATGGCAAAGCCAATACAATATTGTAAAGTAAAACAAACAAACAAACAAACAGAAAAACAACCTATTAGTTTGCTTAACACACACACATATATTCACAAATACACACACACACAAACTGGGGTGAATGACAAAGTTCTCTAGATTAATTATTACTCATTTAATTGAAATATTTCTTTTGATACAAATAAGGCAAGCACTATTGTTTTGGGAATTGAGATAAATGAAATTACTCATAGGTTAAGTCCTGCAGGATACTTTTTAATTGAAGTAGACTTGCTTTACAATGCTGTGTTAGTTTTTGCTGTACAACAAAGTGAATTAGCTCTATGTATACATACATTCCCTCCTTCTTGGACATCCCCTTCCATCCCTACCCCCATCCTGTTCTTCTAAGTCATCACAGAGCACCAATCTGAGCTCCCTGCAGGACTGAGCGGGTTCCCACTAGCTATCTGTTTTAGGAAGAACACTCTTTGACATAATCACAGAAAGATCTTTTTTGACCCACCTCCTAGAGTAATGGAAATAAAAGCAAAAATAAGCAAATTGAACTTAATTAAATTTAAAAATGTTTGCACAGCAAAGGAAACCATAAAAAAGACAAAAAGACAACCCTCAGAATGGGAGAGAATATTTGCAAAGGAAGCAACTGACAAGGGATCAATCTCCAAAATATACAAACAGCTCATGTTACTCAATATATATATAAAACCCAAACAACCCAATCAAAAAGTGGGTTGAAGATCTAAATAGAATATTTCTCCAAAGAAGACATACAGATGGCCAAGAGGCATATGAAAAGATGTTCATCATCACTAAGTGTTAGAGAAATGCTGGCCAAAACTACAATGAGATATCACCTTTTACCTGTCAGAATTGTCATCGTCAAAAAATCTACAAGCAATAAATGCTGGAGAGAATGTGGAGCAAAGGGAACCCTGTTGCAGGATATTCCACTTTCCTGGTGTAAGAATTCTTGAGGCTGGAGAGATAGGAACAAGGACACTGATCTTGTGTTCTGAAATAGTTGTAATCATTGATGATTCAGAGCATCCATTTCTCAGAAAGCCTGTGTACGGCAGAGGTCAAGAACACAGACTTTGTAATTATTGAACATGACTTGAGTTCAAATCCTGGCCTTGCCCTGCATAGCTCTGTGACTTCAGGTAAACTACATAATGTCTCTGTGTAGTAGTTGGTGATAATCCTTACCTTGAAAGGTGCTGGTGGTTGGAAGAACCATGAAAAACACTTCTTGCCTGGCATATAGTAAGAACAAACTCTGCTCTTGCTCTTGTTCTTGTTGCTGTTCAGTCGCCCAGTCATGTCCCATGACTGTGACCTCATGGACTGCAGCAAGCCAGGCTTCCCTGTTCTTCACCATCTCCCAAAGCTTGCTCAAACTCATGTCCATTGAGTCAGTGATTCCATCCAATCATCTTGTCCGATGTTGTCCCCTTCTCCTCCTGCCTTCAGTCTTTCCTGTATCAGGGTCTTTTATGTTGAATTGGTTCTTTCCATCAGCTGGGCAAAGTGTTGGAGCTTCAGCTTCCAATGAATATTAAGAATTGATTTCCTTTAGGATTGACTGGTTTTATGTCCTTGCACTCAAGAAGACTCTTGTCCTTACTATACATAGAATAACTATCCATGCTTAGTACATTCCCTTGTTAGACTAAGGTTTTAATGAGAAAAAGTGCATTTACAGAGTGATGTTCCCAATTAAACTAAAGGAAAATAATTCTTTCCTAGAAGCCATTTATAATGTAAATTTCAATGATGGTGTATTTTAAAGAGGCAAGAGTATAAATCGAAAAATATGGATCCCCAACTACTTTTAAAATATTTTATTACCTGGTTATAAATTGTACCTCTTTAGAGAAAATCCATAAATTCAATTTAAGCACTTAAAAGAGATACATACAGCCACCTATATAATCCCTACACATAGTTTTGTTAAAATGTAAGTCTTTTATAGTATTTTTCCATAACAAGAAAAATAATATGATTAAAATAATCATTGTTGCTGTTTGCTCAGTTGTGTCCAACTCTTTGTGATCCCATGAACTGAAGCATGCCAGGCTCCTCTGACCTTCACATCTCCCGGATTTTGCTCAAATTCACATCCATTGAGTCAGTGGTGCCATCTAACCATCTCATCCTCTGTCTCCCCCTTATCCTCCTGCCCTCAGTCTTTCCCAGCATCAGGGTCTTTTCCAGTGAGTAGGCTCTTTGCATCAGGTGGCCAAATACTGTAGCTTCAACCTCAACATAATTAAGCAGTAGTAATACAATACTGCCAACTATTGGCTACTCCTTGTCTTCCACTTATGGTGTGGTAACTCTTTATATATAGTCAACTGATGTTTTTCCAATTAACTCACTATTATCATCATTATTTTATAAATAAAAAAACTGAAGCTCAGGAAGGGTAGATAATTCACCCTTAGTCACCAACCCAAGATGTGATGCAAGTAGACTCCATCTAAGACTTGACCAACTTCAAATTCCTTGTATGATATTTTACGAAGCTGAAATTATAGATTTCTTCCAATTGTATTAAAAGCACAACAAAACTAAATAAAGGATTATAGGAGACTGTCTGTAACATTGAGATGTATGCCACATTCTTCTACTCCTATTCATTTTAATAATGAGCATGACAAGTGATGATAAAGCCACTTCAGATATTGTATACCACTGAAAAAAAATCAGCCACTGTTTCAATGTTTATAATATAAGCAGTGTTTAAAATAATTGATTATTTTCTTATGGAAGAGTAATAATGACTGTATATGGGCTTGCCTTGTGGCTTAAATGGTAAAGAACCTGCCTGCAGTGCAGAAGACCTGGGTCCAATCCCTGGGTCAGGAAGATCACCTGGAGAAGGGAATGGAAATCCACCCCAGTGTTCCTGCCTGGAGAATTCATGGACAAAGGAGCCTGGTGGGCCACAGTCCATGGAATCGCAAAGAGTCGGACACAATGAGTGATTAGCACTTTCACTTTCAAGGGCTAGTGACACCAAAGGAGAAAACCAGGCTTTCTAGTCTTCATTTATCACCATCTCTCTGTGATCACATATACAAAATTCCATGTTTCAGTGTGGTTGTTTGGACTCTTCTGCTGTTTCTAACTTGAAGCAAAAGAATTTCCCAGCCTTTACTTTGCAGTTGACATTTCTAAATGCTCTGAACATTACAAAATGTCCTCAGAGAGATGCCTTCTAATGGTTTTAATATCTTCATATAACATTACATGGAGTGTTTGGTCATTCTAAGTACAAGATGGAGGTTAGCAGGGTAGCCGAGATGATTGCTTTGAAAATAAGTTGTGAATAAAGGAGATGTTGTGAAAAACAGAATGTAGGCTGTGCTGATTGACAGACCATTTCCTCAGTTATTAGAACAGAGCTGTATATTGGGAAGAGAATTTCATAAACCCAGAGCAGAGTGTTGATGTTTATAAATTCTTTTCCTGATTTCTTCTGAAATCTAATGAATCCATGATACTGCTTCCATGACTACCATTCTTATACATATTTGATTACTTTATATTATAATTTACAACTCAAAGATGCACACTCAACAGCAGTAGCTGAGTTAGAATTTAGCAGGTTTATAGCTTTGTTTGGCCCTCGGCACAAGTAATAAAATTCTAGCTTTAAGTACCACTGGGACTTATAGAATGAAGACATCTGCATTATTATATTAAAATGTTCCTCCGTGTAATAAATATAACTGACAGTAGTGCATGACTTTCTTTATGAAAAATATGTTGATGGCAATATAGTCTTAAATACTGAAGAAACTGCCGATTAAAACTTTATGTGCCTAGTTACTATCTAAATGCTCAAACAGATGTCCATATTAACAGTTTAGTGTTGGATATTTCTAATAAAAGTCTTAGTAAAGGTTATTTTAAAAACACTCATGGAAACACTCTATTTATCTCTTGTGTCTTTTAATAGTGTTTCCTGTTTATTATTCTAATATACACTTTGGGGGTAATGTGGGTATTTGAGTGGTCACAAGTTTGAATAAATTTTCTATAATAAGGTTCCAGGTTCTCTGGATTTTAGTGTCATCTAAGTAGTGTTGAGGCTTCCCTGGTAGCTCAGCGGTTAAAGCGTCTGCCTGCAATGCAGGAGACCCGAGTTCGATCCCTGGGTTGGGAAGATCCCCTGGAGAAGGAAATGGCAACCCCCTCCAATATTCTTGCCTGGAGAATCCCATGGACGGAGGAGCCTGGTGGGGTACAGGCCACAGCATCGCAAAGAGTCAGACACGACTGAGCGACTTCACTTTTCACTCTCAAGTAGTGTTGAGGTTCCCCTGGTGGCTCGTTGCTAAAGAATTTGGCTGCCAGTACAGGAGATGTGGGTTCAATCTTTGGGTCATGAAGATCCCCTGGAGAAGGAAATGGAAAACCACTCCAGTATCCTTGCCTGGAAAATCCCATGGACAGAGGAGCCTGGTGGGCTACAGTCCACAGGATCACATAGAGTCAGACACGAGTTAGCACCTAAACAACAGCAATATATCTATAACATTCACTAGAAGAAAGCTTTTATCCATCAATAAACACTCCCTTAATTATGATTATATGATGTCCACTTTTGGATTTGGAATAGATTGCATTCTTTTCCATGAAAAACACTGTAGCCATTGCTACCCACTTATCTTTGCTGAGAATTGTAGCATCTATCTTGAGATCTTTAAATATTTGTATTTTAGATGATAGTGATGTGAATGATCATGATAAATTATACTCATATTTCAAAGATTGCCTGGGTAAAGTGATATAATAATTTATGTAGTTATAATTAATGTATATTCTTGATTCTGAATTTGTTCTTATTCAATGTGTAGTCCTTTTTATTTTTTGAAAAGGAATTAATTTTCCTTTGGAAATTAAATATAGTAATACACTGTTTAATTACTCTCCAGGACATGCCAGAGAGGTTATCTCTTCTTTGAAGATTTGCTAAGTAGAATGCTCCTTTTGGTTTTGATTATGTCTTTTTTGCATTTTTAGAGACTATTTAGAGCTTATCTAGGTTAATTACTAGCTCTTTTGCTTCTTCGGCAGAGGGATTTGACTAATTCCTTTGTATAATGGAAAAGGTACTCAATAGAGGCTTCCCAGGTGGCACTAGTGGTAAAGAACTCATCTGCCAATGCAGGAGACGTAAAAGACCTGGGTTCGATCCCTGGGTCAGGAAGATCCCCTGGAGGAGGAAGCAGCAACCCACTCCAGTATTCTTGCCTGGAGAATCCCATGAATAGAGGAGTCTAGTGGGCTACAGTCCACGGGGTCACAGAGTCAGACATGACTGAAGCGACTTAGCACAGCACAACATTACAATATGTCTTTAAGAGAAGCCTCAATGATTTGCTCAAACGTATCAGCCTAACAAGTGGCTCTGATTTTCAAATCAAGTCAAATGGGTTTATGTTGACACCTAAACACCTTAGAGGATCAGAGTCAGCTGTCTTTGGAATAAGAGAGTGGTGTTCTGCCCATGGTTCTTGTAATTAATTATTGTTTGAATAAGAGAACATTTAACATTAACTGATTGTAACAGTTACAACTGGTTGATTTTAAATGAAGCTGATCACCTCCTACCTGGGTGGGACTTGTCCAATCAGTTGAAGGCCTGAAGAGCAAAAACAGGTTTCCTAAAAACGAAGGAAAATCAGCCTCAATACTACAACCTAGAAACCCTGCCTGAATGTCCAGCATGCTGGTCTGGCCTTCATATATCCGTCTCAAGACTGTAAGATCAACACTTAGCTGAATTTCCAGTCTCCCAGCTTGCCAGTACTTAAGGTTGAATGAGCCAAGTTCACTAAAATCTCCCTGTCCCACCCCCTACCCTTCTTCTCTCTCTTCTCATAAGGACACCGGTCAAACTGGATTAGGGATGATCTGGGTTACATTACTTACCTGCAATTACCTCTTTAGAGGCTCTTTCTCCAACTAAAGGGGCTTCCCCGGTGACTAAGACAGTAAAGAATCTGCCTGCAATGTGGGAGAGCTGGGTTCAATCCCCAGGTCTGGAAGATCCCCTGGAGAAAGGAATGGCAACTCACTCCAGTATTCTTGCCTGGAGAATTCCATGGACAGAGGAGCCTGGTGGCCTACAGTCCATGGGGGTCACAAAAAATAAAGCATGACTGAGCAACTAACACACACACACCCCCAACTAAAGTCACATTGTGAAGTACCCCAGTATGAATTTTGAGGGAACATCGTTCAACACAAAACATCTTTTTCAGGTAAAAGTTAGAGTCCTTTAATACCATGCCCAAAGTCATCAAGTAACTATAAGACATAGACTAGAAATCCAGAGACATTGTTATCAGTATACATCCTCTTCATGTCTATGAATAAAATTGTTCAAATCAATACTTTATGATCTTGGAATTTAAATTGTACTTGATGTTTGGGAATCCGCAGACAATAATTTCAAGTAGGTAGGTTTGTTTCAAAGTCTGAAATGCAGTATGTCTCCAAGTAGTTTAAGAGTGCATTTGTGGGGCTTTATTGATAGCTCAGAGGTAAAGAGTCTGCCTGCCAGTGTAGGAGACATGTGTTCAATCCCTGGTCCAGGAAGATCCCACATGCTGTGGAGCAACTAAACCCATGGGCTACAACTACTGAGCCTATGCTCTAGGGCCCCAAAGCCCCAGCTACCGAGCCCTGCAGCCTACATTCCAAAACAAGGGTAGCCACCACTGTGAGAAGTCCCCACACTGCAAAGAAGAGTAACCCCATCTCTGTGCAACTGGAAGAAGGCCTGAGCAGCAGTGAAGATCCAGCAGAGCCAAAAATAAATTAATTAATAAAAACAATTTTATATATGTGAAAGTGAAATTGAAAGTCTCAGTCTCTCAGTCATGTCCGATTCTTTGCAACCCCATGGACTGTAGCCCACCAGGCTCCTCTGCCCATGGGATTCTCCAGGCAAGAATATTGGAGTAGGTTGTCATTCCTTTCTCAAGGGGTGCATTTGGTATACAGTGTTAATATTTAAGATGAGAACCTTTTACAGATCACATCTCCTATGTGCTGGTTGAGCTGAAGATCCCGTGCCCACAATTTATTTAGCTTCTAGAGACTCTGCCAATGATTGAAGCTCCCTCTTTGTTCGTGACTTTCCTTCCCCATCTTTTAGGTTCCTAAGTGTGTCTGGTGTCTGGTGTGCCTTGATAGCCGGCTCCTTTCAACTTAAAAGATTACAGAAGTTAGGTGCCCTGGAAGCAGTACGTGTACACAAGTGTATGACTCTGAGTCATGGGTACACTGAGGTTAGAGGTCTGATTTCTGATCCTGCAGTTATATTCACCTTGCGAGGTGCTGCGAAATAAGGAAATTTCTTAATATACTCTGCTCACTCTAAAGAAATAGGAAAACAATAACCCCTTTTCATTTGACAGCATGATCTCAGGTCCACTGCCACCATTACTTCCTTTCCTTGGAATCATGATGGATAGGAAGAACAAGCATGTCTGCAATCATAGAGTGCCAGACACAAATGTAAACCGGAAGACAAGTGTATAGAGCATGCAGCTGGAATTTGAGAACACGAAACACTTGTTTGATTATACCTACAATTCAGCCAAACTTTCTTGTAAATAAAATGAGATATGGAACTAAACTAAAATGAATACAATTCTGTTGCATGTGGATGTAGTCCCTATTGAGTTCTCAGGATCACCTAACTGCATTAGCAGGAAAATAGGTAAGTATATTTTGAGGCTGAATACATGCAGAAAAATAACAAAAGTATGTTTTTTTCTGTTAATTAAATATAGTCAATAAATTTCTCATGTTCTGACAATGAATGTTCTAGTTTTTAAACCAAGTTGTTGGTCAGTCGCTAAGTCATGTCTGACTCTGCAACCCCAGGGACTGCAGTCCACCAGGCTCCTCTGTCCACTGTTTCCTGGACTTTGCTCAAATTCATATATGTTGAGTCGGTGGTGCTATCTAACTATCTCATCCTTTGCAGCCCCCTTCTCCTATTGCCTTTGATCTTTCCCAGCATCTGGATCTTTTCTAGTGAGTTGGCTCTTCACATCAGGTGGCCAAAGTATTGGAGCTTCAGCTTCAGCATCAGTCCTTCCAATGAATATGCAGGGTTGATTTCCTTTAGGATTGACTGGTTTGATCTCCTTGCTGTCCAAGGGATTCTTAAGAGTCTCCTCAGCACCACAATTTAAATCAAGATAAATGCATAAATTCTTAGTAACTTCATGATTACTACTAATATACATGAGAAAGGAAGTAATTATCCTTCAAACTGCTTATCTTGAAACTATAATTTTTTTTTTCTAATTCTATTTGTATTTCGGTCCACAGATGTGTGTGCATGTGTGTGTGTTTTGGCTGTATGTATGTAGAAATGGAAGGAGTATCAGATGTCAGTATATAAAATCAAGAGGAAGGTAAGCAATATTACCAGAAGTTTGCTATGCAAGTCTATTCTTTATTAATGTTCCTACTGGGCACCACTAAATAGAGATTTCTTTGTTCCTGCTAGGAATAATGTGTGCTCTCTGACATATTAGTCACTATGTACTCCACTTATGAAAAATTAAAGGACATACCAATTATTCAGGATTTTAAAACACTTTGTTCTTTGTAAATTATTTCATATGATATATTTTCCACTATGCATGAGAGGACTAAAGGAAATCAGTCCTGAATATTCATTGGAAGGACCAAGCTGAAGCTGAAGCTCCAATACTTTGGCCACCTGATGTGAAGAACTGACTCATTGGAAAAGACCCTGATGCTGGGCAAGATTGAGGGCAGGAGGAGAAGGGGACAACAGAGGATGAGATGGTTGGATGGCGTCACCGACTTGATGGACGTGAGTTTCAGCAAGCTCCAAGAGTTGGTGATGGACAGGGAAACATGCCGTGCTGCAGTCCATGGGGTCACAAAGTCGGACACGACTGAGCAACTGAACTGAACTAATAATGTATGAGAGAGTAAGCAGTGATCTCTATGAGGTGTTCAAGGCTGCATGAACTTCTAGTGGAGAAGTTATATAAAGAGACATGTACTGGTCATGCAGGACATAATAACTCATTAGTAAGTTCTTGACACAGTGTATGTTAATTAGTTTATTGATTAACTCTGCTGAGGAACAATAGCTCTTTTGTTTGACATCTCCTGCCAGGATGTTCCTGAACCTTTTACCGACAAGAGGGATTTTCAGTCTGTGCTTCACAAATCTTAGTTACAAGATTACGAACTTATTCTACACAGATTTCATAAAAATTAAATGAGATTATACATGAAAATGGCTCAGCAGTGGGTTGTAAATATGAAAAAAGCATTAGCTATTATAAGTTTACAGATGGCATCTATGGCACAGAATTAAAAATGTTGAGACTTTTTGGTCTTAATGATTGGCTAATATATAGACTATTGAACCAACAGGCTTTTACCGAACACCTATTATATAGATGGCTTCCCGGGTGGCTCAGGAGGTAAAGAATCTGCCTGCCAATGCGAAAGACCCAGCTTTGATCCCTGGATCAGGAAGAACCCCTGGAGAAGGACATGGCAATCCACTCCAGTATTCTTGCCTGGGAAATAAAAAAGGACAGAAGAGACTGGGGGGCTACAATCCATGGTGTCACAAGAACTGGACACAACTTAGCAACTGAGCACACACACACACACACTGATAATACAGCTCCTGTGTAAGGGTGGCCTGAAAATGACAGTTAGCACTGAGTGATGATTATTTCAGCCTCCAAGGCTGATCTGATGGATGGCTAATCCTCAGGTAGACACTGCGGTGTCCATCGCACTCCATGCACTTACTTCCCAGTGCATAGCAGGACCACATGTCCCACAGTCCCCAGCGGTTAGCCTGGGCCATGAGTACATTCTGGTTAATAATATGTGGGTGGAAATGTCCAAGCCCCCTAGCCTTGTTTTTAAAACCATCTCCCTCTCTGGACCCTCTGCACTCTGACCACAGTGACCTTAGAAGCCGTGTTTCTGAGGGCAGAGTTCTAACACCACAAGTCCCTCCTGACGTACTGAGTTTACATGAATGAGAAGTAAGCCTGGTTTTCCATGAGATTCCTGTGTTCATCTGTTGCCATGGGATTACATGGTTCCCAAGGTCTGATTCCCAGACCATTCAGTACTGGGAATGGTCTTGTTAAAAGGCAGATTTTTTGTTTTTTCCCCAGACCTAATGACTCACAGACTAATACCTGTACCCTTTTCTTTCTCTCTATGTACTTGCTTCTTGAAGCACTTTGTGGTCTAAAATAAAGTTTTCTTATTCAATGTAAGAATTTTTGACTTAGGAAAGAACACAACATGAGGGTATTAATTATATGTAACAAAGAAAATTGATGCCATACCTGTACTAAGTATATCCTAATTACTATCAAATGGAAAAAAAGCTTTATGTGGATGATTAACTTCACATCCCCAAAAGCATCTTTTTCTCTTACTAATTATAGTTTTGGTACTTTTTTTCCCATCAGCTTTTAGAAATGGGCTATCAATACATTTCAATAATAAATCAAAGCCATGGGCTTTTTCATTTTATTATGTATCCAAATGGAAAAGTGTATATTAGTGTAGCTATTAAAAGTAGTGTGCTGTTGGAATAATTTCATCAGAGAAATTTAGCAAATTCATCTTGCTCAAGGGCAATTGGGTATAATGATAAGCCTGTGCTCTGGCTGGGCTTTCCGAGATCAAACCTATACATACTTTCCTATGCAGGGTGTTTAAACTCTCCCAGCTTCATTCTTTTTATGAATAAAATCGGGATATTAAAAACACCCATGTCACAAGTTTGCTATAGGATTACATGCTGGCATACATCAAATAAGAAGAGCAACACTTATATAACTCCATAGATTCCAAAGCACACATTTTGAAAATATTTCAAAGTTTACTACAAAAATTAAAACTCACTGATAGATAGATCCGTGTCTTACAGATACATCTGACATGATTCTATTGATATATTTAAGCATCTCAGAACCTCATTTTATAAAGATTTAGGAAAAAAAAGTTTTGTGCCTCCAAATATGTCAAAAAGCATATAGAAAAAATATTTTGCCCTTTAAAATTACTAGAATTCTTTCTTAGGAATGAAATCTTATTCCTTGTATAGAACCAGCACATACTCCAAGTATGTGTGTTTATTATTCATGACGAACCTAGACAGCATATTAAAAAGCAGAGACATTATTTTGCTGACAAAGCTATGGTTTTTCCAGTAGTCATGTATGGATGTGAGAGTTGGACTATAAAGAAAGCTGAGCGCCAAAGAATTGATGCTTTTGAACTGTAGTGTTGGAGAAGACTCTTGAGGATCCTCTGGACTGCAAGAAGATCCAACCAGTCCATCCTAAAGGAAATCAGTCCTGAATATTCATTGGAAGGACTGATGCTGAAGCTGAAACTCCAATACTTTGGCCACCTGATGTGAAGAGCTGACTCATTGGAAAAGACCCTGTTGCTGGGAAAGATTGAAGTCAGGAGGAGAAGGGGATGATAGAGGATGAGATTGTTGGATGGCATCACCGAATCAATGGACATGAGTTTCAGCAACCTCTAGCAGTTGGAGATGCACAGGGAAGCCTGGAGAACTGCAGTGCATGGGGTTGCAAAGAGTTGGATATGACTGAACAACTGAACCGATTATTCATGAATCATGTGTGGAAAGAATTTTGGTCTTTTTGAGGCTGATTTTTATATTTTGACTAGTTTAACAGGATGGAATGTTCTTGATAAATGCAAATGCAGGCAGTTCTGTTGATCATTTTGATGAGTCTATGGATTAAAGGTAATGGGGTGACCATACTGTTTATTTTTAGGGATAAGAATTTTATTATTTATCACTCTGCAGGAAGCATGGCGGTTCAGTTAGCAGGTGGATCTTTCTAAGGTTTTGCTGATAGAACACAGTAAGGAAAGCTTACTACAAAGCTTATTTCTCAAAGAAACTTCCATCAGATTATCTAATGCTTGGCAGAGACCAGATCAACAAGAATAAAGCCATTTCACTCACTTTTAAGCCTTGACTGTTTTGTTCTTTGTAAAACGTGCAAACAATGTCTAGGAAATAGTATTCATGAAAAAGTATATTGCATGAATATAATTTTATGAGTAGTTTAACATAAGACATTTAGAAGCTAAATGTCTCTTAAATTAGATGCCTTAAAAATGTGAACTATGAGGTGTTTAAAATCTGGTTTTCAGCTAATCACAGTCCATGGGGTGTCAAAGAGTAGGACACGACTGAGCAACTTCACTTTCACTTTCAGCTAATCTTTGATTCTGCTTCAGTCTTAAATGGTGTTGAACAAGATTCTTCATTCTTTTAAGTAATTTCACTTATTTTTTGTTGTCCTAAGCTACCAGACAGCATTTTCGTAGAATTTGTAGGAATATAGATAGCCACTTACTAAGCACATACAGTATACTCAGTACTGCACTACTACTCAGAAGTACTAACTTGTCTTGGGAATATAAGGGAATCCTATTTCAGATCCCGAGTACATCTGCCCATCACTCTGGGAACAGAGCCCAAGTGTTTATGGTGACCACTGGTCTCACACAACTCAGGGGCAGGTGGGTCAACTGATGCCTTCAGAGTTTGTTCATCATTCAGTTCAGTTCAGTTCAGTTCAGTTGCTCAGTCATGTCCGACTCTTTGCAACCCCATGAATCGCAGCATGCCAGGCCTCCCTGTCCATCACCAACTCCCAGAGTTCACTCAGACTCACGTCCATCTAGTCAGTGATGCCATACAGCCATCTCATCCTCTGTCGTCCCCTTCTCCTCCTGCCCCCAATCCCTCCCAGCATCAGTCTTTTCCAATGAGTCAGTTCTTCGCATCAGGTGGCCAAAGTATTGGAGCTTCAACTTCAGCATCTGTCCTTCCAATGAATATTCAGGACTGATTTCATTTAGGATGGACTGGTTGGATCTCCTTGCAGTCCAAGGGACTCTCAAGAGTCTTCTCCAACCCCATAGTTCAAAAGCATCAATTCTTTGGCGCTCAGCTTTCTTCACAGTCCAACTCTCACATCCATACATGACCACTGGAAAAACCATAGCCTTGACTAGATGGACCTTTGTTGGCAAAGTAATGTCTCTGCTTTTGAATATACTATCTAGGTTGGTCATAACTTTTCTTCCAAGGAGTAAGCATCTTTTAATTTCATGGCTGCAGTCACCATCTGCAGTGATTTTGGAGCCCAAAAAATAAAGTGTGACACTGTTTCCACTGTTTCCCCATCTATTTCCCATGAAGTGATGGGACCGGATGCCATGATCTTCATTTTCTGAATGTTGAGCTTTAAGCCAACTTTTTCACTCCTCTTTCACCTTCATCAAGAGGCTTTTTAGTTCCTCTTCACTTTCTGCCATAAGGGTGGTGTCATCTGCATATCTGAGGTTATTGATATTTCTCCCGGCAATCTTGATTCCAGCTTGTGCTTCTTCCAGCCCAGCGTTTCTCATGATGTACTCTGCATAGAAGTTAAATAAGCAGGGTGACAATATACAGCCTTGACGAACTCCTTTTCCTATTTGGAACCAGTCTGTTGTTTCATGTCCAGTTCTAACTATTGCTTCCTGACTTGCATATAGGTTTCTCAAGAGGCAGGTCAGGTGGTCTGGTATTCCCATCTCTTTCAGAATTGTCAACAGTTTGTTGTTATCTACACAGTCAAAGGCTTTGATATAGTCAATAAAGCAGAAATAGATGTTTTCCGGAACTATCTTGCTTTTTGATGATCCAGTGGATGTTGGCAATTTGATCTCTGGTTCCTCTGCCCTTTCTAAAACCCGCTTGAACATCTGGAAGTTCACGGTTCACATATTGCTGAAGCCTGGCTTGGAGAATTTTGAGCATTACTTTACTAGTGTGTGAGATGAGTGCAGTTGTGTGGTAGTTTGAACATTCTTTGTCATTTCCTTTCTTTGGGATTGGAATGAAATTGACCTTTTCCAGTCCTGTGGCCACTGCTGAGTTTTCCAAATTTGTTGGCATATTGAGTGCAGCACTTTCACAGCATCATCTTTCAGGATTTGAAATAGCTGAACTGGAATTCCATCACCTCCACTAGCTTTGTTCGTAGTGATGCTTTCTAAGGCCCACTTGACTTCACATTCCAGAATGTCTGGCTCTAGGCGAGTTGTCACACCATCGTGATTATCTTGGTTGTAAAGATCTTTTTTGTACAATTCTTCTGTGTATTCTTGCCACCTCTTCTTAATATCTTCTGCTTCTGTTAGGTCCATACCATTTCTGTCTTTTATTGTGACCATCTTTGCATGAAATATTCCCTTGGTATCTCTAATTTTCGCTCTAATGCAATTATCTTGAGGCCTTTTTCTTTTCTGGTGGCAGGTTAGAAATAGAGATGAGTCCTCATTCCTTCAATGAGGGGTCAGGTGAAGGCTTCTGGTAATGGCCTTTTGGGGCTTCCCTGGTGGCTCAGATGGTAAAGAATCTGCCTGCAATGTAGGAGACCTGGGTTCAATCCCTGGGATTGGGAAGACCCCCCTGGGGTAAAAAATGCCTCCAGTATTCTTGCCTGGGAAATTCCATAGGCAGAGGAGCCTGGCAGGTGCAGTCAATGAGGTTGCAGAGTTTGACACCATTGAGCAACTAAGCACAGTACAGCATAGCACCATGCTAAAATGTTAATTTTCAATTTTATATATGCAGATGGTATTCTCAGGGCTTTACATGAAGTATCTTATTTAATCCTTACAATATGAGGAAATACAAGTGTTTATTAATCTAGTCTTACCATTGAAAATTTTGTCATTGACAAAAGTTAAGGATTATGGTGCTTTCAGAACTCTGGCTGAGGCTGCCTGAGTAAATTATATAAGCACAACCATTAGGATAGGCTGATTCTTCTTTGGAGTAATAATCTATTTAAGCCTCATTAATTTTAAATTTTTAAAAATCTTGTGACAAAATTTGTCTTTTTTTAGCAAATGCCATCAGCTACATTTTCAAAATTAATTGGTGGCCTTTTAACCAAAGGGAGTTGACATAAGTAGATATTAACTATAAAAAGCATCCTTCCCCAAAAGAACATCAGACTGGATGGCAAGCAAAGTAAATAATATCACTTGGCTGCTACGTAATTGCGATGTGCTGTTTCAAGCATTTCCCATGCACTGTTCTGCTTGAAGAATGGGTATGAGGCAGGTGCAGCTTATAATTATTCCCATTTCTTGGGGAGGGAGAACAAGGCCTGAGATACTGAATAGCTTGCCCGATTTTCCACACTCAGCAAGTGGACGAGTCTGGACTTTCACAGGTGTTGACTTCCACAGGAGGTGCCCAGTCCCTAAGTTTTCTACCTCCCTTATTTGTTTATCAAAAGAAAAACATAGTTACTGCTAAATATGTTCTTTTGCCCTAACTCCTAAATTTATTGGTGTTCAGTAACTAAGTTGTGTCCGGCTCTTTGTGACCCCATGAACTGCAGCACGCCAGGATTCCCTGTCCTTCAATATCTCAAGGAGCTTGCTCAAACTCATGTCTATCGAGTTGGTGATGCCATCCAACCATCTCATCCTCTGTTGTCTCCTTCTCCCCTTGTCCTCTATCTTACCCAGCATCTGGGTCTTTTCCAATGAGTCAGCTCCTCGCATCAGGTGTCCAAAGTATTGGAGCTTCAGCTTCAGCACCAGTCCTTCCAATGAATATTCAGTGTTGATTTCCTTCAGGATGACTGGTTTGATCTCCTTGCAGTCCAAGGGACTCTCAAGAGTCTTCTCCAGCACCACAGTTCAAAAGCTTCAAATTTATAATTTTGTTTTCATAAATTTGACTTATTATAAATTTAAAGTGGGACAGAACTACGTAAGTTACTTTGCATTTGCAAAAATAAGTGATATGTACATTACCAAAGTGAATAAGGTGTGCCACAGTTTTATAGTCTTAGATATTTCCATAGATTTGTTACTTTAAAGACAAATTTTGTTTGGTTATCCTGGTGCTTTGGAAACCAAAGATTCTGTAAAGTTCACACACTTAGTGTCCTGTCTATAGAACCATGCCTCAGTACACAGTATTTTAATGTTTAAAAATATTAGGAAGTGTTAGTGTTTTTACTTTCTACACTGTAGCATAGAAATCATCCCTTCCTTACAGAAGTGCATGTGTGCTAAGTTGCTGCGACCCCATGGACTGTAGACCACCAGGCTCCTCTGTCCATGGGATTCTCCAGGCAAGAATACTGGAGTGGGTTGCCATGCCCTCCTCCAGGAGATCTTACTGACCCAGGGATCGGACCCAAGTCTCTTGTGTCTCCTGCACTGGCAGGTGGGTTCTTTACCACTAGTGCCACCTGGGAAGCCCAGCTTACAGAAGAAAATATAGTAAAACTACATTTGTTTAACCTTTTATTTTTTTTAATGTCACTACAGTTTAATAAGTATTAGCAGAGTAAGAGGTCTGTCAGGTTTGGTTTGGAGTAATTTCTGTGCAGTCTCATGACAAATTGATGGCATATTAGCTTGTGATTTACATAAATATCTTCTAAAATGTCAGTCTTGCGTCCTGGTGCCAAGGGATAAAGCAGATTGCATTTCAGGTGTAAGAAGTTTAGCCAATACAGATTTGGAAGAACTGGTGGAGAGCAGCGGTTCTCTGTCTTGGCTGCAGTTTGGATTCGGAGAGCTTTCAAAAATACCACTGCCTGGATCCCTCTCCCCAGAGCTTCTGAATCAGAGCCAGCCCTGGGCTTTGGGACTGTTAAAAGCTGGGTGGATTTTGATGTGGAGCCAAGGCTGAGAATCACTCCTGGAGAATAACTAGATATGAGATAAATGTCTCCATGAAGGGAGTCGCCCCCAAATGGCTTGGCCACTCACTTTCAATAACCTTTAAACTAAGATGTCTAAACATCAATAAAAACTTGCTAACAAGAAGCCTGATCTTTAATTAAATAAGTTTCGGGAGATTCATAATGCAGAAGCAGAAAACCACAACATTTTGTTTCCTTCCAGATTCACGGAACAAATGTAAAAAATTTGGTGAACTTGGGTAGAAAGAGTAAAATAAAAAGAGTAGAATAATTTCACACTGAATAATATAGGAGGCTCCTTTCCTCAGACACTGGCTTATGATCCATCTTACATAGGATAGAGCTTCTCACATTTATGATGTTAATGGTGGGAAATTGTTGATAATCACCACTTTTTGACCAACAAAATTCAATGCTATAGGGTTAAATCTATTACTTACAGGCAATGTGCTCATTTATATAGTGAGAAAAATCCCAATAAATCTGTATAACAGAAAAACCCCTGAAAAATACATTATTAACATATTTCAAACTTGGAATGATAGTCTGATATACTAGAGATATTGCAAATATATTTTTTCAAGATGTTCTTCCATTTAGATTAATCTTAACTTTAACACAATCTCTTTTAAGACATTTTCTTTAAACATCAAATGTTAGTCGCTCAGTCATGTCCGACTCTTTGTGATTCCACGGACTGTATCCCACCGGGCTCCTCTGTCCATGGTATTCTCCAGGCAAGAATACTGGAGTGGGTTGCCATTTCCTTCTCCATTAAACATCAAAGCTGCCCGAAATGTCCTCAGTTTCATCCTTAAGGATGTGGACATAAAGTTCTGGGAAATGTGGAAATCATATCTTAACTCCTTTTTTTTGTTTTTGTGCCTAAAAAATCCACAATAATCTTTGAGTAAAATTCTGGTATCTGCTGTCTGTGTCTGATCATTTCCCAACAAAGATACATTAAGAAACCACAGCTCATAGCAATAAGCTAAAACACTTTCAAGAAGGACACTCGGAGTAGGGTCCCCACTACTAGCCTTCTCTTCAACCATCAGCTATTTTTTTGTTTTTGTTTTATTTGAGTTTAAGGTCAATAAGATTGATATTGAAGACAATATTTAATATTGTCTCATAAATGACATTAACTAGTATTCTAAGTAGCCTTTCCCTGATTAGATCTGATTACAAACAGTGTTGATGAGGAATTCCCTTCAAGTCTTCAAAATTTAGGGGCTGAATGAGACATGCCAATGCTGGGGGTGAGAAAACTCTGCTAATAGACAATGACTGAATGAGTAATTTCGGTATCTGAATTTTTGTGGCTCAATGTATGGGTCTAACAGTACAGAATTTGTTAAATGTCCATTGGCCCAAGATATTTACCCACAACCAAAACAGTAGGGAAGACATACAATGTCCATGTTTTCTGTTCTGTCTGTTCTGTTCAGTTGTTCAGTCATGCCTTTCACTTTGCAAAACCATGGACTGTAGCACCCAGGCTTCTCTGTCCATCTCCAACTCCTGGAGCTTACTCAGACTCATGTCCATCGTGTTGGTGATGCCATCCAACCATCTCATCCTCTATCGTCCCCTTCTCCTGCCTTCAATCTTTCCCAGCATCAGGGTCTTTTCAAAAGAGTCCACTCTTCACATCAAGTGGCCAAAGTATTGGAGTTTCAGCTTCAGCATCAGTCCTTCCAGTGAATATTCAGGACTGATTTCCTTTAGGATTGACTTGTTGGATCTTCTTCAAGTACAAGGGACTCTCAAGAGTCTTCTCCAACACCACAGTTCAAAAGCATCAATTCTTTGGTGCTCAGCTTTCTTTATAGTCCAACTCTCACATCCATACATGACTACTGGAAAAACCATAGCTTTGACTAGATGGACCTTTGTTGGCAAAGTAATGTCTCTGCTTTTTAATATGCTGTCTAGGTTGGCCATAGCTTTTCTTCCAAGGAGCAAGCATCTTTTAATTTCATGGTTGCAGTCACCATCTGCAGTGATTTTTGAGCCCCCCAAAGTAAAGTCTCTCACTGTTTCCACTGTTTCCCCCATCTATTTGCCATGAAGTGATGGGACCAGATGTCATGCTCTTAGTTTTCTGAATGTTGAATTTTAAGCCAACATTTTCACTCTCCTCTTTTACTTTCATCAAGAGGCTCTTTAGTTCTTCTTCACTTTCTGCCTTAAGGGTGGTGTCATCTGATTTCTGGTTCCTCTATCTTTTCTCAACCCAGCTTGAACATCTGGATGTTCACAGTTCACGTACTGTTGAAGTCTGGCTTGGAGAATTTTGAGCATTACTTTGCTAGTATGTGAGATGACTGCAATTGTGCAGTAGTTTGAACATTCTTTGGAATTGCCTTTCTATAGGACTGGAACGAAAATGGACCTTTTCCAATTCTCTGGCCACTGCTGAGTTTTCCAAATTTCCAGGCATATTGAGTGCAACACTTTCACAGCATCATCTTTTAGAATTTGAAATAGCTCAACTGGAATTCCATCACCTCCACTAGCTTTGTTCATAATGATGCTTCCTAAAGATCACTTGACTTCGCATTCCAGGATGTCTGGTTCTAGGTGAGTGATCACACCAACGTGGTTTTCTGGGTCACAAAGATCTTTTTAATATACTTCTGTATATTCTTGCCACCTCTTAGTATCTTCTGCTTCTGTTAGGTCCATACTATTTCTGTCCTTTATTGTACTCATCTTTGCATGAAATGTTCCCTTGGTATCTCTAATTTTCTTGAAGATCCCTTGGAGAAGGAAATGGGAACCCACTCCTGTATTCTTGCCTGGAGAATCCCATGAACAGAGGAGCCTGGCAGACTGCAGTCCATGGGGTCACAAAGAGTTGGACATGACTGAGCGACTTAGCACAGCACAGCACCCTCAAGGAGGGAAGGGCCCTCTACTCAGCCAGTTGCCAGGCAGCTGGACCCTCCTAGTAGAGGAGTCAGAAAGGTGTGGAAGATGGGAAGCGGACCCCCAGGAGGCCTCCAGGATGCTTTCCTCCCCCATGGCAGTCTCACCGTATAAGCACAAGGGACCCTCCTCAGTATAAGAGGGCTTCCTCATTTGTCCAGGGAAGAAACTCCTCCTAGTGATGGCCTCACCTTTTTGCCTCATCTTCCTCTTGAGAAAGGAAGTGGGTGAGCTGTGTAAGCACTCTGCAGGCCTCCAGAGTTGGAAAGATCTGCCTCTGTGATCAGCAAATGCTTGCCTGTCATCTGGGGGTTAAGGGTCACAGAGGCTGGGGCTGCCCGGTGTCCCATGTTTTATAAAACAATTATCATTAGCTTCTCATTGTATTCAAATCAGTCTTTTTTGTACACATGTAAATCATTTTCTTGACTTCCCAGCTGGTACAGTGGTAAAGAATCCACTTGGTAATGCAGGAGATGCAGACGTGGGTTGATCCTTGGGTCAACAAGATCCTCTGGAGAAGGAAACGGCAACTCACTCCAGTATTCTTGCCTGGAGAATCTCATGGCCAGAGGAGACTCCTGGGCTACAGTCCATGGGGTCGCAAAGAACTGGACCTGACTGAGCATGCACACATGCAAATCATTCTGTAAAGAATAGGTTGCTCTCTATACCTTTCGACCAAAATTTCCTTCATCCCTGACTTTTACATGCTTTTGTTAATAGCTGTCCCCATATTGCCATTTTTTATGGCTACTATGATAATTTGATTGATGGCAAATTTTCTCTTTGGTGAGTAAAGTGGTGATAAACTTACTTGTACACAAATATTTTATTTTCTTAGAAAAAAAAATCACATTCCTGTAAGTTGAATTATCAGGCCAAATGATATGAGCATAAAATTAATTTATGTAACAAAATGTACTTAGCCACAAGGAAACTTCCAAAGAAGAGATCTTTAAAGCCACATTCTGTAACCACAATGAAATAAAGCTAAAATTTAACAATAATGGCAATAACTAAA
Organism: Bubalus bubalis; assembly: GCF_019923935.1. Lineage (NCBI taxonomy): Eukaryota > Metazoa > Chordata > Mammalia > Artiodactyla > Bovidae > Bubalus > Bubalus bubalis. Next base: position 56,554,173 of record NC_059178.1, on the reverse strand, counting down.
ATTTTAAACCATTTTTGAATTAAAGGGAAAAAAGACTCTTATAAAAAGTTGGAAATTAAAGGAGAACACATTTTGTAATGTCTGTGAAATGTGATTTCAACTATATTTACTATCTAGAAAATCATTTTATTACATAAAAGTATTTAAGAATATATAAAAGGTTTAATTTAAGAACTAGAAAAAATGAACAGTGTTAAACTCAAAAAGGATATAATTGATAATGACAGCTAAAATCCATAAATTAAAATTAAAAATAGAATTGATAAGTAAAACTAAGTACCAACTCTGAAAATAACATAGTATCAAGTTTGGTGATGACTTTTCAGATATGTGATCTAACAAAGAAATAACTGGTAAGTTAGATTTCAATAACAAAACAACAAAAAATTCTGCACCGCCAAAGGCATTGAGAATACAATGAAAAACAAACCACATATTGAGAGAAAATATTTTCAATAGATATATCAGATAAGGACTAACTTCCAAACCACACAAATGACTCTTAAAGCTCAATGACAGGAAGACAAACAACTCTATTAAAAATGGGACAAAGACCTTCTCAGCCACTTTACCAGAGAAGATAAACAGATGGCAAATAAACACATGAAAAGATGCTCCACATTCTATATCACCAGGGAAATGCAAATTAAAAACATGAGGCACCTCTACATACCTATGAGAATGGCCAAAATCCAAACACTGACCACAGCAAATGCTGGTGAGAATGTGGAGCAACAGGGACTCTTATTGATGGCTGATGTGAATTCAAAAATGGTGCAGCCATTTCGGAGGACAGTGGTGGTTTCTTATAAAACTAAACATACTTTTATACAATCTGGCTATTGAACTCCTTGGTATTTATCCAAAGAATTTGATAACTTATGTCTTTACAAATACCTACACACAGGTGTTTACAGCAGCTTTATTTATAATTTGCAGAACTTTGAACCAACAAAGATGTGAACGGACAAAGAACACTGTAGTACATCCAGACAATGGAATAATTTTCAGTGCTAAAAAGAAATGGACTATCAAGCCTTGAAAAGACAGAGAGGAGCATTTAATGCATATCATTAAGTGAAAGAAGCCAGTCTGAAAAGACTACTTACTTTATTATTTCAACTAGATGGAATTCTAGAAAATGCAAAATTATTGAGACAGTAAAATACAGTGGTTGCCAGGGGTTAGGTATGGTGCTAAGGGATGAACAGACGGTGCACAGGGTATTTTTATGGAAGCAAAATAGAAACTGGCTGCCAATGCAGGAGATATGGGATTCAGGTTTGTTCCCTGGGTAAGATGATCCTTTGGAGAAGGAATTGGCAACCCACTGCAGTATTTTTGCCTGGAAAATCCCATGGACAGAGGAGCCTGGTGGGCTACAGTCCATGAGGTTGCAAAGAGTCAGACACGATGGAGCATGCATGTGTGTGTGCGCGTGCACGCGCACGCGCGTGCGCACACACACACACACACACAGAGAAAGTTACTCTGTATTATACTATAATGGTGGAAACATGACATTATATTTTGTCCAAAGCTATAGAATATACAACAATGTATATATACATTCCATGGACTGTACTGTCCATGGACTTTTAACAGGCCAAAATACTAGAGTGATTAGCTGTTCCCTTCTCCAGCGGATATTCCACACCCAGGAATCGAACTGGGGTCTTCTGCATTGGAGGTGGATTCTTTACCAGATGAGCTACATGGGAAGACCATGGACTATACAAGAATGCTATAAACAAAATCCAGAATCTTCTCTTAAATTTAAAAAGAAAATAAAATGGTGTGATCGTTCATTTTAGTCCCTAGGTATTTGGATAAGCCAATTTTACTTTCTGTTTGTTTCATCTTGTTTTGTCTGAGAAACCTCCCCCTCAAGTTTGCAGCAGGTGTTCTCTGCATCACCCACAAAGGTGTTTTTCAAAAATAGCACATCATTACATTTTCATTTTTTTGCAGGCAAATGTTAAAGGCAGCAAATACAGTAATTAAACTTTTCATTAAAGAAGATTGAAAAGGAAAGCTTATTGTCCTACTAATTTCTCACCGTGTGGAGGTGGGTTCAGGCTGCTCGTGGTTTTCCAGAATCTTAATGTCTTTAACCCTTGGTTTTTCTAGTTCTGACAGAAAGCCTTTCTTGATTCTGTAAATTCAGAAAAGTTAGCTTTCTATCGTTCTTGAGCCCAAGACTTTTCATTGTAAGAGCTCAAAAAATGCTGATGATTCAGATTTGTGTTCACAGGGTTGGGGAGGGTGTAGGCTTATTTATATTAACTGTTGAATGAACATCTCTTGAATCCCATTACACGGTTTCTGACTGGAAGGATTAAAATTACACAGTGAACCAAGCATAATGGTTAGTGTGAGAAAGTAATATTTTCTCCCCTCTTTCAGTCTGAAATTCAATTTTATTCTCGCTTCATCCTGAGGTCTTTAATACCTACTGAGGTGGGCTTAGGATATTAGTGGTTTCCATTGCCTGGAAGTTCTTCACCCTTGCTCCAGCTGTTTCTGGGATAAAGCCTTGGGGACCCCTCACTCAGAAGAGAGGTGAAGCCCCTCTGAAATGGCTAAGGACTACATTAGTCTCCATTACACAGGCTTCTCCTTATTCTCAGGAGTCCTGGTACCCATAGATAAGTCCAGAGATCTTCCAAAGTGAGAATTCCTTGACCTAACTCACATCCTTCCTAGATTGGACTCAGGAAAATCCAAGAACTAGGACAATTATTACTGAAGAAGTGCTGACTCACCGGGTGGTGAGTTCTCTCACTTTTCTTGGCAATTCATAAGTATATATTGTCACCTTGTCAGGCTTTAAGGGCTTCCCAGGTAGCTCAGTGGTAAAGATCCCTCCTGCAATGCAGGAAGCATGAGTTCGATACCTGGGTCAGGAAGATCCCCTGAAGAAGGAAATGGCAACACACGCTAGTAGTCTTGCCTGGAAAATTCCATGGACAGAAGAGCTTGGTGGTCACAAAGAGCCCATGGGGTCACAAAGAGCTGGACGTGACCGAGTGACTAACACACACACACACACACACACACACACACACACACACACGATTCTTATAAATTAATTAGAAATGTAGAATCTTTTAATCATTTAAATGTAGCAAAAATAAATATTTTGTTGATCACACTTACCTCACAGGTTATGTGAATGCCACGCCTCTAAGCATTCTTAAGAGATTTTAGGTGATATAAACTACATCCTTTTAAAACCCAAGGCTGTATTTCTTTCAATATATATAGAAACCACTCCATTTAATGTCACCTTCAATAGCTAAAGTATTTAAGTATTTGCACATGAAGACAAAGTCTATACAAAGGTCTGCCCATCTTGGTGGAATAGAAAGTAAAGTCCAGAAAACAAGGGACAGATTCCTTCAAAGAACAATTTACCTTCGTTTCATTCTTTCTTTTTTATTTAACTGACTGAACTAATTGCTTTAACTATGGACTTTATACTTTAGAGCTCCCGTCAATATCAAAATCACAAAAGACATGTCGCTAACTTTTTTTTACGTTTATTGAGAAGACTATTGAAAAGGTCTTTTCTTCACACACATTGATGACCAGTGAAATCAGCCTTTTGTCGTGGAAAATTTACACAGCATTTACCAGTAGAGTGATTTTACTTGTGGAGTCATTTTTTTGGCAATCAACCCAATGTAACTGGATATTCGTCTTATGAATTCTGTCAGTCTTTATTACTAAGTCATTAGCCTACAATGTAATATTAAACATTTTTAAAATAGGCCACATGATTTCATATTTAGGAATTAAGTTAAAGAATAATATTCAGAATGAAATATACAAAGAACACAGTCACAGTCCTAACTTAAATTCTGGTATGAGGTTTTGCATTTTTTAAGCCAAGAGTTAGTTTTGCATTTATTACAAAAGAAAATATGCATTGTTCTTTAAGAACAGTATGTAACATGTGAGGGCCTTTTATAAAATCTAATAAACTCCTCTGTAGTACTTGTAAATCAGCATGAACTTGACATTATTCTAAAAGACTGATATGATTTTGCATAACTAGAAGAATATTTAGATCAATCTCTGGGCATTATTTTCTGTACAAGTTACAATCTACTTTCTGTAGATACAGATATTCAAATTAGTAATCAACTTGAAAAACACCTTTTTGGAATGAAGGAACATGAGTTGTCTATTTGTTTACCAATAAAGCATTTATCCAGAATACTGTTTCAAAAGGAAAATAATCTTAATGCACTTTGTCTTCTAATTATAAATAATTATTTATCGTAGTTGTGGTTTTATCTATCAATTTGTGTATGAAGCTGAAATTGATATTTACTGTCAGCTCAGAAAAATTGTTTACTTAGAATTATATGATAATATTTTTGATGCTACCAGATTATCATAAACAACAATGGTAAGGCATTATAAGATACTTAAATAAATTCAAATATAACAGACCTCTAGGGATGTCTCACTGTGCCATGTCACAGGACTTCTAAATCTAAAGCTGATGTCCTTCAGTGGGTTCTAGCTTCTGGTTTGGGTTTTGTGTGATCTCAAAGAAGAAGGGAGGTATCTTTAACAAAACATGTGAAAAAAGGGACAAGTCTTATTCACAGTCTAAACAAAAAAGACAATAATTTTACCACCAGCAGATAATTTATGTGGTCCAATTACATCCTATTAGCATTTGTGTTACTAACACTCATGACACTCAGTTCTTCCAAGAGCCCCGTTTCCCCTCTAAATCAAGGGGAAAATGGAAAAACTACCCACCCATCTGAAGAGCAAGGTGGAGCAAGGGACCACATGCCCAAATGATGGGCATGACTGGAAGTGGGAGAGGAGCCCAGTGGACATCGGTGTAGGCCTCACAGGCAGGTGAGGAGCAAGACACAGGTGAGGTGCAGAAGTTCAGCCAAGTCCCCCAAGGGCTCACTTTGGTTGGTTGCTAGCCAGTGGTGGGTCAGTAGACAGAACCGAGAGAGAGGAATTGCTCAGAACTCAACTACCAAAGGTACAGACTTGGGACTGAAATGGCTTAATGACGGCCTGTCTTGGCACTTCTGAAAGAACCCTATGGTCCATCCATCTGGTATTTGTAATAATCAGTTTGGTAGTTAGACCATCACACCATCCCTCAAAAATGCTTCTGTGGTGTGCGTAGGGTTGGTTTATTCTATTGCAAAGAGGAAAGGAATGTGAACCTGACTTGGGAGATAGTGCCTTATTCCAGGGTGTGTTTGTTAAGGCCAGGTACATTCAGACTTTTGCTTATGGTTGAGAGGCTTCACAAAGAAGCTTGCAGAAAGATAGAAGTGGGGTTTCCTGTCATCCACTTGTGAGACCACTGGCAATTGGGCGTCTGCCCACTGTGACTTTCTTCACCATCAATCCATAAGAACAATGACATCACAAAACCACCAACAGCATTTCCGCATAGCAGAATCTATGCATAGCCTTGGTCTCTAACCTCTATAAATCTACTGCTTATTAGGAAGTCCCAGAAATATAAATGTGGGAATCAAAGAGTTCTGGAAAACCCACCTATAAAATAGGAGTCACTTATAAGAAATAAAATCAGTTCCCAGAGTCTTAGTGATATCTTTTCCCATCACTATGGTTTATGATTTCTGTCACTTTTGGTTCCAAAATGTTATTCCCTCCGTCATGTCCAACTCTTTGCAACACCATGGACTATAGCTGGCCAGGCTGTTCTATCCATGGCATTCTCCAAGCAAGAACACTGCAGTGGGCAACCATTCCTTTCTCCAGGGCATCTTCCCAACCCAGATGCCAGACTCAGTATCTGGCATCTCTTTCATTGGCAGGTGGATTCTTTACCACCACACCACCTGGGAAGCCTACAGGTTGCTGTACAGGCATATGTTTTGTTTGTTTGTTTGGGGGATGTACCCAGGAATGAAACTGCTAAGTCATAATGATAACTTGATGATTACCATTTTAAGGAACTTCATTTTCCAAAGTTGTCCTAACATTTTGTATTCCCACTAGCAATGAATGTGTGGGATCCTATTTCTCAAAAACTTCAATGCCTTTCATTATCTTTTTGGGTCTTCGAATCTCCCTTGGTCTCAGTTGCTGTATGTTGCCAGCTGAGAGCATTTGAAGGTCCCAAGATAAATGTGGATGGGAGAGATTGCAGTGCTTGTCACTGTCTGGGACTTCAGAACAGTAGCAGAAGTACCACTAAACTTCTCAGATGGCAGCCATTTGCCATTTTGAGGGTGTTGGACTGGGAGAGGAAAGAGGACATAAGAAATAGACATGCCTTATGATCCAGCAATCCCACTGCTGGGCATACACACTGAGAAAACCAGAAGGGAAAGAGACACGAGTACCCCAGTGTTCATCGCAGCACTGTTTATAATAGCCAGGACATGGAAGCAACCTAGATGTCCATCAGCAGATGAATGGATAAGAAAGCTGTGGTACATATACACAATGGAGTATTATTTAGCCATTAAAAAGAATACATTTGAATCAGTTCTAATGAGGTGGATGAAACTGGAGCCTATTATACAGAGTGAGGTAAGCCAGAAAGAAAAACACCAATACAGTATACTAACGCATATATATGGAATTTAGAAAGATGGTAACAATAACCCTGTGTACGAGACAGCAAAAGAGACACTGATGTATAGAACAGTCTTATGGACTCTGTGGGAGAGGGAGAGGGTGGGAAGATTTGGGAGAATGGCATTGAAACATGTAAAATATCATGTATGAAATGAGTTGCCAGTCCAGGTTCGATGCACGATACTGGATGCTTGGGGCTGGTGCACTGGGACGACCCAGAGGGATGGAATGGGGAGGGAGGAGGGAGGAGGGTTCAGGATGGGGAACACATGTATACCTGTGGCGGATTCATTTTGATATTTGGCAAATCTAATACAGTTATGTAAAGTTTAAAAATAAAATAAAATTTAAAAAAAAAAACAAAAAACAAACAAACAAACAAAAAAAAGAATAAGATAAGAGCATGAGATAAGAAAAAAAAAAAAAAGAAAGAGGCCACCCAGAGGACATGAGCCAAAGGCTAAACCTCTTTGAATCAAACTGGCACTTTTCTACTTCTATATTTTTGTTTTCCTCCTCTAGAAAGTGATCTCTATGAAGGCAAGATTTTGTCTGTTGTGTTCATTGATGACTCCTGCTTTTAGGCTAGTGCCTAACCCCTAGTGGACACTCAGTGAAATACTTAGCGAGTGAATGAATGGTTGATCTTTTCTACAGCAACACACAATTCCAGAGGAAAGGAATAACACTCTGAGAAATTTTCTGAGGAAAAGAAGTGGTATCTGAGAATTTTAGTTCTAAGCCCTTACACAAAGGAGTCAAAAACTATGAGTATATTCGAGGGGAAACAAAAGAAGAGTTTAAAAAGTCTCCTAAGCAATCTAAACAGGGTCAATAACAAAGTGTTAGTGCTTTGGTGGCGTCCCACTCTTTGGGACCCCATGGACTGTCTCCTGCCAGGCTCTTCTGTACATGAGATTCTCCAGGCAAGAATACTGGAGTGGGTTGCCATTCCCTTCTCCAGGGGATCTTACCAACCCAGGAGTCAAAGCCACGTCTCCTGCATTTCAGGCAGATTCTGTACCATCTGAGCCAAGAGACAAATAAAAAAATATTAGTTCAAGAGTGCAGAAGATATGGAACAAAACTGGTGAGAATTACTGAAATTATTTACATAGATAACTAAAACTAAATAATTGTAGAAATCATTGCCACACAATATAATAAGGGCCACAGACTGGATAGGTAAAACCTAGCAATAAATGCAAGAGATCAGAAGGGAAAATCAGAGTGCTAATTTCCATTCACAGCATTTAATACGGTGCATAGTCAAAATGTAGTCAAATTCATGCATAATTAAAAAAGAAAAGCAGATGATTAAACTTTTATAAATATGTTTCTGATTGTTTTCTAAAATTTAGAGAAGTCTTGTAAGACTTAATACTCTTTTAAGATGATGAAGCTTATGGATGGAATTCAGCAACTCTTTTAATTATACCCTAATTTGTTTTTTAAATTAGCTTTATGAAATGATTTAATTTGAATCTAAATCCTTTTAATTAAGATGACCTTTATTACTTTATGGGCGGTAACACTATTGGCTGCCTGTGTCTATTTAATTCATCAGTTTCTCTAACGCCCATCAGTTTACTTAGGTACCATTGCTCGTTCCTGCAATGTGTCCTTCCTTTTATCTTTATATAAGCATGAAGTCATATTTTAGAAGGGGTAAACTAAATATTCTGACTGGGGAGATGTGAGATGTTTTTCCTGTTTCTGCTCTTTTGCTTTTTGGTCATTTCCTGAAATTTTTTACAATGAACATGGATCATTTGCATAGTAAATGTGAAAGACTTTTTTATTCTTTAAAAATTAAGAAGACAAAAAGATGGACAAATAAAGGAATGTAATGTTGGAAAGAAACATCAGCCAAAATATAAACGCTTTTACAATATGAGGAGAAATTACTTCACACAAGCAGGGTAAACACAAGAACGTTGCTTAACGATCATACTGTAAATACTACATTGATGATTTGCTCAGCTTCACATCAGACGCTCTGTCTGAACTACACATCCTGACTAATCCCCTGACATCAGCATTATTTTATCATCAGTCTCTTAGAGCTTATCATTTTAATGTTTGGATGGTCCAGCTTTAATCATATACTCCATTTCTTTTTTTTTTTTTTTTTAGTATTTTGAATGCTTGGGAATATTTACTTATATTTATTTGTGAAAAATTAATAAAAATGTAACCTAGGTGTGTTGAAGTTTGAGTGAGTACTGTTTATCTGCTGCATGTTGACACATAATTGGCAAGAAACCAACCACAGCTGGTTCAGCGTGATACTGGGCCAGCCCTTCCCTCCCGGAGCCTCCGGGGACAGGCCTGAGGACCTGTGCTCCCTTCTTGGTTCCAGCTGTGCTCTCATTGGGATAGATTCAGCTTCTTCTTGGCACTCAGAGGATTGGGTAAACTTTCTTCATGCATCTTCTGGCTCCATTCTCAGCTCCACTTAAAACCACAGATGTATAATTATCTCCAAACTCATCAAATTGTAGCCAACACATAGGTACAGCTTTTGTATGTCAATCACACCTCAGTGAGGAGATTTAAACATCACGCGGGTCCCTTTACTAGACAGTAGGGAATTAAAAATCAACTGAAACCCACAGTCGCCAGAATCCCCAGGGGTTCACTGTCATCCCTCTCACCCTTGATCTCGTCAGCTCCTCCAGGATCCCCTGGTTCTTCCCTCCACCTCAGCCCCTCCCTGTTTTCAGGGGGTAATCCACTCAGAGATGGGTGGCCTTGTTTGCGTCCTGTCATTACTTAGCTAGCAAACACACATGCACTCTTTGGAAAAGAACCTCTTGATCTCTGCAGACAGAAGATTTTAAATTCCTATTAATAAATAGAAATATTTTCCTGTGTGTGTTGGTGCTCATTTGCTCAGTCTATCTGACTCTTTAAGACCCCGTGGACTGTAGCCCACCAGGTTCCTCTGTCCCTGGAATTCTCCAGGCAAAAATACTGGAGTGGGTTGCCATTTCCTCTTCCAGGGGATCTTTCCAACCCAGGGATCAAACCCACGTCTCCTGCGTTGGCAGGCAGATTCTTTACTGCTGAGCCAGCAGGGGAGTCCGCCAGAAATCTTTTCCTAAAAGGCAATTTAATCTATGGAAAAAAGAAACATTTTAAGTTCCTGATGAGAATAATTTACCAATTATTTTTATTCCCCAATTATTCTTATTAACTTTCAAAATTATTTTTGTAAATACGCAAGTAAGTTCCAGGACTGAGCTCTCATAAGATTTCTTTGGATTCAATTCTATTTAAAAAGTTCAAGGTTAGTAGCTGATTTCGATGGTTCTGTTGTATACACTGGTAGTAATAAAGGGACTTTGTTTCCACCCCCACCTCACCCCAGGCATACATGTTTGTACTGCGACTACTACTATATGGACACACACACTTGGTATGCAGTTAAGTCCTCTGAAAATATAGACCACCATTCTAGCTAACACAGAGCCCTGTGTTTCACGGGCTTCCCTGGTGGCTCAGATGGTAAAGAATCTGACTGCAATGCAGGAGATGTGAGTTCCGTCCCTGGGTTGGGAAGGCAACCTTCTGGAGAAGGAAAAGACAATCCACTCCAGTAGTCTTGCCTGGAGAATCCCATGGACAGAGGAGCCTGATGGGCTACAGTCCATGGGGTTGCACAGAGTCGGACATGAATGAGTGACTAAGCGCACACACACTCTGTTTCATATGTATACATATTAAAATACAAATTATTTTAAGCTTAGTTTAAAAGGATGGCTTGCTACTCTAAAGAGATGCACCTACAATTTAACAAACAGGCATACCACCAAAACCAATACTGACTTGGTTTATTGTTGAGAATTGAAAAATCACTCAGTTGCACAGGGAAGTGGTCATATATTACCATTATTTATTTTTAATTCATGTCTTCAAACTATAATGACTACAGAGACACTCTCTTCCTCTTCAAAGATATTTTTTTTTTCAGGTCACACTTGAAATGAACATTTTATAACTGAATATTTTGAGCAGAAAAATCTCAACAGCTCCAGCTGTAATTAGTAGATGAATCATTTATTGACTTCATTAACACTGAATGAAACCTAAGAATGTGAGACATTTACAAATATAATTAACAAAATTCTTTACATTTTGATCATCTCGTAAAAATATGAAAATATAAAACAGTATCAAAATACTAGAGAAATAAACCATTTGAGAGTAACTTCGTTTTCATATTTTCCTATAATCACATCTCCTTTCCTTTCTATTTAAGTTACTAACCCAAGGTGAATTTTACGCCAAGGATGGAGGCCTTATCAGGAGGGCAGTCAGTAATATGCTTCGGTGGCTGACTGGTAGCTGTTTTTCAGGTTTGTTTTTCAGCCCCAGCAGAATCAGTTCTGTGGTTGTCATCTTAGCATAGGATCGCTCTCCTTGAAATCAATACTGGCTGACTGCATTAATGAGGTGAGATTTGACAGATATGCAGTGGACCTACAATGACTGTCACTTCTTACTGCAACCTCCAATCCCAGTACTTTATTAGTGCTATTATTTCCCAGCTATTGATTTAGTCTTAGATAACTCTGGTTTTGGCAGAATCACCACATATAATTTTGATTTTGAGTGCTACCAGATGTTCGGAATTACTGAAAACATAGAACCCATTTGTAAGAGTCATGCTGGATTTGGGCAAAAGTGGAAAATTCCACAATGTTTGAATCACTTAAAAGGGAATGGATCGTTGTTGAAATGTTGAGTGCAGTGTCTCCAGTTAACTGAATCAGTTAACATTGCATTCTGATCCTGGAAAGGACATTTTATGAGTGCCTGCTACAGTCCAGCCTCCTTATGTCAACTCAGCTGGACCTTGGAACAACCCTATGAACTTGGAATTTCTAGATGCTTTAACACTGGAAGAAACTTGCCCTAAAGCAGAGATTGTGGGTAGTGGAGTCAGATTTGAAGTCAAGTCTGCTTCCAAAGCACTAACAAGACACACTCAGGTGCACATCCCAAGTCTCCAACCCAATCCTACCCGCTCCCACCAACCTTCCATCGATAATTGTTACCATCATCCTCCTCATCACCAATGTTTGAGTATAGAGTATACTTCAGCTTTCCGTAGATGATGCTTTCCATATACTATTTTAACTATCACATAAGGCTGTGCATATGCTAGATATTTTAATCTGCACAATTCCTGGGGCAAAATTTCACCCAAAAACGAAAGCTACATTTTTGTTATTGTTTAGTCACTCAGTCATGTTCGACTCTTTTGCAGCCCCATGGACAGTAGCCCTCAAGGCTCCTCTGTCCATGGGATTTCCAAGCAAGGTTACTGGAGTGGGGCTGCCATTTCCTTCTCCAGGGGATCTTCCCAACCCAGGGTTTGAACCCATGTCTCCTGCATTGGCAGGCAGATTCTTTACCACTGAGCCACCAGGGAAGCCTGAAGCTACATATTAGGTGATACCATTTTTCACCTTCTTGGGAACCCAGACCCAGTGATCATATATAATAAATATGCCTGTATCCAGTTTGCAGAAAGGATAACACAGATGCAGAAAATTCACTTAATTGCTTAAGGTTCACATACCTAGTAAATGTGAACCTGCATTTTGAGGCTGAGTTCTTAACTTGACTGTCAATTGTACATAATCGTTTCCGTTTCCCTTTACTGCTGTAACAAATTACCATCAATAGAGAGGCTTTAAACAAGACACATTTACTATCTTACACTTCTGGAGGTCGGAAGTCTAAAACCGAATAGCTGGGCTGCACAACTTCTGGAGTCTCTGGGAGAGAATCGCTTTCCTCGTGTCGAATGACCCCACGTCCTTCTGATCTCTGCCTCTGGCATCTCCTCTCCCACTTTGACTTCAAACCTCCCATTTCCCTTTCTCACCTGGAAAGATCTCTGTGATCCATTGGACCCACTCTGACAAGCCAGCTTAATCTGCCCATTTCGAGGCTGGCTGATTAGCAGCCTCGACTCCATGTGCAACTTTGATCCCTGTTTCCCCTGAACGCACCATTTTCACATGTGCATGTGGGCATCTCCATGGGGATGTTTTTCTGCACACCACAGCTTCTCAGTTATGCCGAGATGCATGTGCTCAATTTCGTGATTAGTTCACAGATTAATGGAGCCAGACTGCTCAGAGTGAATCCCAGCTCTGCCATTACTGGCTGCGCCTTTCCGAGCACATTAGTAAACCTCTCTGTTCCTCAGTTCTCTCTTCTGTACAGTGGAGATAACAGCGATGGAGGAATATGGTGATTATTCGTAAAACATTGTCTGGTACCTAGTAAGTGCCATATAATTCCTAGTTAAAAAATAAGAATAACTTCTCTATTAAAGAGATATAACTGCAAGGCATAGATATTGTGTAAGCCACATAAACATTTGTTTTGGTCTGAGATAGACACATAAAAGATCTAGGTAATGATTACACTATGTTTGACTTTTCAATTCCTGATTTAAATCTCACAGTTAAAAAAAAAAAAAAGCAATGCCTACCTGCAAGTAGGAACTACAGTTATTCAATTTAGGAAGATATACAGGTTGTCAGGAAGACCAGGAGGAGTGGGAGAGCTAATAAGATTTCCTGCCTGAAGCAAGGCTTCTGTCCTAGAAAACAGGAACCATCCCCCAGAGAGCAGAAAGCAGCTCTAGGAGATGATTCATTGGACTGCCTGTTCCATAATAATAGGAGCAAAATTTCCATCCTCCTGGAAACCAGACCGCCTTCCCTCTTCGTGGGGAAGGGGGTGTTGCTGGAGGTGGGTAGTGCGTGTAGTGTTGGAGCTCTGGGTCGTCATCTTCCTCTTTGGCCCCAAATACACACACATGCACACACACACATGTACACACACACTCTCTCTCTCTCTCCCCACAGGTCCCTGGTATGGGAAGGAGGAAAATAGGAAACCTGGGGAAATCAGAATTGCTGGGGAGATTATATGCTTCTCCAAGTTATCAGAAATGGAATTAGGAAGACCCCCCTCCCCTCCAGGAGAACTCTCTCGATGACTCTGCTGCACACATAGTGGCACTGGACATCAGACCCCTGCTTCCCTTCCTTAGACGTTCCAGAGACCCGATCTGCAGGCTCCATGGCACATCCCAATTAGTGGGTAGGTTTAAAACCATATAGCTGCCTGCTGCCTACCCCACACCCACTTTCTAGACTGCTGCTGAGAACTGCAGCGATAGAAAGGATCCTTCCATGATTTATTTTCTTAAAATAGAAGTATTGTGTGAGGAGATGAACAGACATTGGAGTTAGAATAAGCCTGGGTTGTGAACCTGATTGTCATATTCTAACAGGGTGACCTTGGTTGGGATACATGATTCAAAATCTTGAGTCTGAGTTTCCTATATGTTTGGAGGGGAAAATGGTACCCAATATGTAGGTTGTTTTTTTTTTTTTAAATAGGTTTAGAGATCATCTATGTAAAATGCCTATAATAGGGTCAAGGGTGTAAACACACAAAATATATTATCTACTTTTAAGAAAGTGGAAAATATATTCTTGAACTGAAAGCAGTCGTTGATCAATTTTAACAATGATAACTGGCCCAGTGTGTGGTGTGTGTAATTCTATAGATACATATACATAACTAGATGCATGTTATCAGTCTAAAGAATATGATATTAATATAGTTTCTAATAGGTGGTTTCTGGATATTCTTTTAAATAATGACAATGTACACAATAAGAGCAAGGTACTTTATCTTGGCTTTCATGATTCCATAACATTCCATGTATGTTCAGTTCAGTTCAGTCACTCAGTCATGTCCAACTCTTTGCGACCCCATGAATCGCAGCACGCCAGGCCTCCCTGTCCATCACCAACTCCCGGGGTTCACTCAGACTCACATCCATCGAGTCAGTGATGCCATCCAGCCATCTCAATCTCTGTCGTCCCCTTCTCCTCCTGCCCCCAATCCCTCCCAGCATCAGAGTCTTTTCCAATGAGTCAACTCTTCACATGAGGTGGCCAAAGTACCGGAGTTTCAGCTTTAGCATCATTCCTTCCAAAGAAATCCCAGGGCTGATCTCCTTCAGAATGTATGTAGTGAACCCTAAATATTTGTTTTAGATTTTATATGTGTATGAATTTTCTAGGAAAGCATCTTTAGCATTTATTAAATTATAAGTGATGCCTTTGACATGCTTACCCACTTCTAAGACTGTTAACACTGTCCTAGAGCCTTTTATATAGGAGATGACATTTTAGAAATAGATGTGGAAGAATATTCAAAGACAAATCTGGTCTTGAGTCAAAATTAGCATGATAATAAAATTCTAGAACCACAGAATATTAGAGTTAAAAAAGATCCTGGTCCCAAAGATTTCCTTTTGTAACTTACTTCTTTTTTTTGTGTATAACTCCAAAGAGCGACCCAGATACCTGTGAAAAATGACTATGGTTTCAGAAAATTATATGAACTCATTCTTAAAATGGTACCTATAAAAACAGTTACTATCATGTAGCAAGCATAACGGAGATTGTGGACGTCTAGCAAATTAGCACTTGACAATTCAAAGTGCCAACCAGTGCTCATTTCATTTACTGTAATACTGTAAGTGGTGTAGGTATTTGGCAGACTAGGACTTAATACCATCTGGCCTGAGAAATTTATGACTCTTTTACACAACTAGACTTTTTAAAAGTTTTATTTTGCTTTTGCTTAGAGAACAGACTAGACTGCTAGTTTGAAGGGCAGTGATGTGAGGCTTTTCAAATTGAATCATCACACTTTTATATATGGAAACTGGATTTTTTTCCTCTGGGAGTTTATGTGACTGTCAGAATTTTTTAATGAGCACTAATGTTTGCAACAGGGATAGACTATGAAAATATTAATCTGTTGTCTTCTGGTTTTCTTGTTATCTATCATGGTTTCATTCTACCCTTCAGTCTGGCTAAATCATGAGATTTACTGCCACAGGGAATGAGAGAAACATTCCATCAGGGCCAGAGATGCTATTTATGGATGCTGAGTTGTCTTTTGAATAAGAGAAGGGTCCCTTTCTGAGCTGAGAGAAGTTTCTCAGCAATCATGTTTTCCCTTAAGTGGTAGATATGAAGGTTCAGATAACAGAGTGCAAGTGTATGTCCCAAAAGTCTTGAAAATTTAGGATGAAAAATATAGGAATTATAAAGTCACTTCTTTCCTTTTTATACTGTTTTAGATTGAAATGAGTGGACCTAAGGAACCAAGAGGTGTGAAACCAGGGAGCCTGACCATGAGATAATGTAGCTGTTACCCTCCCTCCTTACAGACCCAGACACCATACTGGAAGGGAGCACAAGGCTTTCGAGGTGGCTAAAGCCTTCAACTTGGACGTGTATGCCGTATAAATTAAATACCTAAAGATACATGGATATACATTTAAATTCTTAAAATTATTGAATGGGAACTGGATTAGACTAACTACACATAGACAAAGGTAGGTATAGATAGAGAGTATATAGGTTTGTCCCTCACCCTAGGGAGATAGAAAAATAATGAGAATGATTAAATTATAGAAAGAAAAATAAAACCTATTGAAGTTTTTAATACTACCACACAATTGCACTTATCTCACATGCTAGTAAAGTAATGCTCAAAATTCTCCAAGCCAGGCTTCAGCAATACATGAACCGTGAACTTCCTGATGTTCAAGCTGGTTTTAGAAAAGGCAGAGGAACCAGAGAACAAATTGCCAATATCTGCTGGATCATGGAAAAAGCAAGAGACTTCCAGAAAACATCTATTTCTGCTTTCTTGACTATGCCAAAGCCTTTGACTGTGTGGATCACAATAAACTGTGGAAAATTCTTCAAGAGATGGGAATACCAGACCACCTGACCTGCCTCTTGAGAAATCTGTATGCAGGTCAGGAAGCAACAGTTAGAACTGGACATGGAACAACAGACTGGTTCCAAATAAGAAAAGGAGTATGTCAAGGCTGTATATTGTCACCCTGCTTATTTAACTTCTATGCAGAGTACATCATGAGAAACGTTGGACTGGAAGAAACACAAGCTGGAATCAAGATTGTTGGGAGAAATGTCAATAACCTCAGATATGCAGATGACACCACCCTTATGGCAGAAAGTGAAGAGGTACTAAAAAAGCCTCTTGATGAAAGTGAAAGCGGAGAGTGAAAAAGTTGGCTTAAAGCTCAACATTCAGAAAATGAAGATCATGGCATCCGGTCCCATCACTTCATGGGAAATAGATGGGGAAAGAGTGGAAACAGTGGAAACAGTGTCAGACTTTATTTTTTTGGGCTCCAAAATCACTGCAGATGGTGACTGCAGCCATGAAATTAAAAGACACTTACTCCTTGGAAGGAAAGTTATGACCAACCTAGATAGCATTTTGAAAAGCAGAGACATTACTTTGCCAACAAAGGTCCGTCTAGTCAAGGCTATGGTTTTTCCTGTGGTCATGTATGGATGTACGAGTTGGACTGTGAAGAAGGCTGAGCGCCGAAGAATTGATGCTTTTGAACTGTGGTGTTGGAGAAGACTCTTGAGAGTGCCTTGGACTGCACGGAGATCCAACCAGTCCATTCTGAAGGAGATCAGCCCTGGGATTTCTTTGGAAGGAATGATGCTAAAGCTGAAACTCCAGTACTTTGGCCACCTCATGCGAAGAGTTGACTCATTGGAAAAGACTCTGATGCTGGGAGAGATTGGGGGCAGGAGGAGAAGGGCATGACAGAGGATGAGATGGCTGGATGGCATCACTGACTCAATGAATGTGAGTCTGAGTGAACTCTGGGAGTTGGTGATGGACAGGGAGGCCTGTCGTGCTGCGATTCATGGGGTCGCAAAGAGTTGGACATGACTGAGTGACTGAACTGAACTGAAGAATAATGCAAGTAAATATTCAAAACCCACTAAACAGCTAGAATTTATTGAGGACTTATTGGGATAGGGTGTACTAGGTATCTTATATACATTATTTCACTTGATCTCCACTTTCCAGGTGGTACAGTGGTAAAGAATCCTCCTGTCAAGGCAGGAAAAGTTGGTTCAATTTATGGTTTGGGAAGATTCTGTGGAGAAGGAAATGGCAACCCACTCCAGTATTCTTGCCTGGAGAATCCAGTGGACAGAGGGGCCTGGCATACTACATTTCTTAGGGTCACAAAGGAGTCAAACACTAATAACCACGCACATGCACACATTTGATCTCCACAATTACTCAATGAGGTTAGTACAAAACCAACTTCAAATAATTTTTTAAAAATGCCAGGAGCTATTATGTAGAAAGTGCCCTTGGCAAAGAAGTGACATCGATCTGCCTTTAGTGACTTTCCCCTGTGACATCACGGGTCATTGATTTTGTCCTCACTGTGACAGATGAGCAGCAAGTATCTCCAGATTAGCAGAAATATTAAAAAAAAATCTCTTTTTCTGACTGACATTCTATTTTCAATCACATTCCTTGAGAATGCTGCACTTAGCCTTGGAAAACAAATGTGAAAATATTACTTACACCAGATAATTTATTTCTTTTATAATGATTTTTCTGAATAAATCATTCAAAAAGAATTGGACACATCAATAGGATTCTCAGCAAAGTAAGAAATGTTTGTACATGGAGGATTTTCTTGCACACTTCAAAACAATCATGCCTGCCTGACTACTTTCATTGTAACTGTAGACTAGCTCATATTTCTCAGTATTGGGGATGCATGTTTATGATATTTATGATATAATAGAAAAACAACTTTATTTTCTAGGAAATCTCTTAGATAAAAACTCTATAAAATGCTCCCCACAACCTATCCAGTTATCAGTCATTGTACATGGGCTCAATTATTTTTGGAACAGAACATTTCTCTTCAGTCTCTTTCCCTTTAACTCAGATGAAACAATTTTAAGATGGTCCATTTGGCTGGAGACACATGAGTGGCAATGCTAGTTGCAAGTAAGGGCTGATGAAGACTTTACCCAGGGAAGAAAGCTTTCATGAAGTGAATTCCAAGATTAGGAACAAAAGAGAGCATCAGAATTTAATAAGAAGCTCTACATTTTGATCTTTAGTTCAAAGATAAAAATATGGATGTAAGAACAATCTGTGAATGTAAAATTTACAAAAGTATTTGGAGATGCACATGCTTTGATAGCTTCCTTTTCACCCTGTTGGGGAAGGAGGGATTCCTGCCCTAGAGCTATGGGAATCGCAAGACATGTGTCCATGACCCTGGAAAGATGAGCTTGATGATCGTGTATTAGTCACATAAATTCATAGCCCAGGACAGGAGAGTACTACATAGCTTGTAGGGGTTGCACTCAGGAACAGGGTGAACAGGCAGAAATGGTGGGATGAGGGCTTTGCAGTAACAATAGGGTGAGGTGGTCCCTGGTTCCCAGAGGACAAGATTGGCTTGTTCGGATAATTCTGTGGGCTGTGAGGGAACTGAACCCACTACTTAAGGATAAACATGCATTGTAATTTGTTTCCATGGCAACAGTTGGTTAGAGCATCTTTACTGCCAGTAAAGAGGGCAGTGGGACTTGTGGTTGGGCCATTCCAAACCCCTCTCAACCCAGTTTCCCCAAGTGTCAAAGAATGCATCTTATACCTTGACATCAAGCTTCACACCATAGCATGTTCTAGGTACTCACAGACACACAAGGGCTTTGCAGCTTTATCTCATGGTCTTGCTTATTTGTTTCTCTTTCCATCCACTGCAACCAAAAATAACACCAAATTTTGTTACACTTGGTGGCAAAATAATTTGTTATGTATGGCTACTGCTGTATTTTCAAGTTTACTAATTTTTATACACATGTTGTTACATTTAGTTAATGTTGTTTACAAAAACAGGAGAAAGTGCTGGGGAAGATAACTCTATTGTTTAATTTCATTATTTGACATATTTTTGCAGTGAAACTTTATCTGAGGGAATGTCTCAAGAGGGTGATAACTAGACCATATGATTTTGTATATATCATTCTTTTATTCTCGAAAAAACTTCCTTGGGGGATATGTCCAAATGCTGACTGCACATTTAACCTCTGCTATACAACAAAGGTAAGGAATTCTTTTCTCTAGCAAAGGGCCTGGCTCCAGGGACAGTGCCAAGTCATGTCCAGCTCCACAAGGCATGGGATTTTCAAAAGGCATGTGGATCTTTAAAAAGAAGTGAGATAGATCCAGCCCCTGGTTTAATTCTAGAAGATAGCTAGTCAGGAGTGTTGGTGGACTGAACGTAGAGCTTATGAAATCTAAAAGATCTCCTGTGTGAGAATGACAAAATCATGACATTACTTATATTTGAAATCTAAAAAAATTGTATAAAACAGAAATAGAGTCACAGATGTAAAAAACAAACATGTTTACTGAGGGGGAAAAGGATGGGGAGGGATAAATTGAGAGACGGGGATTGACATATGTACACTACTATATATTAAATAGATAACTAATGAGAACCTGGAGAAGGCAATGGCACCCCACTCCAGTGCTCTTGCCTGGAAAATCCCATGGATGGAGGAGCCTGGTAGGCTGCTGTCCATGGGGTTGCTAAGAGTCGGACACGACTGAAGCGACTTAGCAGCAGGAGCAACAGCAATGAGAACCTACTGTATAGCACAGGAAACTCTACTCAGTACTCTGTAATGATCTGTATGGGAAAAGAATCTAAAACAGAGTGAACGTATGTATAAGTTGACTTTGCTGTACAGCAGAAACCAACACAACCCTGTAAATCAACTATACTCCAATAAAAAAAAAATAAAAGATTTCCTGTTCCCCAAACTCACTGGCAGCATATACAGTGTTAAAAACTATCTCAGAAATAAGCCATTCTGACTCTTGACACATGGGAGTGTTGAGACAGAGGAAAGAGGTTAGATTAAGTACCCAGAGGGATTTTCCTTAACTCAAGCTGCAAGGAAGCCTAAAATATTCCATTCCTCTCCAGCCCGCAGAAAGCTGTAAGAAGAACACATTACCATAAATTTATAGAAGATGAAGATTATTTTTCTTTTCTTTTTTTTTAAAGCAGAGTCAAGCTGTTTTCTTTGGCTCTGGCCCTGTCGTGGAGACTTAGATTCCGGCAATGGCATCTAAATGAATGTGCAGGACTGCAATCCTAATTAATGGCCATCCTATTTAATTTATCCTACAGCACTAGGGCAAAAACCTGATTAAAAAGAGTGCCTTGAAGGCGACGAGGCTGGTTCACTGTTGGACCACGAGAGAACATTTTAAAAGTACTAGTCCAGTTGGAAATTTGTAGAAACTTTTCTAGTGTCTTATAATTGAAATATGGAAATTGATCATGTTGGGGACAGAGAAAGAATATTTGACTACTAAGTACAGTAGCATTTCAAGGAGAGAACAGTCATAAAATCTGCTGGACCAGAGATGCTCTGGTACCAGTCTGACCTGCCAACCTTTGACTACTTCTGAAGATTTGCAGAGCATAACCTATACATATGCATCAAGTGGATGAAAGTCCCTGCTAATAGATGTCTTTCAGAATAATCTTATTCGGAATCCATTTTACTCTAAGAAACTCTCAGGCAGGCAAGGAAAGCAGGTCTCTGTGAAATTTCGTTGACATCGCTCTCTAGGGCTTTCTCAGAAACCCGGGCTTGGTTATGGCCCCTCCTAAGCTTCCCAGGTGATGCTAGTGGTAAAGAACTCACCTGCCAATGCAGGAGACATGGGTCCCATCCTTGTGTCGGGAAGATCCCCTGGAGGAGAAAATAGCAACCCACTCTGGTACTCTTGCCTGGAAAATCCCATGGACAGAAGAGCCTGGCGGGTTACAGTCCATGGGGTCACAGAGAGTCGGACATGACTGAGCAACTGATTATGAAAGAAGGAACGTTTGAGCACCAAGTGGCATGGACTCAGGGAAAAGTGGATTGAAATTAATTTGGTGCGGTAATAGTGATTGGCAGTGGGCGGAGACAAGGACCACAAGGGAGCTTGGTATAGCGAGGCTGTCACTGACTAGGTTTGGAAGACTAATGTTGGATTAATCTGGATATCAAAATTATGGATTTTTATTTATTTGTTATTCTTTTGATAATGCCTGGTAAGACCTGACTATGTCAATGGGCTTGTTGTGGTTTAAAAATACCTTTCCACTGAAAGTTTGGCTTGCATATTTCTTGACTGCAGTGATAAAATCAGAGGTGTATGCCTGCGTCCAGTCTCATCAAACTGCATATAATAAATCGTACAGCTTTTGAGAGTCAATTTTTCTTCAGTAAGGTTATATATCATGAGAAATGCTGGACTGGATGAAGCGCAAACTGGAATCAAGATTGCTGGGAGAAATATCAGTAACCTCAGATGTGCAGATGACACCACCCTTATGGCAAAAAGCAAAGAAGAACTAAAAAGCCTCTTGATGAAAGTGAAAAAGGAGAGTGAAAAGGTTGGCTTAAAACTCAACATTCAGAAAACTAAGATCATGGCATCTGGTCCCATCACTTCATGGCAAATAGATGGGGAAACAGTGAGAGACTTTACTTTTTGGGCTCCAAAATCACTGCAGATGGTGAATGCAGCCATGAAATTAAAAGACACTTGCTCCTTGGAAGAAAAGTTATGACCAACCTAGACAGCATATTATAAAGCAGAGATTTTACTTTGCCAACAGAGGTCTGTCTAGTCAAAGCCATGATTTTTCCAGTAGTCATGTGTAGATGTGAGAGTTGGACTATAAAGAAAGCTGAGCACCGAAGAAATGATGCTTTTGAATTGTGGTGTTGGAGAAGACTCTTGAGATTCCCTTGGACTGCAAGGAGATCCAACCAGTCCATTCTAAAGGAAATCAGTCCTGAATATTCATTGGAAGGACTGATGTTGAAGCTGAAACTCTAGTACTCTGGCCACATGATGTGAAGAACTGACTCATTGGAAAAGACCCTGATGCTGGGAAAGATTGAGGGCAGGAGGAGAAGGGGACAACAGAGGATGAGATGGTTGGATGGCATCACCGACCCAATAGACATGAGTTTGTGCAAGCCCCAGGAGTTGGTGATGGACAGGGAGGCCTGGCGTGCTGTGATTCATGGTGTCACAAAAAGTCAGACATAACTGACTGACTGATCCAAACTGAACTGAAGACTATATATAAACAAAGCCTCAATGCATTTTGAAAAAGGAGTGATTTACTGAGGAATAAATAGTTATTCTGTTTCCCATTCTGATTCACCTGGTGATGGTGGTGGTTAGTCTCTAAGTCGTGTCCAACTCTTGCGATCCCATGGACTGTAGCCCACTATGCTCCTCTGTCCATGGGATTCTCCAGGCAAGAATACTAGAGTGGGTTGCCATTTCCTTCTCCAGATGATCTTCCCAACCCAGAAATCAAACCCGGGCCTCCTGCATTGCAGGCAGATGATTTATCAACTGAGCTATGAGGGAAGCCTGGGGGACACATAAAGATTGCTAACTTAAATTTCACATTTTGGCTTTTACCCCTGTGTGATCAAGTCAAGCATTGGCAGTACAAGATATGTTAGAAATCGTATCTTCCAGAATAACAGTGATTATGTCTTCAGTGACTAAGTTTTCTGTTTGTTTGTTTTGGTTGTCCAGTGTGGCTTGCAGGATCTTAGTTTCCAGACCAGGGATTGAACCCAAGGGCCCTGTAGTGGAAGGGCAGAATCCTAACCACTGGAGTACAGGGAATTCCCCAGTGACTAAGATTTTACTTCTATGATAAAGAAATAATATCTGTCCTACTCACTGTATGAGAAGGTGGTAATGAGACTTTAAATAAGATGATTTTTGTTAAGAGTCTTTGGAATATTATAAATGGTAATATTCATAAAATATATTATTGTTATATATCATTGAAATTGGAAAGATGGCTTTCCTTTAATCTCTTCCAAGCTTCTACTTTATGGATTGGTTTGCATCATTTTTCAGCCTATTCCCCTGATATCACCACAAAGTTGGATCAGAAAGAAAAGGGAAACAGTGGCTCTGGGGAAAGATGGAAGACAGATCAAAGAGTGTAGAAGAAAGAGAAGACGACGAGGATTTATTACAACTTATTCAGCCACTTGTGGGAATTATGCAAGGAGCATTTCTGTTTTTAAAAAAATAATAATTTATAAAAGTCACCAGTGTAAATCCTTTGAAGATGATGGTAGCAATACTAAGAGCAGTTAAAATGTATGCAAAGAAATGCACTGCATTTTATTTTTTGAGACAAGTGATACATACAGCCTTCACCAACTACAGTGTGTTCAGAAGATTTTCCTGTGCCAGAAGACAATTTTTTACTTTTAGTAGTTAGAGGTCACTCTGCCCTTCATTACTTGTAACCCCAGCGTTGGAAGCACATAAAGTGCTTTTAATCTTGCTTCCAGACTATGATACGGGCTCCTCCTTCCCTCCATTCCTTACTTCCTTCTTTGCTGCAGTGAGTTTTCAAAGTTCTTAAGCTCCTGGAGTCTAAATGTTACAAGTCTTGATTCTTATTCTATTTCCTTCACCACAAAATAAAGCATTGCTGCAAGTTATATATCATTGCCCCAAATGGTGTATTGTGAGAAATGGTGACTAACATAAATTTTCAATATTCACTGTGATTCTGGCCTGGAGAATTCCATGGACTGTATAGTTCATGGGGTCGCAAAGAGTTGGACACGACTAAGTGACTTTCACAACACACAATGATTCTTAGAGGCTATTTATGTATGAGGAGAGAGACTGGTATCAATTTTTACTTCTGGAGGTAATCATATATCTTCTCTCTGGACCACTAAAAATCATCATTCATTTATTCATTCTACCATTGATTGAGAATAGTCATCGAAATCTTCTTATATGTTGAGGTCAAGGAGCTGAGTACAAGAGATAAAGTCCCTGAGATGACTTTGACATTGCTAATGGTAAGAGACAGGAAACAAACAAGTCAATACAAAATATGATGTTTTTCTTTAGTGACAAATGAAGAAATGAGGCCGAATGAGGTAATAGATGGTATAAGGGTAGAGTCAGGCATTGCTATGTAAATAAGGTTATGAGAACCTTTCTGAGCAGAGACCCAAATTATGGGAAACTACAAACCATCTAAAATTGATCCAAAAATGTTTTAGGCAGAAGGCACAGCAACCATGAAATTCTGGGGATAAGATAACTGTTAGGTGCACTGGGGACAGAAAATGAGGCAGCCTGGAAAGAGATGTGGTCACAGACATGGGCGGGGATGGCTCCCATCTTCAGGAGCTTCGCGGGTAAGGTTAGGGGGATTGATTCATTCACGGTGTGATTTGAATATACAGAAGCCTGGAACTGAAAGTCAGGCATCATCATCTGTTGGGTGGTATGTAGCCTGGGACTTACTGAAATACTCAGGGGAATTAAACAGATAGAAAAATGGATAGCGCCACATGCCATTGGCAACAGAAGAGGGCAGCAGAGAATGAGATGGTTAGATAGCATCCTTGACTTTATGGATGTGAATCTGCACAAACTCCAGGAGATTGTGGAGAACAGAGGAGCCTGGTGAGCTACGGTTCATGGGGTCACAAAGAATCAGATAGAACTTAGTGAGTGAACAACAATATGTGCCATTGAGAGGTCAGAGGGTGATGCTCTGAAGAGACTAAGAAAGAGAAGTGGGACAAAAGGAACCCAGGAGAATGGAATTCTATAAAATATACAGGAATGATTTTAAGAAGCCATAATCACTCCTGGCTTCCCAAGTGGCACTAGTGGTAAAGAACCCGCCTGCCCATGT
Source organism: Bubalus bubalis (assembly GCF_019923935.1). Taxonomy (NCBI): domain Eukaryota; kingdom Metazoa; phylum Chordata; class Mammalia; order Artiodactyla; family Bovidae; genus Bubalus; species Bubalus bubalis. Next base: position 56,528,846 of record NC_059178.1, on the reverse strand, counting down.
AGGAGACGTAAGAGACATGGGTTCAATCCCTGGGTCAGGAAGATCCCCTGCAGAAAGGCATGGCAACCCACTCCAGTAGTCTTGCCTGGACAATCCATGGACAGAGGAGCCCAGTGGGCTACAGTCCATAGGGTAGCAAAGAGTAGGACATGACTGAAGCAACTTAGCACACATGATCACTCATACAGAATGACTGGGGGTTCTATGCTATATCAACAAAGATTTGACCATAATATTTGGCTAGACAAGTTTCATTTCAGTGGAATCAATTTAGTTCAGTCGCTCAGGCGTGTCCGACTCTTTGTGACCCCATGAACTGCAGCATGCCAGGCCTCCCTGTCCATCACCAACTCCCTGAGTCCACCAAAACCCATGTCCATTGAGTCAGTGATGCCATCCAACCATCTCATCCTCTGTCGTCCCCTTTTCCTCCTTCCCTCAATCTTTCCCAGCATCAGGGTCTTTTCAAATGAGTCAGCTCTTTGCACCAGGTGGCCAAAGTACTGCAGTTTCAGCTTCAACATCAGTCCTTCCAATGAACACCCAGGGCTGATCTCCTTTAGAATGGACTGGTTGGATCTTCTTGCAGTCCAAGGGACTCTCAAGAGTCTTCTCCAATACCACAGTTCAAAAACATCAATTCTTCGGAGCTCAGCTTTCTTTATAGTCCAACTCTCACATCCATACATGACCACTGGAAAAACCATAGCCTTGACTAGACGGACCTTTGTTGGCAAAGTAATGTCTCTGCTTTATAATATGCTGTCTAGGTTGGTCATAACTTTCCTTTCAAGGAGTAAGCGTCTTTTAATTTCATGGTTGTAATCACCATCTGCAGTGATTTTGGATCCCAGAAAAATAAAGTCTGACACTGTTTCCACTGTTTCCCCATCTATTTGCCATGAAGTGATGGGACCAGATGCCATGATCTTCGTTTTCTGAATGTTGAGCTTTAAGCCAACTTTTTCACTTTCCTCTTAAAAGTCTGAGGAGATTGAATAAATAAAGAATGGGAGATGAAGAAATGGAAACCATGAACATAAACAGCCCTTTAGGGAAATCTCACTGTATGCATTTGAAATTAGGAAAACCACCTGAAAAGGCTGATAACTGGATGGGGACAGAGGACCAAAGGGATAACTTAAAAAAATAATAATAATAAGCAATATTTCACAATGTTTTGCTGCTAGTAGAAATAATGAATTAAATCCTTTGAGATTTTGGGCATTTCCTTATTCTGTTTCCTGTTCTTGTTTGAGTGCAATGTGCTATCATTAGGTGCCCAGAGTCAAAATAGATTTGGGACATGAAAATAATTCATATTTAAATATTTTGAAGTATATTTAACATGGTAAATAAAAAATATTTAGATATATGTGTTTCCAACATCACATGTTTTATTGTTTCCAATTAGTGGGTTCTAACCACATGAAGAACTTTGTTTTATAAAATAGTTTTCCTAATTTGAGTTATGGCATTTCAATTGACTAGGCAAGGCTTCTTTCTCTGAGCAATAGAGATCTAACAACTTTGGGAAGAAACCTAATTATCATTAAAAGTGGAATAAGCTATAGAAATTATGCCGTTATGATTACTTACACTTTTTTCTTGGTATGAAAGTATTATCTTTAAAAACAAGTAAATCATATTATAAGAAAAAAAATAAGTCCAGTTACATTTTCTCTATATAATTTATTTTTTTAGAAAGAAATCACTGAGAACTTTAATTCCAGATTCAGACTTGCTTTGCTGTCATGCCCACAACAAAATAAACCTTTTCAGGTTTGCTTCAAAGCTGGATTTAAATCTGATGAATGAACTTGCAAGTTTTGACATCTTTGACTCTTGGGAAATTACCCAACTTCTCTGATTTTTATTGTATTTGTATAAATATGGAGGTGATTATATCTGTCTCACAGCCTTGTTGTTAGAGCCATATTGTAATAAATTGATGTGAAGACTCTCCATGGTGGTAAAAGGAGAGAGGAGAAAGAAGACAGCATGGTGCTTTGCAAGCATATCACCTCCGCATTGAACATGAATTGGTTTGAATTCTAACTCTCTCTTACAACTAGTTTGTGAGGTGTAACTTAGTTTGTTAATTATTTCTTTTTTTAATGAAAAAGTTATTTCCTTTAAAAAAATGTTTATTTGTTTATACTGGCTGCCCTGGGATGGCTTATTTGTGGCATGTGGGGTCTAGTTCCCTGACCAGGGATAGAACCTGGGCCCCCTGCAGTCAAAGTGTAAAGTTTTAGCCACTGGACCACCAGGGAAGTCCTTTAACTTTTTATTTTCTGCAGTAAAAGAGGCAAATTCACAGGGTGCTTGTGAAGGTAAAATAATACGATAGATGTGAAACTCCTTGTACAAAGTAGTATAACTTCTACCTAACTTTCTAACTGTGTCCCTAACGATGTTACACAACAAACTTGTGAGAGTTTTTGTATATGCAGAGAGGTTCATCTTACAGTTGACAAGGATAATGGGAGGAGGGTGAGATCCTTCTCAATTATCCACCAGTGTTTGCCCAAACATTCCCTGCTGCTTCAGAACACTAATTTTCCATAGATGGGCCCTCATTAGTTTGATAGACTGCTTTTTCCAGACTCTACTGCCTGTCTTCAGCACAAGCTTCCTCAATTTTTGTTGCTGCTGAGTTAAGAGAACTACAGATGTTCCCCAAAACAGTGGTTTAAGAAAAGAACTGTGAGTCATCAAGAATGATAAAAAGCAATATACATAAGCATTCATTATGTTTTTGGCAGTGATGGAAGTAGTCAAAATGATGGTTTTGACTCATGTTGTTGTAGAAACTGTTCTCCTACCCAAGGCTGGGCCCTGCGGAGCTATCTCTCATGGCCCCTGGAATCTGGATATTGACTTGAAGGGCAAGTCAAATGTGTGCAATTCAGGCCATGGTCAGCCTGTTAGCCTTGAGAAGTAAAGATTTTGCCAGATGTAGTTAAACAGGTAAGGAAGACCTTCTTTCCCTAAAGCAATAGGGAAAAGAGGTGAAACTCAACTCCTCTGAAATTAAAGTCTACAGTTTCAAGAGCTGGGGTAGGAGTCAGTGAGAAGCCACCTGTGTTTTCTAACTGGCCTTCCCAAAGGAAAAGGAAATTTTCTGAAATCTTTTTTTTATTTTTAATGGAGGATAATTGCTTTACAATATTGTGTTGGTTTCTGCCATACTTCAACGTGAATCAGCCACAGGCATACATATGTCCCCGGCCTCTGGAACCTCCTACCACCTACCATCCCATCCCACCCTGCTAGGTTGTCACAGAGCACCAGGTTTGAGCTCCCTGCATTACACAGCAAGTTCCCACTGGCTATCCACATGACCCAAAAATCTCACGATTAGGAATATACCCTGAGGAAACCATAATTCAAAAAAACAAATGTATGCCAATGTTCATTGCAGCACTATTTACAATAGCTAGGATATGGAAGCAACCTAAATGTCCACTGACAAATGAATGGATAAAGACGTTGTGGTACATACATGCAATGGAATATTACTCAGCCACAAAAGGAACACATTTGAGTCAGTTCTAATGAGGTAGATGAACCTAGAGCCTTTTATACAGAGTGAAGTAAGTCAGAAAAAGAAAAACAAATATCATATATTAATGAATATATATGGAATCTAGAAAGATGGTACTGATGAACCTATTTGCAGGGCAACAGTGGAGATGCAGACATAGAGAATTTTCTCAAATCCTGATGGCAGAAGGTAGTTTTACAGCTTGAAACAAGACACCCACCCACTGAAGTGAGGATTTGACCCTCTCACAGAGACGAGTTGACAGGACCATCATCTTCCTTAGATGTTTATCTATCAAAGAGATGGCTCCAGGTCCTTGCAAGAGACATGACCTGGGTCATAACACTGAACAGATCTTATTAAAAGTCAGTTGGCAGAGCTTTAGGGAGACATACATGTTTCCAAAGGACAGAGAAATTATTTGCAATTGTTGTTTAGTGGCTAATTAGTTTCTGACTCTTTTGGGACCCCATGGACTATAGCCCACCCGACTCCTCTATCCATAGGTTTTCCCAGCCAAGAATACTGAAGTGGGTTGCCATTTCCTTTTCCAGAGGAGCTTCTCGACCCAGGGATTAAACCCGTGTCTCCTGCATTGGCAGGCAGATTTTTTTACCACTGGGCCACCTGGGAAGCCAGAATTTGCAATTATAAATTGTAATTATATTTCTAAGAAAGAAGAGGTAAGGCCTATGTAAGGAAGAAACTCATCTAGAGATTAGCTAAGCTGAGGGGAACATTAGGACTGTGGTTAAACTTGTGGACTCAAACAACGGAAACCAGCCAGGGACCTTGATAATACACAATGCGGCTGGAAAACTGAACAGATCTTATTAAAAGACAAATGAAAGAGCATGTCATTCATCATTTGTCACAAATACAGTATCTCTTACATTGCCTCTTTCTACACAGTACGCACCTAACCCAAGCGAGTGTTAGTACCAACTTTACAGGGCATGGAAGCAAACACTATACTAAGCCTTACTAACCCATAAGCCGGCTGCGTAAATAGTCTTCAACATTCAGCATAAGCACATGCTTTCCAAGTCTTTCCAAACACTTGAACGTTGCAAGGGTCTCTTTGAGGACATTGTCACAACCCTGACCACCCCACAATCCTTATCATTGAGTGAATCTGTTTTGGGTGAGAGTACTCAGGGCTTTTTGGTCTCATCTGTATCAGTCTGCTGCTCTTTTTAGAAGATGATGTTCTGGATGATAAGGGCATGTAGTGCATTGCACGTCTCAATCCCCAGTGCAGCACGAGGTGCAGGACAACAGTATGCACTCAGTTCCTTCGTGAAGCTTGTGCAGTGTGGATGTGACTAACGTCCATTGAGTCAGTGATGCCATCCAGCCATCTCATCCTCTGTCATCTGCTTCTCCTCCTGCCCCCAATCCCTCCCAGCATCAGAGTCTTTTCCAATGAGTCAACACTTCACATGAGGTGGCCAAAGTATGTGAGTTTCAGCTTTAGCATCGTTCCTTCCAAAGAACACCCAGGACCAATCTCCTTGATAATGGACTGGTTGGATCTCCTTGCAGTCCAAGGGACTCTCAAGAGTCTTCTCCAACACCACAGTTCAAAAGCATCAATTCTTCGGCGCTCAGCCTTCTTCACAGTCCAACTCTCACATCCATACATGACCACTGGAAAAACCATAGCCTTGACTAGATGGACCTTTGTTGGCAAAGTAATTTGTCTGCTTTTTAATATGCTGTCTAGGTTGGTCATGGCTTTTATTCCAAGGAGCAAGCATCTTTTAATTTCATGGCTGCAGTCACCATCTGCAGTGATTTTGGAGCCCCCATAATAAAGTCTGTCACTGTTTGCTTTGTTTCCCCACCTATTTGCCATAAAGTGATGGAACCAGATGCCATGATTTTAGTTTTCTGAATGTTGAGTTTTAAGCCAACTTTTTCACTCTCCTCTTTGACTTTCATCAAAAGGTTCTTTAGTTCTTCTTCGTTTTCTGCCATGAGGGTGGTGTCATCTGTGTATCTGAGGTTATTGATATTTCTCAATAACCAAACCACCTTACCTGCGTCCTGAGAAATCTGTGTGCATGTCAAGAAGCAACAGTTAGAACTGGACATGAAACAACAAACTGGTTCCAAATCAGGAAAGGAGTGCGTCAAGGCTGTATATTGTCACCCTGCTTATTTAACTTTTATGCAGAGTACATCATGAGAAATCCTGGGTTGTATGAAGCACAAGCTGGAGTCAAGACTGCCAGTGCAGGAGACATGGGTTCAATCCCTGGTCTGGGAAGGTTCTACATGCTGAGGACCAACTAAGCCTGCGAGTCACAAATACTGAAGCCTGAGTGCCTAGATTCCATGCTCTGTAACAAAAGCCACCACAATGAGAAGCCCCAGCAGCACAACTAGAGAATGTCCCCACTCAAAGCAACTAGAGAAAGCCTGTGCTTAGTAACCAGAAACCAATGCAGCCAAAAATAAATGTTAGTAAATAAATAAAAAGAAAATATATGTATACATAATATATATGTATAATATGATATATATATATATATATACTTCTCCAGTGGCTCAGTTATTAAAGAATACATCTGCCAATTCAAAAGATGCAGGAGACCCGGGTTAGATCCCTGTGTTGGGAAGATCCCCTGGAGAAGGGCATGGCTACCCACTCCACTATTCTTGCCTAGAGAATTCCATGGACAGAGGAGCCTGGCAGACTGCAATTTAAGAGGTCACAAACAGTCAGACACAGTTGAGTGACTGAGCACACATATACACATAAATATAGTTATATATACAGTTTTTTTTCTTCCAAGTAAATGTACTTTTCTTATGTCAAATAATGTTTTTTCCTTGCTTGAGAGTTTTTTTTTTTTTTTTTTTCCTCTAAGTCGACTTACCACATTTCAAAAACCATAAAGTGAATTTATAAGTAGGTACGTGCCTCCATAAGACACTCTCAGTGGTAATTTGGGAAGGAAAATGCGGGCTAAATGACACTGATTCTGATGCATGATGGCAGGTCTCAAAGACCAGGACCACAAACTGATCCAGGTCTGGCGTCCATGCTAATGGCTGTTTGTTTACTCAGATCACAGGCAATAAATTCATTGTGTGATTGGTGACCTCCCAACAGATGCCCTGACCTTTCCACAACTGATGTTTTATTCATGTTTAAGTCAAGTGATTTTAAAAAATGAAAGAATAGAAGAAAATTTGCTTGAAATTATCCATCATTTAAATCTAAGCCTCTTTCAAGTTTTCTATGTTTGAAGCAATTTCGCTATTCAAAGAATGATAGGGAATTACAGTTATGCAGTTTATTTGTTGCCAATTAATTCTAAGCTGGTTATTTTTCATAGTTATGGGTGAGAGGTATAACTGGTTATATATGCAAGCTGTGGCTTAATTTACCTGATAAAAGGGCTATTTAAAATTCTCCTCACTGAGCCTGTTTGAAAAATGTGATTCAAAATTAATTTAATAGTTAAATACACCTAGTAACTCAAAATAAAAGGTAATTTGGCATGATGATATTCTAGTCAGATTTAACTGTAGGAAATCAGATAAAAGAAAAATTGATCAGCTTGGGTTTAGTAGCATCACAGACAGTTAATCATTCCATCCTTTTGCTACCTGTGTCTGTGCAAGGCATCAGAAGATAGATAAATGTAATTTCAACTATTAAAAAGTATTAAATGCCTTTGAGTGTAGGAAAAAGACATTAGGAAGTGGCAATAATAGGTTTCTTGGTTTTGTTTCCTATTTTTGGATCTCATATTTTCTTAGTAATATTTATGAACTATTGAAAAACTATTTGTTGACAGTTTAGCTGTAAGTATGAACAAACACTAAAACCAAATAGAGTTATGGGATGATTTTATGTAGGTTTGCTAAGAATCCAGTGTTATTCTGAGGTCTGTAGACTCAGAGGGAGACAGAGGCACTCACTGAAGCAAACAGCTCCATTTCCTGGCAATTGATCGAAAGGTCGCGGAATCCTTTGCAATAATCAGAATAGGGATGCTACCTGGTATAAATGGAGTATGTCTTGTTTCATGCTTTATGCTTTGTTGTTGCTTAATCTCTAAATCATGTCGGACTCTTTTGCAACCCCATGGACTGTAACCCACGAGGCTCCTCTGTCCGTGGAATTACTTAGGTCAAGATACTGGAGTGAGTTGCCATTTCCTCCTCCAGGGAATCTTCCCACCCAGGGATTGGACCCAAGTCTCCTGCACTGGCAGGTGGATTCTTTACACAGAGCCACCAGAGAAGCCAACTTTATGCTTATGTATTTTAATTTTTCTTTTAAAGGTAGTCAGTTCACTTGCAACTTCTCATGGGTGTCACAGAACACAGGAATGCAACTGCTTCCTTATTTGTACCGAATACAAGCATTTAAACTGAGTTGGTGCTTAAAATTTTGCCCTCCTGGGCATTTTGCTCAGCTGAGGTTTTGTGAATTGGGGATTTTTCTCACTGTGATAAAATAATACTATATATGGCACCTTATATGATGATCGTGGTAGTATGGCATGGGTATAATGTTGTTCATATGTCACCATTAAGCATGACAAATGCAAAACAGAACCATGTTAGAAAACTTTAAAAAAATGTATCAGAGTTAATTGTATTTCTAAAACGAGATTATAAGGATATGATGCATACCAATTTGTAAGTTTAAGAGAGAATAAACTTGCTGTAAGAAAAAAAGTAACAACACTGACACATTGTGGTCTCAAAACCAGTGTAGCGTTGCCCAGGTTTTCTTGGGGGAAAAGCTGCATAAGCTTTTTTCCTTTGGGTGTTTACAGTATTGACAAATTGAAGAGCAAGGGACTACGCTGCAAAGAGTTATATCTTATGCTCCTATGAAAAGCTAATAAAGATCTTCCAGATAACCCTGTCTGCTAATGGCCCCCAAATGCTGGCTGTACAGTTGATTATTTTTAGTTGGGTTCTTCCAGCTTTTATGCAAACTCCTTCAGTCTCCTAGGTTTTCTCATAATAATGTTTTGAGTTAAGACCTAAATAATATCACATTTATTATCCCAATAATGGACCCATTTGGTAGTAGCTGATTTCATTAGCTTGGTGCCATCTCTCTTTTTTTAAGGTATAATTGCTGTATAACATTAAACTTGGTGCCATCTTAAGGACTTACTTACAGTGGTATTTCCTCTTCTGCATATATTACTTTCTTCAGAAATATTGATCTCATTATATTTGTTCAGAGAGAACACTGATAAAATTGTATGGGTAAGAAATGAAACAAAGAGGTCCAATTTTGTGAAAACAAACTTTCAATGAAGTAATAATGCCAAATATTTTATTAGGAAAAAACTTTTCTGAAGGAAATGAGAAGAGGTATTTCCCATGACCCTCTACTACTCGGCAAAGTACAGGAACAATGTCATTGGAAATCCACCATGTTGAGTGATATGGTGGGGACAGAGACATAGCAGACATGACTGCGGTCTTCTAGAAATGTAAAATCTGATAATTAATATATGGTAGCATCAACAGCTACATGAAGACCAAATATCAAAGACTTGACCATGAAAGATACATATCATATGCTATCACTTATATATGGAATCTAAAAAAAAGGACACAAATGAACTTATTTACAAAACAGAAACTCAAAGACATAGAAAACAAACTTATGGTTATCAAAAGGGGAAAAGGGGAGAGGGATAAATTAAGACTTTGATATTAACAGATACACACTGATATATACAAAATAGATAAAACAAGGACTTACTGTATAGCTTGGGGACCAGTATACAGTATCTTATTGTAACCTGTAATGGCAAAGAATCTGAAAAATAACATATATATATATATATATATATACACACATGCATGCATATATATGAATCACTTTCTTACACACTTGAAACAAACACAATGTTGTAAATTAACTATGCTTGTATAATAAAAAAAATACTATCTTTAGAAACTTTCTTGAGATTGATGAGTATATAGCATCATCATTTTGCAGACATCATTTCACAGATCTGAAAATGTCACTTCTAGCTGTGTGGCCCAGGGATGAATTTTGGGGAATGTGGGTTTTTATTAGTATTTCTTCAAAACTTAGATGAACCCCAAAGCAGAGAACAGAGGGGGCAGGGCAGGTAGAATGGTTTGGGGAGGAAAGCGAGCAGTAGAAATAGAGGACAGTGGGCATATCTTTGACATGAGAGGGGCTCAGGTGCAGGAGACAGGCCTGGGCAGGTACATTGGGACCCATGGTGAAGGACAACATGCATCTCCAACAAGGTCACAATCTTGTCCTGTGGAAACAGGGGACTACTGAAAGTGTGACCGTGTTGCCGTGCATGTGTGTGTGTGGGTGGGTGTGTGTGTGTGCCATCAGTCCTGTCTGACTCTTGCAACCCCATGGACAGTAGCCCACCAGGCTCCTCTGTCCATGGGATTCTCCAGGCAAGAGTACTGGAGTGGGTTGCCATTTCCTCCTCCAGGGATTGAACCTGGGTCTCCTGTGACTCCCACAGAGCTTCACAACTGTTGGGCATCTGTCTGCAGATAGCTGTAGCATGAAGGATGCAATTTGAGTAGCGGGAGGTAGGTGGATAATTTAGAAGGTCATTAAACTGTATTAAAAGTTACAATACTGTCTTGACATTTTTATTTCCTGACTATGTTTATCTTCATTGTAAAATGCAATGGCTTGTTTCACCTTTTTACATAAAGAAAAGTTTAAACACTCCTCATAAATGGTTACAGGGAATTTCATGATATAATACTGTTTTTTTTTTATACTACGCTGAAAAAACTCTACAAGAAATGATGAAAAATAATGAAAACAGTTTATTTTAACTTGTGAACTGCATTCAACTGCAACACTGGAATTTATTATTTATGTGCAATATCTTTGGCCATGGGCACAAAGACCACAGTTTCAAGACCTGCTGGGAGTAGCATTGAAATATTTACCAAATACAATGGCCATGCAAAGCATGTCTTGGGAATAAAATAATAACCTACTTTTACAGATTTTGTTTTTAGGGGAACTGTTGTAAAACATCTATTAAGAAGTGAATATTTTCATAAAATCCCTAGATATTTGGTGCGATATGCAGAGCAAGAGCCCCGGAAGACATCCCCATCCTAATCTTCATACCCTGGAATGCACCATGTTGCCTGGTGAGGGGAATTAAGGTTGCATATGTAATGTGAAATGTAAAGGTGTTAGTTGCTCAGTCGTGTCCTTCTCTTTGTGACCCCTGTGAACTGTAGCCCCCCAGGCTCCTCTGTCCATGGGATTTCCCAGACAAGAATACTGGAGTGGGTTGCCATTTCCTTCTCCAGGGGATCTTCCCAACCTAGGAATCGAACCCAGATCTCCTGCATTGCAGGAGGTTTCTTTACCATCTGAGCCACCAAGGAAGCCCTCCAAAATCATTTGGCAGCAGTGAGATTCGAACCCCCGCTCCTGAAGAGACTAGAGCCTTAATCTAGCACCTTAGATCAGTCAGCCATGCTTAGCTTACTTGAGAGGAGAATGAAGACTCAGAAGGAAATGTGGTATGAGATAAGGGGTGAGAAGCTAGCTAGAAGATGAAGGACAAGGACTTCGTGTCAAGGAATGTCAGTCTCTAGAAATTGGAGAGGGGAAAAGAAAGGAATTCTACCCTCGAACCTGCATAACAAAGGAAGGCAGCCCTGGAGAACCTGGGTTTTAGCCAAGGAGATTCATGTATGGTTCTGAACTATAAGATGATAGATGCGTGTGGTTGAAGCCACTCAATTTGTGATAATTGGTTATGGCAATGATAGAAAATTGATATAGTTGGTAAATATTTTTATTGGGACACACTTTAAAATTCAAACCAGTCCCCTCTGGAGCTGTTGAATGTTCCAAGATTTTTTCTCTAGTGATGCGGACAATTTTTCATCATTCTAGTAGCATCACTTCAATTCTAGTAGCATCAATTAAAAATGGATTCTTTCAAGAGCAATTAAAGATATGATTCTTAGTTATTAGATCAGATTAAAATTTTCATTTTGAAAAGTAATTATTTTCAATTCATCATTGTAACTATAGATGATTCTGCTTTTAAATCTGTGTAAAGACATAAACATCTAAATAACTGAGTAACAAAGATGCATCTGCAAGATTTTTGCTGGGCTTCACAGTGCAGAGAACTAAGAAATATAAACTTAATTTTGCCGTTTGCCTCTTGGCAAAATTGACACCTCCATCTCGTCATTGTTCACACCAGTGTTGCTACCTCTAAAGTTAATAGAATTCCTAGTTTTTGTTTTGTTTTGTTTTGTTTTCTGTTTTTTTTTTTTTTTTCTGGCTGCGACCACCATGAGATCTTAGCTCTCTGTCCAGGAATCCAATTCCCTGCAGGGCAAGCAGAGAGTCTTAACCCCCCAGACCACCAGAGAACTCCCCACCATCTCAATTCTTCAATTAAAATTTGTTCCATTGTATGAAGTCATTAAACTCTCCATTTCCCATTGGCTTTAAGACTTCAAAAATTTCTAGTTTGAACAATACTGGTAACTAACTAAAACATCCATTTAGGAATAATGAAAACAGAAGCCATTTATCTTTTTCTTTTGATAAACACAAAAGTCTTCCTCAATATGTTGCTAGTAACGATTGCAAGGGCTGCCTCATTAGACTGTAGACTATCTTATAGCCTCGTTTGGTTCTATGAGATCTTTTATGTTCTTGAAATATACCAGCTAAAAATTGCACACACTAAGATATATACCATATGCAGAAGGGCACCTTGGGATGAATGCATTATGGACTAGAATCCATTGCAGCCCAACAGTGTCTTTATTTTGCTCACCTGCTTGCATGGAGCGCACCTGTGGCTTGATGGCCTCTGTGTGTAAGCTGTTTGGGAGACTTCCAAGATTAAAACTGGTGTAAGATAGTTCTTTCAAAAAAACCTTTTGATTTTTTTCCCCCTCACTATTTGTGTCTGGATCCTAATCTCAATTCCATTTACTGTTTTTCCATCTTTTTTAAAAAGAAAAAAATCTGCTTCAGGGCTCCAAAGAGGAGACCAACCACTGCAGATTAAATATCCTTTTTGTCTAAGAGGATCAGTGTGAAAATAATATTTCTGTTTTCCTCCACTCTGACCACTTTCCTGTCAGTAACTCTGAAGCACATTGACTGGTCTCTCCCAATATCGTTTCAGCGGAAATGAAGATTTAAAAAGGAATCAATTCAAGTCATGCTAATGTGCAATCCTTTCTGGGGAGAGTGGTCTCTGGACACAAGAGGAGTTGATAGATTTTTTTTCTTTTTTGTACGAAGTATTTTAGAGTTGAGATTTTAAAAGGATTAATGCATTCATCCCTTCCATTTTTTTTTAATATTATATCCAGTGTATTCTAGGCTCTCTAGCAGTCAACAGATACAATCTCTGTCCTTACAAATCACACAGTGTAAAGCAATGGGTCTCAAACTTGATGCACATCAGATGCCCCTGGGGAGCTTGTTACAGGGCAGACTATTGGGTCCAACTCACAGCATTTCTGATGCAGTAGGTCGGGGCCAGGATAGGGAAGATGCTGGTGGTCCTTGAGAACCACTAGATGGATAATTGTACACCCTACAATGATTGTACAGTTAAATATGTGACCAGATAAAATGCAAATGCTGCCTTAAGGAAGGAAGGAAAAGAAGAAAAGAGCAAGTAACTGAGTTCATATTTGAACATGTTTTTTTCATTTTGCTTATTTAATTTTTACTTACTAGGTTACCAGTTTATTATCAAAGAGTAATTCAAGAACAGCTGGATGAAAGAGATGCATAAGGTATGGTAAAGGGACTGACATCATCCACGCCCTCTGAGACACTCTTCCAGCACCTCCACGTGTTCCAGTAATCTGGAAGCTCACTGTCTGTTTTAGTATTTTACATAAATGGAATCATATGAAATGTATTCTTTGTGTCTGATTTCATCTACTCAAAATTTCATGTTTAAAACTCATGCCTGTTGTTGCATAAAGCTGCATTTTATTCATTTTCATTGATCTATTATATTCTGGACTTCCCAGGTGGTGCTAGTGGTAAAGAATCTGCCTGTCAATGCAGGAGATGCAAGAGACATGGGTTTAATCCCTGGGAGGGGAAGATCCCCTGGAGTAGGAAATGGAAACCCACTCCAGTATACTTGCCTGGAAAATTCCATGGACAGAGGAGCCTGGTGCACTATAGTCCATGCAGCCGCAAAGAGTCGGACACGACGGAGCAACTGAGAACTTTATATCCCACTGTATGGATATATGACAATTTATTTGCCCATTCTACGTTGCTGGCACTTTTGTTCTTTCCAAATTTTGACTGTTAGGAATAATGCAACCATGAACAGGGTTGTACATGTTGTATTTCTTGTATTTGTTTTTCTGTTGGTAAGTCATGTCCAAGTCTTTGTGAATCCATGGACTGCAGCACACCAGGCTCCTCTGTCCTCCATGATCTCCTGGAGTTAGCTCAAATTCATGGCTACTGAGTCGGTGATGTTATGAACACATGTATATATGTATACCTAGGAGTGGGATTCCTGGGACATATGATGCAATGTCAATTACTTGTAAAAACCACAAATACATGGAGGCTAACCATGTTCATTTTCAAAAGCAGTTAGGAAGATTAAAACTGGGTGTGGAAAACCATCAAATTCACTGACGCAACAGCATTCAAGGAAAAGCATTGAAAGTTAAAATCAGATTGGGATATTGCTAGCTATAGGACTTTAGGGGAGGCTAAGAGAAAATTTGAGCTTTCCAGGTGGCACTAGTGGTAAAGAACCTGCTTGCCAACACAGGAGCCATAAAAAATGCAGGTTCGATCCCTGGGTCAGAAAGATCCCCTGGAGAAGGAAATGCCAACCCACTCTAGTACTCTTGCTGGAGAATCCCAAGGAGAGAGGAGCCTAGTGGGCTACAGTCCATAGTATTGCAAAGAGTCAGACTCAACTAAAGTGACTTAGGATGCACTCACGCAAGAGAAAATTTAATCCACGGAAGTTCACTGGTATTATTTGTATTTAAAAATTAATTAAAGGTCAATGACATCTACAAATACTAGTTTTGCCTCTGATTGGGCAGACGTAAAGAAAGAAGGAGATGCAAATAACAGATCCAATTTCACCATTTTGCTTTGGGCTAATCTCTTGTTGAAAGATGTGGATTGTACAAAAATTAATTCCTCTTATAGAGACATATTTATACTTATCTTAAATAAAATGTTACTTGGAAGGGTGCTGGCAAACATTTAACAACGGGCAGAGTTTGCCAGTAGTGGGGTAAGACGGAAGCCCTCTTTCATGGTGTTTGCTCAGAGCCAATTTTAAGCTATCAATGTTTTAAAATCTGACTCTTTTCAAGTTTTTGAAAATTTGACAATGATCTTTTGTGATCCAACCTAGAAAATTTAACAATGAACTTTTGTGATCCAACTTACCCTGGCTCCAGATCGATTATTACCCTAAAGCCCTGTACTTAGCTGTTACCTTTGAACTTCCCTTCACTGCATTCCCCATATTTTTTCAATTGTTTCTTGGGGTTCACACTTTTCCTCTTTTCCATTGATACCTTTGATTGATGTGAAATATTAGCAACATATTATGTGGCCTTTCCAGGTGGCTCAGAGTTAAAGAACCTGCCTGCCAATGCAGGAGACACAGGAGACACAAGTTTGATCCCTGGGTGGGAAAGATCCCCTGAAATAGGATATGGCATAAATCTAGTATTCTTGCCTGGAATACTTCCTCCCATCGACAAAGGAGCCTGGTGTGCTACAGCCCATGGAGCTGCAAAGAGTCAGACACGACTGAGCATATTCACAAAATGATATCTTCATTTTTGCCCTACTGTGTTTACAATAAACTACTTTAGAAAAACAGTGTGTACATATTCTCCTTGTTGCACAGCTGAAAAATTGTATTCAGTAGTGATATTGGATTCATTCTGTGGCTGGACAGGCAACTGCAGATTATTTACATTCTTCTCATTCAAACATAGGGATTTATTCCATGATTTTTAGCATGCCGTGTTGCTCCTGAGAAGTCTGACACCTCTCTGAATGTTCTGGTTGTTTGTTTTATTTGTTATTGCTGTTTTCTTTCTGAAAATGTATAGAGTTTTCCTTACGGTCTCAGTTTTATGAGAATATGGGCTAGTGATTCCTTTGGTTTGGATAGATCCTTCACGTCCTTTCATCTTTTTGACCTTTCTGACCTTGACACTTCAAGGATTAGAGGCCAGCTACTCAATGTCACTCCTTTTGGGTTTCTCAGGTGTGTTCTCATGATTAGATTCAGGTTATGCACCTTTGGCAGGAACGTCACAGGGTGTGAGTGATACCATGTCCTTTTCAGAAGTGTGATTTCCTTCTGTGCCATTGTCACGTTGGTGATTTGATTACAATGATATCTGTACTGTGCCTTTGCTGTGAAGTTGCTCTTTTCCCTGTATAAATTAAAAACGTATTTTATGGGGAGGTAATGTCACATGCTATTAATATTCCAGTTCTTAGGAAACCATCAATCTCTTTAGATCAATATGGACTCAGATTCTTATTTTATTCATCAAGCATAATGTTATTATTATATATTTGGATGTTCAGATTTTAGGACAAATGATCAAGCTGGTTTTGGGTGTCAATTTTACATGCTGCCTTCATTCTTTCAGCATTTCCTTATTTTCTGGTTGATATAAGTCTCCTCTTGAACCTTCTTTGTGCCAGCTTTCAAAATGCTTATTTTCCCAAGAATTTCTGGTTCCTTTTGTGGGGAGTGGTATGCAGGAGGCCAAGAGCAGCATGGTAGGTGTGTGCATCCGTGTGAGTTTGTCCATGTTCCTAAGAATCTAGGTATGTAATTGTGCACTGAGTTTTGATATGTAATTGTTGTGAGAAAGAATGGTAGATAATAGGAAAAGTTTCTCAAGAAGATCATGAGTTGTTTCCTTAGGTTCTGTATTTATTTAAGATGGAGCTGTTATCAAAATATGTGTTTTAAGAAAGTAATAATTTTATTTGAGCATGGACAGAATGGAGGCTTACATTTATTAAATACCTCACTCTGTATTTACATATTTGTATCTATTCAAAATTAATTTATATAAATATTCATAAATATATATGAATTTGTAAAGTCACTTCAGTTCCGTCTGACTCTTTTCTACCCGATGGATGGCAGCCTGCCAGGCTCCTCTGTCCATGGGATTTTCCAGGCATGAATACTGGAATGGCTTGCCATTCCCTTCTCCAGGGGATCTTTCCCACCGAGGGATCAAACCTAATTCTGCTCTCTCTCCTGCATTGCAGGCAGATTCTTTGCCACTGAACCATCAGGGAAGCCCCTTGTAAAGATCAGTCTTTAATAAACACAGTCTTTCTCCTTAATAAACACAGTCATTCAGTGAATGGGACTACTTACTGGTTTGTTACAGCTTGATTTTATACACAAATGGAAAACCCACAATGGCTAGAAGAAAATATTTTAAACAAATAAGCATTTTTCTTTGCTACCCAACAGCTGTTTCTTAATGTAGATGTAAATTCATTTTCACTTACTTCACTTACAAATAAATGAATATATGAATGAAAAAAAAATTACTCTCTTTTTATCCTTATGTAGTCAGTACTCTCAGGATAATCTCCAATATATGCAATTTTTTGGAAGCATGGCAAAGGAAACATTAACTGCAGATACTTATTCGTGTATCCAGAAATATTGAGTGGTATGAACAAATTTTTAATCAAATTGATTAAAGCATAATTATGACCATTTAAATACATATAAGTCTTTAGAAGATCTTAGACAATGAAATACTATTTAAAGCCATAAATCAAACAGAGTGGACATGAGCAAGTCTTTGGCGTTCCCACAGTCACTGATACACTGCTAAGCTGTCTCCTTTGTCTGCAGCCTCTGAGGTTGTTCACACTCAAGAAACTACTCTCAGAATTTCAAAGTGATTCAAAACTGGTAGATTGTGAATTGAGTCTTCCTTTTCCTTCCTTTAACCGCAGCATTTAAACTGCCTTCTATTCCTGAGAGACTCGTTTTTCTATTTGTTCACACTGTGATTTCACATGAGACCAAACAACACAGAAGTGAAGATGGACACGCTCTTCATTCGTTCTTCTCCTCAAGCCCTGGACTGTATTTCCTTCGGCTGGAGTGAAATGAATAAGGAGAGTTTTTATTAAATCCTCTAGTTCCTTTCTTGATAACTTCTCCAATCTAGCTCCAGTACAATTTTACAGATCTACACTGATTCTTCTCTTGTGTTGTTGGAAGAGGGTGTTTGTTATGACTAGTGCATTTTCTTGGCAAAACTATTAGCCTTTGCCCTGCTTCATTCCGTATTCCAAGGCCAAATTTGCCTGTTACTCCAGCTGTTTCTTGACTTCCTACTTTTGCATTCCAGTCCCCTATAATGAAAAGGACATCTTTTTTGGGTGTCAGTTCTAAAAGGTCTTGTAGGTCTTCATAGAACCGTTCAACTTCAGCTTCTTCAGGATTACTGGTTGCGGCATAGACTTGGATTACTGTGATATTGAATGCTTTGCCTTGTAATGAACAGAGATCATTCTGTCGTTTTTGAGATTGCATCCAAGTACTGCATCTCGGACTCTTTTGTTGACCATGATGTGCTGGGAGCTGGCATATTGCATATTGAGTGCATATTGCATATTGCGTATTGAGTGCAGCACTTTCCACAGCATCATCTTTCAGGATCTGGAATAGCTCAACTGGAATTCTATCACTGCCGGGAGCCAGCGTGAGGAGCTCCACCCATGACAAAGGTCATGAGGAAGGAGGCTCGGCATATGCAAAGGTGGGATCGAGCCTCAGGAGTCCCCCTGGAAATTCTCGAGCATCTACCCACCAAAACCAGAGTCTGCCTACTTTCTGCTTTGTGCTTTCACCTACACCTCTGACTTTACGGGGGGCTGTCCCCCACTACCTCTCTCTGAAAAAAGAGTTAGCTTACAGCTCCAGTTAATAATTCCTGGGTGTGACAGTGTTTCAACCTACAAACTCCTTTGGAAATCCTCTAGCCTGCCTGAATAGATTTTTCTGGCCACGTGTGATTGTTCAGAGCCTCCCAACTGTGAGAGGCAGGAGATGTTCTAAACTGTCTAAACACAGATTCTTTTGAGTAGTTAAAAGATTGATTAGAAATTGTATTGGTGAAGGGTTTTTCACTTGTTGGGCCAATGTTTGCTGCCAAGTCTCCATACTCCTTACCTACTGTGTCCTTGGCAGTGTATTGATTGATATAATGGGTGTATAGAAATGTAAAATGCAGCTTTGTCCAATGCTTTTTTGGAGGCTGGTGCCTGACTTTGGAATAATCACCTTTAGAGAAAAATAAGTTTCTTAAAATGTTAACAGGCCTCCTGGCCAGAAGATGATGTCAATTACCTGAACTTTTGCATATGATAAGTTTGAAAGCCTGGCTTCGATTAGGACCAGGAACTGCTGTCCTTGCATGACTCCACCCCTTCCCTCATTATCCTCTATGCATAACTTAAGGTATAAAAACTACTTTGGAAAATAAAGTGCAGGCCTTGTTCACCGAAACTTGGTCTCCCCATGTCGCTCTCTCTTTCAAATTCTGGCTGAGTCTCCATCTGGAGCGCGGAACCCGCCATGCTTGCTAATTATGCCTGGGCTTCTAAGATCCGACCGGGGAGGCCTCAGCGTCTCCTCTCCTTCGGGAGAATGGAAGGACGCCTGCGGCCTACGTAAGTGGTGCAAACTTCTTGTCTTGAAGTTTTATTGGTCTCCCGCGTAAACCAAGCTACTCAGCCTCTTTTCTCCACTGAATTTTCCTACTGAGCTATTCTCATTCTATTACTCTTTACATCTCTAATTAATATCTAATTGAAGCTATTGTATCCTGATCCTTGCCGATGCCGTCCCTGCTTCAAATACCCTGGATCAGCTGGGGCTGGACCCTGGCAATGATGGCTACTCCATTTCTTCTGAGGGATTCCTGCCCACAGTAGTAGATATAATGGTCATCTGAGTTAAATTCACCCATTCCAGTCCATTTTAGTTCTTTGATTCCTAGAATGTTGATGTTAACTCTTGCCATCTCCTGTTCGACCACTTCCAATTTGCCTTGATTCATAGACCTGACATTCCAGGTTCCTATGCAATATTGCTCTTTACAGCATCGGACCTTGCTTCTATAACCAGTCACATCCACAACTGGGTATTGTTTTTGCTTTGGCTCCATCCCTTCATTCTTCTGGAGTTATTTCTCCACTGATCTCCAGTAGTATATTGGGCACCTACTGACCTGGGGAGTTCCTCTTTCAGTATCCTATCATTTTGCCTTTTCATACTGTTCATGGGGTTCTCAAGGCAAGAATACTGAAGTGGTTTGCCATTCCCTTCTCCAGTGGACCACATTCTGTCAGACCTCTCCACCATGACCTGCCCATCTTGGGTGGCCCCATGGGCATGGCTTAGTTTCATTGAGTTAGACAAGGCTGTGGTCCTAGTGTGATTAGATTGACTAGTTTTCTGTGATTATGGTTTCAGTGTGTCTGCCCTCTGATGCCCTCTGGCAACACCTACCATCTTATTTGGGTTTCTCTTACCTTGGAAGTGGGATATCTCTTCATTGTCAACACCAAAATCAGATTGATTATATTCTTCACAGGCAAAGATGGAGAAGCTCTATACAGTCAACAAAAACAAGACCAGGACCTGACTGTGGCTCATATCATGAACTCCTTATTGCCAACTTTGGACTGAAATTGAATACAGTAGGAAAAAACCACTAGACCATTCAGGTATGACCTAAATCAAATCCCTTATGATTATACAGTGGAAGTGAGAAATAGATTTAAGGGACTAGATCTGATAGACTGCCTGATGAACTATGGACTGAGGTTTATGACATTGTTCAGCAGACAGGGATCAAGACCATCCCCATGGAAAAGAAATGCAAAAAAGCAAAATGGCTGTCTGGGGAGGCCTTACAAATAGCTGTGAAAAGAAGAGAAGTGAAAAGCAAAGGAGAAAAGGAAAGATATAGGCATCTGAATGTAGAGTTCCAAAGAATAGCAAGAAGAGATAAAAAAGCATTTCTCAGTGATCAATGCAAAGAAATAGAGGAAAACAATAGAATGGGAAAGACTAGAGATCTCTTCAAGAAAATTAGAGATACCAAGGGAACATTTCATGCAAAGATGGCCTTGATAAAGGACAGAAATGGTATGGACCTAACAGAAGCAGAAGATATTAAGAAGAGGTGGCTAGAATACACAGAAGAACTGTACAAAAAAGACCTTCAAGACCAAGATAATCATGATGGTGTGATCACTCACCTAGAGCCAGACATCCTGGAATGTGAAGTCAAGTGGCCCTTAGAAAGCATCACTACGAACAAAGCTAGTGGAGGTGATGGAATTCCAGTTGAGCTGTTTCAAATCCTGAAAGATGATGCTGTGAAAGTGCTGCACTCAATATATGCCAGCAAATTTGGGAAACTCAGCAGTGGCCACAGGACTGGAAAAGGTCAGTTTCATTCCAATCCAAAATAAAGGGCATTGCCAAATAATGCTCAAACTACCATACAGTTGCACTCATCTCACACGCTAGTAAAGCAATGCTCAAAATTCTCCAAGCCAGGCTTCAGCAATACGTGATCCGTGAACTTCCAGATGTTCAAGCTGGTTTTAGAAAAGTCAGAGGAACAAGACATCAAATTGCCAACATCCACTGGATCATCAAAAAAGCAAGAGTTCCAGAAAAACATCTATTTCTGCTTTATTGACTATGCCAGAGCCTTTGACTGTGTGGATCACAATCAACTGTGGAAAATTCTGAAAGAGATGGGAATACCAGACCACCTGACCTGCCTCTTGAGAAACCTGTATGCTGGTCAGGAAGCAACAGTTAGAACTGGACATGGAACAACAGACTGGTTCCAAATAGGAAAAGGAGTATGTCAAGGCTGTATATTGTCACCCTGCTTATTTAACTTCTATGCAGAGTACATCATGAGAAACGCTGGGCTGGAGGAAGCACAAGCTGGAATCAAGATTGCTGGGAGAAATATCAATAACCTCAGATATGCAGATGACACCACCCTTATGGCAGAAAGTGAAGAGGAACTAAAAAGCCTCTTGATGAAAGTGAAAGTGGAGAGTGAAAAAGTTGGCTTAAAGCTTAACATTCAGAAAACAAAGATCATGGCATCTGGTCCCATCACTTCATGGGAAATAGATGGGGAAACAGTGGAAATAGTGTCAGACTTGATTTTGGGGGGCTCCAAAATCACTGCAGATGGTGACTGCAGCCATGAAATTAAAAGACGCTTACTCCTTGGAAGAAAACTTATGACCAACCTAGATAGCATATTGAAAAGCAGAGACATTACTTTGCCAACAAAGGTCCTTCTAGTGAAGGCTATGGTTTTTCCTTTGGTCATGTATGGATGTGAGAGTTGGACTGTGAAGAAGGCTGAGCAACAAAGAATTCATGCTTTTGAACTGTGGTGTTGGAGAAGACTCTTGAGAGTGCCTTAGACTGCAAGGACATCCAACCAGTCCATTCTGAAGGAGATCAGCCCTGGGATTTCTTTGGAAGGAATGATGCTGAAGCTGAAACTCCAGTACTTTGGCCACCTCATGCGAAGAGTTGACTCATTGGAAAAGACTCTGATGCTGGGAGGGATTGGGGGCAGGAGGAGAAGGGGATGCCAGAGGATGAGATGGCTGGATGGCATCACTGACTCGATGGACGTGAGTCTGAGTGAACTCTGGGAGTTGGTGATGGACAGGGAGGCCTGCCGTGCTGCGATTCACGGGGTTGCAAAGATTTGGACACGACTGAGCGACTGAACTGAACTGAACTGATACATCTTTATTGAAATCTAAATGAATATTTTAATCACTCGTTTTAAATGCCATTAGAGATTTTTAAAAAATGATTACCATAAAACTCTCAAGGTTTTTTATTAAACTTAGCAGTCATGCTTATCAATTCATTACAGAAAAGCAAAATGTTAAAACAATTTCAAAGTAAATTATCTTAAAAAAATAATATCATCTTTAAATTTAAAATACAGTTGTCCTCAGTATCCATGAAGCATTGAGTCTGGGACCCCTGCAGATACCAAATTTGTGGATGCTTAAGTCACTTAAAATGGTGTAACATTTGCTTGTAACTGTGAATGAAAAATGTTGCTTGCCATATCAATAAACAAAGGATGTGGCACTCATCAAGTCACTACAGCTACCCACTTACAATAACTGATAACTGTTTTACAAGTTCTGGGGGTTACCTGAACTAACATCCACATGAATAGCTAGCAACTTGAAGAAATAAATGATAGCATCTGTGAGGCACTGACTTTCTTATGTTTTGGAGAAATGAGTAAAGATGTGCCTGTGAGCTTAGCACAGCTCTGTCACCTCACTCCAGCTGTACAGCTACGAACTTCACTGTCCTTGGGCTATGGGAGAGCCACGTAGACCAGGCAGGAGAAGAGACACGGATTAGCTAGATGTACATGAGCATGAGTGAGAGTTTGGAAGAAGAGCTCTAGTAATTTTGGCAAAGGACTATAGAATCTATATGTAACAAAAATGGAGGCTTACCTCAATAACATGTACACATTGAAGTTCTAAACTTGCAGAATTTAATAAATAAGCTTTAATTCAAATCTAAAGGCAGCTTTCTCAAGAGTTGAGAAATAATTTGAACTAGTGTTAATGGATGGCTGATACTGAAAATGGCCTTAAGAAATTTTAACAGCAAGCCTCAGTTTCTCAGAAAAATAAATATTTATCCATCCAAGTTCTGTGGCATCTACTCTACTTTGCAATATCTCAAGAAATAGCCCATTTGACATTTGTTACTAATCTAGTATATGGTTTAATGATTACTATAAATTACTGGATGGGCATGGGTTTGAGCAAGCTCCAGGAGTTGGTGATGGAGAGGGAAGCCTGGTGGGCTTCAGTCCACGGGGTGGCAAAGAGTTGGACATGACTGAGTGACTGAACTGATAAATCACTTTATGTTTTAGAATTTCTCCTTTAGTGCAGTTATATCCACATATGTTATATGAATAGTCATTATTAAAATATGAATTAGCCCTTTACCATGTATGTAAATGTAGACCTTTGGCAATGATTAAGATTCAGTACAAAGAACATGAAATTATAGAACTCAAATTTTTTTTTATAATTTTTTTCAGAGTTGAAAAATCACAGTTGTTTACTTGATTAGAGTATAAAAGTACTTAATACTAGAGCTACAAACATATTTTTTCTGTTTGTATAATTTACATACTGCTTATATTTTAAATGTATACATCATAGCTGTGTTCCTATGACAGTTAAATAAAATATTGCATCTATATTATTTGTTTAAAAGTTATTACATTCAAACTGAAAAATGACAATGATTTAAAATATGTTTGTTAGGACAAATGCTTTGTATAAGTGATCACTAAAAAAATAAAGACTGGCTATAAAGGTGGGTAGTGACAATTATTGCTTGAATATTCATATATTTTTTCTTTTGTCTAAATAAGCTATACTCTTCCATTACTTGAAAAACAAACCAGCTGCCTGGCTAATTTTATATGTATAAACACACTGAATTTTAAAAGCATTTTTTTCCAAAATGCAAGTTTCATGTTCTGAAAATCCTTTGTGAACATTAGACTAAAAAGATACAGCTAATTCGTTCTGAGTTCTATGGGGAATGTATATTTGTGTGTTTGTTGGTGAGTTTTTCTAGTTATAATAGGATGTTTCTCATTCACATTTTAAGTTACTACATAAATATTTGGGAATCTAACAGATATAATAGGTAGAACTAGTTGCTTAGGTAGAAACAGCTACTAGGAATTCTTTACTGAAATACCTGTTTCTTTATTCACTCTGCTGGAAAAGTAATTTAATTGAAGTTAATTAACTAACCAGTTTCTTTTTTGGAGGGAGGGCACACTGCATGACCTGTGGGCTCTTAGTGCCCCAACCAGGGACTGAATCCGGGTAACCAGCAGTAAATGTGGAGAGTCCTAACCACTAGGCCACCAGAAATTTCTATAAATTTAAGTAAATCTATCAAATTGAGTATAGTGGATATTGCATAGGTGTGAGCGTGTATGTTAAGTTGCTTCCGTCACGTTCACCTCTTTGCAACCCTATGGACTGTAGCCCACCAGGCTCCTCTGTCTATGGGATTCTCCAGGTAAGAATACTGGAGTGGTTGTCATGCCCTCTTCCGGGGGATCTTCCCCACCCAGGGATCTTAGAACCCACCAAGGATAGAACCCATATCTCTTATGTTTCTTGAATTGGCAGCTGGATTCTTTACCACTAGCATCACAGGAAACCCAGATATTACTTTATACCCTCAAAATGTTTTCTGTCTCTTGACCCCAGGTGAAAGTGTCAAGAGAAAGGAACTATCCCTTACTTCCATTTACTTGAGAGATTTTCATTACACCCATCATAGCCATCATATATCTGTTTTTACAAATGTTGTGTCTATAGTGTAGCTATAAAAATAAAAGATAGCTCTTTAGAAATAAAAAAATAAATTATATTTTTAAAATAAGTTACATGGTAAAAAGTCATATCGGCTTCCTATTAAAAATGTTCTTTCCATAATTCACACTTGTAACTGTTCAAGCACCCATTTTCCAGAAAAACTACCTGAATTAATACCTGTGGCAGATTCATTTTGATATTTGGCAAAACTAATACAATTATGTAAAGTTTAAAAATAAAATAAAATTAAAAAAAAAGAATGCAAATAAAAAAAAAGAATACTAATAGAACTAAAACCTCTTCAAAGAAAAAATAATAATAAAGCTAACACGCTTGTAAGAAATTTCAAATCCCTTAACCCTCAGTCTAATTTGTTTTTCCTATAAGATGTTAATCTGTTTGATTAAATATACCAAAAAAATCCTGGACATCCTGGAATGTGAAGTCAAGTGGGCCTTAGGAAGCATCACTACGAACAAAACTAGTGGAGGTGATGGAATTCCAGTTGAGCTATTTCAAATCCTGAAAGATGACGCTGTGAAAGTGTTGCACTCAATACGCCAGCAAATGTGGAAAACTCAGCAGTGGCCACAGGACAGGAAAAGGTCAGTTTTCATTCCAATCCCAAAGAAAGGCAATGCCAAAGAATGCTTGAACTACTGCACAATTGCACTCATCTCACACACTAGTAAAGTAATACTTAAAATTCTCCAAGCCAGGCTTCAGCAACATGAACTGTGAACTTGCAGATGTTCAAGCTGGTTTTAGAAAAGTCAGAGAAATCAACATCAAATTGCCAACATTCGCTGGATCATGGAAAAAGCAAGAGAGTTCCAGAAATACATTTATTTCTACTTTATTGACTATGCCAAAGCCTTTGACTGTGTGGATCACAATCAACTGTGGAAAATTCTGAAAGAGATGGGAATACCAGACCACCTGACCTGCCTCTTGAGAAACCTGTATGCAGGTCAGGAAGCAACAGTTAGAACTGGACATGGAACAACAGACTGGTTCCAAATAGGAAAAGGAGTACATCAAGGCTGTATATTGTCACCCTGTTTATTTAACTTCTATGCAGAGTACATCATGAGAAACGCTGGGCTGGAAGAAGCACAAGCTGGAATCTAGATTGCTGGGACAAACATCAATAACCTCAGATATGCAGATGACATCACCCTTATGGCAGAAAGTGAAGAAGAGCTAAAGAGCCTCTTGATGAAAGTGAAGGAGGAGAGTGAAAAAGTTGGCTTAAAGCTCAACATTCAGAAAACGAAGATCATAGCATATGGTCCCAACACTTCATGGCAGATAGATGGGGAAACAGTGGAAGCAGTGTCAGACTTTATTTTTTTGGGCTCCAAAATCACTGCAGATGGTGATTGCAGCCATGAAATTAAAAGATGCTTACTACTAGGAAGCAAAGTTATGACCAACCTAGACAGCATATTAAAAAGCAGAGACATACTTTGCCAACAAAGGTCCATCTAGTCAAGGCTATGGTTTTTCCAGTGGTCATATATGGATGTGAGAGTTGGACTATAAAGAAAGCTGAGTGCCAAAGAATTGATGCTTTTGAACTGTGGTGTTATAGAAGACTCTTGGGAGTCCCTTGGACTGCAAGGAGATCTAACCAGTCCATCCTAAAGGAGACCAGTCCTGGGTGTTCATTGGAAGGACTGATGCTAAAGCTGAAACTCCAATACTTTGGCCACCTGATGTGAAGAGCTGACTCATTGGAAAAGACCTTGATGCTTGGAAAGATTGAGGGCAGGAGGAGAAGGGCACGACAGAGGATGAGATGGTTGGATGGCATCATCAACTCGATGGACATGGGTTTGGGTGGACTCTGGGCATTGGCGATGGACATGAAGGACTGATCTGAACTGAACTACACCAAAAAAATGTTAACTGGTGACTGTTTGTAAATCACAGTTAAGAAAGAAGGTAAGTAAAAATAAATAAAATAATGTCATCTTCAGCAGAATCAATGTTCAATTCAGTTCAGTTCAGTTGCTCAGTGGTGTCCGACTCTTTGTGACCCCATGAATCGCAGCATGCCAGGCCTCCCTGTCCATCACCAACTCCGGGAGTTCACTCAGACTCAGGTCCATCGAGTCAGTGATGCCATCCAGCCATCTCATCCTCTGTCATCCCCTTCTTCTCCTGCCCGCAATCCCTCCCAGCATCAGAGTCTTTTCCAATGAGTCAACTCTTCACATGAGGTGGCCAAAGTATGTGAGTTTCAGCTTTAGCATCGTTCCTTCCAAAGAAATCCCAGGGCTGATCTTCTTCAGAATGGACTGGTTGGATCTCCTTGCAGTCCAAGGCACTCTCAAGAGTCTTCTCCAACACCACAGTTCAAAAGCATCAATTCTTTGGCGCTCAGCCTTCTTCACAGTCCAACTCTCACATATCTGAGGTTATTGATATTTCTCCCAGCAATCTTGATTCCAGCTTGTGCTTCTTCCAGCCCAGCATTTCTCATGATGTACTCTGCATAGAAGTTAAATAAGCAAGGTGACAATATACAGCCTTGATGTACTCCTTTTCCTATTTGGAACCAGTCTATTGTTCCATGTCCAGTTCTAACTGTTGCTTCCTGACCTGCATATAGGTTTCTCAAGAGGCAGGTCAGGTGGTCTGGTATTCCATCTCTTTCAGAATTTTCCACGGTTGATTGTGATCCACACAGTCAAAGGCTTTGGCATAGTCAATAAAGCAGAAATAGATGTTTTTCTGGAACTCTCTTGCTTTTTCCATGATCCAGCGGATTTGGCACTTTGATCTCTGGTTCCTCTGCCTTTTCTAAAACCACGTTTGTCTTTGCAAATGTTAAGCCTGGTGTTGATAACATAGAACACTGTAACACAGTGATAAGCTGGTAAACCAACCACCTCTCATAGTGAGAAATGGAGTTCTGAATTGTAGCATCTGCTGATTTCCACGGTGCAGATGTTATCACAAGTTCCGGTGCCCTATGCACAATGCAGTTTCGATCACTGGATCAGGAAGATCCATTGGAGAAGGAAATGGCAACCCACTCCAGTGATCTTACCTGGAAATTCTCATGGACAGATGAACCTGGCTGGCTGCAGTCCAAAGGGTCGCAAAGAGTAAGACACAGCTAAGCATGCAGGCATGCACAGTGGGCCCTAACAAACAGAAATTTTGAGCAGAGAAAGGTTTATTGTCGGGCCATGCAAGGAGACAGCTGGCTCGTGCACTAAAAAGCCCTGGGCTTCCCACAGTGTTTCGGCAAAACACTTTAAAAAGCCAGCAGAGGGAGGTGGGCTTCCTGGTCTGTGAGCCGCTTGTGCAGAAGTCTCTGATTGGCTGATGTGAGGGAGCAGGGCGGGGTTCGGGTTGGGTTGGGGGTTAACACTCTCAGTCCTATGGCTGTATGGTCATGGTCATCAAGTAGTTAACATCTTCCATTTGGTGGGAGGTTTTTAACATCAGCCCAGGAAATGTGCATCAAATAGTATTGTCTAGGTACTTCAGAGAGGAGCTAAAGCAGAGAACATGCGGGAAGGCCTGTCCCAGGAAGATCCCACACGGTCTTAGTTTTATACACATGCTTCCACTTTGACCGATTTGAAACTACTGACAGATCAATTAGATTTTGCTAGGCACAGAGCTGTAAAAAGTTGCCTGTGCTGTGCTTAGTCGCTCAGTTGTGTCTGACTCTGTGCGACCCCATGGACTGTAGCCAGCCACCAGGCTCCTCTGTCCAGGGGGATTTTCCAGGCAAGACTACTGGAGTGGGTTGCCATCCCTTCTTCCAGGGAATCTTCCCAACCTAGGGATCGAACCCAGGTCTCCCACATTGCAGGCAGATAGATTCTTTCAGTCTGAGCCACCAGGGAAGCCTGAAAAGATGCCTAGTAGCAAATAATTCACTTTTCACTTTCCTGCATTGGAGAAGGAAATGGCAACCCACTCCAGTGTTCTTGCCTGGAGAATCCCAGGAATGGGGGAGCCTGGTGGCTGCTGTCTATGGGGTCACACAGAGTCGGACACGACTGAAGTGACTTAGCAGCAGCAAATAATTTTGTAGCATTTCTATGTCACAGACACAGAGACATAAATACCTTCAGGAGTATAGTTAATAGTCAAGTGTGCTTAAAAATTTTTGAGTGATGTTTTTGCATATGACCTATGTTTTAGTATAATTTATTTAATTATAAATTTATGTAATGTAATTCTCAATAATGTCTGTTTAATAACTGGTTCACAAAATTACTGAAATTTTAACAATCAGCCCTTAAGACTCCTACAAGCCACCCAGCAAATAGGTTCTTAACCACACCCACGGAGCTTCTCTGGAGAGATTTTGAAAACAATGAAGCATAATTTTGCGAAGTTCATTCAGGATATGGAGTGTTTATAAACAACAGACCCACTGATCTGGCGGGAGGTGCATTCACAGGAGAATTTTTGATCTCATCCTTCCTTGGAGACCGTGTACGTATGGAAATTGTACAGAGCAGTTTAAAACCAACAGCCACAGCTCCTAAAAGAACACAATAGAGAAAACTATCCAAAGGCCTGTCTTTCAAAGATGCCCATTTCTTTCCTGCCTTTAACGTCTAAGGAGCCATCCTTCTGGGCCTGTTTTTGTCGCTTTGTGTCAAACTGCTTTCCCCCAAACTTTTGTGTTCACCAGGGCACTCTTCTGACCCCTCCCAACACTGTCAGGCTGTGGTTATTGCCTTTTATACGAAAGCTCTATGCTGAAAGTCAGTTATGAGTTTCTGTCCCCGCAGATCATATGATGAAGTTGAAGCGGGGCTGTCATCCAAAGCTGTATAACAGCCTCAGACGGGGAATACAAAAGTGCCATGGATTATTGATACAGTCATAGCTGCAGTTCTACTGATGAATTTGATGTCTCCTCTGCTGGGGTTCTAATACTAAGACATTTTCCAGAAGCATGTCATCCCATTGAATCATTTGGAGTGGAGATGATGACTTAGATTTCTAGTTGTTTATTTTGATAATTCTGATAATATGGACAGTAGCTAAATAACAGTAGCTCAGCTGAATAGAAATGTAGGTCCATATTAAATCTACACTAGTAGAAAAAAATATATATATATAACAGTAACAATATATTCAGTATGAGAGTATAACAGTAGCAGAAATCTAGTTGTGTTTAGTAATAATTTTATTACTAAAATCATTATTACTAATTTTTATAGAATGGATTTGTCCAGTTAAAAAATTCATTGCCTGAAGATGGCACATAGCCTCAAAAGTTAGCAATTATTTCCTAAGTCCCTGAAGCAGAAATCAAGGGACAAGACTTAGGACATATTTTGTTTGGTTTGGTTTTGCTTTCTGCTGACAAGTAGATTGAGGCGCTGGCACACTTAAGTGACATAGTTACTGTTCAAAAGGATTTTTAACTTGAAATGTATGCTTAAAAATGGCATACAGTTTTAATTTGTTTTTTAATGCCACTCCATAGCAAAACTTGTGTGAAAAAAAACTATTTTAGACATTACAAAGTGCTGTTTTAAAGACCTGGTGCTGGTGTCTCCTAGGAAACTCTGAAAAATCATTCCATTTAGAACTTCCTTATGCTCTATTTTTATTCATTCTTCACATTGTCATCATTATATCTTACTATAAGATTAGAAATTATTGTGATATCAAAAGGAAAGATTCAAACTTCACAGCGGAAATAAGATCAACAGTATGGCCAAGATTGACTATGACTGAGACTGTGTGGGAAGTTTAGTGGTTTTGCTGTCTTTTTTCCCCTTCATTGTATAACTAGCTGGCAACTGGAAAAGGAGGATTGAAATATTATAGAAGACATTTTTCCCCTCAGAAAGCATAGCTCTTTTGCTAATGTATTATATAGTGCTTCATTTTCTTCCTCTCTTCATCCTCTTTTAACCCATTTAAATTACAGTTCTTACACACAGATAGAAACAAAACTAATGGTATGGGGGAAAAAATATTTGATTTGCTTAATTTTTGTATACTCACAAATTTCTTGGCATTGTTTGTGCACATTTGTGTATATATGTGTATAATTTTCCTTAGATTTATGCTTCTAGGAGTTCATACTTCAGTGCCATGAAATTATTTTTAAATCAGTAAAGATTTCTTATTAATATATTGCATTTGTGGTCAGAACTAAGACTTAGTGATGGAAAGTTAAGTTTCATTGGTAATCAACTCCCCCTTTATATTCAACAGCGATATGAAAGGCTTTTCTCCAGTGAAAGTTGTTTCCTGTTGTTCAGTCACCAAGTCATGTCTGACATTCTGCAACGCCGTGGACTAAAACCTGCTAGGTTCCTCTTCCATGGGATTATCCAGGCAAGAGTACTGGAGTGGGTTTGCCATTCCCTTCTCCAAGGGATCTTCCAGACTCAGGGATTGAACTCAGGTGTCCTGCATTGCAGGCGGATTCTTTAGCATCTCAGCTGCCTCTGAAGCCCATGTTTGGTCTTTGCTTTAATGTTATGACTAGCCATGAAAAAGTTTTAACAAGGGTGCAATTAATCAAGTTGAAGATCCCCAGAGAAAGGAATGGCAACCCACTCCAATATTCTTGCAGGAGAAATCACACGCACAGAGGAGCCAAGTGGGATACTGTCCATGGGGGTTGCAGAGAGTTGGACACAACTGAGCGAATAACACTATACACTATAATTTAGAAATGACAATTTTTTAGCATGCATAAAAATTGATTGAAGAGACAGAAGTTGACTTTAAGTTCTCCAGCAACCTGGCAGTTCTCTTCCTTATATGCTTTACAATTTGGCTCAGTATCTACTGGGAACCGGGAAGTGATTTCTCCTCTCAAGTGTATTGGACATATTTTCAGTGTGTTGGCCATTGCAACCTGGAGAGCTGCTCAGGTCAATAGAATTTCAAAGGTAATAAGTAACAAGTGCTGAGTGCATCAACAAAATGAGGAGGGATAGCTTTTCCTCACTGCTGCTCAACATCAAAATTGGAAGATGTCCTTAAGGTAACAGAAAAGAGAGTTATCAGGTGATGTCAGTTTAAATCAAATGAACGTGAAAGAAAAGAGGAAACCCAGGCGAGTGTTGTGAGCAGTAGAATGATTTAAATGCTAGTTGCTTGGATTAATATTTCTTCGGTTCTCATTTTTCCCATGGTCATAATAAAAATTAAAAATTAATGTGTAAACTGTTATCTTTAGCAAATGATCATATTTTTAATATCTCAGAAAGATAATAATGGAAATAGAGTAATCAAAGTTTGATATATGGAATATATATATTTGTAACCTAGAAAATCTTTTGTCAACTATCCATGATTTTTTATGTAGATGTCTAAAGGTTTACATTAAGAGTGTGTTTAAAGAGTCACATTTAAATTTTATCTTCTATCATGCTACATACTGAAAGCAGAAAAAATCAAAATATGCATTATTTACTTTACCCTTCTCTCTACAGTTTTGAGATTTCACCTTGGCAATGAGGCCACATGCCATTGAATGCCAAAAGAAAAATAGAGTAAATGTTGTGCATAATTTGTGATTTCTGAGTTTTAAATCACTATCTTATATGCCTATAAATTGGTAACTCATACATATATGTGGGACAGTGTTTTAAATATCTTGGAGCTGTACATTATAAATTCAAATTACATATTGCAAATCAAGCTAACTACTTAAGGTTATTAAGAAGTGGAGGAAAGCAGGTTTGTCTTGAATTTAAAGGGATTGATGGATTGGCCTGCACGAATTATAGGTATAACAATGTCTATCTCCCTGTAGAGACTATAAATCTTTCTTGTGTGATTTGATTTGTAGACTATTCTTGACAAATAAGATATTCTTGATCATTTTGTTATTCAAACTAAACAAAGTTTGGCAAAAATAAAACACATATAGAATACGGCATGTGTATATGAATTTCCTTCACCTGTATGTACATCAACACAGATAAAACTTTAAAAAGTTTTAAACTAATGATTTTCAATTTGCATTTCTTATTGATTCCCCATTAAATAATGCTTTTCTCCTATTTATTTCTTTAGTGCCTTTCTTATATTTCTTTTGCTCTGCTGCCTTTTCACTTTCTCAGTGTTACTCTACTGTAATGGAGTAGAGCATTAAAAAAGCAGGATAAGTACATTTAGAGCTTTCTTACTGCTGCCCGCAGGGTGCTATAAATGCACAAACTGGATATAATTGAAGCACATATTAACTTACCTTCTGTTGTACAGGAAGAACAGAAGCAGGCTGTTAATGTGCGCTCTATTGAAACTCTTAACTTGGGGGATAGAATTAGCTTGCTGTAGTCATTTGGTAAGCACCTGGGAAAATTGCAAGCTTCATTTCTTGCAACGTGGAATATGATTAAAAAGAGAATATATTATTATCATGGGCACCATTAAAAAATGTGTAGACAGCATTCTATGATGTTAAAATGAAATTGGAAGTTGTGCTCAAATGTTGGAGATGTTGCATGTTAATTACCGTCTACCACAGTGCACGGCAAGTGCAATTCAATTATTTGCTTTGTCAAGCAATATTTTGATTAACCTGAACTTTAATTTTGTGCATCTAGTGTTTTTCACATTGTGATAAAACAGTGGAATGGTGTGTCGACCTGCCAAGAGCTCTCTGACACCACCAGAAATGTATTCACTACCAGAGAAATCCACATTTAATATAAATCACATTTAGATATAAAACATTTCTCAAATTTTGGGACATTCTTTTTCAAGAGCATAGTTTTTAAAAATCTTTTTAGTACTGTAGCATTATGCTGTGTGCTCGTAACTTTTCTTCTTTACAGCAAATTTTTGAAATAGACATTTTTGTGCCTCTGCTTGATTTGAAGAAACTATAGCAGAGAGAGGATAAGTGATGTTCACATGGTGACTTGGTTCTTAGTGGAGTCAGAGATTAAACTGAGGCTTCCCTTTGTCCTAAACTCAAGCTCTGGGCTCCAAAATCACTACGGATGGTGACTGCAGGCAAGAAATTAAAAGATGCTTGCTCCTTGGAAGAAAAGCTATGGCAAACCTAGACAGTGTATCAAAAAGCAGAGACATGACCTTGCCAACAAAGGTCCATATAGTCAAAGCTAGAGATTTTCTAGTAGTCATGTACAGATGTGAGAGTTGGACCATTAAGAAGACTCAGCGCCTAAGAATTGATGCTTTTGAACTGTGGTGTTGTAAAAGACTCTTGAGAGTCCCTTGGTCTGCAAGGAGATCAAATGAGTCAATTTTAAAGGAAATCAGTCCTGAATATTCATTGGAAGGACTGATGCTGAAGCTCCAAACTTTGGCCACTTGATGCAAAGAACTGACTCACTGGGAAAGACCTTAATGCTGGGAAAGATTGAAGGCAGGAGGAGAAGGGGATGACAGAGGATGAGATGGTGGGTTGGCATCATTGACTCAATGGACATGAGTTTGAGCAAATTCCAGGAGATAGTGAAGGACAGGGAAGCCTGGTGTGCTGCAGTCCATGGGGTCTCAAAGAGTCAGACATGAATGACTTAGTGACTTAAAAGCAACAGGAAGAAGCTCAGGGAGACGCTGGCTCACTGGATTTTAAATCCTACTTGCTAACTTTGGGATTTTGCAGGAAGAGTCTGATCTCCTATTTAAATTTATAGTATTTCCCCAGAATATTGGACAATATAAATTATATATCTCAAAAGCTGTACTAATTTGCCATCTGGGCCTCACATTTGGATAAATATTTTAATAGTGAATAAATGACCTTTTAGTTGCTAATCAGGGCTTCCCTGATAGCTCAGTTGGTAAAGAATCCACCTGCCATGTGGGAGACCTGGGTGCGATCCCTGGGTTGGGAAGATCCCCTGGAGAAGGGAAAGGCTACCCACTCCAGTATTCTGGCCTGGAGAATTCCATGGGCTATATCATCCATGGGGTCACAAAGAGTCGGACACAATTGAGCGACTTTCACTTTGACTTAGTTGCTGGCCACTCAATTTTATTTGAAGTTATTAGCAGCATTTCACAAAACATTTGATTTCCTTAACTTCTGGTCCAGATTAGCTGCCTGAAGATAATAATGTGCTTTCCTGTATTAACTTTGGTCCATTAATCCTCTTATAGGCTTCCCTGGTGATTCAAATGGTAAAGAATCTGTCTACAATGCAGGATACCAGGGTTTGATCTTTGGGTCAGGAAAATCCCCTGGAGAAAGGAATGGCTAGCTACTCCAGTATTCTTGCCTGGGAAATCCCATGAACAGAGGAGCCTGCCGGGGGCGGGGGGCGGGGCGGGAGGGAGTGGGTACAGTCCGTAGTGTTGCAAAGAGTTGGACATGACTGAAGTGACCTAGCATGCACACAAATCTAGAATCTATTGTTTCTCCATTAGTAAAGTTTAAATAGGCAGTTTTGATGCAAAAGCATAATCTTTTTGAAAGAAAAAAAGATATAGATTGACTTAACTTGAAAATTAACCAATAAATGAGTCAGTCGTACTTTATCTGATGCTGGGGATAATCTCTGGAGCAAATCTGATCCCAGTTTAATAATCTTACATAAAGCAACTGCTTAAAAGTAAATGATTAAAATCACTAAAATTTTACTTATAGTGCTTGGATATCTGTATTTCTATTCATCTACTATCCATCTACTTTTTGCTAAGTATTTTACAAAAATTATAATTTTTCTGTCACTAAATATTTATATCTATCATTTTGAATTTATCATTAAAATGTATTAATCAACCTGAAAGTAAAATTAGGATGAAAATATTCAGCAAAAATTCTTCAGATGTCAAATTTTAAATAATAATCATACATTTCTTTAAAATGTCAAAATCTTTTTAATAATATAATTATTTAGCACTGATGTGTTGCAGCATTTATTATGCTAATTTTTAAAGAAATTGGCCAATCTATTTAATGCTTTTAAATAACTATTGACATATAGATATATTTTAAAGTAGTTTCAGATTTGCAGAAATATTGCAAAGATTGTACAGGGCATTTCCATATACCCATCTCAATTTTCCTTGTGGTTAATAACCTATATGAGTATGGTACATTTATCTGAAAAATGCATCATTCTTAAGCCATAATTTATCCAGAATTATTAACTAAAATCTATACTTGTCTTAGTTTTTACCAATTTCCCTTACCTGTTCCAGACTCACAACCAGAATATCACATTACACAGTTAGTCATCATGTCTCCTTAGACTTTTCTAGATTGTGACAGTTTCCCAGACTTGTTTAAAACAAAGTAAGTTCTTAAATGTGGGAGCTGTATCATGATGCTAGGCCATTTTCTGGCATATAAATATGTATGCCAGATATACCTATGACCACAGAATAGCTCAGCTGGTAAGGAATCTGTCTGCAGTGGAAGAGACCCCGGTTCGTTTCTTGCATCGGGAAGGACCCCAAGAGGAGGGCATGGCAACCCACTCCAATATTCTTGCCTGGAGAATCCCATGGACAGAGGAGCCTGGTGGGCTACAGTCCATGGAGTCAGAAAGAGTCCAACACGACTTAGCGACTAAACAACATTTTAACATATACATGTGTACATGGGTGAGTCAAATATTCTGAGAATGCACCTTATTCCAAATAAGTTATTCTGAATATAATAACAGTCACATTTTCATAATAATATTGCATTTCTAGCACTCTATGCAGAAAAAGCTGAAGAATAGTCTTCCCCATCATACTTTATTCCTATTCTATTAATCTTCAGTCTTTATGAAAATGAATAACTTTACCTGTCAAACTGACCTGAATACATAGTCTAAGCAAGTTTGCCCTTTTTCTCATTAAATTTGCAGCCTGTCTAGCTTATAATGACCCCAGGTTAGGAGATGTAATTAAGTGATTTGGTTTAATAAAAGACCTTCCTCTGTAGCTCCTGCTAACCATCTCTGGCTAAGCAGTTCTCATGGGTTTATAAAATGTAAGAAATGATCTCACATTTGCAATGGAAATAAATTAAGTCTTGCCACTGAAAAGCATGTCACATGATGTGTGTGTTAGTTGCTCAGTCGTGTCTGACTCTTTGCAACCCCATGGACTGTAGCCTGCCAGGCTCCTCTGCCCATAGGATTCTCCAGGCAAGATTACAGGAGTAGGTTCTCATTTCCTTCTCCAGGGCATCTTCCCAACCTGGGGTATGAACTGCATCTCCAGTGTCTCCTCTGTCTGCATTACAGGCAAATTCTTTACTGCTGAGCCACTGGGAAAGCCCAATACAAAATAAAAAAGTAAAAAAAAAAATCAACCCCCTATTTATGATTTTAAAAGTAAGTCTTTGCAAACTAAGAAAACACATAATGTTTGAAAGTGAGAGTCAGTCAGTTGTGTCTGACTCTTTGCAACCCCATGAACTATACAGTCCACGGAATTCTCTAGGCTAGAATACTGGAGTGGGTAGCTTTTTCCCTCCTCCAGGGGGATCTTCCCAATCCAGGGATTGAACCTGGGTCTCCTGTATTGCAGGTGGATTCCTTCCCAGCTGAACCATAGGGGAAACCTAAAAATACTGGAGCTACAATGTTTATAATATTATAAATTTATTGTTATTTAAGCTCAGAATAAAGCACTGCTTTTATTCAACTATGTAATAGAAGTTCTGGTCAAGTGGCTATTTTTTTTTTTTAATTTTGATCTTTTCCTAGGCTGACAATATGCTGTCTGAGCTTCTCCCATGATGCTAGGGGGACATCCAGCTGCAGCCCACCGTCAGCAATGGGGTGGGTCACCAGGGTAGACAACTGATACATTTACAACCATCCTGTACCCAAGTAACAGCCATTATGCTGTTCATTTTCAGTGAAGTACTCAATATGTTATAGGATATCTTTAACATTTCATTATAAAATGTCATTCAGTCACCAAGTCAGATCCAACTATCTGTGACCCCATGGACTGCAGTACACCATGCCTCCCTGTCTTTCACTATCTCCCAGAGTTTGCTCAAATTCATATCCATTGAGTCGGTGATGCCATCCAACCATCTCATCCTCTGTCGTCCCTTTCTCCTCCTGCGCTCAATCTTTCCTTAGCATCAGGTGGCCAAAAGTATTAGAGCTTCAGCTTCAGCATCAGCCCTTCCAATGAATGAGAAGTGTTGATTTCCTTTATGATTGACATCTTTGTGTTAGATGATTTTGCCCAACTATAGCCTAATGCAACTATTCTGAGTGGATTTAAGGTGGCCAGGCTAAGCTTTGATGTTTGGTAGGTTAGGTGTAATAAATGAATTTTTTGACTTACAGTTTTTTCAACCTACTATGGGTTTATTGCAGCTTCCCAGGTGGTGTTAGTGATAAAGAACCCACCTACCAATGCAGGACATATAGGAAACAGGAGTTCAATCCCTGGGTCGGGAAGATGCCCTGGAGGAAGAAAATGGCAACTCACTTTTGTATTCTTACCTATAGAACTCCACAGACAGAGGATCCTGGTGGGCTACAGTCCCTGGAGTCACAAAGAGTTGGACACAACTGAGCCACTAAGCATGATGGGTTTATCGAGATGTAACCCCGTCATAAGTTGAGGATGATCTGTCTATGTTTTAATTGTGTGGAATCCCTATCCTTCTTTTCTAGTAAATATTTTTAGTAGATATTTTCCCCGTTGAAGTTCCTAATTATTCTTTATGTAATGGTTTTGCCAGTGTTGTCAAGGACAAATATACATTACACTGAGCCCACGCAGCAAAAATATTTTGCTGATTCTCCATAATTTTTGTCCTTTCAATGGCTTGATTTATTTTTAGTGCTTTTAATAATTCTGTCTAAAACATTTTTTTTCCAAGGACATACAAATATTGTCACGCCCTGAGGAATATTTTTTTGTTTCTAAAAATACATCAGGACTTCAATCATTCAAAGTTCCTCATATCAGTAAGACATGTAATTGGTGCCTCAGTGAGTCAAGCAAGATGCCGGTTGTGTAGGAATATTCTGGAGATTCTATCCTTCACCATAAAAAATAAAATGACTACTTTTAATTGGCAAAGTTTGACTTGATTTCCCTTTTCCTGAAATCAAATTAAAAATATTCAGCATGCTTATGTGCTCCATTATTCACAGCCCTGCTCCCAAACATGACTTTAGATCCTATCCTTTTGATTTCAGACTCTTAATGATAATGTGAATGTCTTATTTAAAGCCACATAGAAGTGATCATAGTTGCTATTTCTCTTTGAAATGAGTAGGAAATTCCCACTTAGATCTGGCCTATTGGGATGGAAGGAAAATGAGACCTATTCCCAATGTATCTGCATTAGTTTCTTCCATGACATTTTCAAAAAGTCAGTTGAAGTTTTAGTTCCATATTATTTTTTTACAGCTAGAACGATAGTCCAAGATGGAATTTGTGGAGGATAAATGATGACTTTTATAATACTTTTAATGCATGGATCTCACCTATTAGCTAATTTTTATCAAACTATCTCTTGCTATTAAGAAACATCTAATAGCATTTTTATTGGAATTGAAATCAGTGGAAAATGGAGAGACAGATGAAATTTTCTCAACAGTTGACACAATGTGTTAAGAGTGAGATACAAATCTTTGATTTTGTAATGATTGTTTTTGACAAAGTTAGAGAGTAGGGTTAAATGTAGGATAGTACAGGTTTATATATTTCATAGAGTCTGCCCAGAAAGTTTTTGAGCCCATTTATAATCTTTATTAGTTTGCAAACTAAGATCAACAGAGTCTAGAATGAGGTTTATATGATAACACTGGTAGAAAATTCCAGTTAATTCATTGCAAAATAGGATCCTGCCATATAGGATGTGTGGAAAAGCTTTGTGGAGTATTAAAAAAGAGCTCAAGGCTATTGCTATTTTTGTGTGACACGTACAGGAAGTTTTAAAGCTTCTTTTTCAAGATTATATAAAATGAAGTTATATCTTAAAATCTTGCCTTTAACAGATGTAAACAGTCAGTGTCCTATATAATTGTGTTCATGCATCTGAAGTGGCTTTGGTCATATCTGACTCTTTGCAGACCTGTGGACTGTAGCCCACCAGGCTCCTCTCTCCATGGGATTCTCCAGGCAAGAATACTGGAGTGGTTTCCCATGCTCTCCTGCAAGGGATCTTCCTGACCCAAGGATCAAAATGTTTCTTACCTCTCCTGCATTGGCAAGCAGGTTCTTTACCACTAGCACCACCTGGGAAGCCCATCATATATAATTATTAAGAACCAAATCAAAGAGCCAATTATGAAAATATAAACAATGTGTGGTTTGCATCACAGATAATACCCTTCAGTTTGCTTTATTAGAAAATACAGATAAAAGTGACATCATCAACATGGTGGAATACTAGTCTTCAAACATCTTCTCTGGCAAAGAGTAGTGATTCAATCATTCTCATACCAGAGAAGCTTTGTGGAAAATGGGAGTCCAGTGGAGAAGTCCTAGCACAGCGCTGGAGCAGAAAAGATCCAGGACGAGGCTTTGAAGAGGGCAAGAGAAACAGCTTCACTGCAGTATGTCTCCCTTGTAGGGCATCACAGGAACGCAGATCCTGCTAAAGGCCTGCAGACCCCATCAGGAAGTCTGTCAAAGAACTTCTGGGTCATCTTGCCTGTGGGTCCCCCAACTGGCCCATGGGCATGGCCAGTGCTCTGGGCACCTCACCTCCACTGACCCCACCATGTGGCCATGGCCACACAAACACTAGTGAACGTAGCAAGAGTGAGACTTTGCAGGTGGCCAATGAACACATGCAGAAAGCTGGTCCAGTTCTTCAGGACTGGGAAAATCACATGAACTTGAGGGGGTTTTCCAGGTGGCTCCGTGGTAGAGAATTCACCTGCATACAGAAGACACAGGAGACATGGACTTAATCCCTGGATCTTGAAGGTCCCCTGGAGAAGGAATTGGCAACTCACTCCAGTATTCTTGCCTGGGAAATCCCATGGACAGAGGAGCCTGATGAGCTACAGGTCTTGGGGTCACAAAGAGTTGGATGTGACTGAGCTACTGAGCATGCAGACACTCACGTGAACTCAACACCACCACCCTGGGGAGAACATAGGGCAGACTACCCATACCTGGCCTAACTTTTCAGGATGGAGAGATGGCACATGATTTTAAGAATTTCCACCAAAAGGGGAAAAAGAAGTGTGGGGCAGGTGTATCCATCAACGGTCTGAGAAAGCTCAATGCTCCCTC
This sequence comes from Bubalus bubalis, assembly GCF_019923935.1. NCBI lineage: Eukaryota > Metazoa > Chordata > Mammalia > Artiodactyla > Bovidae > Bubalus > Bubalus bubalis. The sequence goes on along the minus strand of NC_059178.1, from coordinate 56,487,606 downwards.
GAGGGCTGATAGAAGTTTCCACCCTAGAGGCAGCCAGTAAAGACTGGAGGATTGCATGGCTTCTTCATAGGCAAAGATAGCAACACGAGATTTCAAGGAACATGAAAAATCAAGGAAATGTGACATCACTGAAGGAACATAAGAATTTTCGAGCAACCAGCTCTTTAAAAAAAATGGAGATCTCCAAATTCCTTGATGAAGAACTCAAAATACAGTTGACCTTTGAACAATGCAGGGCAGGAGAAAATCCACATATGCCATTACAGTCCACAGATCTGCATCCACAGAGCTGTCCAACCACAGATCATGTAGAACTGATGCATGTATTTATTAAAAAAAACAAAAACAAACTCCTATGTGAGTGGGCCCACTTACCCCAAACCCTCTTGTTCAAGGGCCAATTGCAATTGCTTTAGGGAAACACAGGGAGCTACCAAAACCCCAGAAAGGCAATTCAAATGCATTCAGGAAAACAACACATGAACAAAAGAAGTTTAACCTAGAGAAATCATTAAAAAACATAGAAATTCTAAGGCTGAAGAATATCATGAATGAAACGAAAATGCACTAGGGAACATCAACTTAGAATAAGTAATCTGTGAGGCAGAAGAGAGGTCATTTGAAGTTACTAAGTCAGAAGAGAGCAAAGCAAAAAAAAGAAAAATACTGAGGAAAGCCTCTGTGAACTGTGGGATACTGTTTAAAGAGACCATCTGGGTATCACTGGAGTCCTAGAAAGAGAAGAGAGGGAGAAAGTAGCAAAAAGCTGTTGAAAGAAATAATGACTGAGAACTTTCCAAATCTGGGGAGAGACTGGGACATCCAAATTTATGAAACTCAACAGGTCTCCAAACAAGTTCAACCTAGAAAGATCTTTTGCAAAACATATTATCATAAAACTCTGAAATCAAAAGCAAAGAGAAAATTCTTAAAACAGCAAGAGATTAAAAAGGAAAAATCATCACATACAATGGAACCCCTGTAAGTCTATAAGTGGATTTCCTAGCAGCCAGGAGAGAGTGGGCTCAGGTTCATATACATCTGGTGGGCAGGTCTGTCCTGTGGCTATGAGTCAGCATCCTTCCACAGGCAGGCTTTTGTGATGGGTTTACAAACGAGGTTGGCCAGGGGCTTGAAATGAAGGCGAAGCGCTCACTGAATCACGTGGGTTTGCCATCCGCAAAGTTAATGTGACCACTGCCAGCAAATACACTAGGCTTAAAGCCTGCCAGGCTCCACTCCCTGGATGTGTCTTCTGGTTGGCAGGTTGATTATTTTGGACCTTTTCCATCATGGAGACATTGTGGTTCTTCCTCACTGGAGTGGACACTTATTCTGGATGTGGGTTTACCTGGTCTGTCCACCAGGATTGTTTTTGATCAGGTAATTAATTAGTGTATTGCCTTTTAAAGGAAGCCTGCACTGAATATAACTTTCCTGTTGGCAAGGTCATGTACTGTAATCCACTCTGCTTCTCCTGTTCATCCTAGTTCTTGGCCCATTAGTAGAAGATCAATAAATATTTGTTGAAACAATAGATACATAAAATGCATTAGGGTGTCTTAGAATAGAAGTAGGTGGGAAAGAGAAGAGGACTACAAAGTCAGGGACTCATAAAATGGATCCCAAAATGAAACTAATACAAAAATCAATGCTTAAGAACCTTTCCCATCTGCTATGACAGGGCCGCAAAGCTGGCCTCCAGCATTCTAGAAGCCAAGGTGGAGAAGGATGTGGTGTCCATTACACTGGTCACTGTGTCTATAACCCAGGAGTTCCATAGTTACTCCTCATTTGGAAACATCTGATTTTACAGCATCCTTTAATATAAGCCTATTTCCATCATAAGACAAGATAGCATTTCTTTTAAAGACCCTAATAAATTATACAACATTTAGTGAAATTAGGTCTATGAAATAAGTTCAAGAGATACAAATGCTTATGTAGCCATCCTTTTCTTTCTCTGATTTAATCAAGAGAGAAGAATGTGGAGTTTTTTTGAAGTTTTGCACTTTTACTAAAAGAACCTTTTTTTTTTCAAATAAAATTAATTTCCATATATAAGCAAATCAAAATACACTACATCGGTTAAAGTAGATGTAGCAGGACATCCTAGCCAGTTTCCTTGCTTTTCTGGTCAAGGTCCTTCCTCACCTTTGTTGCATATTTCAAGGAATAAATAAGATACAGATACTGGAAGCAATCTTCCAATGATTCCTTTTTGAGCTGAGTTACTGAAAGCTGATTGGCAGCAATGAGCACAAGATGCTTACTGTTTTTCAAGTTCTTGAGGTCTAGTTGTCTGAGTTCAAAACTAGGTGAAAAAATACAGTGAATAATAGTAATGACATGATTTGTTGGATATTCATAAGTGTTGGATACCATGATGAGTAATGTACATGTACTGTATTATTGACTCCTTTGCAGCAGGTCTATGAGGCTAAGTTCTATGTTTTCAAGTTATATGTGAAAAGACAGATTCTAATAGGTATGACAATGACATTGATTTCATATCTAGAAAATGCAGAGGCAGAATTAGAATCAAGTCTGTTTGACTCCAAATGTCTGCTTTTATTAGGGCTTCCCCAGCGGCTCAGCAGTAAAGAATCACCTTCAATGCAGGAGCCGCAGGATGCATGGGTTTGATATCTGGGTTGGGAAGATCCCCTGAGAAGGGCATGGCAACCCACTTCAGTATTCCTGCCTGAGAAATTCTACAGATAGAGGAGTGGGGCAGGCTACAGTCCATAGGTTGCAAGGAGTTGGACAGGACTGAAGCGACTGAGCATGCACCCGTGCTCTGCTTTTAATAAGCACCCAATATGATTTTTCCTACATAACAATGAACCTGGTTCCAAGAGTAATATACTCTTATTAAAGTTAAGATATAGGAATCAACCTGTAAGCCTAACCAGATTTCTCTTTAGAAATAGTTTTGGACACTCTAATTTACAGATAATGAATAACTGGAACATTAAAATTTTACAATTCAATGTTGAGAATAATCTGAATATGGGAACTAAAATGCTTTTGGTTGAGGATTTTAAAATCAAATTATTCAAGCACTGCAAATGGCTACCCAAGGAAACAGGCTAATCTATTCCAGTACCTCACCAATGACACCATTCTGAGGCACTCTTCAGAATTATTCTGCCTTGCACAGACACACACACCCCAACCTACACACACTGCCTCATGACCTTATGCACCAGTGGTCTGACTTCATTTAAATACTATTGTGTTCATGACATGCTAGTGGTATGTGGATAGATGTTTAAATGGCTTACTGATTGTTTTTATTACAAACAATTTGGCAAAAAAAACCCAAAACACTTTGCATTTGTGCTATTGAATATGTATATTTTTAGAGTAGATTTCTAGAAATAAACACCTGTTTTTTTTTCAGAATGTGTCTTGGAATTATGGTAGATGCTACATTTCCTTCAGTGAAGTTGTATTTATTTCAGGTCACATCCAAGAACCAGCAGTCCATTGGAACATAGTTTTGTACTCTTCTGAGGGTTATAATAAAAATGTTGATCTATGAAAATTCAGTATGTGAAAATTTTTATTAGCATAATTGTGCATATCTTTACATATTTATTATCTTGGGGGTGAATGTCATTTTTATAACAATACTTGGAGTCTTTCACATAGAGAGTTATAACTCTTTTATATTAATTATTTTATCATATATATTGTGAATATTTTTCACATTTTTAAACTTTTCTTCTGGTTCCTAAAAAGCATTTTGTGGTTTTCCCTGTATAGATCTATAGGTTTCATTTCATTTTATTCCTAGGTATTACATCTTTCTGAATGGTTCTATAAATTGGAGCTTCATGCTCTAATATCTTCCAAGTTTCTGTTTGTCATAGAGGTTATTGATTTTATAAATATTAAATTTATAACCAGGCATTGTAGTGAAATCTCAGTTCCAAATAATTTTGAGGAGCTTTTTCCTAGAAAAGTTGACTGTGTTCCAATAAAATGTTATTTATGGGCACTGGAATTTGACTTTTCTATGATTTTTATATGTGAGGAATTATTATTTTTCTTTTGATCTAAAAAAGTTTAACACTGAAAAAGCATTCCCTGATAGCAGGCCATATAAAAGCAGGCAGTGGCATAGATTTGGCCCAAAGGCTGTGGTTTGCCAACTTCTGCTCTAGATGATGACTTTGAGGAGCCCTAGGATCCCAGAAACCTCAGCAATGTAAAACAAAAGTCTGTGATTGCTCATCCTCCCAGATAAGCCCTCAAATCCTCCAAAACTGCCCAGACAGGAGTCGAGTTTCTTATATAGTGTATTCCACGAAGGAGAAAAGCAGCCCAGATTACCTCTCAGTTGTGGAGATGGAAGATAATCGGCAAGGGAGATAGTCATGCAAGCCGCAGAATCTGGGACAGACAAATCGGTTTCAAAAGAGACCACTTGATTGCAAAAGATGACATCAAATCTTTGCTATCATTTTCCAGCAAATTCCAGCTACATAATGTGTTATTTCCTCCTCCGTGTGCCTTTCCCAACTGGCAGTTTTCATGGCAGCTATTTTGTTTATTATCCATTACATGATAGTAGGTATTTTTGAAATAGTTATGCTCATTCTTTAGCCACAGAGTTTCAGATCACGAGAGGCCAGTTTTGGAACGAAGAGAAACACACATCATCTAGTAATCTCATCTCTGGAAGGGGATAAAGCAGCTATTGTGTCGTGTCACTACCTTGTTTGATGCAGGGACACTGTTAACAAAGGAGGTTGCATTGATTGCTGGGCAAACAGGGAGCAGATCCTGCCATGCCTACCTTTCTTGGTTTGTCTAGTATTTTTCCCTATTGAGATTATTTCTTCTTCCCAGTGAGCAACAGAAAGATGGCTGGACAAATTCCCTATTCTTCTGATGCAGATAATAATACTATCATCTTAATTTACTTTCTTCCATGTATCTAACTGCAGTGACTTCCTTCAGTTTGCCTCAGACATTATCACTTGTGGCAATAGCTGTTGAGATATAAGAGGAATTCAGGAACGGAGAGCCTGACCTTTCTAAACTTGAGCCTAGAAATGGTCTTTGATGTTAAAATTACAAAAAGACATTCAATAAAGAGTCCATGGTAGACCTGACTTCAAGAAGACTTTCCCTTTCTTTAATATACCATGTTTCTTTAATATGCATAAGGAAAAAGAATTGGTTGCTTTGTTCAAACAAATTAAGAGTCTAGGCTCCTCTCTGCATGGAATTCTCCAGGAAAGAATACTGAACTGGGTTGCCATTCCCTTCCCCAGGGGATCATCCCCATCCAGGGGTCGAACCCAGGTCTCCTGCATTGCAGACAGATTCGTTACTCCCTGAGTCACCAGGGAAGCTCCTTTTTTTTTTTTTTTTCTTTTTTTTTTAAATTTTATTTTATTTTTAAACTTTACATAGCTCCTTAAGAGTCTATGCTGCTGCTGCTGCTGCTGCTAAGTCACTTCAGTCGTATCCAACTCTGTGAGACCCCATAGATGGCAGCCCACCAGCCTCTCCATCCCTGGGATTCTCCAGGCAAGAACACTGGAGTGGGTTGCCATTTCCTTCTCCAACGCATGAAAGTGAAAAATGAAAGTGAAGTCTCTCAGTCGTGTCCGACTCCTAGCGACCCCATGGACTGCAGCCTACCAGGCCCCTCCATCCATGGGATTTTCCAGGCAAGAGTACCGGAGTGGGTTGCCATTGCCTTCTCCGTTAAGAGTCTATACAGAGATTTAAAATCAGGTAACTTAAAAAAATACAGAAAAATTTTGACTTTGAAACAGATTCACTACTACATGCCTTTCTTTAGTCAGATTTCAGTGTAAATTTCTCACCTTTTTTTCCTTCTTGGAGACATATATTTAGATATGTTGTGTATTGGTATATTTATGTGATTTTTATAACAGATTTGCCAAATAGTTTATTGATTCACTGCTAAATTATCAAATCTTAAAATAAGAGTGTTTTAGAAACTTCCCTGGCAGTCCAGTGGTTAAGACTTTGCCTTCCAATGCAAGGGGTGTAGGTTCGATCCCTGCTCTGGGAGCAACATGCCTCACAGCCAAAAACATAAAACAGAAGCAATACTGGAACAAATTCAATGAAGACTTTTTAAAAAGATGCTGAATCTCTTGATTTTAAAAAGTAAAAAATAAAATGAGTGGCTTTTTTTTTTTAACATCAGTTCAGTTCAATTCAGTTGCTCAGTCGTGTTCGACTATTTATGACCCCATGGACTGCAGCAAGCTGGGCTTCCCTGTGCATTGCCACCTCCCAGAGTTTACTCAAACTCATGTCCACTGAGTTGGTGATGCCATCTCATCCTCTGTTGTCCCCTTCTCCCGCCTTCAATCTTTCCCAGCATCAGGGTCTTTTCCAATGAGTCAGTTCTTCGCATCAGGTAGCCAAAGTAATGGAGTTTCAGCTTCAACATCAGTCCTTCCAATAAATATTCAGGACTGATTTCCTTTAGGATGGACTGGTTGGATCCCCTTGCAGTCCAAGGGACTCTCAAGAGTCTTCTCCAACACCACAGTTCAAAAGCATCAATTCTTCGGCGCTCAGCTTTCTTTATAGTCCAACTCTCACATCTATACATGACTACTGGAAAAATCATAGCCTTGACTAGATGGGCCTTTGTTGGTAAAGTAATGTCTCTGCTTTTCAATATGCTGTCTAGGTTGGTCATTTTCTTCCAAGGAGTAAGCATCTTTTAATTTCATGAGTGCAACCACCATCTGCAGTAATTTTGGAGCCCAAAAAAATAAAGGCTGTCACTGTTTCCATTGTTTCTCCATCTATTTCCCATGAAGTGATGGGACCAGATGCCATGATCTTAGTTTTCCGAATGCTGAGTTTTAAGCTAACTTTTTCACTCTCTTCTTTAAATTTCATCAAGAGGCTCTTTTGTTCTTTTTCACTTTCAGCCATAAGGGTGGTGTCATCTGCATCATCATTTCCATCAAAATAGCTGAAGACTAGATGCGTATAAATTTGATTTTTAAAAGTTTTGCTTGACATTTAAGGAAACATTTAAGAAGCTAAATCTTAGGTGTCAGTGTTTGTGACCAAGCTCCAACCCAACAATATCTGCAATGTTTGCCACTATTTTTAGCATGATTAATGAAGAAATGCTTTATTCATAATTTATTTATTTATCATTCAGTAGAAAACTTATATTTAGTACTCAAGGGAATAAAAAACTAGAAATAATAGGGAAATTCAAGCATCAGATGATATTTGGAGTTAGTGACTTAAAAGTTCCTTCAAATACTGAAATTCTAGGATTGTATGCTAGAATGATCATGTTTAGTTCCACAGGCAGCTATTAATTAACTGAAGGAGGAAATGAAATGTATACTATTGAAAAAGTGCTCTGAAGTTGCTTAATCTTAGGAAAGGCCTTGTGATGCCATTCAGATAATTGGCAGATAAATTAAACAATTACTTGGAGAACACAAAAATCAGTGCTTCTGTAAAATGTATTGTTAATATTCCAATTCAAGCCTCAAAAATATGGATAGTGATCTCTTTTTTTAATACTAATTTTTATTGGCATACAATTGCTTTACAATGTGTTGCTTTCTGCTGTACAGTGAAGTGAATCATCTAATATGTACACATATATTCCCTCCCTCTTGGATGTTTCTCTCTTCCCCAATCCATCCCAACCATCTAGATCATCCCAGAGCATGGGTGTGGAGAAAAGGGAACCACCTTGCAGTGTTGGTATCAATGTAAATTGATACAGCTACATGGAAAATAGTAAGGAGGTTCCTAAAAGTCTAAAAACAGAACTGCCATATGATCCAACAATCCCAGTAATCCCACTACTGGGCATATACCCTGAGAAAATCATAATTCAAAAGGACACATCATGGACTCCTCACCGCAGCACTATTTACAATAGCCAGGGTATGGAAGCAACCTAAATGTCCATCAACAGATGAATGGATCGAGAAGATGTGGTGCATATATCTAGTGGAATATTACTCAGTCATAAAAAGGAACAAAATTGGGTCATTTGTGGAGGTGTGGATGGACCTAGAGTCAGTCAGACAGAGTGAAGTAATTCAGAAAGAGAAAAACAAATGTTGTATATTAACACACATACACGGACTCTAGAAAAATGGTACAGATGAACCTGTTTCGAGGGCAGGGATGTGGGGTGAATGAGGAGATTAGGACTTTCCATAGTAAACTTGAAAAGAGATGCAGTACTTAAAACTCTGCCAAATTAGAGAGGTCTTCTTCCTCTCTGTCTCCAGGGCAAGACTTGTGGGATACCAGGCCAAAACAAAATACTTTCTGGTGATTCAAGTTTGTCTTGGAGATCCATCTGTAAGCCATTATTTTTTTGGGGGGGCAACTATCTATAGTGAGCTCCTATAAATGGGTTGGGAGTTACCTGACGATAGAGAGCAATGTGCTGAAAGTCAGAACCATTGGTTCATAGACCTGCCTTGTGCTTGCAGGATCCACTTGAATTCACTTTCCTGATCGTGTTGATGATGAATTGCTGTGTGCGTGTCTGGTGTCATTACATACACCTACATAGCACAGATAGAGATGTTCTATTTAACCATTCAAATTCCAAATCATTCCTATTTTGCAATTCTACTGGCCAGTTTCATGAACATTTTCCCAGTAAGATGACTGGCAAAACTACAATAGTGAAACATCTAGATTTGAGGGAAAGGAAAAGAGCATTATTTCAGATGACTTCTTCCTTTTTTCCTTTGAGCAAGGAAATTGACAATAAGTCCACCGAAAAATGGAAGGGTGGAGATAGAGCAGCTATGTGAAGGAAAGACCATTAGCTCCACACAGTAAATGCTGAAAGCAAGCTGTCTTTAAGATAGCTCATGGGGATTGTCCAGAGACAGCTGGGAAGAAACACCTGGATTTTATAGCAGGGATATGGACTTCATATATAAACATAAATAAAATTATGAAAACAGCAGATTCAGACATAGTCTCGCCCACTCAACATCAGTGATTTCTTAAGATTCTGGGGAGTAAGGGATGGACAGGTACACACTGCTATATTTAAAACGGATAACCAACAAGGACCTATTGTACAGCACAGAGAACTCTGCTCAATGTCATGGGGCAGTCTGGATGGGAGGGGAATTTAGGAGAGAGTGGATACATGTGTATGTATGGCTGAGTCCCTTTGCTGTTCACTGGAAACTATCATAAGTAGTTAATCTGCTGTACTCCAATACAAAATTAAAAGTTAAAAAGTAAATGGGAGATATTTATTCCCTAATTTCTACTGGAAAGAAAAACAAAACCCATGCATATGTTTAAGTCCCTTTGCTATGCATCTGAAACTATTCCAATAGCATTAATTTACTATACACCAATACAGAGTAAAAAGTTAAAAGAAAAATGGGAGGTATTTATGCCCTAAAGTCTATTGGAAAGAAAAAAGTAAAACAAAATCAGCGGATGAGACCATGTATAGTTCTGAGAGACTAAGCAATGTAACACTTTAAGGAAGATGCCATATTCAATAATTTTTTCATCAGCCACTGAGTTTAATGAATCTGAGGGCTAGTTTATGACCCCCTCAAACTTGAGTTAGCATATCTGTAAAGCTTGGTGTTTTCTGGATACATCTGAAAGTGTTTATGATGCTGTAACTAACTTAATCCTTACAGCGGCCCCGTGAGATTGTATTCTCTTATTCAGATTTTACAGAGGAAAAATCAAAGCCTCAGAAAGGACCTTCCCCAAACACATGGATCTATTAAGTGTCAAGGCTGGAATGTAGACCCAGCATTACCATCCAGGCCTGGTATTAGAAACTGTACTACAGACCCTACAAAATAATGACTCTGAACTCACAAATACCCTCACCAATACCTATGTGGAATCAGAAAAGGGAAAAAAAAAAAAGTAACTTTATGGATTTTTTTCTTAGCTTTTTTAGTGAATTTTTTTAGGCAAATCCCTTTGAAGGGATCAAAGCCATTTTTATGTAAAATTATGAGACAAGTGCATGAAGAGAATTCCAGCAGGGTTAAGAAAGGTGGGCAGACCTGTCAACACTGTTTCCCCTCAGAGAGGCTGTCAGGGTCTGAGGCTGGACCAGCTTTCTCAGGGGCCTCTGTGTGCCTGGAGCATCACACACCAGCAGGGCAAGTGTTGGCGGAGCACACTGAGGCAACAAGTTGAGGGTCAGACGGGTGGAAAGGAGAGGTGTGATGTACTCTTATCCAGGCAGCCCTCAAGCCTCCAGAAAAGTTGTCACTGCATGAAATGCTGAGTGTGTTTGGATTTCTTGGAAAAACGTAGGGAAGACACAGCCACAAGCTTGGGATTTTGTCCAGGAGAAAAAAACTTCGTAGGATTTCAAAATGTGGAGTCAGAGATGCAAGGACTCCATGAAATGTGTAAGATTCTTCCTATAGCAATTCATGCTATTAGAAATTAATCCAGGTTTATCAACATCTTTGATGGATCAGAGATGCTTAACAAATATCTGTATCACAGATAGGTAAGCTAACAGTAACAAATTAACTTAAAATTGTGGCCAGGTCACTCAAAAACCCAATGCATGGGCTACAATCAGAAGATCACATTCTTAAAAATAGTAGGAAATTATTTCTTGCTCTTCAGGCATTAGATGAATTTATTATTAAATGTAATTTAAAATGAGGATTTTTTAATGAGTTGCAATAATTAGATAACTTCTTTTAAAAATCTGCTATGAATTTAATAAACATTTTCCTGAGTGGCTCCTAGAATTATCTGATAAAAAGTAACAGAAATGACAAAATTCACTCCTGATTCATTCAAAATAGATTTCATTAAAAATTTCAAGAGATGTACATACCCTCAACTAGTTTGATTGCATTAATTATCAAAACAAGATAAACATTAAGTACCCACAAAAGTTACTTCTTTTAAAAAATCATTTTACATGGAAAGTGGAAGAAGGAGGACATGAAGGCAGGGAATTTGGGAAAATGCATAATTATTTCTGTGTCCGCAGACTTGTCCTGGGGACAGGCTTGGAATATGTAGACTTACTCATAGAGCATATAGTAAAGACTTATTTAGGCTTTGCCTAAAATAGCATTTACATTTGATGTATTACCTGCTGCATTTTGGAGACTTCTCCAGAGGGCTCAACTCACAGGCTCCTAAGAGTGCAGAATGATGGGAATCTGCACAGCTTTCAGCTCTGTTCAGCATCATCTTTTTGGGCATCTCCTGATTACTCAGAAGTCAGGCCCCCTGCGATAAGTGATTCTAGTATTAAAAGCTGTTGTCATCACATTTTATTAATGTTCCTCAAGACATTCAATGACGTCTACACTCCCTTGAAATTGTAAAAATAAGCTACCTAAACTAAAACACTTCTGAAGGAAAAAAAATACCAAGTCATTTATTAGCTCCACAACAGAAAACAGCCATTGCTTTGTCACTTACACAACCTATGAATTTCTAGTTTAAGGTAGAAATGAATATTTATTGTTGAAAGCTACTCTTGGTGAAATGCTTTTCGCATGGGGGTTAAACTATTGTGAGATATTTTGATTTTATTAAAAATATTAAATCAGTCCACAATATTTTATAAATAGCCTAGGTTCACAGTTATAATACAGTTTGGGGATGGTTGCTGAACTACTTATTATTGATGATAACATGCATAAATAAACAGGAAAATTCCTTCTTAATTACGTCCATGTGATGTGGGTCTACATTTTTAAATTATCTGTCTAAAAATCTATTCACCCACCTATCTATCTTTCTATCGTGTATGTATGAATGTCATCTATATCTATCTATCATCTATATCTATCAATTATGTCTATCATCTATCTATTTCCACCTATCATCCATCTTTCTATCATTGCATCTATCATCTGTTTATCTAATCTGTCCATCTTCTTCCTGACCAGGACTCTGGTCAGGAATATATATGTTAATATACCGCATTATCTCTACATTCTAATCAGCTTGGTTTTACAGTGTCTTTTCAAGATAAAGAGGTTTTTTCTTTTTTTTTTTTTCAAGAGTGACATAAGATCCCTTAGTCTAAGTTTCTCGTACATAGAGAAAAATTTCAAACATAAATAAATGCTGAAAAAATACTACCAAGTAGATAAAAGCAAACTGCTGAGAACTGGCCATATTTGTCCTTTCTCTTTCACGCACGCGTGCGTGCGCGCGCACACACACACACACACAACACCCACATGACATACATTTGAAAGCACAATTCTGAAACCATATAGCTTCACATCTAAATATATTGGCATTCATCTTAGGAAGAAAGGGGCCAATTACCATCCTTAACAATGGTTCCCTGAGACATTAATATTTCCTGAAGGAATTATTTGAAACACACCATCGTGAAACTCGGGGTTTTCACCATTTTATATTAATTAGCAGTTTTCTTGAAAGAAGATCTTCACTTTTTTCTCCCATTTTACCCCTTCTTTTCATGTAACACTATGGATTCTCAAATTTTTAATTATTTAAAATAGCCATCAATAGCAGTGCATTTATCAAACATGAAAAATAAAAATAATTTTAATTTCATCTTGTATGGAGTTCACATTTAAATTTACCTGATGGCTGTAAGAAATATCTTTTTGCTTTTGAAAATCCAAATCAGGCTCTAATATAGTTTCAGCTTTTCCAGTTGATTATGTCTGTTTAACCTCTTAGTCTAGAAGAATCCCACGACTTGTCTGTGACATTGACTTTATTTAAAGACTCAGGGACAGTTTGTTTTTTTGTAGGCTATTTCTGACTCCTAATTTGAGTACTCCTAGTGCTGAATTCCATTCTATATCCTTGAGGACGTATTGGAAAAGACCCTGATGCTGGGAAAGACTGAGGGCAGGACAGAAAGATTGAGGGGACGACAGAGGATGAGATGGTTGGATGTCATCATGGACTCAACGGACATGAGTTTGCACAAACTCCGGGAGACAGTGAAGGACAGGGAATCCTGCCATGCTACCATCCATGGGGTTGCAGAGAGGGACACGACTGAGCAACTGAACAACAAATCCCCGCATTTCCTGCAGACTGGAAAGAAATCTGGATATTTCCATTGCAATATTGTCTATTTCCATAACAATATTGGGGATTTTATGGATGGTTTTGTGTTTGACCTATTGCAGCCCATTGGGAGCTCTTCTGTCAGATTTCTCATATTAAAGATGCTGTTTCTTTTGGACTCTGTGGGAGAGGGAGGGGGGGAAGATTTGTGAGAATGGCATTAAAACATGTATAATATCATATAAGAAACGAATCGCCAGTCCAGGTTTGATGCAGGATACAGGAAGCTTAGGGCTGGTGCACTGGGATGACCCAGAGGGATGGTACGGGGAGGGAGGTGGGAGGGGGGTTCAGGATGGGGAACACGTGTACACCCATGGCGGATGCATGTTGATGTATGGCAAAACCAAAACAATATTATAAAGTAAAAAAAAATAATAATAATAATTAAAAAAAATTAAAAAAAAAAAAAGATGCTGTTTCATGCCTCGGCTAAGGTGGTAATGGACAGATCTCTCCAAGGATTCTTTAAATGAGCATCACATTTCTGCAGATTAGTTTCTCTCATTGTCTATGCTTCCATGGCCCACTGATGCCTTTAAACTGGTGATCTCCTGTTTCATTTGCCTTTCTTCTCACTCCTGCTTGGACTTTGGTTGGCTGCATACTTCCCTGGTGGCTCAGAGGTAAAGAATCCACTTGCAATGCAAGACGAGGGTTTGATCCCTGGGTCGGGAAGATCCCCTGAAGAGGAAATGGCAGCTCACTCCGGTGTTCTTGCCTGGAGAATTCCATGGACAGAGGAGCCTGGCAGCCTACAGTCTATGCAGTCACACAGAGTCAGACACGACTGAGTTACTGGGCACATACATACAGTCTTCTCTGTGGTACTTCTGGGCATTCCAACCTCTCCTTCAACAGCCTGAAAGGAAAAGCGCAGGCAGCCCTTCATTTGTAAATATCCATTTAACTAATATAAGTGTCCCGTGTAATATTTCCCTATCTCATGAGGCTGGAATGGATTTGTGGTGGAAAATCTTAGAACTCATAGACTTATGTGAGCTCAGAAGTAAAACAACTCAGAAATGATGGACACAGCAAACTCCTGGGTTTACAAAATCCTAGGAAGGATTCTTATATAAGTCCTGCTTGGCAGCTAGGGGGGAGTCTTGATTTTCCAAAATACACTGTGTCCACATAGATGGTTAAAAGCTTGCTTCCAACGCCACTGGTTGTGGAAAGAGTCATGTTTAAACCACACAGAATTCTATCAGTTGGTTAAAGAGTCATTCTGAACTTAGTGTAGAGATGATGTATACTGAAAAAGGATAACAAATGTCGTAATAGAGGGAGGCCCTAATACGTCATTTTGGGGTATGAGATGATAAAACGTCTGCCCGCAATGTGGGAGACCCGGGTTCGATTCCTGGGTCGGGAAGATCCCCTGGAGAAGGAAATGGCAATCCACTCCAGCATTCTTGCCTGGAAAATCCCATGGATGGAGGTGCCTGATAGGCTACAGTCCATGGGGTCGCAAAGAGTCGGTCACGACTGAGCGACTTCACTTTCACTTTCACTCTCTCAATGCAAAGATCAGCTGTGCTATTTAAAGTGCTTCCTTTGGCAGTGAAACGTTAGTGGAAGCCGGAAGAGAAAGACAATAAGAGGTGCAAAGCAGATACAGGAATAGGACTTAACGGGTGAAAAGATTAGTATCTCATTAAAATAGGACAAAGAGGGTTCTTCTGCAAATGAATGGAGAAGACTTCTTTTGCTTTTGTGTCTCAATGTCACAATAGAAATCTTGTTATTTAATAAAATAACATTTTATTAATGTTATGCTTTGAGAAGGCAATGGCACCCCACTCCAGTACTTTTGCCTGGAAAATCCCATGGACAGAGGAGCCTGGTGGGCTGCAGTCCATGGGGTCGCTGAGGGTCGGACAGGACTGAGCGATTTCACTTTCACGTTTCACTTTCATGCATTGGAGAAGGAAATGGCAACCCACTCCAGTGTTCTTGCCTGGAGAATCCCAGGGACGGGGGAGCCTGGTGGGCTGCCGTCTATGGGGTCACACACAGTCGGACTCGACTAAAGTGACTTAGCATTAGCATTAGCAATGTTATGCTATTAACATAATTAAACATTATTAATGCAATTTAATTATGTTAATTGACATAATTTAAATGTTATTAACATTTTATTAATGCAATGCTTGCATTGCAGGCAGATTCTTTGCCACTGAGCCACCTGAGAAGCCTGACAAAAGCATTAGTGACATTTAAATCAAGGACAATAATCTCAATCAATGATTTTATTTTGTGATAGGCTGATTAATGTGTTTGGGTCGAAATATTGAAATATCTGTGGAAAAATCAAATATAGCAATTATATAAATATGTTAAAAATGTGATTCCTCTCATTTCAAACTTATCAGAAAGAAAGCACACTACATTACTATAACCATAAAATGACCAAATCCTAAAAAATAATATTTAATCAAATTTTAATTGAAAAAGGAAAATAAACTAAAAATGTTTAAATACTTTTTTTACACTGTTTCCTTCATTCTAATAGATACATTACTACTTAAAGTTCCAGAGTTTTTTTTGTTTTTTTGTTTTTTCCTGGAAGGATTTCCAAATAATTGTGTGAAGAAAAACAATCAAACGGAAAAAAAATCACAGGAAAAATTGTTCAGGGAAAATTGAGTGGATATATTTTTTTCAAAAAATTAAGTGGTAGGTTTTGACATATCCTAACTTAAAAATTTAAAAATGTAAATAAAGAAATAAGCAAGTTGCTAGTGTTTGAATTTGTTGAGGCATGCGACATGAACCTTACAGTCATTAATTGCATGAGAGCCAGAGGGGGGAGATACGTTTTAACAGACATTTCAATGAGCTAACACTCAGATTCTTGGAAATAAGTTGAATTTAGAAACACACACACACAGACATGTATGTGTGTATATATATATGTGGAATTAATTATGTCAAGAAATTAATAACAAAATAAAAAATTGAGAACAGGCAACAAAACAAGGAACATTTGCTAAAAATATACTTAAGTTCCATTTAATTAGAAATAAAAACACAATTCACCATGGTTAAAACATGCTGATTTTTTCTGCTTTAGTTATTAACCCTCCTTTGCATGCTCTTAAATAAAACTCTATGATAAATATACTGAAAAGTATGTTTTTCTAAGAACTAAGTACACATAGAAAAAACAAAAAAGAGCTGGATCAGGAAGTTTTATTATTCTTAAACAGTTTATTCAGTCCCTACAGTAAAGAAAGGAGTTGGGTGAACTCTTTCGGACTCAGTGGGGGAAGTACGTACTGAGTGAATAATGGTTCAGATTAACCTACATATGTCTTAAAAGACAACCTCAGGACAGATTAACAAAGAATGAAGAGATATGGGGTAGATTTATAAATGAAATTAGAAAGATTTATACTATTTACTTTAGATAAAAAGAAGACATCCGGCAGACATAGTGAAGCAGATATTAGTAAAGCCCTATGAAGATGATTAGAAAAGGCAGTGCTATTAAAAGAATCATTAACCTGGCGTGTATGTATGTGTGTGCGTGCCTGCGTGTGCACAGGGGCATGAGCAAATCGGGTGGTTAATGAGTAATTGCTACTTTTGTGGAAAAAAAGTTTAAATTACTTATAGAAATCAGTAAATGAATTTAATTTATCACATTTAACTTTTTTTCCCCCCTTGTATAATTCCTTAGATGTGAAAAATAGAGCTCACTAACTTTGACACGGGGAAAATATGCTCCGATGCATAAAAATCACAATGTAATAGAAGAGAATCCTTTTGCCTACTCCTACTTATCCTGTCTCATAAAGAAATTATAAAGCAATGAATTTAAAATAGATCAGATGAAAGCCATTTAAACTGTGATATATATAATCAATTCAAGTAAGTTAGTGCTACAGGCTTATTGAGACAAATCCTTTATCAAGATATAATGCACTAATAAGAATAGGATGTGCAGTTACTGTAGATAATGCCTTGAAGACAATGTAATTTGACGTTGCCATCATCAACACTTTCCCTGTGCCCACCGGGCACCCACCACTGCAGTAAAGAACCCTTGGCAGGGAGAAAGGAGCTCTCTCGAGTGTGGCCCCAACCTCCGAGGATTTATAAGCTAGGGAGATGCAAATCACTTCCTGGAAATAATAAATAGCATTTGTATATGAATTAGGCCTCCAGATTTAATAAATCTTCTGGAGGTTTTTCCCTTCCAAAATAAAGCAATGGCTTTGGAAAGGGCTTTCTGATCTGATTATAGGTTTGTTAGCTTGGTGTTTTAAACATGGATAACAAAATGAAAAGTTCTGACACATAGTCTACTATATGCCTTAACATGTCATGAGATGGGACTGGAGTTGAAGATCTCAGGTAAAGCAATACACAGGAAATTATTATGCACCAGTTTGCTCAAGCTGAGGAGAATTTTGAACAATTCATGACAGTGAGGATGAGGTTATGCGACAATGCAGTGTCATAATAGTTGAGTACTCTTTCTTTTTTACTGGCATAAAATTAATTTTTATTAGTTTAATTGAAAAGAGAGTGTCTTCTGGACATGTAAATTATATGGTGCTTTCCAGCAATGACTATACTATCAGTGTGAATTATTATGCTATCATTTTTGTGATGAGAAATAGAACCCTCTTCTAGTCCTCCACGGATACTTACAACTGCTGAAAGGAATCACACTAAGGTTGGCATTTTGCTCTTCCTTGTGGTTCAAAATGTTAAATTTTGTCTCAACCTATGATGTGTGATAAGACCTTCCCAGTGGCACTAATAGTAAAGAATCTGCCTGTCCATGCAGGTGACACAGGAGACACAGGTTTGATCCTTGGGTTGGGAAGATCCCGAGTAGGAAACAGCACCCCACTTAGGGCTTCCCTGGTGGCTCAGCTGGTAAAGAATCCGCCTGAAATGTGGGAGACCTGAGTTCGATCCCTGGGTTGGGAAGATCTGCTGGAGAAGGGAAAGGCTACCCACTCCAGTATTCTGGCCTGGAGAATTCCATGGACTGTATAGTCGGTCCATGGGGTCACAAAGAATTGGATACAACTGAATTACTCTCACTTTCACCAGTATTCTTGCCTGGAAAATTCCATAAGCAGAGGATCCTAGCAGGCTACAGTCCATGGGGCCACAAAGAGTTAGACATGACTGAGCACAATTCATATGTACTATATGAATTCAAAATATCTACTGAGCACTATAACACAAAGGCATTTCTCAGGTCTTGGGTTATTACATCAGTGAATAAAATGAGCAAATATTCCTACCTTTTGATAATATTCTAGCAGAGAAATATTGAACCAATTAAAAATATGACTAAGAAATGCATGGGTTATATAGTGTGTTACTTCATGTCATGTGTGTGGAATAACAGTCAGGTAGAATCAGATGAGGAGGACCAGGAAAATCATGGGAGACGAAGTGATACCAGTCAGATTGGTTCCATGTTTCTCTCTACACTTTCAGTTTCAATGGTATAGGTGAGGTCTGAGGATTTTTGCCCGGTGATTGACTTGAAATTTAACCTAGATTCTTGACTGTTATGGAGGATGAAAAACGATGGGAAGATGGTGTGATTAACCCTAACTAGATGTCACCCTCCCCGGATGTTTTGTTGGGGTAGAATGTTTGTTAGGGGTGAGATACAAGTGGAAGTTGGCTGGAAAGTAGGTTGTTGGGAGGCAATTAGGCATGCTTTGCAAGTCACAGATAACAGTTAATTCTAAAACATTGACTTGGAACTGAGAGAGGAAGGCAAGGTTGATAGTAGATAGGAGTGCAAAGAACTGAGAGGTCTGGTGCAGAAAAGACCATCTACATAGAGACTGAAATAACCAAGATGTAAGAGGAAATGGCAACCCACTCCAGTATTCTTGCCTGAAAAATCCCATGGGCAGAGAAGCCTGATGGGTTACAGTATATGGGATCACAAAGAATTGGACGTGACTTAGTGACTGAGCAAGGCACTGAGAAGTAAATTTCTAGAAATGGACAGTAAGTCTGGTGCTAGAATCATCCAGAAATGATAACCATGACCCAAGAGTTGAAGACATGATAGAAATAATGCAAGTAGTTGGTGAAATAATGATTAAAATAATAATGATGATGGTGATATTTCAGAGGATGAGCTATAGAAATGCTGTCATGAGAATCTACGAAGACCCTACCTCACCTCCTGGTTCAGGGAGACAGAAGATCTTGGGAAGAAGAGCAGCCAGGGCTAGGAGGCCCCAAGGGAAATGGTGTCTGCTGTGCAAACCCAGGTTATCATAAGAGTGAAAGGAGAAGGGGGCATTCAGGGAACAGGATCAGGATACAGGGCTTTCACTGACAATGCCCTTGAATTCCAGAAGGGATGTGCTTCCAGAGATGGTAGAGAGATGGAGAAAGGTACAGAATAGAAGTATATAGAGCCTCAAGGGGGTTATTCCTTGGTGATTGGTGGAGACCCAGAAGTCTGAGTTTCCTTGATGGCTGTATTGAACCACCCTAAGGTCTTAATGAATTCTAGATAGACCGTGGTGAATGATAAGGCTGACAGTGTCAGGGGCAACGGTTGGTGAGTGTCTGGGCTTTCTTGATGGTGGAGGTGGATGGTTACCAGAAGGCAGAAGGCAAGGTCTTAGTCTTACTGCTGTGCCCAATCTTCTGAGGAAGGAACATTCTCCTTGTGCATAAATGTTCTTCAAACTGAAGCTTGTGAAAATTCAGGAAGGTGGGGTCTACCATGTGATTGAGCCCTCTGAGATGTTGAGGATAAATGTTTCTGGGCTGCTCTCTGAGGTCATGTGAGTATAAAGTGATTCCACAAGAGACTCCCAGTTTCAAATTTCAGAGAACAAAAATAGTAAAATATAAAAATCTTCCAAGCTTTTGTGTAACTGAGATTGTATCTCTTGGTTTTACACATTTTTTAGGTCAGGCTTAATAATATTTTAAGGAACTATTTTATTCATGTTTTAATTATTGTTTTCAAATTTTCTCACTTTTTAGCCAATTTAGTATGTAAGTTGTGAAAACAAACAATTAATTAATTTCACAGAATCTTGAACTCTTCATATAATTCCAAGGATACTAGGAGTTGGTGTGCAGAGCATATTTTTGAAAATCAGAAATACTTTACTTAATATTTCTTGTTTAAAAATTCATTATGTAATAATTAACTCAACTTGTTTGGGATGAAATTTTCTACATGAATTGAGAACAATTTATCCTAAAAGAGGGATATGAATAATAAATGTGGAGGCTTGTATAATAACTTCTTAAAAGAAATGGTAGGAGTGTAATCTTTTGTATGCCCAGTCACCAGATCTCTTTTTAAAGCTTGGATAGGGCAGGAAACTATACCTCAACTGTATCCCCTACTACTTGCAGCTGGAGCAAAGCAGTGGGATCTATATTTGATCAGACAAGTATCCTAACATGGAAATGGAATCTGGAAAATATAATAATGCAAAAAATGGGGGGTGGGGAGAGCAAAGGAGGGAGGGTATGTGGGGAGAGATTGTTTTTAATCTGCACTTGGGTACAGGTCCCAGGATATTTCAATTTCAGTATCAAGCAGCAATCAACTGTGAAAGGTGGAAGCCAGTGTTCAGCCAGTTGTGCCAGGATTGATGTCCAGCTTGGCTTCGTGGAGAGGGGAGGAGGGTGGGTGGCAGGGGGCATGGAGGCATCACGTGGGTAGCAGATTTTTCACACTGTGTGAGGTTATCAGTGGTTGTGATCACTTCACCACACTCATGCTTGTCCATATTTAAAGCCAGATTCTCCCTCCTCACCCTTAATTCAAGAGTTACTCAATATCCTACAATAGCACCAAATGGAAAAAATAGCTAATGGAGTTATCACGTGGCTTAAAATCATTAAAAGATAGCGTTTGCATGGAAGAAACCTAAATTGTCCATCGACAGAGAAATGGATAAAGATGTGGTACATTTATACAGTGGAATATTAGTCATTTAAAAAGAATGAAATATCACCATTTGCAGCCACATAGATGGACCTAGAGAGTGTCATACTGAGTGAAGTGAGTCAGAGAGGGAGAAATATCATATGACATTCCTTATATGCAGAATATAAAAAGAAATGATATAAATGAATTTATTGACAGAACAGAAAGAGACTCACAGACTTAGAGAATGAAAGTATGGTTGCTAGGGAGAAGGGATAGTTAGGGAGTTTGGGATGGACATGCACACACTGCTATATTTAAAACGGATAACCAACAAGGCCCTACTGCATAGCACAGGGAACTCTGCTCAATGTTATGTGACAGCCTGGATGGGAGAGGGACTTGGGGGAAAATGCATACGTGTATATGCATGGCTGAGTCCCCTCAGCTGTTCACCTGAAACTATCCCAACACTGTTAATCTTCTATGTGAAATGTTAAAGTTGCTCAGTTGTGTCTGACTCTTTGTGACGCCATAGAGTCCATGCAATTCTCCAGACCAGAATACTGGAGTGGGTGGCCTTTCCCTTCTCCAGGGGATCTTCCCAACCTAGGGACCAAACCCAGGTCTCCCACCTTGAAGGTAGATTCTTTACCAACTGAGCTATCAGGGAAGCCCCAAACTGCTATACTCCAATGCAAAATAAAAAAGTAACAACAACAACAACAAAAACAATGAAGATTTGGGAGAATGCACGGCAGTCTCAGTTCCTAGTATTGCCAGCAGTCCTTGCTGCTCCTTTTTCTGTGGATTCACCACTGCAAATTCTGCCTCTGTCATCACACATTCTCCTTGTGGGTTTCTTTCCTGTGTCCTTTCTCTCCTCATAAGGACACTAGCCATATGAATTAAGAAGCCACGAACTCCGGTGAGACTTCATCTTAACTTCATTAATTACATTCTCAGAGCCTGATAATGTCACTCCTTGAGATTCTGGGCAGAGCTTGGATTTGGCAGTGGGGTGAGGTGGGGGTTGCGGTGGTACTCTCTAACTGAGTTCAGGTTGTTAACAGTCTTTCTTCTCTCACTAGTTCTGGGATGGATCAATTAATTCTGCTTGCAACTTTTAAAGCAGCCTTAATTAACCTTTCCTCTCTGGCTCCTTTTGAAAGTTCTTTCACCTCTTGGGACCCTGACTGATACAGAGACCCAGCGTGAGGGCTTGGTGAATTCAAGAACCAAGGGCAAAGATTCAGTTCTGAGAGAGGGTGATGCCATATTTAGCCAGAACTAGACAACTTAGGGGAGAAGGCTATGGCACCCCCCTTCAGTACTCTTGCATGGAAAATCCCATGGATGGAAGAGCCTGGTAGGCTGCAGTCCATGGGGTTGCTAAGAGTCGGACATGACTGAGCGACTTCACTTTCACTTTTCACTTTCATTCACTGGAGAAGGAAATGGCAACCCATTCCAGTGTTCTTGCCTGGAGAATCCCAGGGATGGGGGAGCCTGGTGGGCTGCCGTCTTTGGGGTCACACAGAGTTGGACACGATTGAAGTGACTTAGCAGCAGCAGTAGATAGCTTAGGGGCTTCCCAGGTAGCTCAGCTGGCGAAGAATCCACCTGCAATGCTGGAGGCCCCGGTTTAATTCCTGGGTCTGGAAGTTCCCCTGGAGAAGGGATAGGCTACCTACTCCAGTATTCTTGGGTTTCCCTGGTGGCTCAGATGGTAAAGAATTCACCTGCAATGTGGGAGATCTGGGTTCAGTCCCTGGGTTGGGAAGATCCCCTGGAGGAGGGCATGGCAACCATTCCAGTATTCTTGCCTGGAGAATCTCTGTGGACAAAGGAGCCTGGTGGGCTACAGTCCATGGGGTTGCAAAGAATCAGACACAACTGAGGGACTAAGCATGCACAGCAGTACAGACAGCTTAGAGAAGAAAGAGAATGAAATTCTCCAAAGTTTCCATCCCTAGCTCATTCTGGAACCATTGCAACAATCTCTTATCTCTTCCAGCCTACAACAAAGATACTTAAAAAACAAACTCAGCTATTGATATTGTGAGTGGCCGAGATAAAATGTTAGTTCAATTCATAGTCTCATAAGGTCTCATAAAAATTTAGTGCATTCATGATGAACAAGTCAGAGCCTGAAGATGGAAAATGGTGAAATGTAAGATGAAAAGATTTAGAAATGAAACTCAGCACAATACTAGGCTTCCCAAGCCAGCCCAAGACTCAGAGACATTTTAAAGACTGAAGCTGGGAAAGACTGAAGGAAGGAGGAGAAGTAGACAACAGAGGATGAGATGGTTGGATTCAATGGACATGAATTTGAGCAAAGGATGGCGAGTTTCCATAACACTCAAAATTCTTGTTATAATGAAAAGAATCCAAAGACCTTGGAGCACTGGAACACTAGAATGAATTTTTTGTGTGTGTGCAATGAAAACTTCACATCCTATCTAAGACTTTCCTTTTCCACCTCCTTTACAAGCACATAGTTGCAGAACTGTGAGTTCTTAGAGAACACACCGTGGCTGATTGCTAGTCTGATAAGGCTGGTAGCACACTCTGCCTTCAGTCATCAGCTGAGGTGGTGGTCCCGGGTGGGTCCACCAGAAGTAAGGCCCATGCATTTTTGTATTAATCCATACTGCTTGAGTGATGATGAGTACTTTGATTTACAAGGGTTTTAAGTAATTATTATTGGATGATTGACTCCCTGGATTAATAATTATTGTGTCGACTGAGTTCTACTATGCTTATATAAGTATCCCAAATTCTAGGTCTAAGAAATGGATTGTGTGTGTGTTACTTTCTCAGTCATGTCTGACTCTTTGTGACCTCATGGACTGTAGCCCACCAGGCTCCTCTGTCCATGGAATTATCCAGGCAAGAATAATGTAGTGGGTTTCCATGCCCTTCTTCAGGGGATCTTCCTGAACAAGGGATAGAACCCAGGTATCCCACATTGTAGGCAGATTTTTTACCATTTGAACTCCAAAAATCTGAGTTTGAACCTCTAAAAATTTCTTTCTTTCTTTTTTTTTTTAATTTTCAGTGGTTCAGAACAAGTTAATGACATCAATGTGCTCTGCAAATAACAGATATTTTTATTATCACTTATGACTCTAGAATTTTTGCCAAACTAACCATCTGGAGATCAATGTGGTATTTTTAGCAAAATACATCCAAGTTTTCAACTTAATCAAGGCATTTTTTTAAATTCTACTATTTT
Organism: Bubalus bubalis; assembly: GCF_019923935.1. Taxonomy (NCBI): domain Eukaryota; kingdom Metazoa; phylum Chordata; class Mammalia; order Artiodactyla; family Bovidae; genus Bubalus; species Bubalus bubalis. The sequence goes on along the minus strand of NC_059178.1, from coordinate 56,463,364 downwards.
AAAACTAATAATCAATTCCTGTGTCCCATTCTTAAATTTCATTCATCATTTGACTTTGAAATATTTTTAAAAAATATAACAGGTACAGCTACAATTTGTAGTCTATTGGGTTTTATTTAAGAAATGGGATTTCTGACTGTCCTGAAAAAAGCTATTTAATAATTAAAACTTTCCCTTACAAATGAGAAGACACTTTTGATTATTTATCTTAATTTTATTTGTTTCTCCTTTGAGGACGATTTTTTTTAATTTATGAAGTCCTATAAAGGAGCGTATTTTGTTTACTTTTGGATTTACTTGAGTATTGTGAACTTCAAGTATTAGCTTTTTAAAAATCTTAACTTTATTATAAAAGAAAATGTGTTTGTTTCCCTGTTTTTCTAAGGTTTTCCTTTCCTCAGAACTTTCTGTTAGAAAAACCTGACTTCTTAGCACACCCTTTCCAGTTTAAAGCTTGCCTGCATACTTAGTCTCTCAGTCATGTCAGACTCTTTTTGACCCTTTTGGACTGTTGCATCCAGGCTCCTCAGTCCATGGGATTCTCCAGGCAAGAATACTGGAGTGGGTTTCCATGCCCTTCTCCAGGGGATCCTTCCAAACCAGGGAATCATTCCAACCCAGGGATCGAACCCATGTCTCCTGAGTCTCCTGGATTGCACGTGGATTCTTTACCCACTGAGCCATTAGGGAAGCCTAATTTAAAGCTTATTCATATATAATTTGAAAATATAAATTCTCATTCAAAGCAAAGTCTAAAAGTCGTATATTTAAGATTTCAAAAGAAGTCTTAAAAATAGATTTCTTGAAAATCTAATAAAACTTTCCCCCAATATCTTGCATGACTGAGGTTCAGTTCAGTTCAGTTCAGTCACTCCATTGTGTCCGACTCTCTGCAACCCCATGGACTGCAGCACTCCAGGCTTCCCTATCCTTCACCAACTCCTGGAGCTTGCTCGAACTCATGTCCATCAAGTCAGTGATGCCATCTAACCATCTCATCCTCTGTCAACCCCTTCTCCTCCTGCCTTCAATCTTCCCCAGCATCAGGGTCTTTTCCAATGAGTCAGTTTTTCATATCAGGTGACCAAAGTATTGGAGCTTCAGGTTCAGCATCAGTCCTTCCAATGAATATTCAAGAATGATTCCCCTTAGGATGGACTGGTTGGATCTCTTGCAGTCCAAGGGACTATGAAGGGTCTTCTCCAACACCACAGTTCAAAAGCATCAATTCTTCGGTGCTCAGCTTTCTTTATACTCCAACTCTCACATCCATACATGACTACTGGAAAAACCATAGCCTTGACTAGATGGACCTTTGTTGGCAAAGTAATGTCTCTGCTTCTTAATATGCTGTCTAGGTTGGTCATAGCTTTTCTTCCAAGGAACAAGCAAACATCTTTTAATTTCATGGTTGCAGTCACATCTGCAGTGGTTTTGGAGCCCCAAAAATAAAAAGTCTCTCACTGTTTCCGTTGTTTCTCTATCTATTTCCCATGAAGTGGTGGGACCAGATGCCATGATCTTAGTTTTCTGAATGTTGAGGTTTAAGCCAATTTTTTCACTCTCCTCTTTCACTTTCATCAAGAGGCTCTTTAGTTCTTCTTTGCTTTCTGCCATAAGGGTGGTGTCATCTGCATATCTGAGGTTATTGATATTTCTTCCAGCAATCTTGATTCCAGCTTGTGCTTCATCCAGCCCAACATTTCGCATGATGTACTCTTCATATAAGTTAAATAAGCAGGGTGACATATACAGCCTTGATGTACTCCTTTCCTGATTTGGAACCAGTCTGTTGTTTCATGTCTGGTTCTAACTGTTGCTTTTGACCTGCACACAAATTTCTCAGGAGGCAGGTAAGGAGGTCTGCTATTCTCATCTCTTTAAAAAATTTCCACAATTTGTTGTGACCCACACAGTTAAAGGCTTTGGTGTATTCAATAAAGCAGAAGTAGATGTTTTTCTGAAACTCTCTTGTTTTTTTGATGATCCAGTGGATTTGACAATTTGATCTTTGATATATTGGATGTTGGAAATTTGATGACTGAGGTAGGAACTGAAAAAAAATCATAGCTCCAAATGCTTTGATGTTAAAATCAATCATAACAATTAAGTAGAAGTGCAATTTTCTGGAAAAAAAAATTGTCTTGATAGTCAAAAGATCTGAAGTTGTACTTTGGACTTTTCTGGATCTCCAGTGGTTAAGACTCTGCGCTTCTACCACAGGGGGCACAGGTTTGATCCTTTGTCTGGGAACTAAATTCCATATGTCTCATGGCACAGCCAAAAAATAATAATAATAATAATGAAGATATGGAATCATTTTTTTTTAAGTTGTACTAATACAGTTGCCAGAAACTCCATGTGGCCATTTAAATACTAAGCAGTTTTAAAAACTTAAATAAAATCAATTTCTCTGCCTCACTGGCTATATTTCAAGTGCTCAATAGTTGTAAGCAGCTAATAGTTACATAATACACAGTTCATTTAGAGAATATTGCATCATCATGGAATATTTTACTGGACAAAACTGATCTAAAGTATCATCACTTCAAATGATCTAAAGATTCATTTGAGTTTTTCCAACAATAGTTATCAGAAGGCATTTACATCACATTTTCTGAAGTCATACTTCATATTGCTGCAAAGTCATTGGTATTTTAATGACAATTAATGTGAAATACCTTTTGCAGGGAGTGCTGCACCACGCAGAATGTGGGATCTTATTTTTGGGCCAGGGATTGAACCTTCACTCCTGCATTGGAAGCACAGAGTCCTGACCACTGAATGGCTATGCAAGTCCCTAATGTGAAATCTTAAGAATTCATTAGTGCCTTCTTAAAGCACCAGGCTTTCTTTTTTTTTTCGAAAGAAATGGATAAAAGCCATATCTTAAAATTGAACGTTCTGTTTTTACCAGTGAATAACAGTGCGATGTGTAAATTTATCAATTATTCAAGTTTTCTACTCTTTGTACTGTGAGTGTGAATCTCTGTAAAGACTCCAGCTTGAGGTTTCAATAATTAAGGCATCTCTGGATGTTGCAGTAATTTTCCCAGAGCCTCTATCTGCCAATACAGCTTCTGTTGATTTAATGAAATGTGAATTGAATGAAGACAGTTTCATTTATAATTTTGAATCGCTCTTGCCGGATTGTGTAACTAAATTTAAAATAAACTGTATAGGAAAATCCCTACATTGACAGCGATGACATTTAAGTAACAATGAAAGATGAATGACAAGCCATTTCATTGTCTGGAAATGACTGAGGCTGGGAGAAGAATAGAAAGAGAGATGACCACCATCAATCTATAGTAGAAAATTGGAATTGAAAAGATTATGACATTTCTAGTATAAAATTCAGCAGTAATGAAGTGAAATTCAGTGTAGATTGTTGGAGGGACCTTGTAGTTTGAGAAGATGAGGGAGAAGAATACTCCAGGTCAGAAGAACAAACTAATGTAAAGATCTTCAGGCAGAGATGAGTTTGCTGTGATGAAAAAACAGGAAGATAAACAAATGACTGGTGTCCATGCATCAGGAAAGGTAGCATAGGCCAGGCACGGGGTGATAGAAGAGAAGGGTAATGTGGTCAAAGCTAATGTGTGTGTGTGTGTGTGTGTGTGTATACCATTTCCTGGGTGTTAATAAGTTGCAAAAAAAAAAAAAAAAAAAAGAAAATATTGCAATTTAGAATCAGCCAATGAATACAGAGCCTCCTCATCTCTAACAGGATGCTTGCTTCCATCTGCATCTCTATTCTGTATCATATCATGCATACATCTGTGTTGATGTTGAGTCCATAACATGTCTTTATCTGAATCTATACATATATAATCCTTGAACTTGCCATAAAATTCCAGATACTGAGCATCTAACTGCTTAACTGACAATAGGAAATTAATTTCAAATAGATACCTGAAATTTTTAAAGAACAGACTTTTTCAAAAAATTTATCCTGCCCAAGAGTCTCCTGTTCAAAATACTTCACTAAAATACTTGCATTTAATCTGAGGTATTATTCATGATTTATTTCTCTCAAACACTTTAATCCATTAGTAAGTTGTGTGAAATCTATGATGAAAATATATTTCAAATTTATTAATGTTGGCTCTTTCCTTTTTAATAATGCTCTATAGTCCAAGGTACTCTGATTCTTGGTAGTAAAGTGATAATTGCCTCCTTGTCTCCAACAAGTCCGCGCCTCTCGTCTTGTGGCAGCTGTATGACTTTCACCTGGAATCCCTGCTATCATCATTCCCTCTCACCTTTTATTTCCACAGCGGGGTCTATGATTAGATTTTACAATGTCATTTACTATTTCTCTTGCTCATATAGATTTCATGGAAGAGAATGGCAAATCTCTTGAACCGGTCATAACTTTGCAGCTACTTATACAAAGTGGTGGTGGTAGTTTAGTTGCTAAGTCATGTCCAACTCTTTCGACACCATGGACCGTAGCCCGCCAGGCCCCTCTGTCCATGGGATTCTCCAGGCAGGAATACTGGAGTGGGTTGCCATTTCCTTCTCCAGGGGATCTGCCCAGCCCAGGACGAGAACCCGGGTCTCCTGCGTTGCAGGCAGATTCTTTACTTACTGAGCTATAGATGCTGGGTTGAGTGGTGGAGAATTTCCCAAATGTGGTATAAGACTCAACCCTGCAGGGCCTGAGAGTGGCTGGTTGGAGGGAGAGAAAAGGGTCACATTTTCCACAGTGAGCTGTGTGATCCTACGTGTGCAATCGCACCCAGAGAGAGAACTGAGAGAAGGTCAGCCTGGGCCGGGCACCTGCCTGCTCTTCCCTCCTTCACTCTTTGTGGGATAAGTAAGATACACATGCTGCCATATATAAAATAAATAACAAGGATCTACGATATAGCTTAGGGAACTCTCCTCAGTAACCAGCCCATCCTAAAGGAAATCTACCTTGAATATTCATTGGAAGGACTGATGCTGAAGCTGAAGGTCTAATACTTTGGCTGCCTGGTGTGAAGAGCCAACTTGTTGGAGAAGACCCTGATGCTGGGAAAGATTGAGGGCAGGAGGAGAAGGGGGGAACAGAGGATGAGATGATTGGATGGCATCACTGACTCAATGGACATGAGTTTTAGCAGTCTCTGGGAGATACTGAAAGACAGGGCAGCCTGGAGTGCTGCATGCAGTCTATGGGGTTGCAAAGAGTCAGATGTGACTGAGTGACTGAACAACAACAATATGGGAAAAGAACATGTAAAAGAATCTATCTATCTATCTGTTGGGTTGGCCAAAAAGTTCAGGTTTTTCCATAAGATGTTACAGAAAAATTCAAGTGAATTTTTTGGCAAAACCAATATATCTGATGGAGAAGAAAATGGCAATGCACTCCAATATTCTTGCCTGGGAAATCCCAAGGACAGAGGAGCCTGGCAGGCTACAGTCCATGGGGTCACAAAAGAGTCAGGCATGACTTATGACCAAACAACAACAAATATATCTGAATCCCTTTGCTGTACAACTGAAACTAAAACACACTGTAAATCAACTATACCTCCATTAAAAAATATATATCAAAAATAAAACCAAAAGGACAAATAAAGAAAGAAAAGATTTCAACAAAAGCCATAAACAGTCATTCTTTAGCTCATGGGCTATCCAAAAGACTTCACACAATTTAATCACCTGTGGCCTTCCTCAGTCATACAAGGAGACCCCAGAAATTCTGACTTAGAGAATTTGTGCAGGATTAGATATTTGGGATTTTAAAATTTTGCACTCCCAGTGATTATTATGCTCCTATGTTGGGAGTTATTAACTTAAATGATGTTCTTTTTAATTATATCATTGGATATAATTATCTCACATTCCCATTTAACTTGCATCATTACCTGTGTAGGATATTGGATGGTGATGCTCTCCTTTACATAATCTCATTATAATTACATGAAAACGAGCTGCCAGGCATTTTTATTAGCTGTGTTTTTCCAATCTTTCCCTACAGAAATAAAGTCAAAGTCCAATATCTGAGGTCACTTACTGTCGTTGTTCAGTAGTTAAGTTGCATCTGAGTTTTTGAAACTCCATGGACTGCAGCACGCCAGGCTTCCCCGTCCTTCACTATCTCCCAGAGTTTGCTCAGATTCAGGTCCACTGTGTTGATGGTGGCATCTAACCATCTCATTCTCTGCTGCTCCCTTCTCCTCCTGCCCTCAATCTTTCCCAGCATCAGGGTCTTTTCCAATGAGTTGGCTCTTCACACCAGGTGGCAAAGTATTGGAGCTTCAGCTTCAGCATCAGTCCTTCCAATGAATATTCAGGGATGATTTCCTTTAGAATTGACTGCTTTGATCTCCTTGCTGTCTAAGGGACTCTCAGGAGTCTTCTCCAGCACCACAATAAAAAAGCATTGATTCTCTGGTGCTCAGCCTTCTTTATGGTCCAGCTCTCACATCCATACTTGACTACTGGAAAAGCCATAGCTCTGAATAGATGGACTTTTGTTGGCAAAGTGATATCTCTGCTTTTTAATACACTAGGTTTGTCATATCTTTTCTTTCAAGGGGCAAGTGCTTTTTAATTTCATGGCTGCAGTCACCATCCACAGAGACTTTGGAGCCCCCCCTAAAATAAAATCTGCTACTGTTTCCACTTTTTCCCCATCTATTTGCCCTGAAGTGATGGGATCCAAGCCCATGGTCTTAGTTTTGTAAATGTTGAGTTTTAAGCCACCGTTTTCACTCTTTTATTTCACCTTCATCAAGAGGCTCTTTATTTCCTTCTCACTTTCTGCCATTAGCATAGTGTCATGCTGGGCTGGATGAATCATAAGCTGAAATCAAGATTGCCAGGAGAAATATCAACAACCGCAGATATGCAGGTGATACTACTCTAATGGCAGAAAGTGAAGAGGCCGCTTGAGGTTTCAGTGTTGGGTGAAGAAGCCTAAATACAGAGTGGATGAAGGTCTAGGTACTCTTATTCCCATCTGAAACACAATTTAGTTACTTGGCAGTGATCAATAAGAATGATTATTTTTAAAATCTCATATTTATCTGATCAGGCTATTCATTAAATTTAGATAGTGGCCTTTGGAAATACAAAAATCCCCACCTCACCCCACTGTGTAAGTATCATTCTTGTTGCTGTTATTCAGTCATATCCCACTCTTGTGACCCCATGGACTGCAGCACGCAGGCTTCCCTGTCCTTCACCATCTCCTGGAGCTTGCTCAAACTCTTATCCATCGAGTCAGTGATACCATCCAACCATCTCATCCTCTGTCATCCCCTTCTCCTCCTGCCTTCAAACTTTCCCAGCATCAGGGTCTTTTTCAATTAGTTGGCTTTGTCTCATCAGGTGGCCAAAGTATTGGAGTAACTTAAGAAACATAAGTAACATAAGATATTAAAAAGCCAAGAATTTGGTGTGGATGTTCTACATTGTGTAGAAGTGGACTCAAAGGTAAACACAATGAAACCAGATCCTGGAGCTGATAACCCCTGCTTAGTCCCTTCCTGTTGAATATGAGATGGGTTTAGTTACTTGCTTCTTGTTAATAGCGTAAAGAAGTGATGGGATGTGACTTCCGAGAATGGGCTGTGCAAAGCAGATGGTTTTAAGAACACTATGGCCTCCATGTTGCCTCTTCACACTCCTCTTTCTCTCCCTCTTTCATATCTCTCCTCCAGGGATTTATCTGCCGTGGTACAAGGCAGCTCTGTGAATGGGCCTGTGTTTTGAGAGACTAGGCCTGCCAACCACCAGGAGAATGAGCTTAGACGTGGATCCTCTTCCACAGTTAAAATTTCTTATAACTCAGCCGCAGCTGATAGCTTGTCTGCAGTCTCAGGAGGGTCCTTCCTCCAGAGGCGCCTAGCTAAGCCACCCAGATTCTGGCTAAGCCACCCAGATTCTGGTCTCTCATTAGCTATGAGAGAATAACTATTTGTTGTTTTAAACTGCTGAGTTTGGAGTAGGCCCATTTACAAATTATGGATCCCATGACTTGAGTGGGCTTCCTTAGGTACAAGTATTTTATGTGTATCTTTGATGTTTGTGGATAGAAAGAAAAGCAAATCCTATGGTCTTTGCAGAGAGAAGGAAACCTTAGAAGCCTAGGCTGAGGAATTCTGTCAGCCTCAGTGTATTGGCTTGGCCTAGTGCAAAAACACAAATGAAATTTTTGGACAATTCACTGTATGTATTTTCCTACTATTGCTGCCCTGCATCCTTTGCTCAAATAAATCTCATCCATGAGTTTAACTTATTGTTAAGTCATAAGAGTCCTTCCAGGTGATTGCCAAACTATGGTCATGGGCCCCTGAGATACACACAATACCCTATTATGGAAATTTGCTATGGTTTTTGAGAATTCTCTTTTGTTAACTATTAAATTCATTTGACATATCAAATTACATAAATTTAATGTGTACACATTTCAAATTTGATACTTACATATTTACTATGATTGGCACTATAGCCTTATATAGCACCTCAAATATATTGCATAGTTTTAGTACCATATTGTTGTCTCTATGAAAACTCTTAAGCTGGGAACTGGTAAGTTAAGTTACAAGATCACTTATTTATCTTTACTGGAACTGCATTTACCTTATTGTTAAGACTATTTGGGCTTCCCAGGTGGCACCAGTGGTAAAGAATGATCCCCTGGAGAAGGAAATGGCAACCCACTCCAGTATTCTTGCCTGGGAAATCCCATGGACAGAGGAGCCTGGTGGGCTACAGTCCACGGGGTCACAAAGAGCTGGACATGACTGAGCACACGGGCACCGCACATGCACAGCGCTAGGACTGTTTAGACAAAACTTTAAGAGGTATTTGCGTACCCATTAGGATGATTATTATTAAAAAATAATAAAAGCAAATGTTGGAGAGGTTGCAGAGAAAGTGGGATTCTTGTATATTGCTAGTGGGAACATAAAATGGTGCAGCCACTATGGAAAACAGTATGGCAATCCTTCAGAAAATTTAAACAGAATTACCATAAAATCCAGCAATTCTACTTCTAAGTATATATATTCAAAAGAACTGAAAATAGGGAGTCAAACAGATACCTATATGTTTATTTTTATAAGAGGATTATTCAAAATAGTAGCAGTGGAATCAAGCCAGTTTTCCCATTTATAGATGAATTGATTTAAAAAATGTGATGCGTACACATGTGCGTGTTCTATTGCTCAGTCACGTTTGACTCTTTGTGACCCCATGGACTGTAGCCCACCAGGCTCCTCTGTCCATGGAATTTCCCAGGCAAGAATACTGGAGTGGGTAGACATTCCCTACTCCAGGGGATCTTCCTAAATCAAGGATCAAACCAGTGTCTCCTGCATCTCCTGCATTGACAGGTGGATTCTTTATCACTATGTTCCCGGGAAGCCCAGTCTATTCATACAATGGAATATTATTTAGCCTTAAACAGGAAGAAAATACTGACATGGACTGTAAAGTGGAAACATCTAGAAGACATCATGCTTAGGGCAATAGGCCAATCACAAAAAAGACAAATGCTGTGTGATTCCACTTATATGAGGTTCTAATTGTAGTCAAATTCACAGAGAGAAAGTAGGATGGTGGTTGCCAGGGGATACGAGAGGGGAGCGTGGAGCTGTTGCTTAATGCATGTGGGGTTTCAGCTAGAGAAGAGGAAAAAAACTCAGAGGTGGATGGAGCTGATTGTTGCAAAACCATGTGAATGTACATATTGTCACAGATAAGAATGGTTTAAAAGGTAAATTTGATTTTATGTATGTTTTACAATGTAACATCTTTTTTATAAATGTAATTTCTATTCCATTCTTAAATTATCTGACTGCAACCCTGATAGTGTTCCTGGGAACTTGGGTGTACCATGCTCATGGGTCAAGGATAATGAGATTAGGTGCTTAGGTTGTCTCCTTCAGTAGCTCTTCGAATTTTTTTAAATGACTGCATTGCATTCATGATTAATATTCCAGGCTCACATTCCTGTGTTGCATGCACCAAATTGGAGGAGAAGGAGGAATAGCTCCCAGCTGTCTGGATGGCTAATGAAATGAGAAGCAAACATCAGAATGCAGAGACGTATGATTGAAAAAATGCTAAATTACCGCATTTATGAGAGAGGCACAAATGTGGAAAATAAGTTTTCAAGGATTAGCTTCTATAATATTACCCAAAAAGATAAATGTTGAGGTCTTTCCTCATCATTCCTACCAGTGTACAAACTCAAAACAAAACAAGAAGATCAGAGTAATAAGCTCTCAAACTTTCAAGAACAGAATCTGAATACATATGAAAGAATGAGATTTTTAAAGATGATAAAAACCTCTCTACCTTGACTGACCTTGAATACATATAGTCTAGTATTATGAAAAGCATCATTGCAATGACCGATTGGATTATCTAAGTTCTTTTTGATGTTTTTCTGATATTCAAAATTTTAAATTAAACAATAGAATTTCTGGATATATTTAGTTGGCCCTCTGTGACATTCACTGCTTTCTGTCATCCACAACCAAACTCTTTTCAAGTTGAAAACTTGTTAAAGTTTTCAAAACTGTTCTTTAATCCATACTCTTCTATTATAAATGCTTTTAGTTGAGACCATCATAATCCCTTATCTGGAACACAAAGAGGCAATTATTTTTTAAATCCCTGATAAATCTCTAACTCACACCCACTTTCCTCATTGCAACTAAAGTTGTCATTTCAAGAAGAGAGACATTAACCAGTCTTAGTGAAAACCTCCTGTAACTCTCTATAATTAGTAAACCAATCAAGAACATGTGTAGAAAATATGTCCATTTGTGGACTCAGGTATTGATGCTTTAAAATTTTTACCCTAGATCTTGACCCTATTACTGTGGATGTTGAAATGATTACAAATGTGCTGGTGAAGCAGAGTCAATGCAATCAGGGTCAAGAAGCTTTTGTAACAAAATAACAACTGTGCTCTAGAAGAGTCACCTTCATTTCTGTTCTCTGAGTAATGGCTAACATTATGAGCTCATACATATTCTGTTATGTAGTAACGTCATATTAGTAACGTCACTTATACTGTGTATGAGGTTTCCAGTTTGGTTGAACATAGATTTTTACATGCAATTCTGAAATGAATCCAATTAACAATTTTACTTGAAAGAAAAAATTTAGTAATTCAATTATTCTTTAATACAGAAAAACTAACGTTTAATTCAGAAATTCAGACTTGATCATGATGTTGCAATTTACTGAGTCTGAAAAATGGATGAGTATCATGCTTATTTTCACTATTTGCCTATTTCCTGTTGCAGAATATAAATGTTAACACATTGTCATATCAAGGGCTTGAGCATAAATTAGATATGCACAATTGGGACACGCGGTTCTAAAGCGATAATGAACTCATTTGACATTAGAATATTCATATTAATTACCAGGGCTGACCATATCCTGGCGTTCCTCTTGCTTCTGTTTTGTTCTCTGCGCTCTCAGCTGCTGCTCTATTTCTCTGCCCTTTACAATTTAATCATCCCAAATTACTTGCTTTGCCCTGTACTTTTTTTTCCCATGTTCTCCTGTCTTGCACATTCTTCTCATTTTGTGGATTGGAATTATTCTGCTTGTCTGTTGGCTAATTCATCCTTCCAGACACAGGAGCACATGAAGCCCTTTCAAAGGATGACACCACTCCCTTTGTTGCATCTCCTGTACCATTTTATCCACATCACAGTTAATTTTTGTTAGCATTTTTTTTTAATTAGACACTGACCACATGATCATGATTTCTCTACTCTAGTAGGCCTAGGAATTAGTACAGTGCCTGGCACATAGTCTTGGGATCAATGGTAGATGGATGAATAATATTATTTTTTACCAAAATAATTTTTATACTAAAGTAATAGAAGTCACACATTTGAATTGCAGTTAGAAGGCCATTTGGAATTCATAATGACAAAGTTAAGAACAGGAGAAAAGGAGTGAGAAATAAAACATGAGCAAGTGGAAAGTTTAAAATAAGATCATAGGCATCATGGTTGATGAATAATTACACTTTCTTAAGAGTAGATCCTCTAGGATGTATGTTTTAAGTAATGGAAAGAGAGTCTACCCTTAAATTACACATTTTTTTTTCTTTTTACTAATGGCCTAACGGAGAAGGCAATGGCACCCCACTCTAGTACTCTTGCCTGGAAAATCTCATGGATGGAGGAGCCTGGTAGGCTGCAGTCCATGAGGTCGCCAAGAGTCCGACACGACTGAGCAAATTTACTTTCACTTTTCACTTTCATGCATTGGAGAAGGAAATGGCAACCCACTCCAGTGTTCTTGCCTGGAGAATCCCAGGGATGGGGGAGCCTGGTGGGCTGCCATCTATGGGGTCGCATAGAGTCGGACACGACTGAAGCGACTTAGCAGCAGTAGCAGCAGCAGTGGCCTAAAGAAAGCTGAGTGCCAAAGAATCGATGCTTTTGAACTGTGGTGTTGGAGAAGACTCTTGAGAGTCCCTTGGACTATAAGGAGATTCAATCAGTCGATCTTAAAGGAAATCAGTCCTAAATATTCATTGGAAGAACTGATGTGGAAGCTGAAATGCCAATACTTTGGCCACCTGATGCAAAGAACAAATTCATTTGAAAAGACCCTGATGCTTGGAAAGATTGAAGACAGGAGAGAAGGGGACAACAGAGGATGAGATGGTTGGATGGCATCATCAACTCAATGGACATGAATTTGAGCAAACTCTGGGAGTTGGTGATGGACAGGGAGGCCTGGCGTGCTGCGGTCCAGTTGTAGATTCAGTGCTGGGGCCGCAAAGAATTGAACACGACTGAGCGACTGAACTGAACTGAACTATATGGTCACTAGAGGGTAAAATATGAATAGACTATTTTGTGAGACAATTTTATAATTTAGTATAGGATATTGTGGCTCAGCTGGTAAAGAATCCGCTTGCATTGTGGGAGACCTGGGTTTGACCTCTGGGTTGGGGAAATCCCCTGGAGAAGGGAAAGGCTACCCCCTCCAGTATTTTGGCCTGGAGAATTCCATGGACTTTATAGTCCTTGGGGTTACAAAGAGTCAGACACAGCTGAGTAACATTCATTCATCACCCATATAGTAAGAAAAAGTAAAAAAGTGAAAGTGTTAGTTGGTCAGTCTTGTCTGACTCTTTGTGACTCCATGGACTGTAACCTGCCAGACTCTTCTGTCCATGGAATTCTCCAGGCAAGAATACTGGAGTGGGTTTTCATTTCCTTCTCTAGGGAATCTTCCTGACCCATGGATTGAACCCGGGTTTCCTGTATTACAGGCAGATTCCTTATCAGTTAAGCCAGGGATCAAACCCCATACGGTATATCTAATTTAAATATTTGGCTCACTAAATATATTTTTGAGTGAATAGTCTTATATTTTTCTGCCTTATTGGATGGAAGTAACACTTACAGACATTTAAGAAAATAGTGATTCTAGAAGGACATTAGTTGGAAGGTAAAGTAAGGTTTGAAGAACAGTAGTGATATGTTTAGTGATGGTCATATTGAATTTGAGCTCTTTGTCTATTATTCTTAGTTTTTAGAAGAAAATGTTTCTGAATCCCAATGAGAAGGTCATAACTGAATGGAAACACTTGGAAAAAACAGTAGCTGTTTTACTTCTGCTCATAAATGTAGGAGAGGAGTTAACCTGCTCTAGGCTGCTTAACAACAAAGTGGAGTCCAGTTATCGCACATTAAGATGTTGTTCAGTTCAGTTCAGTTCAATTGCTCAGTTGTGTCCGACTCTTTCCGACCCCATGAAACACAGCACATCAGGCCTCCCTGTCCATCACCAACTCCCAAAGTTCATTCAAACTCATGTCCATTGAGTCGCTGATGCCATCCAGCATCTCATCCTCTGTCATCCCCTTCTCCTCCTGCCCCCAATCCCTCTGAGCATCAGCGTCTTTTCCAATGAGTCAACTCTTTGCATCAGGTGGCCAAAGTATTGGACTTTCAGCTTCAGCATCAGTCCTTCCAGTGAACACCCTGGACTGATCTCCTTTAGGATGGACTCGTTGGATCTCCTTGCAGTCCAAGGATCTTAGTTTTCTGAACGTTGAGTTTTAAGCCAACTTTTTCACTCTTCACTTTCACTTTCATCAAGAGGCTTTTTAGTTCCTCTTCACTTTCTGCCATAAGGGTGGTGTCATCTGCATATCTGAGGTTATTGATATTTCTCCCGGCAATCTTGATTCCAGCTTGTGCTTCTTCCAGCCCAGCGTTCCTCATGATGTACTCTGCATATAAGTTAAATAAGCAGGGTGACAATATACAGCCTTGATGTACTCCTTTTCCTATTTGGAACCAGTCTGTTGTTCCATGTCCAGTTCTAACTGTTGCTTACTGACCTGCACACAGGTTTCTCAAAAGGCAGGTCAGGTGGTTCTGGTATTCCCATCTCTTTCAGAATTTCCCACAGTTTATTGTGATCCACACAGTCAAAGGCTTTGGCATAGTCAATAAAGCAGAAATAGATGGTTTTCTGGAACTCTCTTGCTTCTTTAATGATCCAGTGGATGTTGGCAATTTGATCTCTGGTTCCTCTGCCTTTCCTAAAACCAGCTTGAACATCTGGAAGTTCATGGTTCACATATTGCTGAAGCCTGGCTTGGAGAATTTTGAGCATTACTTTACTAGCGTGTGAGATGAGTGCAATTGTGCAGTAGTTTGAGCATTCTTTGGCATTGCCTTTCTTTGGGATTGGAATGAAAATGGACCTTTTCCAGTCCTGTGGCCACTGCTGAGTTTTCCAAATTTGCTGGCATACTGAGTGCAGCATTTTCACAGCATCATCTTTCAGGATTTGAAATAGCTCAACTGGAATTCATTGATTATATTCTTTGTAGCCAAAGATGGAGAAGCTCTATACAGTCAGCAAAAACAAGACCAGGGGCTGACTGTGGCTCAGATCATGAACTCCTTATTGCCAAATTCAGACTTAAAGAAAGTGGGGAAAACCACTAGACCATTCAGGTATGACCTAAATCAAATCCCTTATGATTATACAGTGGAAGTGAGAAATAGATTTAACGGACTAGATCTGATAGCAGAGTGCCTGATGAACTATGGATGGAGGCTCCTGACATTGTACAGGAGACAGGGATCAAGACCATCTACATGGAAAAGAAATGCAAAAAAGAAAAATGGCTGTCTGAGGAGGCCTTACAAATAGCTGTGAAAAGAAGAGAAGCTAAAATAAAAGGAGAAAAGGAAAGACATAAGCATCTGAATGCAGAGTTCCAAAGAATAGCAAGGAGAGATAAGAAAGCCTTCCTCAGTGATCAAAGCAAAGAAATAGAGGAAAACAACAGAATGGGAATGACTAGATATCTCTTCAAGAAAATTAGAGATACCAAGGGAATATTTCATGCAAAGATGGGCTCGATAAAGGACAGAAATGGTATGGACCTAACAGAAACAGAAGATATTAAGAAGAGGTGGCAAGAATACACAGAAGAACTGTACACAAAAGAGCTTCACGACCCAGATAATCACGATGGTGTGATCATTCACCTAGAGCCAGACATCCTGGAATGTGAAGTCAAGTGGGCCTTAGCAAGCATCACTACAAACAAAGATGTTGCTGCTGCTGCTGCTGGTGTGTTGCTTTAGTTATGTCTGACTCTGTGTGACCCCATAGAGGGCAGCCTACCAGGCTTCCCGTCCCTGGGATTCTCCAGGCAAGGACACTGGAGTGGGTTGCCATTTCCTTCTCCAATGCATGAAAGTGAACAGTGAAAGTGAAGTTGCTCAGTCGTGTCCAACTCTAAGGACCCTATGGACTGCAGCCTACCAGGCTCCTCCACCCATGGGATTTTCTAGGCAAAAGTACTGGAGTGGAGTGCCATTGCCTTCTCCGAAGATGTTGTTACTAGTTCCTAAAACCCACCATTTCCCGCAATAATAGTTGTTTTAAAACTATGCTCTGCTGTGTCTTAATATTCAATACTGGCACTTTTAGAGGGGGTTAAAGGTGGTACTAGTGGTAAAAAAACAAAACAAAAACAAAAAACAAAAAACAAAAACCTTCCTGCCAATGCAGGAGACATAAGAGACACAGGTTTGATCCCTGGGTCAAGAAGAGCCTCTGGAGAAGGAAATGGAAACTCACTCCAGTAATCTTGCCTGGAGAATCCCAGGGACAGAGGAGCCTGGTGGGCTATAGTCCATGGGGTCCAAAAGAGTCAGACACAACCAAAGTGACTTAGCAAGCATGCACTCAGTGCTACAGACACAGTTATGTTTGTTATAAGCTAGTTATAACAGTTATGAGCAATTATAAGCTAATGTTAAAGTAGGGAAATCACACTGGATTATTTGCCTGGGTCAACCTAATTATGTGAGTTACCAGACGTAGAAGGTGGCAGAAAAGAAAGTCAGAGAGAGGCGATGTGAGAAAGACTTGACTCGATTTCTGGCCTTGAAGTTGGAGCAAAGGATTCCACAAACTCAGGTCTCAGGCACCAGTTTTTAATTATATTAGTGATGAAAATGATTCTTCCTGTCCATACAGACTCCTCTCCCACCCTTGACATAACAATGGTCTTAAAGGATAATTTCTACTTTTCAATAACAATTGGTATAAAATTTGGCTAAGATTTATTCAAGATTTATACAAGTAAGCATTATTTTCTTCTACATTGGTTTGTATTATGATTTTTTAAAATAAATGGTTTCATTCAATTCTGAATGACATAGCATAATTACCTTAAAACAAAAGACAAATGTATTAGGGAAAATAACAATAAATGACTTAAAATAAAACTATTTTTTTTAAGTTATACAATTTATACACAGACTAGTGTTTCTATGTAAAAAATGTTCCAGGTAACATATTGTCTAATGCTTTTAAAAGTCTTTTTCTTAAGGCTTATGGCTGCAAAAGAACTTATGGCTACAATGCTTATAATTTTAATAAAACTCAAATAATACACGTGTTCTTATTTTTCAGTATTGTCATTTCATTTCATCAATTTGCTTTATATTTATTTTCCTCTCAACAGTGATGACAATTTGTTCATTTTTTCATAAGTTTAGTCTTTCTTCTCCAACACAAATAAAGCAGCTGATGGGTGATTGTCTCCAGAGCTACTCATCAATCACAACACTCTTACTCCCTTTTTCCTATTTAGTTTGAAAGTAAAACTATTCAGAGTCCTCCATTCAAAGTCCTTTATTCTCCTTTTTCTTTTACATCATTTGTTTCTAATACCCATACTCATTCATTACAGTAAATATTCCAGATATTAGTTTTTGCTAGAATATGCAATACAATCAAAGCTTCAATTGTTCTCTCCTTGCTTCTGTGTGACATATTTTGTTTCCCAGTTTTCATTAGATTTAGAAAACTTTTAAAGCCTTTGATTCCCCTTAATGGCCTGCATTTTTCAATGGCATTTCATTGAACAATAGTTCACATTATGTCATTATGTTCTTAACAGTAGGAAGCAAATGCTTCACTGAGTGGAAAATAATCAGGAGTATTTAAGCCTCTTGAAAAACAGATTGAAATAAATCTAACATAATTTTTGAGCATTATCTAAGGTCAGATGATATCATGAGAAAAATAGTTTAGAAGGCAGACCATTTTAAAACAAAAATTCCATATATATACATAGCTGATGGGATTTCCAATTTTAGCTTCTGTAGGTAAAGGGCGTGGAAGTGTGGGTCTTTTCTTACAGCAGAAAAAATCAGGAGAAACTGAAAACCAAGGACTTGTGTGTATCCATTAGAGAACCACCTTGCTGGGTCTATCACCAGCCTGAAATGTGGAGACATGACCTCCAGAGAGACAGAGCCGAGGTTTGCTTACACCATCTGCTGGCACACTGGGCTCAGCCTTAGGAATCAGCAGGCCAGCCACCTCATGTGCTGGATTCCATCCTCAAGGAAACCAGGGGATAAACAAGTTTGGGATTGACATATACACACTACTCTATATAAAATAGACAGTCAATAAGGACCTGCTGCATAGTATAGGGAAAACTACTGGGTATTCTGTAATAACCTATATGCAAAGTGAAGGTTACTCAACTGTCTCCAACTCTTTGTGAGTCCATGGACTGTAGTCCACCAGGCTTCTCTGTATATGGAATTTTCATGGCAAGAATCCTGGAGTAAGTAGCCATTCCCTTCTCCAGGGAAGGGTGAGTGCTGAAGAATTGAGGCTATTGAACTGTGGTTCTTGGACAGCAAGGAAATGATCAAAGCAGTCAATCCTAAGGAAACCAACTCTGAATACTGATTGGAAGGACTGATGCTAAAGCTGAAGCTCCATTTCTCTGGCTACCTCATGCAAAGAGCCAACTCATTGGAAAAGACCCTGATGCTGGGGAAGATTGAAGGTAGGAGGAGAAGGGGGTGGCAAAGGATGTGATGGTTGGACGGTATCATTGACTCAATGGACATGAGTTTAAACAAATTCCAGGAGATACTGATGGACAGGGAAGCCTGGCAAGCTTCACTCCATGGGGTTCAAAGAGTCGGACACAACTTAGCAACTGAACAACAGCAGCAACAACCTATATGGAAAAAGAATGTGAAAAAGAATATATTACATATATGTATTTGAATAACATTTTTGTACACCTGAAAGTAACACAATATGGTAAATCAACTTTCAACTATAAAAGTTAAAAAATAAAAACTTTTTAAAAAAGAACTTGTTTAAACTACTAAATCTCTTACACAGCAATAGAAAATAAATACAGAAATTTGTAGAGAGTATATTTCATTCTTCATGGCATTTTCTAAACAAAGTATACAATCTCTATAAAAGAAAATGTACTAAATATATTCTAGTGTGATGGTGCGGCTTCCCTGGTGGCTCAGTGGTAAAGAATCCACCTGCCAATCAGGAGACACAGGTTTGATCCCTGGGTTGGCAAGATCCCCTAGAAGAGGAGATGGCAATCTACTCCAGTGTTCTTGAGTCACACAAGGCTTAATGACTAAACCACCATGGCAAACTAGCCCTTTGTATTGTTTATCCAGGCTCTGGGTCAGGGCTAGACCTTGAGACATTCCTGGAAAGGGACATAAGTGTGAGAAACCCTCTTACACACCTACACTCTGGTGAGGACTCACCTTCACGCTCACTTACCCTGAGGTTGAGAACTTTCAACCTCAGCCATAATTCTCTCCAACCCCTAACATTCTCCTAAATTCCAGATGCATTTTTCATAAAGTACTGTGTATCCACATTTTGGTAAATTGTGTATATATTACACTGTAAATATGAATACACATATCATACATGCCATAAAAGCATTTCAAATCTGATGTTCTTGTATATGACATCTTTCATACAAAATTACTCCCCTCATCTTTCATAGCTCAGATATGTGACAAGCATTGTCTTAGTTCAGGATGAAAGAAGAAACACAACAGGCTTTGTGGCTGAAAAAACAAAAGTGCATTTTCTTGCAGTTTTGGAGGCTGGCGGCTGGGTTCAGGTGACGGCCCTCTTCCTGGATTGAAGAGCTTACTCACTCACTGTGAGCTTTCATGCCTGTTCTCTTGTGTCTTCTTGTGGGTGCTAAGCCACCTTAGTCATGTCCAACTCTTTGCAACCCAATGGACTGTAGCCTGCTAGGCTCCTCTGTCCATGGGATTCTCCAAGCAAGAACACTAGAATGGGTTGCCATACCCTCCTTCAGGGGATCTTCCTGACCCAGCAATAGAACCCGTGCCGTCTCCTGCATTGGCAGGCGGGTTCTTTACCACTAGTGGACCCGGGTCTTCTTATAAGGATGTTAATCCTATCAAATCAGAGGCCCAATGGTATGATGTCATTTAATTACCTTCCAAAAGCTTCCATCTCCAAATACAGTCATGCTGGGGCTTTGGGCTTCAATATGTGGATTTGGCAGAGGGTGAGAACAGAATTCAGTTTGTAGCAAGAATCCTGCATTTGAGAGTTAGCAATTGAAAGATAATGAAATAATTCCACATAGTGTGCAAGAAATGAAGCAAGTGGGAAGGAAGGAAGCAAGAAGAATCCCACGAGCTTCCTGTATGAAGAGTAATTGTTCTGTTATTGTTTCTGTGTTTAGTTCTATTTGATTCTACATCACTTCACATATTTAACCATCTTCTCCACTTAGCATTTGTGTTCATTCTCTTTATCCGTGGGTCAAGTAGTTCTCGGTGCTAAGAAGAGCCAGACACTGACAGTGATACACTTGATTTTTTGGATGAGGATTTGTGTCCTCTGGCTCTTCTCTGAATTTTGTGGTTGAGACATATGGCTTTTCCACTTATAGTTCCTCATCATTAACCCCTCACGTTCTCTGTCGTTAAGACTTGCCATGATTCAATATCCTGACATTTTCAGTCACGTGATTTTCCAACAAAACTAATGTAATATTTATTTTAAGACTTTTTTTTTACCCCAAATAGCATACGAATTTTACACAGTGAAATTGCTACATGATGTATTATTTACCATCACATCATATTGTGCCTTATCATACTTAAGAAACAATGCCTAAATAATTTCACAGTGATTGTTTTGTTGAGAAAACTGAGGTGTATTTCGGTTGCAAAATTACATTTAAAAAAATAGGGGCTTCTCAGGTGGCACTAGTGGTAAAGGACCCACCTACCAATGCAGGTGCGTCCCGTGTTGGACTTAAAAAATGTGGGTTCAATCCCTGGGAAAGGAAGAACCCCTGGAGGAGGAAATTGCAACCCACTCCGATATTCTTATCTGAGGAATCCCATGGACAGAGGAACTGGAGGGCTATAGTCCATAGGGTCCCAAAGAGTCAGACCTGACTGAAGCAATTTAGCATGCATGCACATTAAAATTATGTTACAATTGTTATGGGCGTCTCAAGGACTCAATGAATAGATTTCCTAGGAAATACTCATTTCCTCATAGAAAAAAGTGAAGTGGGGGAAGCAGTTGCCTGTCAGGACGTCCATGCACCAGGGAAGTGTCCATGAGGGAGACTGACTCAACTTCTCAGGATAACAGCAGCATCTGAGCTTAACTGGATGAATAATGATGTGTGAGCAAGTTTCCTACCGACTCAGAAACTTGGCAGGGCAATTTTGGTTCACTTGGTTACTATCACGCTGTGTTGCTAAGTCTCCCAATGAAGGGATAGAAGGGATGTCCTCGGGCCAGGCTGCTGATTGTCTCCAGCTGAAGAAAGAGAATTTCTTGCACAAGAGACTAACAGTGCTTCTCCGGAGGGAGGAAGTTGTGGTGGGATCCCCCTGGTCGATGGATTGTCATCTCTGGGCAAGGTGAGCATCCCAGACCCAGTGGTCCAGCTTGGAAGGCACTTTTCCTGGAGTCCTACGGTCAAGGTGCTTCTGATTAGTTCTCTCAGCCAGGCTCACTTGGTACTGCTGGCAAGCCTCATACTTGATCTGTGGGGGGAATGAACCTACTCAATCCATCTTGCCTTGTTTTTTCCATCAAGAAATTCTGGCTCTTTGCCACGTTTTGGGGTAGAGATGCTTGCAAGATATCCTGTGTTCCTGCTGTCCATCCAGCCCTGCCTAATGTCCTTAACTGGTTTACTTTCCTCTTTCCTCATTTTAGAGTTGTGTTCTGGTTATCTCTTGAACATCTTTCTGGGTTTTTATTTGCACTTAACAGGGAGTTGTTGTTGTTTTTGTTTAGTCACTTAGTCCTGTTTGACTCTTTCAATCCCATGGCCAATATTGTGCCAGGCTCCTCTGTCCATAGAATTCTCCGGGTAAGAGTACTGGATTGGGTTGCCATTTCCTTCTCCAAGGGATCTTCCTGGCCCAGGGATTGAACTCACATCTCCTGCACTGGCAGGTGGATTCTTTACCACTGAGCCAGCAGGGAAGCAGCAGGGAGAAAAGAGTCACCACTATTCCACCCAGACTGGAAATCGAGTGTAATTTCATAAGGTACTTACATGAGGTCCTGCTATAACATAATCATGTGTTTTACAATTAAGTTTTAGTCTGAAATATGTCAGCAGAAAAATTTGTTTCCCAGTGAAATATCACATGCAAATCATTATGATTCTAAAAATGGCCATGTACTAGAAACTTTGGAGTAAATGCTATAGAAGATTTCAGAATATATGCAAATATTCATTTTGCACTTGTGAAAATTATGTTTATTAATACAGGTTCTTATATAACTGTCCTTTAGATTTCTACCATGTCTGATGATTCATCATTGTGACATATCACAGCACAGCTGGTTGCCAGGAGTGACATTATACCAAAGATTTATATAAAATATCTGAAAGTTATGTAGCTATAATGCTTCTACTGCATGGGTAGCACCATCAATATCCACATTTAGGATAATAGCTCTGGGAGAAAAAAAGTTCAAAAAAAATTCTAGTAATGAAACTACTTGCTTCTGACATTCCAGCAAATGAAACATGGCTATAAAATTTGTATCTAAAAATATGCCTTATCCACATGGAGTCAACATTTGAAAGTGGAAAGTCAATGATTAGTTTGAAGTAAGTTTTTTCTGGAAGGGCAGAAAGTCCATATATTTTTTTAGTAACTTAGTAAATAAGCTTTTTTATTCTAGAATAACTTTAGACTTATAAGAAAATTGCAACTATAATGTCCATAAGTAATTTCCATTTAACTCTATAAATCATTAAATTGTTGCAATTTATTGTCATAAAAATAATCAGTTTTAATTGTGTTTATAATTTAGCTGATGACAAGAAATTATTAAATTCATGCTGCAGATGGATGTAATCTTGCATTTAATGATTGTTGTTAGAAATCAGTTAATGTGAATTTTGTTTTCCATTACTTCCAATTAAATTTTGATCAGATTTTTTAAAGTATGAATGTATATATGCATATTTTACTCCTTTGTGTTTCCAAAGTCTTAATACTAAAGGAGAAAGACTCAGTCTTTACAATGCTCTGGCTTTTAAGATTTTTCCTTTAATGCCTCCATAATGAATAATTTATGAGTTTGTGAGAGAGAATTTTAGTCCAGAAATTCCATAAGAGGTCAAAAGAAAAACCAGGTGTTTCATTTTTTCATCAACATAATGTGCATTGAAGAACTAAATGGAGTGCTAAGAGTCAGGCACATATTACTGACCAAAAAAAAAAAAAGGCAAAAAGCAGGAACAGAATTTTATTTCTGATTTATTTGTATAATTTATTACTCTAATAGCTCATGGTCACTAACATTTATTCTAAGATATCTTCAAATTAAACTATTCATCATTATATTGCTTTGATTAGCAGGATTCTATAGTTAGAATTACTAATATTTTTGCTGGATTTTCATTAGTATTTCCAATCTTAATTTTTTGGGCTACTTATTTGCCCAGGTTTGCATGTCTGCCTAGGAGCAGAAAAAAATGCAATTGCATCATACCTATGAGATTCACTTAGTTCTCTGCAATGATCCCCACTTAAAAAAAAAAAAAAAGTTTAACATGCAATTGTGAAAGTTTACAGAGATTTGTTGTTGTCATTCAGTCACTAAGTCATGTCCAGCTCTTTGCAACCCCATGGATTATAGCACACCAGACTTTCCTGTCCTCCACTATCTCCCTGGAGTTTGCTCAAAATCATGCCTGAGTTGGTGATGCTATCTAACCATCTCATTATCTGTCTACCCTTCTCCTCCTGCCCTCAATCTTTCCCAGTATCAGGGTCTTTTCCAGTGAGTCAGCTCTTGGCATCAGGTGGCCAAAGTATTGGAGCTTCAGCTTCAACATCAGATTAATCACATGTTACCTAGCCTAATTCCTAAATCTCTTTCCATTTTACTTTTGAGAAATCTAAAACTAAGCAACATAAAATATATTTTTCAAGATCACATAAATAAGTAATGACTTCAAGAAGAACCACACAATGTGGAGCTCTAAATTCTAGCAAAACTATTGATAATGCCAAGGAGATCATATTTCTGTGCTGCCATAGAGGTCTACAGGCTTCTCATATTAAGGCTGTCCCTGCAAAACCCGCTTGGCAGATACCATCTGATGCAAAGGTGGTCATGGAGAAGAAAGCAAAAATTTGTGGTTGAAAAGAGCTCAGGATTTGAGTTTCAACTCCTTGCTCTGTGTATGTTAGTTTCTCAGTCGTCTCCAACTCTTTGTGATCCCATGGTGCAGCCCACCAGACTTCTCTGTCCATGGAATTCTCCAGGCAAGAATACTGGAGTGGGCTGCCATTCCCTTCTCCAGAAGATCTTCCTGACCCAGTGATCAATCCCTGGTCTCCTGCATTGTAGGCAGATTCTTTACCATTTGAGCTACAGGGAAGTCCAAAAAAGGTCTTGACCTGGATCACCACCGTGGTGTGGTCATTCACCTAGAGCCAAACATCCTAGATTGTGAAGTCAAGTGAACCTTAGAAAGCATTGAAAGAAGTGAAGTGAAAGTGAAAGTCACTCAGTGGTGTCTGACCCTGCTGCCCCATGGACTATACAGTCCATGGAATTCTCCAGGCCAGAATACTGGAGTGGGTAGCCTTTCCCTTCTCCAGGGGAACCTCCCAACCCAGGAATAGAACCCAGGTCTCCTGCGTTGCAGGCAGATTCGTTACCAGCTGAGCCACAAGGGAAGCCCAAGAATGGGCTTCTTGGAGTGGGTACCCTACCCCTCCTCCAGCAGATTTTCCTAACCCAGGAATCCAACTGGAGTCTCCTGCATTACATGCATATTCTTTACCAACTGAGCTATGAGGGAAGCCCCTAATAAAATGAAAGTGAAATTCGCTCAGTCATGTCCAACTCTTTGCGATCCCATGGACTGTACATCCCATGGAATTCTCTAGGCCAGAATACTGGAGTGGGTAGCTTATCCCCTTTCCAGCAGATCTTCCTGACCCAGGAATTGAACCAGAGTCCCCTGCATTGCAGGCGGATTCTTTACCAACTGAGCTATCAGGGAAGTCTAGCTCTGTGACCCTCATCAAAATAATTAAAATGTTTTATCCTCAGCTTTCATATCAGTAAAAATCACATCACAATTCTGAGTCTGCCTAACTCCAGAACATTATTGGGAAAATCACTAGGAAAAGATATGTTTTTCTTTTAGATATACATTTATGGTTTACAATAACATATCTTCAATATGAATGCTATAGATATTTTATACGGTGATTGGCTCCAACTAAACTTTATACAACAAAATTACTCCAATTTTACATTTAAGTGCACGTGTTTATATCAAGATAGAATTAATGAATCTAATAGTTAAAATTACAGTTCAACCTTCTCATGTCAAATATGGCACTGTTTAAATGTCTTTAGTTGAATTATTCATTTTCATTTTAATAAATGTGATGATATGGATTATAAAACTAAAAACATTACAAAATATTTCATCAAAAGCTGAGAAACTTTGAATAGGTGCAATGAAAATATCTATTACAAAGCTGGTACATACACATTTATTTTTTCAAGTCCACATTTAGTGTGTTGTCAAGGATATTTGACATGCGGTGGTGTGTCTGTGAACACTCAGTTGTGTCTGACTCTTTCTGACCCCCATAGACTCTAGCCTGCTTGCTCTTCTGTCCATGGGGTTACCAAGGAGGATTCTTGAAATTATCCACATTGGTGGTGCCTCAGCAGGAAATTTCACCCTCATCTGGTCCATCTGTCACTCAGAGCAGAGTTTTAAACCTGGCTGATGGGCAGGGCATGTCTTCCATCAGAGCCCAGGCAAATATCCCAGATTCTAGGGGTCAGGAAGGAGGAAAAGCCTTCTGCCCCTGAAGGAGGGTTAGGTACCACTCATCCTTCCTGTGTGTTTCACTCTGTAAAAAACCAACAGCATCACTGCAGATACACACTCCCTGCCACGTGGGAAGAGCAGAGGCAAAGTCTAGTTACCTAAGAAGCTATAGAAAAGTTACTCAGATCCAGAATTCTGTCCTGATGAAAAGCAAAGTTTTGAAATATAAATACCTACAAATATCCAATCAGAGCTTGTCACGTTCCACCTCAGCCAAACATGACCCAAGCATATAACTGTACGCCTTTGGCAGAAAGTGAGCCAGATGATTAGTTTTTAGAACATTTCCAGGGGGAAAGTGATCATTCCTCTTTCATTATATAAAAATGATCTTTACTGAGAACACATCATAACTGGACTTTTCAATAATGTATACGTAGGTGTTACACCACAATCATATAATGTTGGCAGGTTTAATTAAATAGACATTTCTTTTGTGAAAGACCAGTTTGCAAAATCATCAATGCACTTAGCGACCTGGTACAAATAATCACATCTTTTCCCTGATTTCAGCCCCGCTCACGGCTTTCTGACAGTATAACGGTCAATTTCAAAAGTGTCAAATGAAAAATAGCAAGAGCTAATGATGGTGCTGCATTCTGATGGAACCAGGTGCATTTTGCATGCTGAAAAATTGATGTAACCCTAGAAGAGAGGTTGTCACGATCTACCTTTTGCAAGTGTCATACCACTTGGGAGGAAATGGAGGAAGTAATATTGGTAGTAAGACCAAAGAGGATTCAATGAAATTCTGGGACAAAAGTCAACAATAGAACAGCTCTGACACCCATTATTGTTAACATAAAATCTGTAGATTGTGTCCTTATGATCCTATGAGTCATTCATGCTACATGTTTTACTCCTCAATTTAGGATGTGTTTCTTAAGGAAAGCATTTCTTTCCCAGTCTTCTTTTTTTTTTTTATTATTGAGATCATACACTTTATGGAAATAAGTAAATGTAGTATGTCTGTGTGTGCTTAGTCACTCAGTCATGTCTGACACCTTGAGACCCCATGGACTGTAGCCCACCAGGCTCCTCTGTCCATGGGAATTTTGCAGGTAAGAATATTGCAGTGGGTTGCCATGCCTTCCTCCAGGGGATCATCCCAACCCAGGGATTGAACCCAGGTCTCCCGCACTGCAGGCAGATTCTTTACTGTCTGAGCCACAAAGCCCAAATGTGGTATATATCTTACATTTCATGTGCTTGTGTGCTAAGTCGCTTCAGTAATGACCAACTCTTTGCAATCCTATGACTGTAGCCTGCCAGGCTCCTTTGTCCATGGGATTCTCCAGGCAAGACTACTGAGTGGGCTGCCATGACCTCCTCCTGCCATGACCAGTGGATCTTCCTGACCCAGGTATCGGACCTGCAACTCTTACGCCTCCTGCATTGGCAGGAAGGTTCTTTACCACTAGCGCCACCATGGAAGCCCCTTGCAGGCAGAGGACCTGCTCAATTTCGTGTTCACTCTATGCTTATCAGACACCTCACTGCCGCCCTCCACTTCATATGCATAAATCTGATAAGGCGCTTGCATGTAGACTCCATGTAGACCATTGTCTTGTATATTGTGGTATCTAAGATACTTTGACAGCCAGTTTTGTCTAAAGACAGAAAACAGGTTTTTAGTTCTCTATTTAATTGTGCTGCTTGTATGAAGTGGTTAACAAAGATTTAAAATCTAAGCAGCAGCTGCCAACTTCCCATAATGCTTTACAGCCCCATCTCTTCAGCTATTTTTTTTTTGAGGGAGGGTGGATATTTGTTTGCAATCATGTTTTAGTTAGTATTCTTAATTATTA
Source organism: Bubalus bubalis (assembly GCF_019923935.1). NCBI lineage: Eukaryota > Metazoa > Chordata > Mammalia > Artiodactyla > Bovidae > Bubalus > Bubalus bubalis. Next base: position 56,435,830 of record NC_059178.1, on the reverse strand, counting down.
TGAAGAACATATTTTGAATAAAGTACAAAATTCATTGCTACTTAACTATACTAGAAGTAAATCCATGCACATTTTTTACTAAGAAACAGTTTCATCATTTGACTTAAGATTTCAGATTTTGATTGAAAGTGAAAGTTGCTCAGTCGTGTCCGACTCTTTGCAGCCCCATGAACTATACAGTCCATGGAATTCTCCAGGCCAGAATACTGGAGTGGGTAACCTTTCCTTTCTCCAGGGGATCTTCCCAACCCAGGGATGGAACCCAGGTCTCCTTCATTGCAGGGAGATTCTTTACCAGCTAAGCCACAAGGGAAGCTGCGAATGCTGGAGTGGGTAGCCTATCCCTTCTTCAGGGAATCTTCTGGACCCAGGAATTGAACTGGGGTCTCCTGCATTGCAGGAGGATTCTTTACCAACTGAGCTATTACTGGTTCCCCAGTTGCAAGATCCATTTTGGTTTACATTAACTGCATCTTTTTAAATATGAAAACTGGTTTATTAAAATAATTTTAAGAAATGCTGAGTTGGTCTTTTCATAACTTTTCATTTGCCAATCTGTGCTGTTATTCTCCAAGAATGGTATATGTTATTTAGTTTTTCCCAAAATTCTTGATCTTGTAACTCTTTTATTCCAAGAATACCTTGAGAAATAATGCTTTTAGAAAACACTTTTGAAATATTAATTTCTTAATCTAAAATATATAAATTTAATGTCTTAAAATAAAAGTTATTATTATATGACATTATTTGCTATAATAAATACTTAACTAAGATTAAATTTGAGTGATTTTTACTCATATTTTTAATGCTTTGAAGCTAGACATTTCAAGACTATTTTAACATATTTAGGGTAGAAATAAGACAATCCTGTGACAATGATTATTTTAGGTTTATGATTTAATGCTCACTATACTCCAGGATGATTTCTGGTGTATTTCTGAAATCCATTAAAAGTTTGTCATTTCTGGTTATTAGGCACCTTTTTATCAACTGTCCCCCCCCCCTTTTTTTTAAGTTGATAGCTGGTGTGAATAATAAAGAAAGGAACAACTTTCCTTCTTAAATCCTTGGATCACCTTATGAAAGATGGTGGCAAATTTGGGAGACCTAAATGGTCAGCCTTAGCTTCACATCATGAAGCCAAATCTCTTCAGTAGACAGTCTTTTCTCTGTCATAACCAAGACCAGTTCAACGCTTTCATATATACAGGCACATATGAATACATTCATACTTAAATGAATTTTAGTCAAAAAATCCCTATAAACAAACATCTTCCATAGACATAGCATTTCATTTTTTGGAGATAAAATACTTCAAATTATCCAAGAATAATTTACCCCCTGCGTAGTTCTAGTACAGAAATTAATGATGGTGTTGCCTACTGCCATCTGCTCTATAGATGCCCTGGTGATTCAGTTATAAAGAAAAGTAAGCACTCCTTCCCATTGAAAAATTGCAATTTTTAAATTGGTTCTAAGAAATATTTTTCTTCTTATTCTCTTTCCCAACATCAGCTACTCTTATCATTAAAACAGAAAAACACATAGAACAAATATTATAACAAATGCCTCTATAATACAAGCAGTAGACTCTGGCTGATTGTGTGGCCTCTCAGATACTAAAAATAAAGCTTATTGTGACTGTTTATCTTTTGTGGTCATTTTGTTTGAGACTGTAAATCACATTATAGATAGTTTTCAAAATTTTGTTGTAAAATATAAACCTGCATGATTTTTTTTACCAAGCAGCAAAAATGCATGCCTAAAAGCATAGACAATAGCTAAAAAAGAAAAGGATTTAAAAAAAAAAACACCAGAAATTACAAGCAAATTTATTTTCCTGTTTTTTTCTCCTCACCAGAATTTTAAAAATACAAAGTAAATAAAATACAGTTTTTTACCTAGGTCATTAAAAAGTATAATAGACAAAAGCAAAAGACAATATTTTTATATCAATCATCTCAATAATTCATTTTAGCATTTTTTACGTATATATTTACTGATAATATAAATGGATGCTGACATGCTTTGGGTGCTCGGATAGATCAAAGATGACATTGGCTTATTTTCTTGCTTAAAGGAGTTTTAGCTACCTTACTGGTTGTTGAAATACAATGAACACTTTCACTTTCACAATGCAGTATGCTATGCTATGCTAAGTCACTTCAGTCGTGTCTGACTCTGTGCAACCCCATAAACGGCAGCCCACCAGGCTCCCCATCCCTGGGATTCTCCAGGCAAGAACACTGGAGTGGGTTGCCATTTCCTTCTCCAGTGCATGAAAGTGAAAAGTGAAAGTGAAGTCGCTCAGTCATGTCCGACTCCTAGCAACCCCATGGACTGCAGCCTACCAGGCTCCTCCGTCCATGGGATTTTCCAGGCAAGAGTGCTGGAGTGGGGTGCCATTGCCTTTAATGCAGTATAAATCGCTCAAATGTAGTATGTCTCTCCATTGCTGGTGTTTAGTTGCTAAGTCATGTCTGACTTTTGGCCCACCCCATGGACTGTAGCCTGCCAGGCTCCTCTGTCCATGCGACCTTCCAGGCAAGAATACTGGAGTGAGTTACCATTTCCTTCTCCAGGGGATCTGCCTGACCTAGGGATCAAACCTATGTCTCCTGCATTGGCAACCAATTCTTTACCACTAAGCCACTAGGGAAACCCTATGTCTCTTCATAGGGATAATTAAAAATGCTCATTAAAAATAGCAAATTAGATGTGTCTTTAGAAATAAGACATTACTTCATCCATTTGTCATTCAGTCTTTCTGTGTATTTACCTAGCTCCCATCACCATGGCAACTGTACATCTCTGGAGTGAGTATGACAACTTAAAACTTCTATTCAACTTTTTTCTTCATGCTTTACTTTCACTAATTTGTAGAAAGCTGGATATTTAAAATATACACTTTCTATACCTCTTGTTTGAAACCATGATAGAACATTTTAAAACATCTAAATTGTGATAAGAAGGTAATCCTAGCAGTTAATAATGCTACAAAAATGTGTTTCTGTGGGCAGAATGTTGCCTAACTTTCAATGGTGTCAAGGTTTGAAAAGCATGTGTTCAGTCACTTGTTATTTCCTGGAATCACATTTCTTAAAAAGGATGGATATTTGACATTTTATCCCAAGTCTCCTCAAAGGATGAACATGTTCTATTTCTCAAAAAAAGAATCAATAGTTTTCTTTTAAACATCAAGGATCCTGATATGGAGGAATAAAATGTCAGCAGTTACAGATCTGTAGAAAGATTCACTACCTCCTAAAAAAGAGGGCTGCAGTATTGCCCTTTGAGATATCAAGTGTGAATCTAGATGAAAGGTGAAACCAACCAGATACATAGCTTCATCTTAAAGGGGAAAACAACAGCAACGACAAAAATAACAGGCCTTTCTTATCTTTCCAGGATGATGTGAGAATTACCTCACAGATGACAATTAATATATCTAAACCATGAATGTACCCATCGCCACTGGTGCCCAGTGATCTATAGAAATATCTAGAAGGCACGTTAAAGCAGCAACACTGGTACTGTCCAGGCACCAAAGTCCAGGGTAAAAGAAATGTCTTTTATGTAAGAAGTAGGAAGGAACACATCTGTCATAATCCTCATGACATGAAACCTCTACTATTTACAACTAATTTTCAGGGCTTCCTTCATAGCTCAGATGGTAAAGAATTTGCCTGCAATGCTGGAGACCTTGGTTTAATTCCTGGTTTTGTTAGATCCCCTGGAGAAGGGAAAGACTATCCACTCCAGTGTTCTTGTCTGGAGAATCCCATGGACAGAGGAGCCTGGTGGGATATGGTCCAGGGGGTCCCAAAGAGTCGGACACAACTGAGCAACTCACATTCACTTTCATTGGTATTAATATATCCTGTCTGAGACGATGCTGTGGAATTGGACTTATTTTGGTAGCTTGTATCGGGAATGAATTCAATAGTCCACCCAGTTTTATTCCTACCTGCAAAAGAATACAGGGGTTCCCTGGTTTTATGAGGCACTCTCTTGAGAAGTTAAAATTCTATCTGTGTCATGGATAAGCATCATTTCTGGGCACAGAATTTTTAGCTGAATACTGTTAAGCCTGGATATGGGTCAATTCTCTGGGAAAAGAAGACGATGAGGCACCAAAAAGTCTTTCTCAGCTTTCTCCGTTTTTCATTATTCATAACATTTTTCAGGTTCGTCCAAACTCAGAGTCAAAGAAAGGGATGGAAATATTTACATCAAGTTGGTTCAAAAGTTGAATGCACTTAATCCACATCCTTGAGCTCAGGTAGATCGAATGCCTCCTGCCCCCACCTCCATACACACTTGCTGCTCTGATTTCTCAGCTCCAGCCCTGGCAAGACCATCACACGATGGATCTGTTATTTAGAGCAATACAGCCACACACATATGTGTTTATGATTAATACTATGCCTTTTCCCCCATTGTCTTCTTGCTTATACAAGAATTATTTAGCCGGGAAACACAAATTTCCCCAGGAGATAACATTTCTTTTCTCTGTGGATAACAGCATTTATACAACAAGACACCTGGGCCTGTGACATTCCCCTGGTTTTATGTCCACGTGGAAGTGTGCTTTATATATGTCAAGGGCCGTGCTGGCACTGCAGCATGTGATTTTAGCAAGTGAAACTTTTCCTGTCTTCATAGCAGCGGGTAAATTTACAGCGTGGAGCAAGGTGCCTTCCCTGAAGGTACCTTTCCCCAAAAGCCTTGGAGATAGGGGGTACTTTCTTCCTTAATGGTTTCCTTTTAAAGGGATGGCTCCCAGATCCTTGAGAGAGACCTGGGCTGTGAAACTGTCAAGAGGCTTTTAAGAAGAGCATTTCAAAAGATCAGAGAAATGATGCACAAAACAACTTTTCTAAAGCAAGTGTTTGAAGTGAGGAAGAAGCCGCATCTCTTTGGTAGGACTCCTGGATCCTTAAGGACCAGTGAAGGAGAGAGATGAGCTACAGAGGCAGCCAGAAGCCTGTCTGAGGTTCAGTCTAGCCGAGGGGAGTGTTAAGAACTTATTGGTGAAAAGAAACCTGTGGACTGTCTTCCTTTACAAGTCTAAGGGTAAGCGTGTCTACCCCAAACTTTCCAGATGTGCAAAGAGAGGTCTTGCAGTAAGCAGCCTCTAGAAATATTTGGGGAATTCGCTGTTCCCATTGGGCAGCACCTTACATATCAAAATTATCCATGCACGGTTATCCAGATGAATGACTGTCCCATCTCTGTCAGAAAGAGAATCATGAAGCTTCTTTCATCACAGGGAAAAATCATCGAAAACATAGTTTTGAAAAAATAGTATATTTTGTTCCTATCCCCCAGACTAGAGCATCAGGATGCCCTGAACAAGAAGAACCCTATGTAATCTTGTGCTGTTGTTTAGTCGCTAAGTCATATCTGACTCTTCTGTGACCCCACAGACTGTAGCCTGTCAAGGCTCCTCTGTCCATGGGATTTCCCAGGCAAAAACACTGGAATGTGTTGCCATTTCCTTCTCCAGGGGATCTTCCTGACCCAGAGATTGAACCCGAGTCTTCTGAATTGGTAAGCAAGTTCTTTACCGCTGAGCCACCTGAGAAGCCCACGTAGTCTTTAGATACTATCAACTGGTGAAGAAGACAAGCGAGTGAATAGACAATTCCAAAAGGGAGCCATGAGTCTGCAGTGCAGTATATAGGAGGTCTGCAAGGGGCACACATAAACTGCATTTTAGTATAAAGAACAATTTAAAAGAGATGGTAATGTCGGAAAGATAAGGCAATACTAATACAGCAAGAAGAAGGGAGAATATAACAGGAAGAAAGAAAAGCAAGTACTGCCACCTGAGACGATTATGATTAGTGAAACTCAAACATGAGATACAAACAGTGTGAGAAGATCCTTAAAATCATGCTAAGAAGTTTGTATTGAATACAACAAAGGCCCTTGAATGAGTTTGAAGAAAGAGAATGATACACTGGTCTGTTTTTGCTATAGAATTGTCACCCTGGTAGCAGAACGGAAAAATAAATCTGCAGGAGTCAATTTTAGAGGTGAGGATAACCATTATAACAGTAAAGCAAAAATCAAACCAAGGGGTCAAAACTTTGTGTAGCAAAGGGTTTTTGCTCAGTTATCAACCACCAAGTGCTTTAAATTCAAGACTACCTGGCGTGACTGCAGTTCTGAATCCACTCCTCTCCTGTGAGTTAAATATCCCTTACTGCCATTCACTTCTCTTCCTTTCTGAACAATTTAGTCCAGCGGCACCTAGCGGGACAGAGTGGGTAGAAGACATACTCTCTGCTGTTGGTTGGAGGGTTCCATGATGTCGGTTAAATCCAGTTAGTTGGCAATGTTGTACTAGCCTTGTAATCCTTAACTGCTTTTCTGCCCTCTACTTCTATGAAGCATTTAGAGAATAATGTTGCTACAGATGAACTTATTTACAAAACAGAAAGAGACTCACAGATTTAGAGAATGAACTTAGGGTTACCTGGGGGAAGGTTGTGGGGAAGGGAGAGTTAGGGAGTTGGGATGGACATGTACACGCTGCTATATTGAAAATGGATCAGCAACAAGGACCTGCTGTAGAGCACAGGGAACTTTGCTCAATGCTATGTGGCAGCCTGGATGGGAGGGGAGCTCGGGGGAGAATGGATACATGTGTGTGGATGGCTGACTCCCTTCGCTGTCCACCTGAAACTTTCACAGCATTTAGTCGGCTATACCCCAATGCATTTTTTTTTTAAAGAGAATGGTGTTGAGAGGATAAATAATAATTGAAGACTTGCCTTTTTTTTGTACTTCTATGAGTGTCTGTTTCATGTATATTAAAGATTTTTTAATTAGATGACAAAATATTCAGGCTTGTTATGTCCTACAGATGAAATGGCAGCTATATCATTCAGTTCAGTTCAGTTGCTCAGTCATGTCCGACTCTTTGCGATCCCATGAATCACAGCATGCCAGGCCTCCCTGTCCATCACCAACTCCCGGAATTCACCCAAACTCATGTGCACTGAGTTGGTGATGCCATCCAGCCATCTCCTCTGTCGTCCCCTTCTCCTCCTGCCCCCAATCCCTCCCAGCATCAGGGTCTTTTCCAATGAGTCAACTCTTCGCATGAGGTGGCCAAAGTACTGGAGTTTCAGCCTCAGCATCAATCCTTCCAATGAACACCCAGGACTGATCTCCTTTAGAATGGACTGGTTGGATCTCCTTGCAGTCCAAGAGGCTCGCAAGAGTCTTCTCCAACACCACAGCTCAAAAGCATCAATTCTTTGGCTCTCAGCTTTATAGTCCAACTCTCGGAATGGTTTTCTTTATCTCCCATGATGCTCTTTGCTCTGAAATACATTTTGTCTAATGTTACTCTGGCCACTCTTGCCTTCTTTAAATTAGCGCTAGCATGGTGTATCTTTTCTCATTCTTTGCTCATATTTGTATAACTGTATTTAAATTCTTGTAAGTAGTATGTTGGTGGAGAAGGAAATGGCAACCCACTCCAGTGTTCTTGCCTTGAGAATCCCAGGGACTGGGGAGCCTGGTAGGCTGCCGTCTATGGGGTCACACAGAATTGGACATGACTGAAGCAACTTAGCAGCAGAAGTAGTATGTTGGAGAAGGAAATGGCAACCCACTCCATTATTCTTGCCTGGAGAATCCTGTGGACAGAGGAGCTTGGTGGGCTGCTGTCCATAGGGTCGCACAGAGTTGGACACAACTGAAGCAACTTAGCATGCATGCATGCATTGGAGAAGGAAATGGCAGGGACAGAGGAGCCTGGTGGGCTGCTGTCTATGGGGTTGCACAGAGTCAGAAATGACTGAAGTGACTTAGCAGCAGCAGCAGCAGTATGTAGTGGAGCCTTATATTTTTATTCAATTTGACAGTCTTTGCATTTCTACTTGGGGTAGTTTTTATCATATTCACATTTAATATGATGTTTTATACTTTTGAATTTAAATTTACCATTTGAGCATGTTTTTTCCTATGTCTCAACTGTTGTTTCTTTTGCCCATTTTGTTTCATCAGTTTATTATTTTTGTTCATGATTCTATATTATCTTCATTGCTGACTTTTTTGTCTAGTTTCTAGCTACCCAGCTCCCTATCATCTAGCTATCTACCGATATATCTATATTAGTCATATTTGCTGGTGTAATTTTGTTGTTTTAGTTGTTGTTTTAAACTTCTCAGTTGATGATCATTTTATTGTGCAGCAATAATAAGTTAATGCAGTGGAGAAGGACACGGCAACCCACTCCAGTATGCTTGCCTGGAGAATTCTATTGGCAGGGGAGTCTGGGGGCTACAGTCCATGGGGTCCCAAAGAATCAGGCACGGCTGAGTGACTAACACTTTCATGCAAGTCTAACCTCCCCCAGAAAGCATCCCCTGCCCACTCTAGCCAATTCAATCACTGATTTCACAAGTTTATATACTATGTGCTAGATGGGAATGAGACATTCCCAATTTCAGGTTGCTCACAGCTGGAGGAGACAGGATGTGATTAAAAAAAACAAAACAAAAGTTAATACAGTGACACCAGAGTAGGACCTTTAAAAATACCATTATATCCAGCAACTTCACTCCTGGGTATTTTCCTGAATAAAATAAAAACACTAGTTTAAGAAGATACATGCATCCCCACATTCATTTCATTATTATTTTTAATAGCAATATTATTGGATACAAATAGCAAACTAATTGTTGTCCCGCATGTGAAAGTCAGACCAAAAGAAAGCTGAATGCTGAAGAATTGTTGCTTTGGAACTGCGGTGCTGGAGAAGATGCTTGAGAGTCCCCTGGACAACAAGGTGATCAAGCCAGTTAATCCTAAAGGAGGTTAACCCTGAATATATATTGAAAGGACTGATGCTGAAGCTGAAGCTCCAATACTTTGGACACCTGATGACAAGAGTTGACTCATGAAAGCAGAAGGAGAAGGAGGCAGTGGAGGATGACATGGTTGGATGGCATCAGCAATTCAATGGACATGAGTTTGAGCAAATTCCAGGCAATAGTGGAGGAAAGGGAAGCCTGGCATGCTGCAGTCCATGGAGTTGCAAAGAGTTGGACACGATTTAGTGACTGAACAACAATGCCACAGTAAAATCCCATGTGCTGCAAAACCTGGTGGAGTCAAATAAATAATTTTTTTTAAGAGGTAATGTGTGTTGTATGTGCATACTCAGTCACTCAGCCATGTCTGACTCTTTGCAACCCCATGGACTGTAGCCCATCAGGCTCCTCTGTCCATGGGATTCTCCAGGCAAGAATACTGGAGTGGGTTGCCATTCCTTCCTCTAGGGGATCTTCCCAACCCAGGGATCAAACCTGTGACTCTGGCTTGGCAGGCAGATTCTTTACCACTGTGCCACCTGGGAAGGTGTAAGATTATGAATGCTAATTAGTTTGAATGTGGTGATCTTTTCATAATGTCAATTTATATGAAATCATCATGTTGTATACCTCTAAATGTATGTAACTTTTGTCAGTTATAACTCAATAAAGCTGGAAAAATAATAAAAAATGATAAAAGTTAGAATAACTATTATTATCATGCAAAATCATTATTATAAAAGCTATCTTAGAAAAGACTATATGTTCTACATTCTGTCTTGCTTTGACTAAAAGAAAGCAATCATAATTTATTTCAGTGAATATTCTATTCTAGATTGTTTTAATATTGTGAAAGATTAAAGTCTAATTTGTATGATTTATAATAGATCCTAGTTAAAACTAGAGTAGCTCTGTTGCCTGGTAGAAAACTAATTTTTAGCCATGGGGGGAGAAAAAAACATAGTTTACAAAATGCCACACTCCCCAGGTGAGATACACCTGGGAACAATATTATATATTCAAATATATCATACAAACATATGGTTTCTATCTTTTGGTTTATACATATGTTGATCCCTTACATTTTACCTGCAGCTAAATCTATAACATCAGAGTGTTTTGCTTATGAAATTTGGCTTTTTCTCAGCATGTTCCTTTTAATAGGAGCTATTGTAATTTGTCAGTTCATATATAAATTTGGGAAAAACTGAGCTAATTGAATAGGTAATATTCTATTTTCTGCTCTGCTCTGCTCTGCTCAGTCGCTTCAGTCGTGTCCAACTCTGTGCAACTCCATAGAGGGCAGCCTACCAGGCTCTCCTGCCCCTGGGATTCTACAGGCAAGAACACTGGAGTGGGTTGCCATATCCTTCTCCAATTCAGGAAAGTGAAAAGTGAAAGTGAAGTTGCTCAGTCATGTCAGACTCTTAGTGACCCCATGGACTGCAGCCCACCAGGCTCCTCCATCCATGGGATTTTCCAGGCAAGAGTACTGGAGTGGGGTGCCATTGCCTTCTCCAATTCTATTTTACTGTAGCTAATTTCATCTCATTTATCCCACTATGATTTATACATAATTTTTGGTCTTTATTTATGAAGAATATTGTAGGTCATTTACTTCTGTTTGGATGATGATTAGATTGTTTTCTTTCTCCTTTTAATGACCATTGGCTTTTGTATATGTGCTTGTAAGACACCAAACATAACATGAAACACAAAAATGTGCTCATCTGTGTCTTTCAAGGATTGCAATATACAGTCCTGTTGTCTAACAAGCATCTTATTCATTATCACTTTTTTTTACAAGTTTCAATAAATTAATTTGATATGATCTCTAAAGTAGTATGGGCTTCCCTGGTGGTTTGTCTGCATGCAATGCAGGAGACCCGGTTCAATCCCTGGGTTGGGAGGATCCCTGGAGAAAGAAATGGCAACTCACTCCAAGACTCTTGGCTGGAAAATTCCATGGATGGAGGAGCCTGGCAATGGCACCCCACTCCAGTACTCTTGCCTGGAAAATCCCATGGATGGAAGAGCCTGGTAGGCCCCAGTCCATGGTGTCGCTAAGAGTTGGGCACGACTGAGCGACTTCACTTTCACTTTCACTAAAGTAGTAGGGCTTCCCAGATGGCTAAGTGGTAAAGAATCCTCCTGCAATGCAGGAAATGTGGGTTCTATCCCTTGGTCTGGAAGATCCCCTGGAGGAGGAAATGGAAACCCACTCCAGTATTCTTGCCTGGAGAATCCCATGGACAGAGCAGCTGGTTGGGTAACAGTCAGTGGGGTCACAAAGAGTACGATACAACTGAGTTACTAAGCACTCACACTAAAGTACTAATGCACTCTGAATGAAAGTAAGTGTCACAAAATACAATATAATGAAGTTAAGAAATGTGGTGCTGGAGAAGACTCTTAAGAGTCCCTTAGGCTGCAAGGAAATCAAATCCTAAAGGAAATCACCCTGAATATCCATTGGAAGGACTGATGCTGAAGCTGAAGCTTCTATATTTTGGCCCCCTGATGTGAAGAACTGACTCATTGGAAAAGACCCTGATGCTGTTAAAGATTGAGGGCAGGAGGAGAAGGGGATGACAGAGGATGAGATGGTTGGATGGCATCATTGACTCAATGGACATGAGTTTGAGCAAGCTCTGGGAGTTGGTGATGAACAGGGAAGCCTTGCATGCTGCAGTCTTTGAGGTTGCAAAGAGTCAGACATGACTAGCAACTGAACCACAACAACAATGAAGTCAATGACATCAAATAACAGAGAATTTTGATGCTGTTCAAACATATTTAGAGAGACTGGAAAATCCAACCAGCAGAAGGGCAAAGTTCTATGATTTCTGGGAATCCAACCTCACTTAATTCATTCTGTATTCCAAATTCGGCCTTGGAATACGGAATGAAGCAGGGCAAAGGCTAATAGAGTTTTGCCAAGAGAACGCACGGGTCATAGCAAACACCCTCTTCCAGCAACACAAGAGAAGTCTCTACACATAGACATCACCAGATGGTCAACACCGAAATCAGATTGATTATATTCTTTGCAGCCAAAGATGGAGAAGCTCTATACAGTCAGCAAAAACAAGACTGGGAGCTGACTGTGGCTCAGATCATGAAACTCCTTATTGCCAAATTCAGACTTAAATTGAAGAAAGTAGGGAAAACCACTAGACCATTGAGCTTTGACCCAAATCAAATCCCTAATGATTATACAGTGGAAGTGAGAAATAGATTTAAGGGACTAGATCTGATAGACTGCCTGATGAACTATGGATTGGGGTTTGTGACATTGTACAGGAGACAGGGATCAAGACCATCCCCATGGAAAAGAAATGCAAAAAAGCAAAATGGCTGTCTGGGGAAGCCTTACAAATTGCTGTGAAAAGAAGAGAAGTGAAAAGCAAAGGAGAAAAGGAAAGATATAGGCATCTGAATGCAGAGTTCCAAAGAATAGCAATAAGAGATAAGAAAGCCTTCCTCAGTGATCAATGCAAAGAAATAGAGGAAAACAACAAAATGGGAAAGACTAGAGATCTCTTCAAGAAAATTAGAGATACCAAGGGAACATTTCATGCAAAGATGGTCTCAATAAAAGACAGAAATGGTATGGACCAAACAGAAGCAGAAGATATTAAGAAGAGGTGGCAAGAATACACAGAAGAACTGTACAAAAAAGATCTTCATGACCAAGATAATCACAATGGTGTTATCACTCACCTAGAGTCAGACATCCTGGAATGTGAAGCCAAGTGGGTCTTAGAAAGCATCACTATGAACAAAGCTAGTGGAGGTGACGGAATGCCAGTTGAGCTTTTTCAAATCCTGAAAGATGATGCTGTGAACATGCTGCACCCAATATGCCAGCAAATTTGGAAAACTCAGCAGTGGCTACAGGACTGGAAAAGGTCACTTTGCATTCCGATCCCAAAGAAAGGCAATGCCAAAAATGTTCAAACTACCGCACAATTTCACTCATCTCACACGCTAGTAAAGTAATGCTCAAAATTCTCCAAGCCAGGCTTTGGCAATACGTGAACCATGAACTTCCACATGTTCAATCTGGTTTTACAAAAGGCAGAGAAACCAGAGATCAAATTGCCAACATCTGCTGGATCATCAAAAAAGCAAGAGAATTCCAGAAAAACATCTATTTATGCTTTATTGACTATGTCAAAGCCTTTGACTGTGTGGATCACAATAAACTGTGGAAAATTCTGAAAGAGATGGGAATACCAGACCACCTGACCTGCCTCTTGAGAAACCTATATGCAGGTCAGGAAGGAACAGTTAGAACTGGACATGGAACAACAGACTGGTTCCAAATAGGAAAAGAAGTATGTCAAGGCTGTATATTGTCACCCTGCTTATTTAACTTCTATGCAGAGTACATCATGAGAAACGCTGGGCTGGAGGAAGCACAAGCTGGAATCAAGATTGCCGAGAGAAATATCAATAATCTCAGATATGCAGATGACACCACCCTTATGGCAGAAAGTGAAGAGCAACTAAAGAGCCTCTTGATGAAAGTGAAGGAGGAGAGTGAAAAAGTTGGCTTAAAGCTCAACATTCAGAAAATGAAGATCATGGCATCTGGTCCCATCACTACATGGGAAACAGGTGGGGAAACAGTGTCAGGCTTTATTTTTTGGGGCTCCAAAATCACTGCAGATGGTGATTGCTGCCATGAAATTAAAAGGTGCTTACTCCTTGGAAGGAAAGTTATGACCAACCTAAATAGCATATTGAAAAGCAGAGACATTACTTTGCCAACAAAGGTCTGTCTAGTCAAGGCTATGGTTTTTCCAGTGGTCATGTATGGATGTGAGAGTTGGACTGTGAAGAAAGCTGAGTGCCAAAGAATTGATGCTTTTGAATTGTGGTGTTGGAGAAGACCCTTGAGAGTCCCTTGGATTGCAAGGAGATCCAACCAGTCCATTCTAAAGGAGATTAGTCCTGGGTGTTCATTGGAGGGACTGATGCTGAAGCTGAAACTCCAATACTTTGGCCACCTCATGCAAAGAGTTGACTCATTGGAAAAGACTCTGATGCTGGGAGGGATTGGGGGCAGGAGAAGGGGATGACAGAGGATGAGATGGCTGGATGGCATCACTGACTCGATGGATGTGAGTCTGAGTGAACTTCGGGAGTTGGTGATGAACAGGGAGGCCTGGCGTGCTGCGATTCATGGGGTTGCAAAGAGTTGGACACGACTCAGCGACCTAATTGAACTGAACTGAACCTCACTTAAGCCCTTCAGGTAAAAAGGAAACGTGCTTTCAGATCTCAGAGAATGCCCTTGTGGGCTTCCACCTCTGCTGCTATGTGCCCCCACCCCCACTGCAGGGAAAACCGAAGGCTCAGCTCCTGGTGGCTCCGCAGGGGCCTTGGTGTTAGCAGCACTGCCCCCCTGCAGACCTGAGTTTTCCCGCTGTCAGTGAGGATGCCAGCGGGATCCGTGAACCGGAGTGGCTCCTGCCTTCTCCCCGCCTGTCTCATGTGAAGATCTCACGAGTCTTCAGTGGCAGAACTTGACTGGCACTCCGCTATCCAGGAAAACTGGAAGTGTAATTGGGGAACTTCTAGACTGGGGAAGATTATAGGAGGGAAAACGTGGGACTGAATACCAATGGGCAATATGGGCCGCGAGCTTTCTGCTTCCTACACACGGAATGCTGATCACAGCAACTTAATTATCCTGCCTTTGACACTTTGTTTTGTTGACACTTTCAGTAAAACTCAAGGTTACAAAACAGTAATCAAATCAATCAGTTTTAATAGGACTTCCAAAGCTGGTGGCATACAGGCTCACTGTGGTGTAATGTATTTTAGATTTGTCCTTTTTATAACATTTGAAAAAGTCACCAAAAACCATAATCCCTGTTTGAATAGTAAGCCAATGTAAAACGTGAAAGATAGGATTTGACTGATTCCCATCAAAGATCTAGTGTCTACCAATAAAAATCACATCATATCATTTCTCTCTTTTAAATTCCCCACTGATGCCTATTACTTTATTATAAGATCTGAAGTCACTTTCATGGCCGACAAGCGCCATGATGCCCGGGTCAGTGTATAGTTTGAATCTCAGACAATCCTTAACAATCCCTTTCACCAAGTCCACTGACCTGCTCCACACAATCAACTACTTTTTAAGGGCTTTGCCACTTACTCTTCTCAATGCAGACATAGATCTTTCCTGATCTGGGGCGTGGCAGGTCCTTCTTGCATATTAAGTTTCAGCTCAAATATACCCCCTCAGAAGACCTCCCAGACAAGCTCATTTTGATTAATCAATTCCACCAAGAGAGAAGTTCTCTAGCCAACTATCTAGATTTATTTTCTGCAGCACTCAGTATTATCTGACTTACATTTTTTGTTTGTTTGCTCAGGCATTCATTGTCTCTCCCCCTCCTTGTGTGTGTGCTAAGCTGCTCCAGTCATGTCTGACTCTGTGTGACCCTATGGACTGTAGTATGCCAGGCTCCTCTGTCCAGGGGATTCTCCAGGCAACAATATGGGAGTTAGTTTTCATGCCCTCCTCCAGGGGATCTTCCCAACCCAGAGACTGAACCTGTGTCTCCAGCATTGGAAGGCAGGTTCGTTACCACTAATGCCACCTGGGAAGCCCCCTTCCTCCTACTATCATGTGGATACTACCATGGCCATAATCTGTGTCTCCTGATCACTACAGTTGTAACTGCACCCAGAACAGTTCTTGTGGTAGGCAAACCATAAACATGGATGAACGATGGTTAAGGAATCAGCAACCCCTCCAGCATATTCAGTTTAGTTTAGTTCAGTTGCTCAGTCGTGTCTGACTCTTTGCGACCCCATGAATTGCAGCATGCCAGGACTCCCTGTCCATCACCAACTCCCAGAGTTCACTCAAACTCATGTCCATGGAGTCAGTGATGCCATCCAGCCATCTCATCCTCTATTGTCCCCTTCTCCTCCTGCCCCCAATCCCTCCCAGCATCAGAGTCTTTTCCAATGAGTCAACTCTTCACATGAGGTGGCCAAAGTATTGGAGTTTCAGCTTCAGCATCATTCCTTCCAAAGAACACCCAGGACTGATCTCCTTTAGAATGGACTGGTTGGATCTCCTCGCTGTCCAAGGGTCTCTCAAGAGTCTTCTCCACCACCATAGTTCAAAACCATCAATTCTTCAGTGCTCAGCTTTCCTCACAGTCCAACTCTCACATCCATACATGACTACTGGAAAAACCATAGCCTTGAGTAGACAGACCTTTGTTGGCAAAGTAACGTCTCTGTTTTTGAATATGCTATCTAGGTTGGTCATAACTTTCCTTTCAAGGAGTAAGCGCCTTTTAATTTCATGGCTGCAATCACCATCTGCAGTGATTT
Organism: Bubalus bubalis; assembly: GCF_019923935.1. Lineage (NCBI taxonomy): Eukaryota > Metazoa > Chordata > Mammalia > Artiodactyla > Bovidae > Bubalus > Bubalus bubalis. The sequence continues at coordinate 56,419,625 of NC_059178.1, read as the reverse complement.
TGGAGCCCAGAAAAATAAAGTCTGACACTGTTTCCACTGTTTCCCATATTCATGCATAGCCAAATATGAGGTATTGTGATAGATATTGATAGCTCAATACTCAAATCCATTTTTCCTTTTCTTCCTTTCTTAAATCATCAATTAGAGTCACGATACTTCTAGTGAAATAACACTTAATTTCCCAGACAACTTTGCAGTTAGTTTGGTTCTGTTGCAGTCCTGATCGATGAGAGACAAGCCAATATCTGTATGTTTCCTCAATTTTTAATTGTTCAGTTCAGTTCAGTTCATTCACTCAGTCGTGTCCAACTCTTTGCGACCCCATGAATTGCAGCACGCCAGGCCTCCCTGTCCATCACCAACTCCCGGAGTTCACTCAAACTCATGTCCATCGAGTCGGTGATGCCATCCAGCCATCTCATCCTCTGTCATCCCCTTCTCCTCCTGCCCCCAATCCCTCGCAGCATCAGAGTCTTTTCCAATGAGTCAACTCTTCACATGAGGTGGCCAAAGTACTGGAGTTTCAGCTTTAGCATCATTCCTTCCAAAGAACACCGAGGACTGATCTCCTTTAGAATGGACTGGTTGGATCTCCTTGCAGTCCATGGGACTCTCAAGAGTCTTCTCCAACACCACAGTTCAAAAGCATCAATTCTTCGGGGCTCAGCCTTCTTCACAGTCCAACTCTCACATCCATACATGACTACTGGAAAAACCATAGCCTTGACTAGATGGACCTTTGTTGGCAAAGTAATGTCTGTTTTTGAATATGCTATCTAGGTTGGTCATAACTTTTCTTCCAAAGAGTAAGCGTCTTTTAATTTCATGGCTGCAATCATCATCTGCAGTGATTTTGGAGCCCCCCAAAATAAAGTCTGACACTGTTTCCACTGTTTCCCCATCTATTTCCCATGAAGTGATGGGACCAGATGCCATGATCTTAGTTTTCTGAATGTTGAGCTTTAAGCCAACCTTTTCATTCTCCTCTTTCACTTTCGTCATACATGGTATTTACTAGGAAAGTTCCGTTTTCCAGTAAAGTGCTACTCCTTCTCCTTTTCGTTTCTTTGGATAACCTCTCTGCTCCATGGATAGGAGATAAAATGCTGTAGTATGTGTCTTTAATGTATGTCTCTAGTCACCCAAGTTCTCCATGGCTGAGGGACACCTAAAACCTCTGTGGTCCCATTTCAGAGTTCAAGGCATGAGCACGCACATTAAGATTCAACATTTACCTGCTAGTTTATATTTCACACACAATAAGAGGAAGGGGCTATATATATTTTTTTTTCTTATGACTGATTTGTGTTGATGTATGGCAGAGACCACCACAACATTGTTAAACAGTATTCTCCAACTAAAAATTTTAGAAAAAAAAAAAAAGAGTCAACATCACTACATGGAATGTTCTCCGTTAATAGTAGTTGAATAACAGGACTGTAAATCTTGGACTGGCATGTCCTACAAACTAGGTAACTGATGACAGCTTGCTTCAGGTGAGAAAATTTTAGCCTTCTATCATTCACATCAGAACTCAATCTTAATGGAGGCACTGCTGCTGCTGCTGCTAAGTCGCTTCAGTCGTGTCTGACTCTATGCGACCCCATAGACGGTAGCCCACCAGGCTCCCTCGTCCCTGGGATTCTCCAGGCAAGAACACTGGAGTGGGTTGCCATTTCCTTCTCCAATGCATGAAAGTGAAAAGTGAAAGTGAAGTCGCTTAGTCGTATCTGACTCTTAGCGCTGACCCCATGGACAGCAGCCCAACAGGCTCCTCCATCCATGGGATTTTCCAGGCAAGAGTACTGGAGTGGGGTGCCATTGCCTTCTCCGTAATGGAGGCACAGTTTATACTAAAAGTCAGGTAGAACTAGAGTCAAAAAATTATGATCCCAGGACCAAATTCAGCTGGCCATCTGTATTGGTAAAGTTTTAATGGAGTAAGAAACAAGCAAACTGTGAAGAAGGTTAACCATGTGGAGAAAAATCAAGAAAGCCAGTTGACAATCCATATCAAGTCCTCAGAAATATGACCTCAGCGGGAGCATCCTAGCTGGCTCCCAGCCATCTGAGCCATCTGCCTGATGCCCGAGGTCTAATGAAGTCGAGAGGGCTGTCCATGCTATGTCCCATCCAAATTCTTCACCCTCAAAACTGTGAGAAAGTAAAATGGCTGTTCTTTCAAGTCGCTAAGTTTAGGGTATCATTAATGCAAGAACAGAGAACAAAAAGCCCAAGTGATCAGTTGCTTTAAAAAGCCCTTTGTTTTCTTTGGGCTTCCCAGGCAGCGCTAGTGGTGAAGAATCCTTCTGCCAGTGCAGGGGACTTAAAAGTTGCAGGTTCAACCCCTAGGTCGGGAAGATCCCCCAGAGAAGAGAATGGCAACTCCAGTGTTCTTGCCTGGAGAATCCCATGGACAGAGGAGCCTGGTGGGCTACGATCCCTAGGGTTACACAGAGTCAGACACAACTGAAGCAACTTAGCATGCACACACACGACTTTCTTAAGCATAAAAGAAATTGGAATGACTCTCTGAGAGTTGAAATTTTACATCTTGGAGTCTAGTTTCTGCTTCGCTCACAGCCTTCTATAGTTTATCCAAGTCTTTGTGCATTATTGTTAAAATATATTTATGTGTATCTTTGATATACAAGTAAAAGTCACAAATCACCCTTGAAAAACAAGGCTAGTAAGTTCTCATGACATTACATTTGTTGACATAATATTCAGGGCAACACATTGCATTCATTCCGATTCATTTAACATTTCTTGATGACTTATTTTACCCACTCCAGTGTTCTTGCCTGGAGAATCCCAGGGATGGGGGAGCCTGGTGAGCTGCTGTCTATGGGGTCGCACAGAGTCGGACACAACTGAAGCGACTTAGCAGCAGCAGTAGCAGCAGCAGATGACTTATTTTAAGCTTGCTCTGGGCAAAAATAAAATCCAGATATTATGCTCTATACTTTTCTATAGCTCAAAACTTGTCAGTGGAAAAAATTTTGTTTTTATATTCTTTTACTTTTTATATTTTGTATTTATAATGCATTAAAGCTATGATAGTAATAGCTAGAGAGTGTATTGAGAATTTTCAATGCATTTTTTTTCCAAACATGCTTTTTAAAAAGTCCAGCTCAAAAGATCTACCTTAAACTTGTGCTGAAATTCAAACCAACTGGTCAAAGCTTTTACACTCAGGGTAGACACCTGACCCCAGGTCAAACTGATTGGATTCTCACATTTGTGCAATTTTTATTCAAACTCAGGGACTTTTGTGTATCTATTATATGCTTGTGAAGGCTGTGTTTGGTCATCTGCTTTGAGACCTAGAGAAAACTGGTCTTCAAAAAGAAGGAACATGGAAAAAGAGGCAGAAAGGTTTACAGACAAAATATCCTATGGATCCTGAGAAAGAGAGAGAGAAATGGAGAGAACATATGCATGAGAGCTAAAGTTAGCTGCCATTCCTGGTTCTGGTCCCACCTGAGGTCTGAAAATAAATCTGCGAGCTACCCAGGGTCCTTCTAGCTCATGTCCCTTTTTTGCCTTCACTTGAGGAAATTTTCTTTTTGTATTCAAAATTGTATGCAAACAAAAAAACAAACAAAGAACAGATGCACAGATAAAGGAGAAAAGAGGTGTTATTTCTTTTGGACAGCAAATCTGGGATAAAGTTAACCAAGCCCTTGAAGGTGAATTAGACTATCTAAGGTGAAGAAAACTGGAGGATGAAGAGAAGTCGAAGCAGGAACTCCACTGTATGCAACTTTGGGAAACACAGAGGTTCCTGCATAATCGGCTGCAGGTCTGGGGCAGAGCGGCCAGAGGTGAGGCTGAAAACCAGGACTGACGCAAATTTGAAATGGATTATAAAAAACCACGCTAAAGAATCCAACTTATCCTTACTGGATCTGAGGAGCCACAGAAAACATCAAAGGGAATGGAATGACAGAGCATCTTCTGTTTTCTTGTAAGTCTAAAGTAAAGGTGACTTTTGAGGCTTTATCACTGTAATTAGTAGATATAAAACTCATGACATGATATGATTATGCCTATATGAGCTTCTCATTGGCATTTGCATTCTGTGCACAGAGTGGCTGGTTTGGGATATAAATACTATGCAATTTCTCATGCAATATGTATAAATCAGAAATACTGCATTTTTCCATTCAAAGGCATGGTTGAAGATCTTATTTATTTTTAAGGGACTAAAGGGAATAAAGACCAATCATCTCTGATGCAATAACTTACTTGTGTCAATATGCTAGGCTTCTTCAGCAATGTCTGTCTATGGTTCCCAACTGTGGGTACATTTATAATGCCTAGCATTACTTTTTCTTTTATTTTAGTATTAATAGAAAGAGAAAAGGGCTTATAGTCTCAAGGACAGACATCCCATCCCCCAATAATAACTAAGGGTGTGACTTAGCTGAAGCAGTTATTTGCCCATACGTGAGGAGTTATTTGTCACCTACTACAACAATGCAGTAAGCCAAAGTCTTGCATTTGCATACGGTTCAACACCTATGACAGATAACCTCATTCTAAACAGCAAACTGAGCTAAAAGCACCATTTATCAAACTCATCATACTTTGCATTATCTCCTTTCCCTCTTCCAGTTACTAACTTTGTAAAAGGAACAGCCTATTTTTTTTGGTAAGTCTCAACATTAACCTCAGTATAAATGTCTTCATTAAGTGTGGAAACAAAGGCGCTGCAGAGTTCTTGAATCAAATCATGATCTAGTAATGTTGGCAATATTTCTTACACCCTTGGCCAAAGCACTAGTCTTTTTCAACTTTGTGGTAATGTCAGCAAAAGAACTGCTAAAGCAGAGAGCTTAGACAGTCAGATTCATCTTCGGCTAACGCCATATGCTTAGAATTAAGATCTACTGCAGGTAGAAATAAATTTCTGCCCCTAATCACAAGACAACTGGAGAAGAGAATGGAAATACCCACTCCAGCAATCTTGCCTGGAGAATTGCATGGACAGAGGAGCCTGGTGGGCTGCAATCCATGGGGTCCCAAAGAGTCGGACACAAATGAGCAGCTAACACTTTCACCTTTTCATTTCAATCAAGTGACTAAGCTACACTTGGTTCATGTAACCCTTTAAAAGGGAAACAAGGTCTAATTTAGTTTTCTTTACTCTGTTTTCTTCTATATTATTTTCTTCCTTGATTTTCCTATTTCCTTCACCCAACTTTTAAAATTCACTGTTTTATAGTTGGCTTTTTCTATATTTCCTCTACAACATAGAAGTAAAGTGGCTGATGATTAACTCGCTTATCTTCACTTAAGTAAGTGTGGTTAAGTAACGTGTTAATCCCCCAGTGGTGTCCGACTTTTTGTGACCTCATGGACTTGCAGCCCACCAGGCTCTTCTATCCATGGAATTCTGCAGACAAGAATACTGGAGTGGGTAGTCATTCCCTACTCCAGGGGAATCTTCCCAACCCAGAGATTGAATCTGGTTCTCACGCATTGCAGGTGGACTCTTCAGTGTCTAAGCCACCAAGGAAGCCCTTATAAATGGTTAAGTCTCAGTTTAATAATATGCACTTAAAATTTTATGCAAATAACAATTAGTTTGCATTTATATATGAGCATTCAAGAATTTTGTTCCTTCTCATTTTGCCATGTCAACAAGATCATATTTCTCACAAACTATAGTCTTTACACATTTATCTAGCAATTTCTATGGCAGCATATTGTGGTATCCCTTCAGTAATGTTGTATGTTAAATGATACTTAGTATAAGATTCTGCACTATAGACAAGTAGTGTTAATACTGAAATTCAAAATAGCACACATTGATAATGCTGTGTGAATATATTTTTATGATGTTGTATTGTATGATTATTCCAATCACAGTTTTTTTGAAAAATTGATAATTCAAGAAGTCATTAACATCTATTGGATCTGCAGCTGATTAGGGCAAATTTGAAAACTGTCTACAAAAACAGACTTCCTACAAAATAGAAACTATTATATTATAGATAATATAAAAGCACTGACCATATAAACAGCACTAATGAATCAAATTCACAATATGCCTCAAACTCTGAAGTACAGTAAATACGAATCTATCCATATATTTTCTTCCGAGACCTCTCATGGGGCACAATAAACACCCAGAAAAGCAAATCTAATACAGTGCTTTGGACTTATTAAAATTCTCATTGAAATTCATTGACTATCTACAAAAGAACGTATGCTATGAGAAAAGAAAGTATGTTCTACTTAGACATTATTTGTAAAATAATGGAAAAATAAAGCAGGCTCTAATTTTAGCATTGATGACCAAGGAACTCAGGGTATTTTAACATCAATGAAGAGGAAATGTGTTATTATTAAAGATATTTGAAGCCCCAGTTATGTAACTTTATTGCTTTACATTATACAACAATAATACTGTGGCTGACACTGAAAAATATTATAATAATACAAGAGGTTATTATAATATCATATTAATAAATGATAGCAATGTGTTGAACACTGAACAAAGCAAAACTTATAGGCTTTTTTTTTTCAGCTGAAGGAATTTTTAGCCTACACAAAAATAGCTAAAATTTAGTTGGATAGATCCTATTCTAAAACTTTATATGCTTTACTTCATTTGTTTGTCATAGCAACTCAGTTTTTACCATTGTTTTAAAGACTTTTATTTATTTATATATTAATTTGACTGCAGCACGGGATCTTTAGTCATGGCATCTGAACTCTTAGTGGGATCTAATTCCCTGACCAGGCATCAAATCCGTGCCCCCTGCAGTGGGGGGGTGGTGGGGAGTCTTAGCCACCGAACCACCAGGGAAGACCTACGGTGACTCATGTTATGTGTGAAGAATCCAAAGTTCGGATCAGTGGTTTGCCTTAAATCTCACATCTAAAATGTGATGCAATCTCCCATCATAATAGACATAATTAGACAAAAGAAGATGGTTCTGCAGACACTCGAAGAAAAGACAAAACAGCGAAACCAGTAAGAATTTTACTTAGTATTCAGTTTTTAACTAATCAAATTTGAAGATTCTAAATGTCTTGATGGAAAATAGTCTTTGTGGAGTAAAAAAGGCAAAGGGTTACTAGATCAGAAGCTTGTGTAGGATAGAGATATTTTCATAGAAACATAGGCTAAAATGTAAATATATAGAGAAATTTAAATCAAATGGGGTATAGGGTCCTAAGGGAAAAAAAAAATGAATCTTTAAATGATAATTTTGTTCATGATCGTGAATGTCTAAGAGATCAACATTTTGGCTTTTTAAAACGATTACAATTTATAATATTTATTATAAATATTTATATATTTATAATTATACAATGTATTACATAATATGTTGCATGTTCATATTATAATTATAAATAAAAATTTATAATATTAAAAAAAATATTCGGTGAGTAAACTGTTTCTGAGAAGCTGCTCGTGGCCCCAGGAGACAGGCCCAGTCTCGTCTGGAGTCATCGGTAATGGTGGCGCCATCTTGCTGTCACTCCAAGGATGAAGCCAGCACCCAGGGTATCAGGAAGAACCCAAGTCCTTCCCTTACATTATCTCTGAAAATGTCTTTCCTGTAGACGTTTCCCAGCATTCTTATAATATAGATATAAAGTGGTTGTGTGTGTAAATCTCACTGCCACTGGGGATCCGCTCAGTACCAGCCGGCCATGGTCTGATCGGCTGCATGGCGGCAGACAAGACAACTCTCCCATCACTTCAGCTTGCAGAGCGTTTGTGTCACAATCAGAGACCACGAGATAACATCGTGCCGTCTGCCAACTTGGCATCCTCTGGTCTAGACCACATTAAATCAGGGGCAATAGATTTTATTTTTGTTTGTTTATCCATGTGGTCACAAATGGCAAGGTTTTCTCACACTGAATAATATTCCATTCTATACCCCACCATGGGCTTCCCAAGTGGCACTAATGGTAAAGAATCCACCTGCCAAACCGGGGGACACAAGAGATGCAGGTTTGATCCCTGGGTTGGGAAGATCCCCTGGAGTAGAAAATAACAACCCACTTCACTATTCTTGCCTAGAAAATCCAATGGGCAGAGGAGCTTGGCGGGCTACAGTCCACAGGGCCACACAAGGTTGGACACGACTGAGCAAATGAGCGCAAATCCCAAAATATTCCATCTACATTTCCTTTTTCTTTTGCACCTATAGATGGACACTAAGGTTCTTTCCATGTCTTTGCTATTGAAAATAAAGCCATAATAAATATAGGGGTGCAGATGCTTCCTTAAGATACTGATTGCAATTCTTTTTGATGTATACCCAGAAGTGGAACTGCTGGATCAAAGATGTTTTTAATTTTTTGAGGAACCTCTATATTGTTTCCAGAGCAGCTGTATCAATTTACTTTTCAACAGAGCACAAGGGTTGCCTTTTCTCTACATTCTTGTCAACAATTGCTGTCTTTTGTCTTTTAGATAACCCCCTCCGGTATTCTTGCCTGGAGAATCCCCATAGACAGAGGAGCCCGGTGGGCTATAGTCCAGAGGTTCACCCAGAGACTAGCATGCACACGTGTCTTTTAGATAATAGCCATCCTAACTTCTGTAAGATGATAGCTCATTGTGGTTTTGATCTGCATTTCCCTGATGATTAGTGACACTGATCATCTTTTCATAGACCTGTTGGCCAGGAACTGAATAGATACATCTCCAAAAAATACCCAATGGCCAACAGCTCTATGAAAAGATGTTCAATAGCTTGCCTTTTTGAGTTCCACAGAAACTCACTTTTCTTCCATTTTCTGTAGCTGTTGCATATCTAGAGCTAAGTCTGAAGCAAAATATTGTCTCCTACTTTGTCACTCCAATCTTACTCCATAAATGCCACACAAAATATATATCTTTCAACAAGTCTCTATCCTGTGGAAATTTCCTTATATTCATGCATGCATGCATGCCTGCTCAGTTGCTTTAACCGTGTCTGACTCTTTGCGACCCCATGGACAGTAGCCCACCAGGCACATTTCTCCTTGAGTTTCTCCAGGCCTGAATACTGGAGTAGGTTGCCAAGCCCTCCTCCAGGGGATCCTCTCAACCCAGGGTTCAAATCCACATCCCCTGTGATTCCTGCATTGCAGGTGGAGTCTTTACCCACTGAGCCACCAGGAAAGCCCCTTATATCTATACCTGTCTTCAACATACTGCTAGGCACATCTAGACCCTCTGGTGGTCAGTTTAGAATCCACTCAACTATGGCTCGCTTGCATACATCTAAGGAGCCCTATTGTCTCTTGGGGGACAAATCCCTGCTTGATTAGGCACATATATTATACCATTATTTGAGATGTATTGTGTATATCAGGGTGTTTTCCCTGTTCAAGATGATTATATAAATATGATACATTATTGTTAACGAACACCTCAGTGTATAGTTTATTGGGGTTTTTTGGTCACCATGTTTGCAATAGCAGGTGAATTTTGATGGCAGAGAAGAGGCAGCGCTGATATAAAATTTTCTCGCCCACCTATATGATGCAAGCCAGCTCAGGCTACTCTGCTGGAGAGTCTGCCACAGCCAAATGCTCAAATTCACAGGCCTTGGCCCCGCATGTAGGTGGGATTGTGACATTTAGGTCTTTTCTGAATAAATTTTGAAAAAAAATAATAAAGTCATCATAGGTTTTCCTCTGAAATACTTTTTTCACTTTATGTTGGTTGATAACTCTCCAATTCATTCCATTTTACTTTGAATAATGGGATTCAAAGATCTTCACAATTCTAAAATGAAACACATCTGAGGCTGCCCGGTATGGGGCTGAAACATGAAAAGCCTTCTGAAACTTTTGAAATGGAAATGGAAAAAAAAAAAAAAACGAGCAGATCAAAATGCATTTCATGTTCAAAATTTTTCCAAAGACAGACTTCCTGAAACTACTTCTCATAAGTTAGTTTTTGGTTTCAATTGGTCAGTATAAGATAATAGAATCAAACATAACAGTGTTTATTACAGTTTTATACACACAAAAAAGGAAAGACAAAGAAGCATTATGCTTTTCCAAGCAGTTCTAAAGGCTAAAATTGTTTGCAACACCATTATCTTATATTTGATGCAAAAATGCTTTTTATTGTTTAATGATTGAAAGTTAGCTCTCACTGCTTTTTTTTAAATACCTCTGGATACAGCACTCAGTAATAATGCAAACTGTAAAATAAAGTGAAATGCTGACATTATATTATTGTGATGGCTAATGTTACATTTCCATGTGGCTGAGCCAAGATGCCCAAAAATGTGGTTAAATGATATTCCAGGGATGTTTCTGTGAGGGTGTTTTTCAATGAGATTAACATTTAAATTGGTGGACTTTGAGTAAAGTAGATGATCTTCCCTAATGTGGGTAAACCTCATTCAGTCAGCTGATGTCCTGAATGGAACACAAGCCAGGCCTCCCTGGAGCAAGAAGCAGTTCTACCAGCAGACTGCCTTTGGATTCAAACTCCATAATTGCATGAGTCAATTGCTTAAAATTAAACTGTGTGTGTGTATGTTTTTCCTGTTGGTTCTTTCTCTCTGGAAAACCCTGACTAACAGCTATAGAGGTGCTCTGTACAAGCAAAAAAGGAGTGATTCTTAGAAATTGAATGATTTATCATATAAAATCAGAACTTAGTTGAGCTCATTCAAAGGATCCAAAGGTACTTGAACTAATATAAAATGTTATATCTTAATGACTCAGTGTCTAGGGTTCACAAATACGTAATCATGCCTTGGTCTAGAAGGAATGCTGTTGCTACGGTTTAGTTGCCAAGTCCTGTCTGAATCTTTTGAGACCCCATGGACATAGCCCACCAGGCTACTGTGTCCGTGGGGTTTCCCAGCCAAGAACCTTAAGTGCCAATTACTAAGTGAAAGAAGCAAAGCCACTTCATTGATAATTGCCAAAACTTGGCAGCACTGTGTCAAAAAGAGAGTGACATGACTGAGCGACTGAACAGCAATGGCATTCTACACAAAGAATATGAAGTCAGTAAGAATATATCAGTGGTTGCCAGAGGCTTGAGGAAGAGGATCCCTATGTAAAGCACAGAGGCTTTTTAGGGCCATGAAAATACCCTGTCAAATCATGTGGAATAAAATCCATTTTATAACGTGCGAAAATCATTCAGTTCCTCTAAGCCTTAATTTTCTGACTGTGTGATAAAGATTAAAGTGATCCTGCCCCAGCACCCTGAGAGGTCAGTTTCTAGGAGTGAATTTGTCTTTTGCTAATGTTTTCCATTTTATTTTATTTATTTTTATTTTTGTGATAACACTCAGCACTAGATCTACTTCCTTAACAAAACTGTAAGTGTACAATATGGTATTTGTAGCTATAGGCTTGATGCTGCACAGCAAACCTCTAGAACTTAATCATCTTTCATAATAGAAATTTGATGCCCTTTGAGTGACACTGCCCTCACCATATTTGCATTAATGGATACAGAAAATGTGATAAGTATACATCGATGGAATACTATTCAGCCATAAAATGAAGGAAGTCTTTGCCATTTGCAACAACATGGAAGCCCCTTGTGGGCATTAAGCTAAGGGAAACAGAGAAACGCGAACAGTGTATAATCTCACTTATATGTGGAATCTAAACTACAGACAGACAAATTCACAGATAAAGAGAACAGATGGTGGTTGCCAGAGGTGGGAGCGGGAGATGGGCAAAATGCAAGAGGAAAGTCAAAGGATACAGACTTCCAGTTATAAAATGAATAAGTCATGGGACAGCAATGTACCGTGTAGTGACTATGGTCAATAATATCGTATTGAATATTTGAAATATTGAAATATTTGAAATATTGCTAAGTGAGTAGATTTTACATTTTCTCATAACAGGAAAAAAAATATAACTGAGTGGTAACAGATGTTATGCACCTTAGTGTGCTGATCGTTTTATAAGATATCAAACATTGAATCATCATATTGCACCCCTGAAATTAATATGATGTCATATTTCAATGGTAAGTCAATAAAACACAAAAAAATAAAAACAAAACACAACAGAAAATCAGTCTCGGCGACAAAATCTTTTCGATACCACATTGTTTCCCTCTCATTGTTCTATTCTGCTCACCCTAAAGCAAACCTATTAAAATTGCTTGATACCTATTCTTTCTAGTTTTTCTTATTGTTCACTCAAGCGTGTCTAACTCTTGATCTTGCTGACCAAAATTTGCATGCCACAGTTATTCTCAACAACAAAAACTTAAAAGTGAAAGTGTTCTTACAGCTCTTTGTGACCCCATGGACTGTAGCCCTTCAGGCTCCTCTGTCCATGGGATTCTCCAGGCAAGAATACTGCAGTGGGTTGCCATGCCTTCCTCCAGGGGATCTTCCAGACCCAGGGACTACACCCAGGTCTCCAGCATTACAGGCAGATTCTTTAACATCTGAGCCACCAGGGAAGCCCTTTTCTTGATAAATCTAATTCCAAATGCAATGCCTAAATTTTTCTCCTTAGGAGCAAGTCTTCCATTTCCTACCTATTTAACTATAGTTCACAAGGCTCTGTTCTTTCTTGAAATCTCACTTTTGTTGGATTTTTTTGGATACAGCCATCTCCCAGATACTTTTTCTGTTCTATATTGTCTCCATATGCTACCTTCCTTCTGCAGACTGTGATTACTAAAGATTCTATCGGACAGGCTCCATCACAGATACTTCTTCCTTCTTTCTCACCTCATTCTATGTGACCACATGCATTCTTATGCTTAAAACATGCCATTTATATTCTGAAAGAGAAGAACAAACTTGACAACCTAATTCCACGTTGGATCTATTCCCTTTGCTCCAATTTTTGTACTCTGTTGCTGTGCTTAGTCATACTGGTTCTGCATTTTTGTGAAAGAATACTGCCTATATCCTGAAATATATGGATGTGAGAATTGGACCATACAAAAGGCTGAGCACCAAAGAATTGATGTTTTTGAATTGTGGTGCTACAGAAAACTCTTGAAAGTCTCTTGGACTGTAAGGAGATCAAGCCTAAACAAATAAACCCTGAAAATTCATTGGAAGGACTGATGCTGAAGCTGAGGCCCCAGTACTTTGGCCCCCTTAGGTGAAGAGCTGACTCATTGGAAAAAGATCCTGATGCTGGGAAAAACTGAAGGCAAATGGAGAAGGGAGCAGTACAGGATGAGATGATTAGACAGCATCACCAATTCAATGAACATGAATTTGAGCTTGCATGATGTGGTCCCTGGGGTCACAAGAGTGGGACACAGCTTAAGAGACTGAACAAGAACACACTGAGTGGCCCTTTCTCATGGCTCTGCCTCCTAGGCGTGACCTTTAAAGGTGTAACACTTTTCCTTTATATAGAGATAAAAAGTTGCATAATGGAAAGTAACATTTGTCTTGTTGGAGGTTTACAGGAGCATTGTAACCAGACCTATGTGTTCAACTGCCAGAACAGAGATTATCACATCTCTACCAGGATTTGGAAGACTCCAAGAAGCTTACAACAAGCAGTCACATCCTATCTCCCTTTAGTATAATAGAAGACTGAATTCTGACTCGGGTAAGATGGTTCTTTAGGACACTAACTCAGCGGCTGTCTTCTCAGTCTGCTGACTTTCCTAGTTTCCTTGCCCCAACACTTTGTCTCTTGATTTATTGGCCTGCAATTCTGAGAGCAGGGCTTCCCTGGTGGCTCGGATGGTCAAAAAATACACCTGCCAATACAGGGGATGTAAGTTTGATCCCTGAGTGGGGAAGGTCCCCTGGGGGAGGAAAGGTAACCTACTGCAATATTCTTGCCTAGCAGGCTACAGTCCCTGGGGTCACAAAAGAGTCGGACACGACTGAACTCTTCTGAGTTTCAGACCAAGGTTTGCCACTGACTCCTCAGCATTCACCTTGTGGGTCTGAAAAGCACTGCAGGGCTCCCCAGGCGGCACTAGTGGTAAAGAACCCACCTGCCAGCCCCGGAGACTCAACAGAGGTTCAATCCCTGGGTCGGGAAGATCCCTGGGAGGAGGGCATGGCAACCCACTCCAGTGTTCTTGGCTGGAGAATCCCATGGGCTGAGGAGCCTGGCGGACTACAGTCCATGGGGTCACAAATAGTTCGATGTGACTGAGGTGACTTAGCACACATCCACACACAAATATAACACACCCCATCTTCACTTCTTGATGGTTTTCCTCCATCTTCAATATGCTCCAACTCGAAAAAATGCTTTCCTTTTTGTAGTTTTTATTTTTTCACTTTTTAGTTCTCTGTTTAAGTAAAAGCCTCGGGAATCCTCCTTGATTTCATCTCCCTGAACACAAACAAATCCATGGCTAAAACTCTCCAAGTTGACTTTATAAATATGTATAACAATTTTCCACTTTGTTTCCTCTCCATTACCACCACTGAGGGTCAAAATACCTGTTTTGCTGCTTAGCTTATTAAGATAAACTATGTCTTTGTTGTATCTTCTGTAACATTACAACCATACTCCATAATGTGATCCTTTACAAATGCATAACTAATCATATTACCTCTCTCTTTGAAACTCATCAAAATATTTCCAACTCTTGTTTAGATTTAATTCAGAATATTTAGAGTAGCTGAGGGCCTCAATGAACTTAACTCTTAGATTTCCAAGTTAGGGTTAGGCAACACTTTTTTGCCTGCTAACCATAGTTGACATTTTCACTTAACTTCTCAGAAAGGTCTCCCTTGATATAGTCTAAGGAGCCCCACTTTCCCTTAATTTATACTAGAGCTCCTCAGCCTCAACCTTATTGCAGTGTGTGCTGGAGAGCTCTTTCTCGGGGTGGGACCTTCCTGTGCGCTATTTAACAGCACACCTGTCCTCTGACCACTAGAGGGCAGTAGCACTCCCACACCCCATCTCTGCTGTGACCGTCAAAACGTCGCTGGAAATCGCCCTGTCTTTGTCAGCCAAATCACCCTTGCATTAGAATCACTGATTGATATTTTTAGCAGCATGCAGATTTTTTAAAAATCAGTTTTGCAACAGGGTTTGTTTATATTAGAATTTGATAATTTACTGTATACTGTGATGCTATGCTCCATAAAAATATAGAAAATATTTTGTTTATTTTTCATGAGATCTCACAATATCTTTATCACAATGATCTTTCACAATGTCTCACACATAGAGGCACCACCTAAAATTATTTTTAGTAAATGAAAAAAAAGGGAAACACCATCATTCCCTGAGAATTAAAGTGGATTATAAACCCAAAATATTACAAAGCTGATCCATGCAAACTCAACTGAGACAGAATCTACTCCCAGCAAACAAACAAAAATAGTAACAGTATTGATTTAATTAGCATATATTAAAAGAAGACTGTGCAGAGCAGTTTAAGAACTGCAGAGCTAAGAGAAAAGTTGAGAAACAAACATTTGTATAGAATTGAATGTGTTCATGTCAAAATAATCAGACTGGAAATTATACTTTTCTCTCTGCTCACAGCAAGAAATACATTTCAAGTGGACACAGATTTGTTTCATTTATTTCATTACATCATTGAATTCTAAATTTAAAATGTGATTAAATAGCAAAAAGCCATGTGACTTGATGTTATTATACACTAATATGTGTTGAATACTTTGATGTATGCAAGTAAATATCATGCTACATAAATGTTTGTCTTTATATGGAAAATTACTGGGATACTAAAGAAATAGATTGCTTTACATTATTAAAATGTTTAAAAGCATATGGTATATAAAAGAGCATCATTT
This sequence comes from Bubalus bubalis, assembly GCF_019923935.1. Classification (NCBI taxonomy): domain Eukaryota; kingdom Metazoa; phylum Chordata; class Mammalia; order Artiodactyla; family Bovidae; genus Bubalus; species Bubalus bubalis. The sequence goes on along the minus strand of NC_059178.1, from coordinate 56,403,900 downwards.
TGACATATCAATATAGAATGGCTAACAATATACTAACATTGCATTATATATAGCTTAAACTGGTGTTTCAATTTTTCTCAACTCCATTTCCTGTCCTAACTGCAACTGATGCCCTCAGGGTACTCACTTCATATATTTGTGAGGTCTGTACTAAGTTGTCAAGCGCTGGAGTCAATATAAAGAGCAAAGAAGCATTTTCCTTTCTAAAGGTAAAGATACCTTTAAAAAGTTCAATTTTTTCAGTTCTAGATATGATCGTTCTATTTCATATTTTAATGGGATTGCAAGTTATTTTTATTCTATGAAGACAGTTCACTTTCTATATTTTTTCAATTAACAGAAACATATTTAATGTCTCAAGTAGCCATGCCAATGGATCAACCATGTAGTTTTCAGACCAAAAAGAGAGTTTTAACTATTTTCGGCCATTTTATTTATTTATTTATTTATTTTTATTTTTCTTAATTAAAAAAAGAAAAAGTCAAGTGAGTCAGAAAATCAAAAACTGTAGGAAAAAACTTAAGATTCATATTTGAACTTTGATGACGCTTGTGATTACAAGGGTCAAACCCTCTATCTCAGAAGTAAATAACAAACGTGGCGTGTTGGAAATCTGCTTGAGATTTACAATATGAAACGGTACTGTCATAATAAGGCTATGGCAACATACTGTTTTCCAGTATATTTAGAATATGTGTAATTGTGGCAAAACGGGCCTAGTTAGTTTTTAATATTCTTTCTGGTATTCAATAGAATGTGGCATGCACGGTATCGATATAAACTTTTAATGAATTACCTCCTCTAATATATAAGAGGAGCTGGATCTAGGAAATGGTAAGAGTCTAGAGCTGTCCAATCACTTCATGATTTATGACTCTATAAATAGATGCCGTCAGTGTTGTCTCCTCTCACTCTTTTTCTTACCATTTCACTGTGTTTAGGTCAACAATTACATGTTGGTCGTTTACCTTGAACTAGGGACAGGAAGAGCTACAGTGGGTCTGTCCAATGGCCACTGACCCCTCCAGTGTGTCTGGGCCCTTCTGCTCCCAGACCAGATGTTCTGCAAACATGTTTCTGGACTTGAGAGGCTGGCTCATCACTGTGAAGCCTGTAGGCACAGCTCTGTACTCAGTCCTCATAAGTGCTTTTAGGAAGACACTTCTGTCTGGTCTAGAAAAGTTATTAGAAATAACTTTGAAGTCTATGCATTTATGGGGCGCAACTGTTAGGATAATGGCCATTAATCATGTAGAACTTGTAGGTCAAGAAGGAACAAGCAGTAAAAACAGAAAAACTCTAAACCTCAGTGGTTTCTTTGTATCATTCTCTACTATATACATCACCTCTCATCACTCTGGAAAAGGGATTTGGAAGCTGCAGCTGAAACATCCAGGGTATGTTGCCTCACTTTTCTATGCCATCATTAGTAAGTATTGTTGTTGAGTAAGACCTGTAATTTTATGTGAGTCTGTTAGACAGCATGGCCCTTTGTAGTAATGCAAAAAATAATATTTTTTAAATGCTAATCTAAGAATATCACTAAAAAAAGACACAGATAGACAGGTAAATAGACAATAGATAGAGATAGATATTTTATTTGTAGATGCATAGGGCTTTTATTTTTAATAAGCTGTTAATTTTTTTAACACCATTATCAAATAATATGGTCTCTTATGTTTCACCAAGAATAATATCTCCTTTTGGCAATTGGGAGAAGGAAAGTTAGATCTTGTTGTTTCTATTTTTCCCCTTTTAATTTATGCCCCCATTTTTTTTTTCTTTTCCTTTCTTTCTTTCTTTTTTTCTGGCCACATAGCATGTGGGATCTTAGTTCCCTGACCAGGGATTAAACTCACACCCCTACACTGGAACGGTGGAGTCTTAACCCCGGACCACCAGGGACGATCCTATACCCTGATATTCTTGGTGCTGTCTAGGCTTGGAGTCTATTGTCAAGCACACTGTTCACATGGGAATGAACAGTAGCGGATTTTAGGTCCAGTCATGAAGCTTACCCTCTACCATGATGTGCTACAGTCTTATGGATTCTGTGGGAGAGGGAGAGGGTGGGAAGATTTGGGAGAATGGCATTGAAACATGTAAAATATCATGTATGAAATGAGTTGCCAGTCCAGGTTCGATGCACGATACTGGATGCTTGGGGCTGGTGCACTGGGACGACCCAGAGGGATGGAATGGGGAGGGAGGAGGGAGGAGGGTTCAGGATGGGGAACACATGTATACCTGTGGCGGATTCATTTTGATATTTGGCAAAACTAATACAGTTATGTAAAGTTTAAAAATAAAATAAAATTTAAAAAAATAAATAAAGTGTTAATGCTTAAAAAAAAAAAAAACAAACAAACAGTGGGCGAGCATTTCAGAGGCAACAATGATCACATTCCAGAAGGACTGATGCTGAAGCGCCAATGCTTTGGTCACCTGGTGTGAACAGCTGACTCATTGGAAAAGACCCTGATGATGGGCAAGATTAAAGGAAGAAAGAGAGGAGGGCAAAAGCAGATGAGACGGTTGGATGGCATCACCGATTCAATGGACATGAACTTGGATGAACTAAGGGAGATGGTGAGGGACAGGGAGGCCAGGCGTGCTGCAGTCCATGGGGTCACAAAGAGTCGGACACCACTTAGCGTCTGAGCAACAACAACAAATAATTAAACATGAAAATACTGTTTTGCAGAGGACAATAATAGTGACATTTCCAGCTGTGCTACCAGTTTTCTGTAAATTATTGAGTTTTATTTGACTTCTTAATATTCCTGAATTAAATTCTGTCATATGAACAAACAACACTTCATCTTTAGCAATATTAAACTCAAAGAAATAAGAGCTTACAAAGGCATCTGGAAAGAAAGTGTAAGTGATGTTTAAGGACATAAGTATGTCCTGATATTCAAGTGTTTAAAATAGATTTTTAGAAAGTATTATTACCTGTTGGCCCTCTTGAGCGGTTTTTCTTGGTCAATAAAACTAGTCAAGGAGATTTTAGCTAAACTGTGTGAAATATACTAAAAAATATTAAAATGAAATTCTGTGAGGAAAAATGAAAAAAATATATGTATTTGCAGTTAGATATGGAGTCCAGCCTCCAGCTGCAGGACATTCACAACCTGCAGTCACATTCCCACCAAGGACATACACTTCCTGCACTGTGCCCAGCTGAGAACTGACCCCAAGGGGAACAGCAGACCTGAGTCACTTCCAGCAATAAAGGACCCCCCTAACGGGAGATCTTTGATCTCGGCCTCCCCGTTGGTCTGTCCATGGAGACTTCCTCAGGGCTACTCTCCAGTCTGCAGTCCTCTCTGGCGGCAACGTTTTCCTCCTCCTCTTTCAGGAGTGTCAGACCGCCACGGTCTGATGGCTTGTCCCCTCTCCTTACAGCTTACAGATGATCCTCACCATAAATGCCTTGCCCTTCTAGTTCTTCCTTGGCATTTGCTTTCCAGACACCACGAACTAGAATAGTTGGAGCCAGGAATGGTCCAAGAATATAAAAGCCTGAGAAAAGTAGCGGCTTATCGTGGGCAAAGCAAATCCTAGAGAAAGATGATGCTGAAGTCTGGTTTGGTGGGGGTGATGAGATGGCTATGCCATCTGAGACCAGAAGCTTGGTGTCAGCTTTCCTCTGCCAGAAGGATGGATGGTCCCAGAGTCAGTGTGTTGATAGTAATGAGGGTTACAGGGTTCCAAAGCAGTAGAGACCAGGTTGTGGGTTTAACCGTCAGAAGCCACATTCAGTTCAGTCGCTCAGTCATGTCCTGACTCTTTGCGACCCCATGAATTGCAGCACGCCAGGCATCCCTGTCCATCACAAACTCCCGGAGTTCACTCAGACTCAAGTCCAACAAGTCAGTGATGCCATCCAGCCATCTCATCCTCTGGCGTCCCCTTCTCCTCCTGCCCTCAATCCCTCCCAGCATGAAAGTCTTTTCCAATGACTCAGGTCTTCGCATGAGGTGGCCAAAGTACTGGAGTTTCAGCTTCAGCATCATTCCCTCCAAAGAAATCCCAGGGCTGATCTCCTTCAGAATGGACTGGTTGGATCTCTTTGCAGTCCAAGGGACTCTCAAGAGTCTTCTCCAACACCACAGTTCAAAAGCATCAATTCTTCGGCGCTCAGCCTTCTTCACAGTCCAACTCTCACATCCATACATGACCACTGGAAAAACCATAGCCTTGACTAGACAGACCTTTGTTGGCAAAGTAATGTCTCTGCTTTTGAATATGCTATCTAGGTTGGTCATAACTTTCCTTCCAAGGAGTAAGCATCTTTTAATTTCATGGCTGCAATCACTATCTGCAGTGATTTTGGAGCCCCAAAACATAAAGTCTGACACTGTTTCCACCATTTCCCCATCTCTTTGCCATGAAGTGATGGGACCAGATGCCATGATCTTTGTTTTCTGAATGTTGAGCTTTAAGCCAACTTTTCCACTCTCCACTTTCACTTTCATCAAGAGGCTCTTTAGTTCCTCTTCACTTTCTGCCATAAAGGGTGGTGTCATCTGCATATCTTAGGTTATTGATATTTCTCCTGGCAATCTTGATTCCAGCTTGTGCTTCTTCCAGTCCAGCGTTTCTCATGATGTACTCTGCATATAAGTTAAATAACCAGGGTGACAATATACAGCCTTGACATACTCCTTTTCCTATTTGGAACCAGTCACATTGCCACAGTGCTCAAGGTCAAAAGAGCAGCCAGGGGGCGCGGCCCAATAAGAGTTGTGGAGTAGCTGATAGAACACAGCATCACTAGAGGCAAAATAGAAAGGCTGCCAACAGAGATGGTGCTTGGCATCTACGATCAAACTAAACGAAGAATGGTAGAAACCCAGGGTGTCACCTTAATATGAAGTCTGGATCTCTTGCTCAGTGCGGGAATTTGAGCCAGATTTCAAATGTGGCACCCCTCACTGAAGACACGGCTCTGCTGCCAAAAGAAAGAATCTTGCAAAATCACAGTAAATATATACACTGCAAAGATTCCCTATCAAGCAGTTTCAAGGGGTATGCATAATTTGATTAAGAAAAAGATGATGGACATATTTACACTTCTATCAAACTCGAAAGGTCTAGTTGTAGACTCCAATGTGTAAGTAATTAAATTAGTAGTGGAGCATACGAGAATCCCAAATGTACTTGGGATTAGCCAGGAACTCTTCTCAAAGGGTTGGTATGGGCTTTAAAGGATAACTGTGAGTTCACTAAGTAAATATGAGGTGAGGTGAGGTCTCTAGAGACACTGTGTGGCTGACATTTAGAATTTACAGATGGCTTCTGAAAACAATTCATTTTGGAAATACTATTTTAGTTTTGCCCATCAGGGCTGAAATGTATTTTGCATAAGAAAAAAATGTAGGCTATTTTATGAACACAAAACTTTACAAGATTTTTAGGTCCTATTCTCAGTTCTGTTGTTCTTTTATATACCTGATACCTACTCAACACACTTCTTGTTCAAAAGTAGCTGTTTGGTCTTGCTCAAGGGTATTGATGAAAAGTGCCATTTATGTACAAAGGAAAAGCCAGCATCATATGAAATATATTCTTCATGAACTACAAAAGGTAAACCAGAGTAAGTAGTTTAACCACTTAAAAATAGTGTTTCTTCTTTCTGTTACTAAGTTGTAGACAAAAACAGCTGCATGGATTCTGTGTAGAATATGAAGAAATAATATTACTGTATAGTCTTAATTTATTTTCAGATTCTCTGTTCTGCAAATGTACATCTATGAATACAATTTAAGTAAAATTAGGCTCCATTGTATTTTCCACTGATAATGCCTCATTACATTTCTAAATATATTTTGCTAAGATTACAAATTTCAATTCTGGCTCTACTAAAGATTTTGAATTTTTACTAACCCAGTACATCTTTGTATTTTTTTTTTTCTGCTCATATTCTCCCCTTTGGTAGATATAGGGCCTTTGCATTTATGTGAAGAATTTTCTCTGATTCTATTAAGGAATCACTTGAAAACAAGTAAAACAACATGTATAAAAAATGTCTGCTTCTTACTTTCAAATGGTTCAAAAGAAAAAATGTATACATAGATGATTGATGGAAATAAAGCAAAATTTTAAAAAAAATAGCTATTATACTTAACATAAGAGTACAAACTGATGTTATTTATAAAACTTTCAAAGAAAAATAAAGTGATAAATTTTATTGATATTTTGATTTAAATTTCTGCTTTATTCTACTTGTATATTTATGTTTATTCTATTATAAATTATATAATACCAACCATTAATAGGGTTGGGATATATATGAGTGTATGCATACATATCTATATGCAGGTTAGGATGTTAAAAAGCTTATTGATAGCAATACAAAAAATAATTAAATGACTATAGTAATTTCTAAAAATGATTTATTTCTTTGCTTCCTTGGTGCTAGTATTAAAAAAAGGAGTGACCCTGGTCTCGATGGGTTTCAGGGAAAAGAAGCAAACTTTCCTTTTGGCAATAAATTCCAAAAAGGATTTATTACATACATCCTAAAGTTTAAAAATAAAATGAAATAAAAAAAAAAATGAAAGTATGGCACAACCCTATTAAAATCCCAGTAAACTACTTTGTAGATATTGGCAATCTGATTCTGAAATGTACTTGGAAAGGCAAAAGCCTAGAATAGCCAACCTTATATGAAAGGTGAACAAAGTTGAAGGATTCATGCTATCTGATTTCCAGAATTATTATAAAGCTACAGTAATCACACAGCATGATATTGGTCAAAGATTAGCACATAGATCAGTGAGACAGAACAGAGAACCCAGAAATGCACCCACACAAATATATTCAACTGATTTTTGACAAAGGACATTGGGTACAGAAAGGACAGTCTTTTCAACAAATAACACTGGAACAACTGGATGTCCATATGCAAAAAATAAACCTAGACCCACACTCCACACTTTCCACAAAAGTCACTCAAAGCAAATCTGTATCTAAATGTAGCATTGAAAAATTTCCAGGAGAAAATCTATGTGACCCCGAGATTAACAATAAGTCTTTAGATAAAACACACACAAAAAATCATGCTACATAAAGTAAAAAAAGATGATTATTTGGAAGTTACCTGTGGCGGATTCATTTTGATATTTGGCAAAGCTAATACAATTATGTAAAGTTTAAAAATAAAATAAAATTGAAAAAAAAAAAGTTAAAAAGCTTAGCTTTCTGAAACACCCTGTTAAGAGAATGAAAACTCAAGGCACAGACTGGTTGACAACACTATCAAAAAATATCTGGCAAAGCATTTGTCCCAGAAATACGCAAAGCACATTTAAAACCCAGTGATAAAAAACAAGCAGCCCAATTAAAAATGGGCCAAAATCTAAACAGACATTTCACCAGAGAAGATATAGAGAATACAGAGAACACATGAAAAGATGTTTGATAGCTTCTGTCATCAGGGAAAGCAAATAACAACGATGAGTTACTACTATATACCTCCTAGCGTGGCCCCCATCGAAAAACTGAAAGTACCGATCGCTGGTGAGGTGCAGAGTAGAAGGAACGTCATGTATTACTGGTGGGTGTGCAAACGGCGTAGGAACTTGGAAAGCAGCTGGGCAATTTCACATGAAGCTGAATTCAATCATGGAGCACTATCCAACAGTCATGCTTCTGAGCATTTACCCTACTGATATGAAAATCTAGATCCACACCGAAACCTATTTGCAAATGTGTACAGTAATTTTATTCACAATTGGCAAGAAAACGGGAAGCAACCAAGATGTTCTGCAATAGATGAATGGAGAAGTAAACTTTAGGATATCCCTAAAATACACCACCACTCAACAATAAAAAGGTGTGGGCTATGAAGCCATATCTTTGTAGACATGGATTTATCTTAAATGCATGATGCTAAGGGAAAGAAGCCAGTCTGAAAAGGCTGCATGAATTTATTTATATGACATTCTGGAAAAGGCAAAAATATAGAGATGGTAAACAGACCTGGGTACAAGATATTCTGGGTTTAAGAGGATGCTGCAGACTAAAACACGGAATTTTTTCAAGACCAGTGAAACTATTTTGTAGTCTACTGTAGGGCTTCCCAGGTGGTGCTAGTGGTAAAGAACTTGCCTGCCAATGCAGGAGACATAAGAGATGTGGGTTTGATGCCTGGATCAGGCAGATCCTCTGGAAAAGGGAAGGGCAACCCACTCCAGTATTCCTGCCTAGAGAACCACATGGACAGAGGGGTCTAGTGGGCTGCAGTCCATAGGGTTGCAAAGAGTCGGACACGACTAAAGCAACTTAGCACACACAGTCTACTAGAATGGTCTATACATGACATCATGCCTCTCTGGAACTTAGAATGAATCTTGACGTATACAAGTAATAATAGATATTAAAAAAACCTGTAGGAAGTTGGAGAATCTCTTGATAGAATGCAGAATGTGTCAGAATAATTTTACTGGATTAAAAATGTCTGAAACAATCTTCTCACTAAATGGGGTGGGGGAAAGAGCTGTTACCTAACTACCATTGTGGAATCTGTAAGGCTAAATGCAAAAGAACCTTTAGTCAAGCACTAAGTTATAGAATATAGTTATTTCCCGGGTTGGGGGAGGGGGGGTTCAGGCTAAAACTGCTCCTGAAAGTGAACCATGAACTCAGCGGCTGGCAGAAGGTGGTGGCCAGGTGTCTTCCTGTAGGGTGAGAGGTAACAGGTATTGGGGTAGATACAAGCAGTCTACATTTTTAAGGGATAATAATGATGAAAAGAAGAAGAAGAACAAGCATAAGTAGAAGCAGCACTGCCACCAGGCTGTGTGGTCACAAAATCTAACATATTTATTATCTGACCTTTAACAGAAAATGTTTGCAGATTCCCAACCTGAAGATGTGGTTTTGTGGTTTCACTTTTCTCTTGTTGTTAAATTATGACAACTCTGTCTATGAAGGCAGGATTGTGGTTTCAGGAAAACTGAAAATAAAAACAGATAGAACTGAAGTTGATAAATTGATGAGTAATACACATTAGAAAACTACAACATGAAAAAAAATACAGCAAAGACGTCTTAATTACAATGGGGAGAAATTATGCTTGAAGCTTAGAAACTGTAAAGTTAGTCACTATCAAGAGAACCATTTAAGGAAGTATCAACTTTTGGGGAGTTATTTCCCTGAGATGTCCTATAGATATATATATAGATTCAAAAATGTCTTGCATCTTCCGTACTTAGAAAAACACTAAAATCATAACTGAGATATCCGTTCTAGCAACCTGTTACTTAGATGTGTGCTTGACTGCACACACCTTTTTGCCAAAATCATATATATACTGACCCCCAACCCTCTTCTCCAGGGTAGAGCTCCTCAGAACTATCTGCGAGGTGTTCTCCTGGGCTATAGTCCTCAATAAGACAGTGAAAAAGCTAACTTCAGAGCTCTTTACATTGTGCTTGTTTTTCTTTTTTTCCCCAAGTTGCCTTGGAGATACCATGTCTCTATTCCTATGGATGTTACTGCTGATGGTAAAGTCTGTTATTTATGATATGTAGGGAGGAAAAAATAAACTTCATTCTATCCTTCTAAGTTCTCAGCTGATACTCCTTTGAAATAAAAGAGAAATTAACAGGAAAAAAAAAAAAAAAACAGAAGTGTAATCACATGTTCACCTCCATTATACATGGGAGATCACCAGGAAAACTGACCAACACCCTGATGACCCAAGCCATCACCTTAAATATTGTCACTGGATATAAGAAGATGTTGGAGTCGGGGCAAGCCAGGGGAGGGAGGGGACCAGGAAAAGCCTAATGAACACAGGTAAGGTTGTAATGCAGATTTAAATCCTTGCTTGCTGCATGGATTCGCGTCTCTAGAGATATGGTCCTCCTCCTCTTCCTTTTGGTGCAGAGGAAGACATCCTTCCAGATGGAATTCTCTTGATAAATGTCAATTTCTCTTACAAACGGATAACTTCTACTCAACTTTCAGAGATTCTCTGTGTTTACTGTTTCTTAAAAATAATGAGCCTGACATACTCCTTCTGCAGCAGAGGTGTATTTTGGGCCATCAAATTCTACTCCCCTTCAGATGGCCTAATGAAACATATTTGAATATGCCAGTTTTAAAAATAATAGATTTTACATAAAATAGAAAAAGCTACTGTCAACACATTCTGAAGGGTTAATATGTAAAATTGAAATTTTAAAAAATATCACTTTTTCTTAGTGGAGTTTGGAAATGTATTTTACAAAAATAATCATTAAAAAACATACCATATATTCTGAGCTATTGAAAATTATTTAAGGCTGTTGGGGTCCCTCATGACTAATACAATAGAAAGAAAAACAGTAATAAAATATTAACATGTTTCTCTATTCCTGGCAATCTTCTTGTTTTGGCTCAGATTTGAGCCTCTCGAACATCCCTGAGCTGTAAAGGAAATGATTTTTGCATGTTTCAAGCCCATCTGAGTAATGTAGATTTCAAACCTAGAAATGAGTTTAAACTCCCAGGGGTTTGAGTCCCATTTACAGTTGGCAAAAATCTACCTTTCAAAAAAAAAAAAAAAAAGGGTACTGTGAGAAAAGCAAATTTCTGCTACCTGAGCTGTTGAAAAATGTGATAACTGCTCTTTTGAAAGACCTGGAGCCCACATCAACCACCTGCTATGCAGCCCAGCACTGCCCTGAGAAATCGGAATAAAAGAACACAGAGGCGAGGAGGAGAGCTGAAAGCTAAAAACTCTCTGCAAATTGAAATCTGGGTAAGAAGGATAGAAGATGTTCTCCGAGATAAAACACTATGCTTTTATAAGAGCTAATCCCTAGTTCCGAATTACCTTCTAATTTATTTAAAAGTTCAAAATTATCCCCTCTGCCCTCGGTTTATTAGCAGATTGAGGTAGGAGGCACAATTTCTAAGCCAAATATTAAAGCTCTGAAAATATCTTGTAAAAAGTTTGAGAAGAGTCAAAAATGAGTTATTCTGCTTTCAAAAATAATTTCATATTCTGGAACAAGTCTAGGAGATGATATTGAAAACACAAGAACCTCAGTATCATAAAAACTTGGGACACAAAAGATGAGTTTCCAATATTTCTGAGGACTCATTACCTAACATGATGATTAAAAATACTGACCCTGGTTATGCTAAGCTATAGCAATGAAAGCATACAAGAAAAACATGTTATAAACTCTGTGCAACTACCCTTAGGCAAGGCTGACGTTCAGCTGGGGTTCACTCTGTGGTCTTACCAATTGTTGATATCCACTGTCTACTCTTTAATATATTAGTGAAGTAGAGTTGATTTACACTGTTGTGTTAATTTCTGCTGTACAGCAAAGTGACTCAGTTATACATATATATTCTTCTTCATATTCTTCTCCATCATGGTTTACCACCAGATATTGACTATAGTTCCCTGTGCTCTACAGTAGAACATTATTTATCCTTTCTATGTATACTAGTTTGCATCTGCTAATCCCAAGCTCTCAATCCTTCCCTCCTCCACCCCTAAACTGTCTGTTCTTAATTGTTGAGCCCCACATTGCTCCAGTTTTTAAACATTTTAAGTATTACCTTTGCTTAATGGTATGTCTGTTACCACCCCTGTCTACTTGAGATTATAAAGTCCTCGATCAGCAAAAGCTTTACTTAATCACTGAGGAATCCTAGTGTGCGTGCTAGTCGCTCAGTTGTGTCTGACTCTTTGCAACCTCATGAACTGTAGTTGGCCAGGCTCCTCTGTCCATGGGATCCTCCAGGCAAGAATACTGGAGTGGGTTGCCATCTCCTCCTCCTCCAGGGAATCTTCCTAGTCCAGGGATTGAGCCCAGATCTCTCGCACTGCAGGCTGATTCTTTACTGCCTGAACCACCACAGTATCCCAAGGAACCCTTATGGTACCGTGAAAAGACTCAAATTTATGGAGTCTGTGAACTGCTTCTGAAGCAAAAAATTTCTCACTCATTCCCATGATTACTTCCCTGAAAAACACTATTAAAACATGTAGAAATGTAAAACTAGGTACAAACACTTTTTCCTAAAATTGGTACTCAGGTGTTCCTAAATGGTATCTCATAGTCCCCCCACCCCGTATTCCTCTCCCGGTCTCCCTCAGACCTGCAGCCCGCCCTGCACCCCCACCCACAGGGCGCTGCAGAGAGCAGTGTCCTTGCTGGCAAGACCCTTGGTGTGTCAGCCTATTGAGGAAGATAGGTTTTGCACAGAAACAAAGCAGCTTACTTTTTTTTTTTCTTCTTCTTCTTTTAAGGCTAGAAAGAGGTTTCACAGTATGGGAGGTAGAAAGGAGAATGGGCAGAAGGCTTGTCTTTGGATCCTGGAGACTCCTATTCCTCATTCTGGAAGCATTCCGAGAGAGATTGACCCCAAAAATGGAATGGCTTTTTTCTATGATGCAGAAAGCAAAGAGGATCACACCCTTGGGGGTGGAAAAAAAGACTTTCTCGTAGTTGTACCACAGAAGCAATAAGGCTTTTAAAGCTCACCAAGGAATAATTTCCAAACCATGATTTGTATGTCAATGATCATAGAAGCCTTATGTTTAATAATCCCAATGGGAAGTAGTCCAAATATTTGTCACTAAGCGAATGAATTAAAAAAAAAAATGGTGTATTCAAACAATGAAATACTACTCAGCAATAAAAAGGAAGTAAATAACAATTAGCACAACATGAACGAATCTCAAAATGATAATAATTTTCTCAGTCAACTATAAAAATATTGCCATCTTTGTTCTTTCAGTACCATGTTATTCGGGTGGTAATTCAGTTTTCCTCTGCTTCCACATTTATAGCATTGTTCACTTGATCTTCATGTGCTGTGAGGTTATCACCTGGATACTAAATGCAGTGCCTTGTTTCTTGATTTGCTAAGAAATAAAACATAGAATCATTTGGCTGCACAGTGATCATAAACACAGGTGCAAAGAAAAGCAGTAGACTCATATCAGCAATAAGACATTTATTTGGTGGTCATTCTCACCATCCACAGTAGGCTTATTCATCAGTTTTATATTATAATCAAAATGAAAGCATATAATTAAAAAAGAAACTTCTCAGAAAGAAAAATGAGCTAGAATACATCCTTGGAACCCAATTTTAGAATCAGTATTATATTGGGAAGAACACACATATAATCTGAAATGCATCTGTATAAATATATAACTCCACAACTAAATAGCTGCATAACCTTGAGAAATTACTTAAATTCTTTGAGTATTGTTATCCTTGTCTGTTGATAAATATAGTATTACCTATCTCATCGGACTTGGTGTGAATTATATTAAACTGCATAGCCTTTAATTATATTAACTAGCTAAGCATTTCTAGATCCAAATACATTCATTAATATGCAAATTAGAACTGAATTATCATTTTCATCTAAGTTAAATACCTATTTTAATAAATTATTATAGCTTGAGACAATTTAAAATGTGGGACTATGGTTCATCTAACACAAAGGCTTTTCTTGGTGTTTCCTTTTTATTTTATTTAAGAAACATTTAAGAAATAATGGAGCATTGAGTTGTAACCTCAAAAGCAGAAATTAGAATTTGCTCAATAAATTTTGGTCCTTAAATTCTAAGCAAGCTTACTTCTTCCTACCTGGGGGAATAGTGATATTGGTGTGGTGGTTTAGTGGTGGGAGTGGTTTAGTCAGTAAGTCGTGTCTGATTCTGGCAACCCCACACACTGTAGCCCACCAGGCTCCTCTGTCCATGGGATTCTCCAGGCAAGAATGCTGGAGTGGGGTGCCATTTCCTTGTGCAGGGGATTCTTCCTGACCCAGGGATTGAACCTGCAAAGCCTGCATTGCAGTGAATTCTTTAATACTGAGCCACCAGGAAAGCCTTCCTAGCGATATTATTAAATGTCAAATATATGTTTTATATTTTTCTAATTTAATTTTATTCACTATATACTTATAATCTAGAAAGTATGAATATTTTTATTAAATAAAATGTTCTTTGAAACTCTTGACTAAACTAAATGAACTTAATAAAATGGAAGTAGTATTTCACTGTTTTGTGTGTATTTGTCAAAAAATACTGAAAATAGGATATGATGTTTAAAGAGAAAAAAACAACCGGTTTCCAGAAAACTGACTATTTCCTGTCATTTGTCCTGTGGCATCTTGTCTTTAAATCCAACTTTGCAACGGACATTGAACAAACACTAGAGGGAAGAAGCATCAGGGTGGAGTCAGCGTCTCACCCCTGGGTGAGGCAGGCTGGACCGAGTGTATATTTAGTGAGGCTTGTAGTTTGTTGCAATGGTTATTGGAAGTCCAATGCTTAATTTTTTCTTTAATAATGTTAATTTGTAGGAAATTATAAAAACATCCATTTGATAAACATCATCAATGAGAAAATATTTAATGACGATAGTGCACTGAAATAAATCAAAGAGAGGCCACACGATAGTACATGAAAGTGTTAAAATCAAAGAAGTCTTATTATTTAGGCTCTTTATGAGATGTAATGGAGTCCCATAACAGGCTTCATGAGTTCACGTGCATTATTTTCTTTTGGGTGATGACACTTTAACAATTGGGTTCTTAGGGCTGCTAGAAACAATTCTTAATGCTACTGAAACAATGGTACATTTTCATCTCAGAGGTGATATGGACACAAGTCTGCTTTGGGACACAGTCCACCTTCTGCCTACAGCTGCATTTTGTTAGTACCGGATTTAAAATACAGGAAGGATCGACTGACTTAATTGGTCCCAGATTTTCTCAATAACCATACATGCTTGGAAAAATTCATTCAATCTCTGTTGTTATTGTTTAGTCTCTGAGTCATGTCCGAGTCTCTGCGACCCCATGGACTGCAGCTTGCCAGGCCTCTCTGTCCTTTACTCTCTCCTGGAGTTTGCTCAGACTGATGTGCATTGAGCGCTGTCTCATCTTCTGTGGCCTGCTTCTCCTTTTGACTTCAATCTTTCCCAGCATCAGAGTCTTTTCCAGTGTGTCAGCTCTTCGCATCATATGGCCAAAGTATTGGAGCAGGCTTTATTTTTCCCTTTGTCTGTGTGAAATGGAATGATCTCTTAAGATGCCTCATAGATCTAAAAATTCTAAGTTACATAATTTTTCATGAAGTCATCCTGAATGATAAATGTATTAGTCCAGGTTCCCCAACAAGCATGCACCAAGATGGAATTAAATTTGCAATATATGTGGTGGAGGCTTGGTACCCATCTCTAAGATGAATTTGAGAGGACACTGGAAGAGACCAGGAGAGCTATCAGATGCTGCTCTGACCCGTGCGCAAGAGAAGGGAGGAAGAGTGCAGTGTAGTCCAGGAAAGTCTTGGCAAGTCCAGTGGAGAGCCATTGAGTCAAAGTTCCCCATCAGTGGGATCTCCTCTCTGCTGATGTGCTGTTTTATTGGCTGGGAGACTTGATCTGAAAGCAGTACTTGCTGGATTTCAGAGCTCTGTAACTGGAGCCCTTAACTGCACTCATCATGGTAGGCACAACCTAGAGGCACATGTTTATAACTGCTATAATTTCTTTTAGTGAAAATAGTACTTTTAAGCAAAATTATAACCTAAATGTACTAATGAATGCATACAGAAACTAAATAAATGCAACATAGACATTACTCTATAGTCATAGTCCTCAGTCACTTAGTGTAAATTGTTCATACAGACAATGTGTGTGTGTTCTGTCACTGAGTCGTGTCTGACTCTTGTGACCCCATGGACTGTAACCCAGGGGTCGAACCCAAGTCTCCTGTATCTCCTGCATTGGCAGGCGGATTCTTTACCCCTAGCGCCACCTGGGAAGCCCATACAGACAATATTGGACATGATAATGCTTCTCTTAACACTAATGCTCATTTCGGTGAAAATGGTATATAAGATTATTGCTAATTGCAAATGTATAAAATTTTAAACCATTTTTGATTCACACTCAGTAAACACTGAGTAACTAGGCGAAGATAATTTTACAATACATGGTCTCAGGTCATAAATCCCTGGGGAGGACTTGTGTATTTTATTAAATATGCAGTGTCCTTGATATGCAAAGCTATCACCTCAATTATGTCACTCGGTTTCTCTGTCAGGTTGCTAGAAAATCCTTGGACATTGTCCATTACAATTGTTCTCACAGTTTACTTTATTAAGTATGTGATGGTACATTACCCAAAATAATTTGCTTGAATGATCATGGTAAAAATGAGCTTAATTATAAGGATGAGATGATTTTTCTTCAGCAAAATAGTAACTAGAATTTAATGCAATACCCTTTTATATTCATTTTAACAAGTTTTCTAAATGCCATTTCATTGGCATGCAACTAAGCTTCCAAAATCTTGTAAGACATTTTGTATTATTTTCCTCATTAAGCAGCTACCAAAAAAATATGATTTGACCTAGGTCAGACACTAATTGAGACTGGTGTCTATTTGAATAGATCTGCCTTTGGATAGCCTCAGCTAGAATAAAATGTAGGACATTTTTAAACCACATTTATTTCCCCAGGAAAATAATTGTCCCTCAGAATACTCTAGCAACGATATGTACTTATGAAATAAGTCTTTATAATTGATTTTTTATTCTAGTAACTTTATATGTCCAACTAGATCATAATGTTTTGAGGGCTTTGACTTATATGTCATTGCGAAGTGGTCTGATATAATTAATATGAATTATGTAGCTTTCCTTTCTTCTTCTACTTCTATATTTTTTTCTAAAAAGACTGCATCTATTGAATATCATACAAAAGAATCCTTCACAGATTTTTAAAATTTATATATTAGACTACAGTTTTAACAGATCTTTTCTATGATGTCTAAGGGCATTTCTGTTAACATTGAATAATTTGGGTAACCTAGTTTTTCTCAAGGCATCTTTTTAGGCAGTATAACCAAACTTTTCTAAAGAGTTTGCTGTGATCTGTCTTTTCTCCCTGCTTTTCACATATTCCTCCTCATACTCAAATTGCCAACCATTTCTCTGTCAAAACTGCTTCCACTAAGCTGGGAAGGAATTTACCCACAAAAGCCAATAGTCATCGTAATCAGGGTTCTCCAGGGAAACAGAATATATATATATATATATAAAGTATATTATATATATGAACATGTATATATGATTATAGATACAATCATATATTATGATTAATATATTCATAGTATGCACATATATTATGCTTCATATATATACATATATGATTCATATATTCATATTATATTGATAAATTTCATATATTATGATTCATATATATAAATAAAGAGATTTATTGTGAGGAGTTGCCCACAAGATAATGGAGGCTGAGAAGTCCCCCTGCAAGAAAAAGCCCAAGAGAGTTGGTGGAGTGATTCCATCTGAGTTTGAAGGCCTGAGAACCAAGGGAGCTGATAGTGAAAACTGGAATTAAACAGCAGGAGAAGAGCCATGAACCTGTTGAGACAGGCAAGCTGGAAACAGAACGGGGCAAATGCCTCCTTCCTCAGCCTTTTCGTTATATTCAGGCATCTGGCATCTGGAGGGGGTGGATACTAGAGGAAACTAGATACTAGGTGATACTAGAGGAAACGAACTAGAAACAGGCAGATGGGAACCCCAGCTGCTCTGTTCCTCTCTTTCCTTGGTCAACTATTCCCTGATGTGGATTTAAGTTCTCCTGGGATTTCAAACGGAGAAGGCAATGGCACCCCACTCCAGTACTCTTGCCTGGAAAATACCATGGCTGGAGGAGCCTGGTAGGCTGTAGTCAATGGGGCCACTAAGAGTCGGACACGACCAAGCGACTTCCTTTTCAGTTTTCACTTTCATGCATTGGAGAAGGAAATGGCAACCCACTCCAGTGTTCTTGCCTGGAGAATCCTAGGGGCGGGGGAGCCTGGTGGGCTTCCGTCTATGGGGTCACACAGAGTCGGACATAACTGAAGCGACTTAGCAGCAGTAGCAGCAGCAGGATTTCAAAATACATTCAAGGTTACCCTCAAAGCTGCCAGATCTCATGGCTTTTAGTCCAGGCTGGGAAGTGGCAGAGACTGAGGGTGTGTTAGCTACTGGCCTAAATGACAGTCATTCAAATGGGGCCAGCATTCTCTGTATTTCAGATGATAAAGAATCTGCCTGCAATGCAGGAGAACCAGGTTCAGTCCCTGGGTCAAGAATATCTCTTGGAGAAGGGAATAGCTACAGACTCCAGTATTCTCGCCTAGAGAATTCCATGAACAGAGGAGCCCGGTGGGCTAGAGTCCATAGGGTCACAAAGAGTCAGACACAACTGAGTGACTAACACTTTCTTTCCCTTTCACTATGGAACAGGTGACTGACAGTTACTTTCCACATTGCCACTGCAGTGCTCTTTGCAAGTGTAAATCTGATTATGACAAAAAGCCTGCTGTAATTCCCACTGCTTTCTGACCGAAGATCAAAAAGTTAAGTGGTCTGCACTGGCTGACAGGGACCTCCTGCTATTCAGTGCTTTCTGACACCACCTGGAATCCGCCCCTTTTGTGCCCCACTGGCCATGGTCTAGAAGTTTCCTTGAATTAGATCACTTCCTGTTTGCCTAGTCACCTCCTGCCCTTCTTTCTACTCATCACTTTCTCTGCAAAATTTCTCCCCAAATTTTTCTTACTTTTAGTCTAAAATGTATCATCATATGGTCTTAGAAAAGACAACAACTTTCTGGGATACAATTTTCAAAGTTTAAGCTTTATATTTATTTGTAATATTCTCTGACTGGTTGCTTCTCTGATAGATCTTTCATAAGAAAGGCCAAATACACCTGTTTTAACTCGTCTATTGAACTCAATGTGGTTTCACCACTGCCCAGCACAGTGAAACAGTAAAATTGAATACGTGTCTTTGAATTAATAAGTAACTTAAATTCTCACTTTAGATAGTAAAACTGAGATAAGATATTTGACATTTCTTTAAAAAAAAAAATCCTAAGAACAAATAGCTTCTTAATATTTATTTCAACCACCAAATAAACAAAATATGTTTTACATAATTTTTCATATATTTTAATATGTCATAAAAGATAATTCATATCAGGATATAAAGGTGTCAACTATTAAGCCACCAATATCCCAACTACTGGTTTAGATCCAGGTAAGTAATATATTTTGATTTCCTCTCCTTCAGAGAATATATCCAGCTAAGAATTTTAATTGAAGCTGGTAGTTGGTCCAACAACATAAACAAAATACGAGTGTTCTTTTCTTTGACTTAGGAAAGAAAATATCAGAACACAGATGTGATTTTTAATGAAACTATTGTAAAGAGTTGGCTGCCGCCATTGATTTTTCCTAGCAAAATACCAGTATATGGGTTGGTATAATTTGAAGCAATTGTGCTGTATTGTATTCCCCTTAAGAGCTTTTTCTCTGTATAAATAGAAATTGAGTTTCAACAAGAAAATAATCTTTGAACAAATCATATTTGGAAATATATTCAAAAGAATAAAATTGATAATATTTTGGACCTAATACTGTTTGTCTTGCTTTTGAATACTACTTCCTATGCCTTTCCATATTTATAGTTATATTCTCTCCCCCTAAATTGGCATTTAACTCACTGGAAATAACAATAGCTTGGAAAATAAACCTTTTTTAAAGAGTATGTTTTCTACAGACAACTATAAACATTTGGAAAAAATTCATGTCTACCCTCTGAAACAAATACAATAAAGAATAAATGTGTTAACTGTATTTCATATGGTTTAAGAATATGTGTTTAGAATTTATATTAAGCCTTAGCTAGACTCAAAATCATAAACTGACTTTTAAGTGAGGTATTTCTTGGTATCTTCCATTTATTTTCTTACTAATAAAACTTAAACCACATGTTAAAAATATTCTGTTCTATAGGAAATCTTTTTGTATGCTCCATTCAAGGTTTATCAAACTTCAGAAGTGTTTTTAGTCATTTTACAGTAATATATCCTTTCATGGAATAAGGCTTGAATACTATGAGTAGTATGGGAATTGTGTATAAATGTGATTGTCTCTAATATCTTTCACTATTTAAAACCATAGTTACATGGGCTGTTCTTTCTCTTTCATCTATCTTATGAACTGTTTAATAAGAAGCAAAGAAGTATACTGCTTTAGTTGTATCTACTTTTATTAAAAACACTGCATTTTTAAATGATAGAAAAATTAGAATTAAAACTTTTTGCAATATGGATGGGAAGCAAACCCACAAAGCTATGGGTGTTATTGAAAAGAACACTTTTTGAGTGCTTTTGCTACAGTTAAATTTCAAACTATGGGGACTACAGTCCTCATCACTACCAGTAATATGCATATGTAAGCATGTTTAGAATTTCAGCTTATCTTATCAAGCTAAGGTCTTCATTTATCTAAAGATCCAGCTATTTTTTCTAATCTTTCAAAACAGAAATGTACTTTTGAAATCTTTGTATTCAAATACAGTCTTGGTATACTTTTACTACTAAGTGAAATGATTTCAAAACACATCTTCATGACTCCCTTTTGCTCCCTGAGTTGGCTGCCTGTAGCCCTGCTATTCCCCAGGGCTCTGCGTGCTGAGCGCAGCTCCACCCTCTGAGATCTTTATACTCCTGGGAGGGCTCCTCTGACCCAAGAGCTCAGGGATTTGATCCGGTGCCACATTGTCCAACCACGGGAATCATTTCTCTTCCTCACTGAGCCGACTGGTCGGGTTCCGCTTGTTCACCAAGTTTGGGAATAAGTTAGTTCTTCCATGTTCCTCAGGCCTCTCACCCATCAACACTATCTAACTAGGGCTCTGAGGTTCGAGGCTGGGGCTAGAACAGAGCAATGGGGCTTTTTTCTGTGAGCTCTTATGTGTCTATGCTGGATGCATCGACATGCCCCCTTCCCCTAACCTCTCTGAGCTGATTCGTACTAAGCCCCTCCCTGTCACGGCCGTTGCAGGCTGCCTCACCTTTCAGGAACCCGGCCTCCCCACCACAGTACAGGGCCTCCTCCTGGGGGTTTCTCCATGTGCCCATCTCCGGAGGCCACCCGTGCCACACCTCCAGGGCTTCCGGTCTCTGCTTAGACCGCCCCTTCCGGCCTGGAGACTTCCATGGACTCTATTGTCCATGGGGTCGCAAAGAGTCGGACACGACAGAAAGACTTTGACCGTCACTTTCCAACCTGTCTTACCTCATGTGCTTATTTGAAGTCCCAAGGTCAACACAAGGCCTGATCCGCGGCTCCTTCGCATCAGCCCTCTCTTAGTCCACTTTTCTCCATGGACAGGCCATTTTCACCATCTAACGTGCAATGTAGCCCATGTATTTACTTTCTAAAGATTATTATGTGCTTCCCGCCAACCATAATAATAAAAAGGCTGGGGTTTCTGTTTATTTTGTGAACTGCTGTTTCTCAGACCTGAAGCAGTGACTTAGAGCTACAGATGATAAACAGATAGCTGCTGGATAAATGCATTCCTTCCGCAGTGCTAAAACAAACGGTTTTGGCATCTAGTTAGCAAGAAAAATCTAGTTAAATAGAAGGACAGATGGTGAGTGTTATTGATTACACTGACCTGTGAGCCACATAATGAGCTGTAAAGCTGTTGAGGGTACGGAATCTAGCATGGTTTGTCCTGAGCATGAGTTCCTGATCTGTGTGGCAGAAAATTACCTCCAAATTGCTGTCCCAAGAAGCGCAGTCTTTCACATCATGACCCCACGACTTTAGCCACTTTTTCTTATTTCACATTTCCCCCTGATATTGTTATGCCTGTATCATATTTTGCCTGGATGATGACAATAAATATTTGACTTTCTATCCATAAGATGGCATATTTGAAAATACTCAGGATAAAAACATGTATTTCAAAGTAGTTAATATACGATTATGTTATATCAATCTATTTTCTAATAACTAAGCATAGATACAGAATAACTGTTTGGCCTTGCTATTTTATTCTTTTAATGTAGATCTCCATGCTTTATTTCACACAAAGTGACTAGATGACTGGCTTATTAAAAATTGTACAAGAAAATATACAAAATATTTGTACAACAAATATTCAACATAACAAATCTCATAAAATTTTTTAATAAAGAGAAGTCAACACTTATCAGAAAGGGATACAAATGGATATGTATATAAAATATTTGGTTGAAGTATGTTAAATAAGCACAATGACAAAGGCAGAAAAACAAAAGAGCAGCAACAATTCCCTACAAGCACTTTTATATGACGAAACACATCATAAAAAGTGAAAAAGAAGCTTACAAAGTGGAGAAAGAGTAGTTCCAACATTGTAGTGAGGGGGGACTTTCGCTGGTGGTCCAGTGGTCAAGAGTCTGCCTTGCAATTCAGGGGACACAGGTTGGACCCCTGGTCGGAGAACTACGATCCCACACGCCACAGAGCAGCCAAGCCTGTGTATGCAGCTACTGAGCCCCTGAGGCACAAAACACAACGAGACAGCCCCCAGCCACAGGGAAAGATCCCCCAGGGTGCAGCTAAGACCCGAAGCAGCCAGACATTAAAAAACATCGTCACAGAAAAGGTGTTCACAACTTTGAAAAATCAGATAGTTGGGTAGAAAGATGTAGATTTAGCGGTAGCCTAAGTCACACACACACACAAAATGCAGACGTAAATAGAATAAAGGTACAAATGATGAGGAAAAGGAACGCATATTCTAAGGAGCTTGTACAAAAGTTGTTCGACATCCTTAATCTTGTTAATAAATGCAAGTAGAACCATGTTCTTTCTGACATTAGCAAATACATATAATTCCATTGGAATGTTGAGAAACAGTCACTTTGGGGCACTGACAGAGTGCAAACTGACCTGTGAATCCTGAATGGTTTTCTTTCTATGATTTCTATTGATGCATGTTTTCTAGTCATTTCTTTTCAGTAAATAATCTCTGACTTCCCTAAGATTTAGTTAAATTTAATTAAAACAGAGTTGGACATGACTGAGCGACTCTTTCACACACTTTCATTACAACATATTAGAGTAAATGTTTGCTATTAATACTTCACAATCACAGTTCTGAGAACTTTACATTATTAACTAATTTAATCCCCAGAACAAAACTAAGGTATAGGTTTTATTGTTATTATTATTTTATTAAAATGAAGTTAAGGCATAAAGAAGTTTTCATCCTAAAACCTACAGCTAAATAACCGGAAGAATGGTGATTCAAATTCTACAAATTTGAATTAGAGCTTGTTCTATGAACTGGATAATGTTAGATCTCAAAGGCAAAAAATGGATAAAATCTTGGTAACCTACTCCAGTATTCTTGCCTGAGAAATCCCATGGACAAAGGAGCTTTGTGGACTACAGTCCGTGGGGTCACAGAAATTATGGGACATGACTTAGTGACTAAATAACAACAACAGCAATGGTACCTTATCAAACATTGATTTGATCATAGGAGTTCTATGTAACTATTGAAGCTGTTTTACATATGAATATGTATAAAATTAAGTAATATTTAAATAAATATTTTTAAACTCATATTTACTAAATTCACTTATATTTAATTAAATTTAACTAAAATTATGTATTGTATTGAGATTAATTGTTCTTATTATTTTTTATATCTATTTTTGCTTTACTCTCTAAAGTACAGATGGCTTCATTGGGATACAAGTTTTTTAATAAAAGAAAAATTAATTGAAGTTTTTTTTCTAGGTTGTAGATTTATATTCTACTATTTTAAAAATATTCATAAGTCATAAGTTTATTTTGGAATTATAACTAACAGCCCCCTGTAGGCTGGTAAACCTATAATTGTTATAGGTTTAGATTGTTATAAATAGAAGTTATCAAAGGCCTAAAATCTTTCTTAATTTTGCCTATAATGTTTATTGATTTATTTTTAAAAAAATTAATTGAACTAAACTGGTAATTGCTATTGGTTTTGTAAAATAGAATTCTCATTTAACACACCGGGAAGAATAAAAGTCATTTCAACATAAAACTGGAGTTATTTACAAAACCTGGAGAATCCCATGGACGAAGAAACCTGGCTGACTATAGTCCATGGGGTGGCAAAGAGTCAGACACGACTGAGCAACGAACACATATACACAGAGAGCTTTGATTTAGACTGAATAATATGATCATTTTTTACCTGGGAATATATCCTAAATATGTAAGTAAATTCAAGATTTAAACTACATAAAAATTTATGAATTTACGCAGAATATTTTAAACAAGTGTTTGTTCAGATCAGATTTTAATTCTAATGAAAACATTAAGGAATTTTGACCCACTGGCTCGTTAGCAATATGGAATAACTAATTCCAGAAAAAAAAAATTTCTTCAAGCAATTAATTCACAGGGGAGATGAATGAGGACAGTGTAAATCATTGACTCAGCTAACAGGATACATCATAAAGTGTTTTTTTTTTTAATATAAATAATACACTTAATATTTTAAAAAGCACTGACAATATTTTTTAATATTAAGAATTCATGCCTTCAAACTGTGGTGCTGAAGAAGACTCTTAAGAGTTCCTTGGACCACAAGGAGATCAAACCAGTCAATCCCAAAAGATATCAACCCTGAACATTCATTAGAAGGACTGATGCTGAAGCTGAAGCTCAAATACTTTGGCCACCTGATACCAAGAGCAGACTCATTGGCAAAGATCCTGGTGCTGGGAAAGACTGAAGGCAAGAGGAGAAGGGGACAACAGAGGATGAGATGGTTGGATTGCATCTCCGACTCAATAGACAGGAGTTTGAGCAAACTCCAGGTGATGGTGAAGGACAGGGAAGCCTGGTGTGCTGCAGACCATGAGGTCTCAAAGAGTCAGACAAGACTGAGCAACTGAACAACAAGAACACTCTGTTAAAATTTTGTCTATTAATTAAATTAAAACCAGAACAATGTACACTAATACATCAATCCTTTTGCTCGACTCAGTTTTCATATTTTTAATTTATGGCAGGACTTATTTGAAAGTAAATAAGCATGATTTATTATATGATAAAGTGTTCTCGAATTACTAGATGGGAGGCTTCCCTGGTGGCTCAGTGGTTAAGAATTTGCCTGTCAATGCAGGAGACTAGAGTTCAAACCCTGGGTTGGGAAGATCCCCTGGAGAAGGAAATGGTAACCCACTCCAGTATTCTATTCTTGCCTGGGAAATCCCATGAACAGAGAGCAGTGGGCTACAGTCCACGGGGTCACAAAAGATTTGGAATTCACTTAGCGATTAAACAACAACAAAATTACTACATGAAAACATTTTATTTACATTTATACACGTTAACCTAAATTTAAATTATAGGGGAATAGTAAAATACGTGTCTCTTTTTAAAATATTTATGTCTATTCTCATACATTCCAGAAGAAATAATTGATTTCCATTTGTACCCTACTATTTGAATTTATATCTACAGGAGTGTTGGGGGAGAACTAACCTACCCTCTTACTACTATTTCTCCTGGTTCTCTATGTGATCTTTCTAGTGGTCTATTTCATGCCATTGTACCTTAAGACTGCTTCCTGAAGAATGATTCTATGATTTCCAGTTCTCTCATTCCTCAATTTTGGCAGTGTTCTCACTTTAATCCTATCCAACCAGAAAGGTTTAAAAAATCCTCCATTTCTTGTATTATACAGAAAACCTAGAAATTCCCTCCTAGAGCAGATTGCTAACCTCTAGTTTTCAAAATTTGCACAATGGTGACCTAAGCAACGGACCAGGCAATAATGGTGATCAGGAGGCATACTGAGAGCAGAAAAATAATTTTAGTGCCACTGTGATTTTTCCATGATCTGAAGCTTTTCTGCACTAAACTCTTTTATTATGAGTAATAAAGAGAGATGATCCAAAGAATATCTTAATGCACCGACTCTGGGTCATTATAGCCACATTTCCACAGAGGCATCGTTTCATTATAAGAAAGCACTCAACTTCATATACATTGATTATAATTTCAAGTCCTTTGCTAAATCACATAAGTAAGGGAATTTTATCACTTAAACAGTTTTAGCATTTTTTGAATTATTCAATTTAAAAAATTAAAGAGGATATTTCAAATAACCTGCCCTCTACAAAATATAAATCTTAGCAATGATATTAAAAACACTAGTAGCATCTCCCAGTTATTAAATATTTACTCATTTTAAGCTTAGAGTCATTATATTATGCCTAAGTAAGATTATCGTCCAGCAAAATGATTATCTGTGTTTTTAAGAGTAAAGAAAAAAAAATGAAACTAAAAAAAGTGACACTTGGAAATATTTTGATAAAGTGTTATAGGAAGCATGAACCTGATAACCTGAGCTTTGAATCTGCCTTCTGCGTCATGAATCTCTAAACACCTCAACCAGCTTTGACATATCCTCCAATTACTGGTCCAAGAATGCTTGGATGCTATGGAACAATGCATCAGAGACAGTGACACGCTTTTACTCAACTCCCTATTCTTCCTTCATCTCAATCTTTTCTTCGGCTTGTTGGAAGCCTTACCACTCTAAGTCTTTACTAGCAGGGCGGTTCATACTTCCCCAAGGACTCAGCATTTCTCTCAAACAATTCAGTCCATGGGAGAACAGTACCGCTGAGGAAACTGAGGCACTGAGTTGTCATTTGTCCAGGGTCACCCAGCCAGGGAACGCCGGACCTGCAATTAGAACCTGGGTGGTGTGAACTCAAAACTCGTGTCCTTAATCTCTCTGTCCTAGTTTTATCTCACCCCGTGCATGTCCATCTCCTTGCTGGGGAGATTTAGTGGCCGCTCTCACTAGTCTTTACTAGTGGGGCAGTTCACACTGCCCCAGGGACTCAGCATTTCCCTCAAACAAATTAGGCCAAAGGAGCAAGTAATAAAAGTAGAACAAAAAAATATTTTCTATCTTGACTCTTTTCTTTTCCTACATATCAGTAGGCAATCCTTTCCCATAGTTATAAAAGTGATTATTTAAACTTAGTTTCAAAATGTTTTCTTTCTGTCTAAAAGTGTCCACTAATATTTTCCAGCTCTTAAGGGGATGATAGGAGGTGCGCACTGTAATCTTTGTCTGAGAACGGCGCTCTGGGGGGAGGGTGAGCATATTTTTCACTGGCACTCTTACAAATTATGATTGTTTCTTTCTGTGTCAGTACTCAAAAGCAAGCCTGGACATGATAGCTTTACAGATTTAGAAAATAATGAATAAAGTCTCCCAGAGGAGACACCCATGGGGGCTGTTTGCTCACTTTAATGATGACATTTGACAGCAGTTTTGGTTTAGCACGAGGTTCCCTTGGCAACTGTTTTATTGGAAAACTGGAAACTTGCACTGAAAAAAAAAAAAACTGGGAAAAAGAAAGCACTGAAATATGCATTTTTATTTTAATAGCATTGTTTATTTTTTTCTCTCTCTCTCTTATTTTTTGCTCCTTTTTACTGTGGTGTAATAACTTAGGAAGATTGACCATTAATCTACCATTAATTTCGGCAAAGCATAGCTATATTGTTAAGGAATGAAGAGAGGCAGGAAGTGCTTTGCTGTCCACAGATTTACCTGGTGCGCGTGGTCCTTTAGGGCTGCAGCTGTCATGATAAAAATGGTGCGAGGTCATGAGGTTCCCCACTTCCCATTCCAAGTATGGTCGTGCGGATTTTTTTTTTCATTGAGCGGATGCGTGCTGTAAATAATCACTATGAAAGCCATACACGTCAGGGAGGAGCCAGTCTTTTCTTTGAAATTTGGATCACTGCAAGAAATTACTTCTTGTGTTTAAAAGAAAACGGTGAAATGATTAATGAAGAGTAGAAACAAGCGTTGCACCATAAAACCCAAGCCGAAGTTTTAATGCGGGTATTAAGTCTCTGTGTAATGAGACTGCGAGCCAGAGTATAATAGAACATTTCTTAATTATAGTCAGTTTAAATTGCTTGCTGGTTTTATCTTCGGTCTGTATGTAAAATATGCTTGCCGATGCCCTAGGAAAATAAACTTCTTACAGCAGGTAGATGACTCTCTAGAACGAGGGTATATACTCCTGAATCTAACACTTGAATTACATGCCTAACATTCATTCGTGTTTGTTCAAAACCTGCCTGTGTCAGCTGAGTTCGTTATTTCTAATATTAACTGAATTAAATATTTTATAATATTATGAACTATACATTCAATAAGAGATCACTATTTTCCATGAAAATTAAGTAGAATCTGTTGGAAAAGAATCAGTTAATGTAAAACTCTCAAAAAGGCAGTTCTCAAAATAGATTTTGAAGGCACAGCCTTGGTAAAATCACTGGTAGGATGTAAAGTGATGTAACAGAAACTATCCAGGAACCAGAGCTGCAGTGGGGATACCCGAACTTTAATGGATGAATTGCTATAGGCTCAGTATGGAAAAATTTGAGAGTTAAACATTCCTGGGGACCCAGGTATAGGGAGGGCTCCACAGTGTCTTGAGGTTTAAGGCTAGACCTTGACCAGTTTCCATATAAATATCAGAGAAAAATCCCCTTGGGCTTCCTGAAGGAGGAGGAGAAAAGGAATCGTTTAGAAGACACCAGAGCATTCTGTTATTACAATGCCTTAATGTGAGCATTATCAAGTTGTCATTTCTTCTATAATTTTTGAAGAATTTTATATCATTGAGAAACAATTTACAATAAACTATATATGTTTAGAGTAAGTGAAAGTCGCTCAGTCATGTCTGACTCTTTGCGACCCCATGAACTATACAATCCATGGAATTATCCAGGCCACAATACTGGAATGGGTGGCTGTTCCCTTCTCCAGGGGATCTTCCCAACCCAGGAATAGATCCAGGGTCTCCTGAATTGCAGGTAGATTCTTTAGCAGCTGAGCTACCAGAGAAGCCCATATATATATTTAAGGTGTATGATTTCATACATTTTAACATACACACCCATGTGTTCACCAATGAAAATGAGCATGATCAAGCAAATGGTAATGTTAATCATTCATAAATGTTTTCTCATGCCAGCCCCTTTAGGTAATATCTCCCTCTCCTCTTTCCCCCTCCCATCTCAAAAAATAAATATATGAAATAAAGGATATTTTACGTCTTAAAGGTTTGATTTAAATGAAATTGTAGAACTCTTGTTCTTTCTGTCACGTTTCCTTCATGGAGCCTAAATTTTTTGAAATTTATTTATGCTGTGTGTGGTAAGGATTCATTCATTTTCAATTATAAGTAGGTTCTGTTACATAGGTAAAGCAGGACCCCGTGTTCACTGACTTGTTGGTAGGTATTTAGCTTGCTTCCAGGTTTGGGTGTTACAAATAGAGTCACAACGGACATGCAAGAACAGGTTATTGTGTGGTCTGTGCTTTCATTATTTTCAGGCCCATAGGAAAAAAGTGTTTGGTTTATGTGTGTTTACCTTTTTAAGAAGTTGCTAAACTGTTTTCCAAAGAGGTCCTCCCACTTTACATTTCACTAGCTGTGTTTGAATTTCAGTTTTTCCACATCCTCACCAAGGTTGACATGGTCTGTCTTTTCAATTTTAGCTACTCTAATGCAGGTTCATTGGCATCTTATTGTTGTTTTAACTTTTATTTCCTTCCTGATTAATGATCTTGGTATGTATTTTCATGTGCTTATTCGCCATCCTTCAGTTCAGCACAGTTCAGTCGCTTAGTCGTGTCTGACTCTTTACGACCCCATGGACTGCAGCATGCCAGGCCTCCCTGTCTATCACCAGTTCCCGGAGTCCACCCAAACTCATGTCCATTGAGTTGGTGATGCCATCCAGCCATCTCATCCTCTGTTGTCCCCTTCTCCTCCTGCCCCTAATCCCTCCCAGCATCAGGGTCTTTTCCAATGAGTCAGCTCTTCGCATGAGGTGGCCAAAGTATTGGAGTTTCAGCTTCAGCATCAGTCTTTCCAGTGAACACCCAGGACTGATCTCCTTTAAGATGGACTGGTTGGATTATGTATCTGATAAAAGGGCTATTCAAATGTCTTACTTGTTTTTTAATTGGGTTGTTTGCTCTCTTCTTATTAAACTTTTTTATTATAAATTTATTTATTTTAATTGGAGGCTAATTACTTTACAAAATTCTATTGGTTTTGCCATACATCAACATGAATCCACCACGGATATACACGTGTTCCCCATCCTGAACACCCTTCCCACCTCCCTCCCCATACCATCCCTCTGGGTCATCCCAGTGCACCAGCCCCAAGCATCCTGTATCCTGCATCAAACCTGGACTGGCGATTCATTTCTTATATGATATTATACATGTTTCAATGCCATTCTCCCAAATCATCCCACCCTCTCCCTCTCCCACAGAGTCCAACAGACTGTTCTATACATCTGTGTCTCTTTTTCTGTCTTGCATACTGGGTTATCATTACCATCTTTCTAAATTCCATATATATGTGTTAGTATACTGTATTGGTGATTTTCTTTCTGGCTTACTTCACTCTATTATATTATTATAATATAATATTATATTATAGTCTCCAGTTTCATCCACCTCATTAGAACTGATTCAAATGTATTCTTTTTAATGGCTGAGTAATACTCCATTGTGTATATGTACCACAGCTTTCTTATCCATTCATCTGCTGATGGACATCTAGGTTGCTTCCACACTCTCCAACATAAATCACAGCAGGATCCTCCATGACCCACCTCCAAGAATATTGGAAATAAAAGCAAAAATAAACAAATGGGACCTAATTAAAATTAAAAGCTTCTGCACAACAAAGGAAACTATTAGCAAGGTGAAAAGACATCCTTCAGAATGGGAGAAAATAATAGCAAATGAAGCAACTGACAAACAACTAATCTCAAAAATATACAAGTAACTCCTGCAGCTCAATTCCAGAAAAATAAATGACCCAATCAAAAAATGGGCCAAAGAACTAAATAGACATTTCTCCAAAGAAGACATACAGATGGCTAACAAACACATGAAAAGATGCTCAACATCACTCATTATCAGAGAAATGCAAATCAAAACCACTATGAGGTACCATTTCACGCCAGTCAGAATGGCTGCGATCCAAAAGTCTACAAGCAATAAATGCTGGAGAGGGTATGGAGAAAAGGGAACCCTCTTACAATGTTGGTGGGAATGCAAACTAGTACAGCCACTATGGAGAACAGTGTGGAGATTCCTTAAAAAACTGGAAATAGAACTGCCTTATGACCCAGCAATCCCACTGCTGGGCATACACACCAAGGAAACCAGAATTGAAAGAGACACGTGTACCCCAATGTTCATCTTCTTATTAAACTTTACACATTATGGATACAAATCTTTTATCCTATATATGATTTCCAAATATTTCTTCCAGACTCTGACAGGTCTTCTCATTCTCTTAGTAGTATCTTTTGAAGAGCACAAATTTTTAGTTTTCATGATGTCCAATTTACAATATCTTTTCTATTTGACATTTTTACCTTAAATGTATATGCCTAGCCCAAGGTCCTATGTCTTCTTTTAAAATGCTTGTTATCTTAAGTTCTACATTTCGGATTATGATCCTCTTTAATTTCTGCATGTATGGTATAAAGGTTAATGTTTGTATTTATACATAAAGAAGTCCAGTTTTTCAGCAAAGTGTGGCTTGAAGAGACAAACTCTGTCTTGAAAGAGGCATATGGATGGGCATGTGGTCGGGGGGACAAAGCATAAGCATCTTCATATCACATGACACAGCCCACTGGAGCACACCCACGAGAGAGGTTGACGGAAGTAGTGCCCCAGTGATGCCCGTCAGTCTACATCATCCACTCTGGGATTTTCTAAAGGGCCTCCTGGGTGTAGAAATCACACGGCCAGCAACAGGACCAACATGTAGGCCCAAAAACGCATGGCCCCCACTCACATAGGCTGACTTAGCCGCTGCTGCTGAGGAACGTCCATGCTTCCAGCCATTTAACCCAATGCTAAGCCCTTATGTGACACTATCCCATCGGGAAACCAAACCACTCTCTGGTGGCAAGTTGATAATGCCAGGCCCCTTTCATCGTACAAAAGGACAATGATTCACTCTGACTTGGATATGGCACCAGATCAATACAAGAACTTGTATTTCCTTCCTCTAGAGTCTCAGCCAACTAGGCTGAGGACGTACAGAATGTTTGGTCCACTGAGTGTCAGGTCCTGTATATCACACTGCCTTTGGACCAAGGGATTCCCCTTTACAGCACAATAGGGACACTGGTTCTCTAGATAACACACCACTTAGTGATGATGGCCTGTTGCAGGCAAAGCACTAGCCTTTGAATGCTGAAGCTGAGACCTCAGGTGGAAGATCAGTTCAGTTCAGTTCAGTTGCTCAGTTGTGTCCAACTCTTTGCAACCCCATGGGCTGCAGCACTCCAGCCTTCCTTGTCCATTAACAACTCCCAGAGTTTATTTAAACTCATGCCCATTGAGTCGGTGATGCCATCCAACCATCTCCTCCTCTGCCGTCCCCTTCTCCTCCTGCCTTCACTCTTTCCCAGAATCAGGGTCTTTTCAAATGAGTCAGTTCTTTGCATCAGGTGGCCGAAGTATTGGAGTTTCAGCTTCAGCATCAGTCCTTCCAATGAACACCCAGGACTGATCTCCTTTAGAATGGACTGGTTGGATCTCCTTGTAGTCCAAGGAACTCTCAGGAGTCTTCTGCAACACCACAGTTCAAAAGCATCAATTCTTTGGGGCTCAGCTTTCTTCACAGTCCAACTCTCACATCCATACATGACTACTGGAAAAACCATAGCTTTGACAGATGGAACTTTGTCAGTAATGTAATGTCTCTGCTTTTTAATATGCTGTATAGGTTGGTTGTAACTTTTCTTCCAAGGAGTAAGCATCTTTTAATTTCATGGCTGCAGTCACCATCTGCAGTGATTTTGGAGCCCCCGCAAAAAAAGTCTGACACTGTTTTCACTGTTTCCCCATCTATTTGCCATGAAGTGATGGGACCAGATGCCATGATCTTAATTTTCTGAATGTTGAGTTTTAAGTCAACTTTTCACTTTCCTCTTTCACTTTCATCAAGAGGCTCTTTAATTCCTCTTCACTTTCTGCCATAAAGGTGTAGTCATCTGCGTATCTGAGGTTATTGATATTTCTTCCAGGAATCTTGATTCAAGCTTGTACTTCATCCAGCCTGGTGTTTCGCATGATGTACTCTGCATATAAGTTAAATAAGCAGGGTGACAATATACAGCCTTGATGTACTCCTTTTCCTATTTGGAACCAGACTGTTGTTCCATGTCAGGTTCTAACTGTTGCTTCTTTACCTGCAAACTGATTTCTCAGGAGTCAGGTCAGGTGGTCTGGTATTTCTATCACTTGAAGAATTTCCCACAGTTTGTTTAAATCCACACAGTCAAAGGCTTTGGCATAGTTAATAAAGCAGAATTAGATGTTTTTCTGGAACTCTCTTTCTTTTTCCATGATCCAATGGATGTTGGCAATTTGATTCCTGATTCCTCTCCCTTTTCTAAATCCAGCTTGAACATCTGGAAGTTCATGGTTCATGTACTGTTGAAGCCGGGCTTGGAGAATTTTGAGCATTACTTTACTAGTGTGTGAGATTAATGCAATTGTGCGGTAGCTTGAACATTCTTTGGCATTGCCTTTCTTTGGGATTGGAATGAAAACTGACCTTTTCTAGTCCTGTGGCCACTGCTGAGTTTTCCAGATTTGCTGGCATATTGAGTGCAGCACTTTCACAGCATCATCTTTTAGGATTTGAAATAGCTCAACTGAAATTCCATCACCTCCACTAGCTTTCTTTGTATTGATGCTTCCTAAAAAGTCCCACTTGACTTCACATTCCAGGATGTCTGGCTCTAGGTGAGTGATCACACCATTAGGATTATCTGGGTCATGCAGATCTTTTTTGTATAGTTCTTCTGTTTATTCTTGCCACCTCTTCTTAATATCTTCTGCTTCTGTTAGGTACATACCATTTCTGTCCTTTATTGTGCTCATCTTTGCATGAAATTTTCCCTTGGTATCTCGACTTTCCCATTCTATTGTTTTCCTCTATTTCTTTGCATTGATTGCTGGGGAAGGCTTTCTTATCTCTCCTTGCTATTCTTTGGAACTCTGCATTCAAATGGGTATATCTTTCCTTTTCTTCTTTGCCTTTCACTTCTCTTCTATTCACAGCTATTTGTAAGGTCTCCTGAGACAACCATTTTACCTTTTTGCATTTATTTTCTTTGGGGATGGTCTTGATCCCTGCTTCCTGTACAATGTCACAAACCTCTGTCCATAGTCCTTCAGGCACTCTGTCTATCAGATGTAATCCCTTGTATTTATTTGTCACTTCCACTGTATCATTGTAAGGGATTTGATTTAGGTTATACCTGAATGGTCTAGTAGTTTTCCCTACTTTCTTCAATTCAAGTCTGAATTTGGCAATAAGGAGTTCATGATCTGAGCCACGGTCAGCTCCTGGCCCTGTTTTTGCTGACTGTATCGAGTTTCTCCATCCTTGGCTGCAAATAATATAATCAATCTGATTTCAGTTTTGACCATCTGGTGATGTCCATGTGTAGAGTCTTCTCTTGTGCTTCTTGCTAGAGGGATGGTCATAGGACCTTAAGACTATGTAAAGCCTTTTGTCTAATCTTGATGGAAGTGTTTACTTTAGTCTGTGTCTTAGACCCGGTCACCTGTGGATAGAATAAAAATATGACATTGCCCCAAATTCCATGGCCCGTAATAAATGGGGACGACTGACAGAGAGCAGAGAGTAGCTCCAAATCTTTTGTCTATTAACTACAGGACTAAATTTGCAGTCAATCGTTTTACATTAGGAACAAACAGATTTCAGCAGGTGTACAGTACTGTTGTCGACCATGATTTTATTTTCTACCACTGCTTGAAGAAATGCAATAAAGATAACTTAGCAAGAATTGTTTCTCCTATTGATTTTTAAATGCCCTTCGATTTTGGACAGATTCTGACTATGGGCCAAGTAATGTCAAAATTACTTAGACTTTTCACTTAATAATGCTTTTGGAAATTAAGCTTTTACTACCATCAAGGATCAATGAAAAGAGGTCTGCTCTTGTGCAGATAGAGAGATCAATAGATAAAATACATTTTAAAGCATCCTACATACCATTCCAAATATTATGTTAAATATTTTAAAACACTTTAGAAGAGTCGGACACATTCCCATCAAGAAAAGATAAAAGAAAGATAAACTTTGTCCTTCAATATAATGCTATCCTTTTATTAATGTACAGCCAGCAGTGCAGCAAGGAAAAAGGTTGTCCTCAGTATTTTAGGCATGAAAGAAATCGCCAAAGATAAAGATATGACTCTCAAGTATGACATCCATAATTCGGAATTCAGTTGATGGATGGGATTAATTGTACCCAGTTACTTAGTGTCATCACTTACACTGTGCTGTCTTTTCCAGCTACTTGCCTCCGTCGGCAAGCCAGAAACAGAGTGGCTGGGATGGTCTGTGGAAGCACTGCTGGGCTGGCCTGGACCATGAAAAACGGGATGCGGCTGACACCTGCTTTGATCTCTTTCCAGGCTTAAGTTCTCTCCCTCCTGCTGAACGGGTGCAACACGGGGGACTCAATCAGCGTTTGTGTAAGAGCTAGTGCGGCACACATGACTCCCGAGCAGACTTCTCACCCTGCTGTCCCTGAAAGCCCGTGGCGACGCCTCTACACCAGGGCAGTCTTTCCATTTTGGAAAGAAAAATAATGCTCCGGCTCGAGAGAGATGTCAATCTTACCACTTGCTTATTTGCTCTTCCAAGGGTAAAAGCCGTCACTAATTATTAATAGCAACACAGAACACCGAGGAGTTGTTTTATCAAAAGTATTCAATTGCTAACTCTAGGGATGTTATTTTATAATAAAGTATGCAAACTAGAATAGTGACTTTATTTTTGGATTCCACAATCCTAGGAGTCCTAAGTTATGGAGAATTTCATGATGAAGAAAAAAATATTCTTTATAAAAACTGTGCTTTCTTTTATAGGACCTACTTCTACAAGTAACTGAGGATTCCATTAAAAGAGATAGTTGATCAGAAAATGAAAGCAAACGTGTTAGTCTCTCAGTCGGGTCCAACTCTCTGTGATCCCCATGGATTGTAGCCCACCAAGCTCCTCTGTCCATGGAATTCTCCATGCAAAGATTCTGGAATGGGTAGTCATTCTCTTCTTCCATTTCTAGGGATAGAACACAGTTCCCCTGTATTACAGACAGATTCTTTACCATCTGAGCCATCAGAAGGAAATCACATATTCTCTTCCAGAGTAAAGTATTGGTCCTAGGCTTCACAATTGCCTCATATTTCATCAACCTGGTTCTTTTGGCAATAATGGAGAATTATTGCCAATTACTTAATTTCTCTGCACGTACAAATGATGAATAACATAAACTTGCTTCAACAAAACATTTAATTTTTTAACCAAAGACCTCAAATAACCTGGGTTGCACTAATTTTTTTTATGAATTTGCCATTACACTTTATTTTAATTTAGTATTTAAATTTAAAATAATTACTCAGAAAATAATATATTATTAAAAAAGCACAACTGAGCTTCACCACACATGCAAAAACATACAATACCCTTTGGCTCCATGTGGCAGTAACTTTACATGCCGTCTCCTGCTGATACAGAAAAAGGATGAAATAATGGTTTTAATTTGCATCTTTTGCTGCTGGCGTCTTGAGCTCCAAACATGATATTAGTTAGTCATTGCTTTCAGTGTTTCATAATGAATTATTACATGCACATTGGATCAAATGTTATCATTTCTCCAGGAGAAGAATGTAAAAGTTAGGAGTGTGCCTGTCATTAAAAGACCTGAAGGATTCTTATGCAAATTATGTGATCCACAGTATTAAATGGATGCATATACAGCATTAACGCTTTTCCTTGTTCTTCTCAAGTGATTATTAATATAAAAAGAAAGCATCAAAATTAGCATTGTATTGCCACACCATCTTAGGCAAGCTTTGCCATTGGTAAAATCATGCATTACTAATCCTATTTTAAAATAGTTACATTATTTTTTAAACTAATTTAAAACCAAAGAATTATGACTATAATTAGATTTTTACATTCAAAAATACATTTGACTTCTTATCTCTTTCCACTATTAACTGGTTCTGGAGAGCCTTCTAGCCTTTTCAAATTGGTTTATTTGCCTGTGAAACAATGAGAATAATAACTGATTTTTCCCTCATTAAATGTGTGTTTAACATTTCCCATGGGCAACTTGATAGTCACCAATACGGTGGAACAATAAGCCATATTTCCTTTATAGCCACGCAGCTTAAAATCTGGGAATACTGGTCAGTAATGTACTATACAAGGCTTATAAACATGCACAAAATGTGAGTTAATATTATATGTAACTATGTTGAGCCATCAGTAAATAGATACCTGTAGAGTAGTTGCTATGTGTTAATGAAACATCAATAAGCTGCTGCTGTGAAACAAATAGTCTACCAGATATTTTTCCAGCAAAAGTTGATATATTCAGGATCAGCAGAGAATGGCTATTCTGGGGTCTGCAACCATGGAGAGCCACATGCAAGTCCCCTCATGGGCAGGGAAGGAAGATACTTTACATAAAGGACAAGGACATTGGGAGCGTCCCAGTAAACAGAGTCCAGGATTCTTCATCGGCTGAGTCCTTGCCAGGAAAGACGAGTCTTTCTTCTTCCTATTGGGCTCACTTATCCTTATAGGATGGGAGAGCTCCCCTTTCTGGCGGAAAGCTCTATTTAATTGAGGTTTCTACTTATTCATTTTTCTCAAAACAAAACAAAGATTATCCCTCTTGTGGCTGTTAACATTCTAGAAGAGAAAGGTAAAAAATTATCAATAGCCACTGTAATAAATAAAGTGTGGGCTTTCCCACTGGCTCAGTGGGAAAGAATCTGCCTGCAATGCAGGGAATGTGGGTTCGACCCCTGGGTCAGGAAAATCCCCTGGAGAAGGAAATGGCAACCCACTCCAGTATTCTTACCTGGAGAATCCCATGGAGAGGACCCTGGTGGACTATGGTCCATGGGACCACAAGAGTCAGACACGACTTAGCGACCAAACCAACACCACCATAAATAAAGTATGTATTATGCTGGAGGGTGATGAATGCCATGTGACAAGACAAAGTAGATGGAAAAGAATTGAGACTGCAGAGGTTACGGCAGTTGACAGTATTCAACAGAGCAGTCAGGGAAGTGCTCACTGAGAAGGCGATATTTGAATGAAATACTGGAAGGAGGTGGGAGAGTTATTCAAAGGATGGTTGAGTGAAGGGGGCTGGAGGGAGGGGAGAGCCTGGGAAAAAACTCTCAGGCAAGGTTCTCACCTATGTGTCTCGGGAACCACCTGGGGGTCTGGGTAGCTGAGAAAGTAAGCAAAGTTCTGAGTAGTTGAAGTTGAAACTAGAGAGGTAGCTTGGAACCAGGTTGCGTGGGACCTAGAAGAGCATTGCCAAGGTTTTGACTCCTCTCTGAATAGAAACAGGGGCCCACTGTTGGATTTTGCTCAGAGGAGTAAGATCTGCATACATTTTGGACCCCAACGCAGCAAGGGGAGAAGCAGGGAGAACTATTATCTCCTAAAAACCCAAGGACTGTTTCTTGAGATAAATTTGGGAAAGTTAGAAGATCCACATTGTGGCTGAGTCATCATGGTCTCCCCAGGTGGCGCTAGTGGTCCAAAGAATCACGTTGCCAATGCAGGAAACAGGAGACACAGGGTCAGTCCCTGGATCAGGAAGATCCCATGGAGTAGGAAATGGCAACCGTCTCCTGTATTCTTGCTTGGAGAATCCCATGGAGAGAGGAACCTGGCGGGCTACAGTCCATGGGGTCACAAAAGAGTCGGACACGACTAAGCAGCTGAGTGTGCGCATACACACACACACACACGCGCGTGCACGCACACACACACACACATGCATGCACGCACACACACACACACACACATCCATTTTATGATCTCTGAAGAGAACACCAAAGTGATCGGCTTCTTAAATACGTGTCAAATACATGGTCACAAGAAAAAAGATCCTCATTGAAGTAGTATATAATGTAAACTTATTTGGGGAAAGATGAGAAAATCATAAAAATGGAAACGTGTTTTCAACTAGCGGGAAATAATTCTAAATGTGTTCTTTATATATAACTCAATAAATAGAAGTTTACTCCAGTATTCTTGCCTGGCACATCCCATGGACAGAGGAGCCTGGCAGGCTCACAAAAGAGTCAGATGCTACCTAGCGACTAAAGGAACACACACTGTTCTTCAGACATTGATTTAGGTAAAAGTCTCAGGGACAGTTTTCATTAGCTTTCCTTTAGATAATATAAAATAAAACACATTAAACAGACCGATATGCATTTATATAAATTTACTTAATTCAAAACTCATTTTCTAAACATTTTGAAAGTCAGGTCGATTCAAATAGCACTCAGTGCCCAGAAACGAGCCACATGAGCGGAACAGTACTTGACCTCAAGGCCAACTTGAGAGACTTTGTACAGAGTTCTAATTTACTCCAAAGCTGGTAGCCTCATAGATTCAATTTTTTCCATGCTTTTCAAAGAAGTCCTACATTCCATATCATTTTTTTTTTTTTGGTTCTTGAAGCTTTATTTATTTATTTTAAATTTTAATTTATTTATTTTAATTGAAGGTTAATTACTTTACAATATTGCATTGGTTTTGCCATACATCAACATGAATCCACCACGGGTATACACTTGTTCCCCATCCTGAACACCCCTCCCACCTCCCTCCCCATACCATCCCTCTGGGTCATCCCAGTGCACCAGCCCCAAGCATCCTGTATCCTGCATCGAACCTGGACTGGCGATTTGTTTCATATATGATATTATACATGTTTCAATGCCATTTTCCCAAATCATCCCACCCTCTCCTTCTCCCACAGAGTCCAACAGACTGTTCTTATTTTTTGTTTAATTTATTTTTTTAAATTTTATTTTATTTTTAAACTTTACAAAATTGTATTAGTTTTGCCAAATATCAAAATACATCTGTGTCTCTTTTGCTGTCTCACATACAGGGTTATCATTACCATCTTTCTAAATTCCATATATATGTGTTAGTATACTGTATTGGTGATTTTCTTTCTGGCTTACTTCACTCTATTATATTATTATAATATAATATTATATTATAGGCTCCAGTTTCATCCACCTCATTAGAACTGATTCAAATGTATTTTTTTTAATGGCTAATACTCCATTGTGTATATGTACCACAGCTTTCTTATCCATTCATCTGCTGATGGACATCTAGGTTGCTTCCATGTCCTGGCTATTATAAACAGTGCTGCGATGAAAACTGGGGTACACGTGTCTCTTTCAATTCTGGTTTCCTCAGTGTGTATGCCCAGTAGTGGGATTGCTGGGTCATAAGGCAGTTCTATTTCCAGTTTTTAAGGAATCTCCACACTGTTCTCCATAGTGGCTGTACTAGTTTGCATTCCCACCAACAGTGGAAGAGGGTTCCCTTTTCTCCACACCCTCTCCAGCATTTATTGCTTGTAGACTTTTGGATCGCAGCCATTCTGACTGGTGTGAAATGGTACCTCATTGTGGTTTTAATTTGCATTTCTTTGATAATGAGTGATGTTGAGCATCTTTTCATGTGTTTGTTAGCCATCTGTATGTCTTCTTTGGAGAAATGTCTATTTAGTTCTTTGGCCCATTTTTTGATTGGGTCATTTATTTTTCTGGAATTGAGCTGTAGGAGTTGCTTGTATATTTTTGAGATTAGTTGTTTGTCAGTTTTGAACAAAGGAAATGAAGTTTTCATTTCAAGAAGGACAATTTTTCTTTTTTTATAAAGAGGGGGAAGATATTAACTTTAGGATGTATTTCTGAGTACAATGTGCAAAAATTTTTTTTTTAGGTTGATGCACATTTCAATTGTTAAAAAAAATTAATAAACAAAAAAATGAAAAGTGTTAGAAGTTCAGTTGTGTCTGACTCTTTGCCACTCCATGGACTGTAGCCCACCAGGCTCCTTTGTCCATGGCATTCTCCAGGCAAGAACACTGGAGTGAGTTGCCATCGCCTTCTCCAGGGGATCTTCCTGACCCAGGGATGGAACCTGAGTATCTTTCATTTCAGGTGGATTCTTTACCCTCTGAGCCACCAGAAAGTGAAAGTGAAAGTCATTCAGTCGTGTCCAACTCTTTTGGACCCCATGGACGATACAGTCTATGGAATTCTCCAGGCCACAATACTGGAGTGGGTAGCCATTCCCTTCTCCAGGGGATCTTCTCAACACAGGGATTGAACCCAGGTCTCCCCCATTACAGGTGGATTCTTTACCAGCTGAGCCATGAGGGAAGCGAATATTAGTATTAGTTGCTCATTTGTGTCCAACTCTTTGATGGCTCAGCTGGTAAAGAATCTACCTGCAATGCAGGAGACCCAGGTTTGATCCCCTGGAGAAGGGAATGGCTCCCCACTCCAGTCTTGCCTGGAGAGTTCATGGACAGAGGAGCCTGGTGGGAGAGTCAGACATGACTGAATGACTAAACACTAATGAGCCACCAGAGAAGTCATTAATTAAATTATCAGATCAGATCAGATCAGATCAGTGGCTCAGTCGTGTCTGACTCTTTGCGACCCCATGAATCGCAGCACGCCAGGCCTCCCTGTCCATCACCAACTCCCGGAGTTCACTGAGACTCATGTCCATTGAGTCGGTGATGCCATCCAGCCATCTCATCCTCTGTCATCCCCTTCTCCTCTTGCCCCCAATCCCTCTCAACATCAGAGTCTTTTCCAGTGAGTCAACTCTTCGCATAAGGTGGCCAAAGTACTGGAGTTTCAGCTTTAGCATCATTTCTTCCAAAGAAATCCCAGGGCTGATCTCCTTCAGAATGGACTGGTTGGATCTCCTTGCAGTCCAAGGGACCCTCAAGAGTCTTTGCCAACACCACAGTTCAAAAGCATCAATTCTTCGGTGCTCAGCCTTCTTCACAGTCCAACTCTCACATCCATACATGACCACAGGAAAAACCATAGCCTTGACTAGACTAACCTTTGTTGGCAAAGTAATGTCTCTGCTTTTGAATATGCTATCTAGGTTGGTCATAACTTTCCTTCCAAGGAGTAAGCGTCTTTTAATTTCATGGCTGCAGTCACCATCTGTAGTGATTTTGGAGCCCAGAAAAATAAAGTCTGACACTGTTTCCACTGTTTCCCCATCTATTTCCCATGAAGTGATGGGACCGGATGCCATGATCTTCGTTTTCTCAATGTTGAGCTTTAAGCCAACTTTTTCACTCTCCACTTTCAGTTTCATCAAGAGGCTTTTTAGTTCCTCTTCACTTTGAAACCTTAATAAACAGACCCTTGAGAGTCCCTTGAACAGCAAGGAGATCAAACC
Organism: Bubalus bubalis; assembly: GCF_019923935.1. Taxonomy (NCBI): domain Eukaryota; kingdom Metazoa; phylum Chordata; class Mammalia; order Artiodactyla; family Bovidae; genus Bubalus; species Bubalus bubalis. The sequence goes on along the minus strand of NC_059178.1, from coordinate 56,361,580 downwards.
AGTCAATCCTAAAGGAAATCAACCCTGAATATTCATTGGAAGGACTGATGCTGAAGCTGAAACTCCAATACGTTGGCCACCTGATGTGAAGAGTTGACTCACTGGAAAAGACCCCGGTGCTGAAAAAGATTGAGAGCAGGAGGAGAAGTGGGTGAAAGAGGATGAGATTGTTGGATGGCATCACCAACTCAATGGACATGAGTTTGAGCAAACTCCAGGACATAGTGGAGGACAGGGAATCCTGGCGTGCTATAGCCCACGAAGTGGGAAAGAGTCGGACAAGACTGAGCAACTGAACAACAACAATAAACAGAAACGTGAATTAAATAGAGTGGGGAGACCTACTTTCTTACCCTGTGAGAACAGCAGAGCTCAGCAGTTGGAAGAAAAACTCCTTTCCTGGCAAGGACTCAGCCAGTGAAGAACCAAAGACTCTCGTCACGGTATCCCTCCCAAATCCCTTCATGAAAGTGTCCTTCTTCCCTTGCCATGAGGGGACTTACATGTAAGTTTCCATGGTTGCTTACCCCAGAACTGCAATTTTCTGCTGATTCTGAAAACACCCATTTTTACTGGAGATATACCTGACAGTCTATTTGCTTTAGATCAACAGTCTTGGAAGGAGTGAAATATCGGGATCAAGAGAATAAGGGGTTGTTCTGAGGTCTTGCTGGTCCCTATTATTTTTACAATAATCTTTCATTAGAGAAGTGAATCATTGCAGACTTTTTTGTAGCATTAAAGGCATGAGTAAAGGCCACTATAAGATTTGACAAGGACTCTCAACACTTTTAATAAAAGAATTAGCTGGCAGTTACTTGTGGATTTGTTAGTTAACCAGTGGTTTAAGGCACATGACAATAAAAATGATGAAAATACATAGCAAGTCACTTTCAGATATGAGATGTACAGTTCTTATAGGAGGTAAATAGATTTCAGAGCTTATAAAATGACTCTTCTGAAATGGGAGCACCCTTCTTCCATCTACTGTGTTTATGGTAAATGGCTCATTTTTTTTTCTTTTTTTCTCTTGACTAATGTGAAATAATGTTACTTTCCCCTGTTTTTCATATGATGTCCCTTTTATTCTTTCCTCTGTTCAAACACTCTTAACAATTTCCCCTCCTCTTTTGCTCTGGGCAGGAGAAAAAATAGAGAAACTGGGTAACTGACAGAGGAACAGTGTTGATTAATAAAACAAGTACATAAATTAAATGCAATATTTTTTATTCCTATCACTCTTGACTATTTCGGCTTTGCTGTCAACCTGTGGACATGACTATAAGCTTCTTTGAAAAAACTCAGGACGATCAGGATCAGAGTAGGTTCTGGTGTCCATGTTGTGTATAGGTGAGGGGTGTGTATTTGGGCACTTGTGTATCTGAGGTAGGCCAGCTTTAACCAGAAACTCTGAGTGCATTTTCCTGACAACTTTGTTTGCAGACTTACCAATAACTTCAAGCTATGTCATTAAGCTGTGTTTATCAAGGGTGCAGTGTTTCCAGAGAATGATCTGAAAGCCAAAGTGTCAAAAGACATTTCACACTCAGGGATTCTACAGTATTTCAGCTCCTTATTCGAAGTCCACTTTATTTTTCAGAGCTGCAAGTTCAGCATCTTTAACCAGGCCCAATTAAGAGAAAGCCTAAGGAAACCCTAAGGAAAACAGAGAACAATGATGTAAGTAGAAGAAAGTTGTTCCCTTGGCAAGTTTCAAAACTGATCATAATTTAAGTTTGGAAAGAATTTTTACAAGTGACAATTTTTGTTGTAGTTTCTCAGATTTTTATAGATAGCTTGCAGTTACAGTTTTCAGATAATAGACTGCAAAATAATATGTACTTGATATTTACAGGAACTGTATCATCCATTTGCAAAATAGCTTTATTGAGATATGATGAATATGCCATAAAAGTCATCATTTTAAGTGTAAAATTTAGTGCTTTAGTACATTCACAAAGTGGGCTAGCCACTGTCACTATCTTATTCCAGAAGCTATCAAACTCCAAAACAACCCCACGCGCACCAGCTGTCATTTCTGTGCCCCAGATTTCAGCAGCCTTCACGTCGTTTTTGTGTCTGTGGATGTTTGCCCCCAGAGGTTCATATGAATCCTGCTTCTGTAGGTTGTCTTTTTACTGTGTAATGTCTGAGGAAAGAAACTTTATATCCAATGTCTTGGTAGTTCCCTAGATCAACTGCCGTCTACTAGGTGCTCAATAAATGTGAAATGGACAATATAAATGCAAATCATACATAGAAATACAACAGGATGACAACTATTATTGTAAAAATATCACATTTGCTTTGTTTAAATGTGCATATAGCTAGATTACATATTGCCATGAATATCTTTCCAATATGACTGGACTATTTTTCATTTGCAGAAATTTTAATTCACTATAACCAATAAAGCCACATCCTGTTTCTTTTTTTTTGAAGGAAACATTGTAAACATTTGGCATAAGTCTGTGCCATCCCCTATCGGTGCAGACCTGCCTACCCTTTAAAAAGGTAGGTCATTTTGGGGTAATTTCATAGAAGTAAATGTGTGTCTTTTCATACTGTTCATGGGGTTCTCAAGACTCTGGGAGTTGCTGATGGACAGGGAGGCCTGGCGTGCTGTGATTCATGGGGTCGAAAAGAGTCAGACACGACTGAGCGACGGAACTGAACTGAACTGATATGTGTGTCTTTTTATGTGTGTCTGATTTTAAATACTTGCATAACTATAATTTGACAAAGGCTTCAAAGAAGCACCTGCCTGACACAGTTCAGCATATTCCTAATGATCCACTTCTCAGGGAAGGCATCATGATTCACTACTTCTGTCAGCTGGAGAGAGCGTCTTCCACGGCCACCAACACAGTGCAACTCGATAGCACGCCCAGAAATGCCATCACAGGCAAACGTCTGTCTTTCAGCACTAAAACATTTCTGTGTAAGTTCCCCACAGTGCTCTTTTCGAAGCTGTTTGAGAAAGCGTAGTGGGAATTACTGAAGAGAAGAATAAACGCTTCTCTTATCCTTGTGGCTGGAGAGAAGAAAGAACCAAATTGCTGGAAGATGGGTCTAGGAGAGCAAATGGGAAATCGCCTTCATTTATAACTTGCATTTTTCCAGACGCCCTCAGCTGGATTTACTTGGCACGTTTGCCTTTCCTGGTTTTCAGAGCATCTCATTTCTCTGTTATCAACACACGTGGAGTTCTTGTGAGAGCAGGAATTGTTATTTTTTAAAGACCAGATACATGTCGTTTGTCAGCTTTGTATGTGGAATGCTTATGTAAAGTGAGATCTCGGATGGTGGTGTTGACTGTCAATGAAAGGCCTCTTTTGCTGCCGAAGTCTCAGGCTTATTAAAGTGGAGTTTCAAGTGTTTATTGTTACACGTGGCTGCTGTTATATAAAGACAAATATGAGAGAAGATGCATGTAGCTGCCCTGGGCCATTGCTAATGCCTGTGATTTGCATTTGTGTGTGTGTGTGTACACTCAGTCGTGTCCAATTCTTGGCGGCCCCATGGACTGTGGCCCGCCAGGATCCTCTGTCCATGGGATTCTCCAGGCAAGAATAGTGGAGTGGCTTGCCATGCCCTCCTCCAGAGGATCTTCCCCATCCAGGGATCAAACTTGCTTTTCCTGCATGACAGTCAGATTCGTTACCACTGAATCAGCTGGGAAGTGCTTTGCATTGGCATTGGTCACGTTGTGCATCACCCATGGCGGTTTCTGTTCTGTGAAGAGATGTGTACATTGTTGGATGGAGGGGACAAGAATGTCAGGAGTGAATGTGCTCATTGAATCAAATGCCTTCAATGTTCACGTGACCTTCATCCCTGCTTTTTTGCTTCTCCCCATAAATGGCACCTGAAGGAAAAAAAAAACAGTTTCATGTACTAAAAATCTAGTCTGAGTCCACTTTAAAGTTTAAATCTTGTCTTTGATCCAAGTGTCTCCTCTTTCCCACCTCAGAAAAATTAGTAAAAGCAGAAAATAACTGGATGGAAAAGGAAAATGTTGTTTAGTCAACTTTTTTGTGACCCCATGGACTGTGGCCTGGCAAACTCCTCTGTCCATGGAATTCTCCAGGCAAGAAGACTGGAGTGGATTGCCATTTCTTCTCCAGGGCAACTTCCTGACTCAGGGATCGAACCTGCATCTCTTGCGTTGGCAGGCAAAGTCTTTACCACTGAGCCTTCTGGGGAGCCCTGAGTAGGAAAGTAGTCACATAATAAGTAGAATGTTTCATTTCTAAAATATGGGGATAATCTGGCTAAGGGGAAATGGTCAATTTTAGATTCTTACAATGAAGGATCATTTCAGTGGTCTTCCAGTCCAAATTCCTTAATGTATCAGATCAGATCAGATCAGTGGCTCAGTCGTGTCCGACTCTTTGCGACCCCATGAATCGCAGCACGCCAGGCCTCCCTGTCCATCACCAATTCCCGGAGTTCACTGAGACTCACGTCCATCGAGTCAGTGATGCCATCCAGCCATCTCATCCTCTGTCATCCCCTTCTCCTCCCACCCCCAATCCCTCCCAGCATCAGAGTCTTTTCCAATGAGTCAACTCTTCGCATGAGGTGGCCAAAGTACTGGAGTTTCAGCTTTAGTATCATTCCTTCCAAAGAAATCCCAGGGCTGATCTCCTTCAGAATGGACTGGTTGCATCTCCTTGCAGTCCAAGGGACCCTCAAGAGTCTTTGCCAACACCACAGTTCAAAAGCATCAATTCTTTGGTGCTCAGCCTTCTTCACAGTCCAACTCTCACATCCATACATGACCACAGGAAAAACCATAGCCTTCACTAGACAAATCTTTGTTGGCAAAGTAATGTCTCTGCTTTTGAATATGCTATCTAGGTTGGTCATAACTTTCTTTCCAAGGAGTGAGCGTCTTTTAATTTCATGGCTGCAGTCACCATCTGTAGGGATTTTGGAGCCAGAGGAAATAACACCCAGGGGGATGAAGTATGTCTCGCCCAGATCCTACACTGAGTTAGAGGCAAAGCTTTGGTGGTGGTTTAGTCGTTAAGTCGTGTCCGACTCTTGCAGCCCCATGGATTGTAGCCTACCAAGGCTCCTCTGTCCATGGGATTCTCCAGGCAAGAATACTGCAGTGGGTTGCCACTTCCTTCTCCAAAAGGCAATGATAAAGGCATTTGAGTGGAACTCTGGGTCTTCATAGTCCTCAGGACTATGTTTCAGATTCATGCTTTTTCCAGTGTTTTTATCCAATTTGTCTCTATTCCTCTATATGTTTCCCAGTTCTCAAATTCACAAGGAAATAATACTAGATGGGCGATCACAATGGCCCTGTTTGCCAAGCGTTGTGTGTATGGTTAGTGACTGAAAAGAGAAGTTTACATTTGTCCTTTTCTTATTAGTTTCCTTATTAGAATCTGCCTGCAATGCAGGAGACCCTGGTTTGATTACTGGATGGGGAAGATCCACTGGAGAAGGGATAGGCTACCCACCCCAGTACTCTTGGGCTTCCCTGGTGGCTCAGATAGTAAAGAATCCACCTGCAATGTGGTAGACCTGGGTTCGATCCCTGGATTGGGAAGATCACCTGGAGAAGGGACTAGCTACCCACTCCAGTATTCTGGCCTGAAGAATTCCACAGACAGAAGAGCCTGGCAGGCTACAGTCCATGGGGTTGAAAAGAGTCGGACATGACTGAGTGACTTTCACTTTCACTTTATTAGTTTCTTAGTTATGATTGAGGATAAGCTGTTAATAGAGCGCCGTTTATGTAAAAGCATAGCTGTACAATATGTGATCTCTTCTGGAAGATGAAGGATGGCCAATGTTCCTTTGATGCCCTCTCCCCAAGGACAGAGAGGTGCCCCTATGGCCTTCTTCCTTCAATCTGGTTGGCCTGTGTTGGTTTGGTCAATCTAGTGAATTTCTTCCACTTTCTGGACTGTTTTGTGAACATACTAGGAGCTGCCTTTCCCTCTCCCTGAAAACTCTCACCCTTGGAACCCTGATCCATTGTGCAAGAAGTCCAGCAACTTCAGTGGAAGGATGGGAGTGGAGGACAGCAGTCCCTCTGAGCTCAGGCACCTGCCACTTCCACCAGGCACCAGACACGACCGAAGCCATCGTGGCGTCCACTCTCCATCCACCAGCCGTGTTCCATCAGTGCCCTATGATGGCAACAGGGGCACTGAAGAATTGCTCACTCTGTCCCTGGCCAAGTTCCCGGCCTCTGTATTTGTCATGTATTTGCTTCCCAGGTGGCACTAGTGGTAAAGAATCCACTCGGTATTGCAAGAGACATAAGGGACACAGGTTTGATCCCTGGGTCAAGACAATCCCCTGGAAGAGGAAATGGCAACCTGCTCCAGTTTTCTTGCCTGGAGAATCCCATGGACAGAGGAGCCTGGCGGGCTACAGTCCATGGGGTTGCAGAGAGTTGGACACAACTGAAGCAACTTAGCACTCCTCATATTTGTCATGTAGGGAAAAATAACTTTATTTTAAGCAACAAATGTCCAAGGTGGTTGTGATGCAGCATGGACGCCTAGAACAGCATATCCTGAATCATGAGGCTCTGGCTTCTGGGACGGGGAACACACAGAAGCTAAAGGGCTCTGAGGAGATTGTCTGTAAAGCACTGTTATTTCTTCTACCTGGAATATTCCCCCAGATTTCTGGATGACTAATGCCTGCAGATGTTTCCCTCAGTTATGTCCTCCTCTGTGTGATCTATTTCATTTATCACAATGCCCTCCAGGTTTATTCTTGCTGTCACAGATGTCAGGGCTTTTTTTCTAATGCCTGTATAATGCACTCCGTTGTATACATACCACGATTTCCTTCTGCATCCCTCCAGCAGTGGGCACTTGGGCCGTTTCTATATCTTGGCTATTTTGACTCATGCCGCAGTGAACACGGGAGTACAAATATCTCTTTCAGATACCGACTTTGTTATTTTTGGACTTTGTACCCAAAAGTAGGCGTGCTGGTAAGGTGGTTCTACTTTTGATTTGTTGTGGAAATTCCATACTGTTTTCCACAGTGGCTGAACCAACTAGCACTCCCACCAACAGTGCACGGGGGTCCCCTCTGCACATCCTCACCAACACTTGTTATCTGTAGTCTTTTTGAGAACAGTCATCCTTACAGGTGTGAGGTGATGTCACCTTGAGGTTTTGATTTGCATTTCCCTGTTGTTTATTGTTTACTTTATCTAGGCTCCAATGGCTTTATCCCAGAACTCCTGTGGCTCAAAATACTCCACATTCTTCTGTCTTTGATTTCCTGAGCAGCCAGTGTTCTTGTGACTGTCTCCACATGAAGCTGCTTTAATTGATTCTCAAAATATATCTGAGATTCATGTAAATAATTATTTTATCATGAGTGGGGAAAATAGAACCAAAACACCTGAGATAACATAATTTTTAACTAGAAAGTGTTAATGTCTAAGAACGAAGCTATACTTATACATTCATAATTCAGTGTCTTGTTCTTGTTACTCACTCAGTCGTGTCTGACTCTTTAGTGACCCCACGGGCTGTAGACCTCCAGGCTTCTCTGTCCATGAAATTTCCCAGGCAAGAATACTGGAGTGGGTTGCCATTTTCTTCTCCAGAGGATCTTCCCAACCCAAGGATTGAATCCCAGTATGCTGCTTTTCCAGCGCATTCTTTGCTGCTAAACCACCAGGGAAAAATTCAGAGTCCTAAGCTTTTACCAGAAGAGATGGTTTGCTCTAATTATTTCCATTAATATATTATGAATATACTTTAAAACATATTATTTTAGTTGATATTAAGTTAAAAATGAGAAATTAACTCACTATTATAACTAGGTCAAGCAGTTTATTTTCCCTAAAATGTATTTCCCTTCATTCTATATAGACACCGAGACCTTCCACCACAGGCATGTATTTCATCCTCTATATGCTTGATAAGAAGTTCTGCTAGGGTTGGGAAGATCCCCTGGAGAAGGAAATAGCAACCCACTCCAGTATTCTTGCTTGGGAAACCCAATGGACAGAGGAGCCTGGTGGGCTGCAGTCCATAGGGTCACAAAGAGTCAGACACGACTGAGGGACTGGCACAGCGGCTCATTCTATATGTCTTATCGAAACCTTCAAACTGATTTAGAAGAGATCTACTTTAAATCCAGTCCAGTATCTATATTACAGTATCTGGGTTTTTTTGTTTGTTTGCTTTTTTTTTTTCATTCCTATCCCTCTGAGTGTGTGCTCATCAATCATACTGCGAAGCTGACTTATATTCTCCACACTTCGCCACTAACTGAGTTACAGAGCTGAAAAACTTACTCAAAGTTTAAAATGTGATAACCATAATCAAATTGCTCTAGTCAAATTCTAACAGTGCTGAATAGATGACACTAATTACCTTTTCTTATTATGCTACAAATGTGGTTTACTCCATCTTTATTCATGAAGAAATATCTTGCCTGCCACTAAGGGGATTGTAGCAGGATGCAATATTGGCTTATTTGTTTCCTTAGTTTTACTTCTTTCTTTTACCAGCATCCAAGAGATGTAATTTTAAGCTGTAATATATTTATATGCAGTATTTTTTTTTTTACCCGCTTTGGAAGATAATTGTTACTCACTGCAAAGATTCACAGTTCTAAAGAGACAAGTGCTTTCAAAACTCCAGTAAAGCCATAACTTTGTGTGTGTGTGGAAGCTTATTTTTGTTTTGGAGGGAGTGAGATTGTTTCCAATCAGTTAACACAGAAAACAAATGCGGCCTTGGCAAGGAAAATGCATCACGATGAGAGAAATGGTACCATTCTTTTCAGATAAAAATGTAAATATACTACTTTTCAAATGTATCCTATATTGTTACATGGGGAAATTTCTCAGTAATTCACCTTGAAAATAGTTCACGGAAAATATCTAGTCAAACTTGCTTACATGCAATTTGGCTTAAATAATTTACATCCTTATTTCCAGTGGTCAAAATCGAAGTGCTTTCACAGACTTGTCACTTGGTGATTATACACCCCTTCTGTGCGTCAAATGCTAGACAAATGAAATGTTTCTGCGAATGCTTATTTCTATTTGTCAGACAGCCAACCTCTGGTCTGATTGTTTGCTTACAAGGTGAAACCACCTGAAATTTCCTCAGGAGTCTCCAAAACTTAATATTAAAACAATAAATATAATAACAAAAATACAGTGTACTGAATTTTGGAATCTTGGAATTTTGAACATGCCAGTGGGAAGTTCATTTGCAGTTCAGTGAAGAATATTTAAATAAAGAGGGAAATTTGGAAGTTGTTAACACTTAGAAACTAAATGGGTGTGAGTGATTTGTGATTCCCCTAGAAATAACTCACATAGGGATACAAAATAAGAACTAAAAATTAAACAAAACTTACAAAATGACTTGCAGGGTAGAGAAAATATACAACCAAAACACACAGGGAAACCTGGTTTTACAGTTTTATACCTGTAGTTCCAGCTTATTACCAACACTTCCTTTCAGTTTTAAAAGTGACTTGGTTGAGATGTTAAATTTGGCAGACACTCTGCCTACAGACAACTACAATGGAATCATATTTTGTACTCAGAGGGAAAGAAGCCTTATTATGGTTCTTAAAAGGAAGTGACTTAATATTACCCATACTGGAAATCCACTTGACCCTGGGTAGATGATAGAGTGGATGAAGCAGAGAACAGAATCAGGCCAAGAGTGAGAGTGACTCTAACACGGGGGGGATGGGGTTAAGGTGTTAAGGGACCCTGGTCTTGTCATTCTTGATAAACCACGATAGGAAGTTTGAGTTTTTTTTTTTTTTTTCCACTTTATATAATGCAAAGGTTTAGTTAAGGATTAAGTAGATTAATAATAATATCAAAGCCATGTTTCTTTAAAGAATGATTTTGGTTTCTGTGTGGAGATGAATTGTAGTGTGTGGTTGACAATGATTGTGATGCTGCAACCAGAAGCAGTGGGGCTTGGACTGGGACCATAATCACGGAAAGCTGTGGATGGGTATGACGCGTGTGTTGGAGACAGAGTGGACAGGACACGCTAATAGGGCAATAAGGCCGGTAAGGAGGCAGTCTCAAGGATACTCCTGGATGAGATGGGTGTTCTTTAGACGATGGTGTAGGAATGTATAAGATTTAGAGATAAAAATGTGATCTGGTTGTAATGATAACTAGTTAAGCAATGAGCTGGGTGGTGCCCACACATTACCCCAAACCTCCAGACAGGAGGTTTCTGAGAACAGACCGCAAAAATGTCAGCCACTTTGCAGAAGAAATGAACAAATACTTGAAGGACACGTGGGTCCAAATGCTTTTCTCCTCCAGCCACCAGCAGGTGAGTCCTGATATTCCTTTCAGGAGCAGCCAATCTAAAGAAGCAAGCAAACTGTGTTAATGCCAGAGACATGGGTTCAATCCCTGGGTTAGGAAGATCCCCCTGGAGAAGGAAATGGCAACCCACTCCAGTATTCTTGCCTGGGAAAATCCCATGGACAGAGGAGCCTGGTGGGCTACAATACATGGAGTTTCAAAGAGTCAGACATGGCTTAGCAACTAAACAAAAACAACAGAAACCTTATCACACACAATACCAATTCCTGGTGGAGATACTTGGTGGTCTTCTCAGCATGGAAAACTGAATCTGTCCCCATAGTGCTGGACTCTTCCAAGATCAACTCATCTTTTCCACATCATCTCTGCAACACACCTTCCCATTCAGCATGTATTTCTTTATTAGTATTTCCATCCTGTCCATCACCCAACACAAAGAAGATCATTACCACAGACCACTCACCCCATCCATTGGATTGGTTTCAAGTCCACTCTTGTCTGTCTCCTTTCCACTCTCCCTAAAGCCAAAGCCAGGCCTCAAGGTCTCATCATAGCTTGAGTAAATTATCCCAAGTCCCCTTGATGTGACAATCTTCCCTAGGCCATGACAAAGCCCTCTGCTTACAATGTATGTCTATATGTAAATTCTGAGCTACAAGTAAACTGCACTGGGTCACACAAGAATATTCCCAATCAAGGACAACATAAGAAATAGTCTACTGATCCTATTAACTTCCAGGTTCTTTAGTCCAAGCATACACTGAAAAATATGGCAAAAAAATGTATTTGGCAAAAATGTGAAAGAAGACTTCAGGGAGTAATAAAGGCTAAACAATACTGAATTGCCTATTTTCACTTTCATTTTGATAGAAAAATACTGATATACTGGAAAGCTTATGTTATACAAGCACATTTTTGTGCAAATACCCTTTGTTCCCCTTAACAGTCTTATCTATAAAATATATGAAAGTAGAAACATGAGACACTTGCCCTCTTCATAGACAGTAGAGCTGACAAAGAGAATCACCTGGACAAAATGCAAATCGGATTCGCAAACATCACAAATGCAGTTCTACTCTTAAAAGCAGCGCTTTTCTTAACTTAGACACAAATACTTAAAGGTTCCTCAAAATATAAAGATATCCATTCATCTTTAACTCTACTTTATAAAAAAAAACAAAAACCAATCGTTTCTTAATGCAAATGGGGAAAATAGACCCCATAGATATTGAATCTTAACCAGGGTTTCTCATACGAGTGTCTTTCATAACAACATCTGGCCTTGAGCAGGTAGTGGGAAAAGAACCCGCTTAGGCGCAAAGTATACTTTAATTAACTGTGAACACTTCTCAAGGCCATCTTTAAACACTTGTACTTCATTGCAAGACAGAGACACAGTAATTAATAAAAGAGTCTCTCTAGAAAAGAAATTAGTCAGAAAGAATTCTTTGTTAAAATTCTGGGGCTGATGACATCCAGTGCGACAGGTGTTGGCCGCCTCCATCTGCTGTTGGGCCCCGTCTCTGTTCCCAGGATGCTGCTCCAAGATTGCCCGTTGCCCTCCTTCTATCCAGGTACAAAAGCAACAACCAACAACTCCATCGAGTGAATGGAGGTGCAGCTAGCATCCGATAGGCATGAATAGCTGGGTAAAATCACTGCTTGCATCTGCTCTTTTTTTCCCTTTCTTTTGTATTTGAGAATATATATGTTAGACACAGAAATCACCTTCCCCCAGCGACTGCTACATTGGATTCCAATGGCTTTTTCTGTTTCATTAGAAGTGGAAAAATGTGTTCACACTTAATGACTGACCACCTAATTCACTAATTTAATCAATGAATACAAAATCTTGTTGACATGATTAGTAAGTTATTGCTTACAACACATGAACCCTGAAAGTCACACTAAATATACTTTGCCCTAAGTTCCAAGAACACAAAGATGTTTCAGCATGTTCTGAATTGGTTTTAAATTTATTTTATATTGAAGAAAAGTTGATCCTTCTAAAGTGAGTAGACGACTCCTCCTGTCTTCCTAAAATTATTCTATTAAGATGTTCTTCTAATATGCCTCAACTACAAAAAGAAAATAACAGAACACTGAATATAGATAAATTTAGTCCAAAATGAATTTGAAGTCTTTCACGAAATTAAAAGCCTGCAGAGACCCTAACATAAAAATCTTCAATACATATAAGTTAGTTGTAAGGGGAAAAAAAGGCATGGTAACCAGAAAGTTGTATTTTACCATAAACTTGAATGTCAAAAAAAAACTTCTTTTAAAATTCTCACTTCTAAGCGTGTTTAAAATAACAGGTGCTGTGAAAATTAATATGAAAATTAGACATTCTAAAGAGGGTTGAGTATCCATTTTGAAACATCTGTTTTTACCTTATGGTGGCCATGCAGTAAAGGTAGAAAAGCCCTATGGACTTTGCCATCATGATGTAATTTCAGTTCAGTTCAGTTGGTCAGTTGTGCCCGACTCTTTGTGACCCCGTGGACTGCAGCACATCAGGCTTCCCTGTGAGTTATCAACTCCCAGGGCTTACTCAAACTCATGTCCATCACATCAGTGATGCCATCCAATCATCTCATCCTCTGTCATCCCCTTCTCCCACCTTCAATCTTTCCCAGCATCAAGGTCTTTTCAAATAAGTTGAATCTTCATTGTAATCCACACAAAGGCTTTGTCATAGTCAATAAAGCAGAGGTGGATGTTTTCCTGAAGCTCTCCTGCTTTTTCAATGATCCAACGGATGTTGGCAATTTGATGTCTGGGTGGCCGTGTGGCATTGTAGCGGCTGTGAGGAGATACCCCACGTCCAAGGGAGAAGCCCCAGCAAGACGGTAGGTGGGGCAAAATCACATTTAGAATCAAACTCCATACCCGCCAGAGGTGCTCAGAGGGCTCAAACAAACCTTGTGCACACCAGGACCCAGAGGCCCCACAGAGACTGAGACAGAACTGTGAGTATCTCCTGTGGAGGCGTGGGTCAGCAGTTGCCTGCTGCAGGGGCAGGGGGTCTGGGTGCAGCAGACCTGGGTGTGGCATAAGCCCTCTTGGAGGTGGTCGCCATTAACCCCACCATAGAGCCGCCAGAACTTACACAGGACTGGGAAACAGACTCTTGGAGGGCACAAGAGAACCTTGTGTGCACCAGGACCAGGGGGAAGGAGCAGCGACCCCACTGGAGCCCACCCCGGACGTGCCTGCGAGTGTCCAGGAGTCTCCGGTGGAGGTGTGGGCCGGCGGTGGCCTGCTGCAGGGTCTGGGGGCACCCACTGTAGTAGTGCATGCCTGGGACCTTTTGAGGGAGGTCACCGTTACCTTCATTACCTCCACCATGGTTTGGCCCCAGGTAAATAACAGGAAGGGAACACAGTCCCACCCATCAACAGAAAATTGGACTAAAGATTTACTGAGCATGGCCCTGCCCATCAGAACAAGACCCAGTTTTCCCCCTCAGTCAGTCTCTCCCATCAGGAAGCTTCCATAAGCCTCTTATCCTAATCCATCAGAGGGCAGACAGAGCGAAAACCACAATCACAGGAAACTAACCAATCTGATCACATGGACCACAGCCTTGTCTAACTCAATGAAACTATGAGCCGGGTCATGGTGGAGAGTTCTGACAAAAGGTGGTCCACTGGGGAAGGGAATGGCAAACCATTTCAGTATTCTTGCCTTGAGAACCCCATGAACAGTATGAAAAACTAATAATTTACTGAGGGCTAATTGAGTGCCAGTCACCCTTCAGGACGCTCAGGATTGCAAACTGAGGATTATGGGAAACAAAGTTTCTGCCTTCACAGAACTGGATCAAGTGACGTAGAGACAAGTGAATACAGAGCCAGCCAGTTGTGGCGGGGAGTTGGGGGGGGGGGGATGGGGGTGGTAGAGAATGACTCTTGGACACTGTGTGGAGGACAGGGTATGAAGGACAGTGGCCAGGAAAGTTTCTCCAGTGATGGGGTGCTGAGCTAAGCAGGAAGATTAGGCGGGGAAAACATGGAAGGGAAAGAAACAATCTGTATACAATCCCCAATGAGAAAGTCAGTTTAAATTTTCAATAAGTAGAAAAGCAAACTAATGCATCCCTAAGTAAATGTCCCTGATTATTTACATATCAACTTTACATACTGATACCTGAGTATCAATAGAAATGACCCATCCAATGAGGGGCCTCTGCTTTTTGAACACTTCCTACCTACTGCACATACTAGATTTCTTAACCTCCAACCTCCATAATCATACCATTTAAACAGATCATCACTCATTAATACTCCAGCTCCAGATTTTCAAATTATGCATTCAAGCATTCGACTCCATCCCACCTTCCTCCAGAGCTTCTCTCATAGCTCAGTTGGTAAAGAATCCACCTGCAATGCAAGAGACCCCAGTTCGATTCCTGGGTCAAGAAGATCCGCTGGAGAAGGGATAGGCTACCCTCTCCAGTATTCTTGGGCTTTCCTTGTGGCTCAGCTGGTAAAGAGTCCACCTGCAATGCGGGAGACCTGGGTTCGATCCCTGAGTTGGGAAAATCCCCTGGAGAAGGGAAAGGCTACCCACTCCAGTATTGTTGCCTGGAGAATTCCATGGACTATGTAGTCCATGGGGTCGCAAAGAGTCAGACATGACTGAGCGCCTTTCATCATCATCAACATACCTTCCTCCATCTTACTTGTAAATACACCAAATAAAACCAATTATTTTAGTTTAGTTTGTTGATGTATAGTTGACATACAATATATTAGTTTCAGTATGCAAAATGATTTGAATATTTTTTGTAATTATGCACCATATAAAGTTATAACACTATTATTAACTATATTCCCTGTGCTATATATTATATCCCCATGACATATTTATTTAATAACTGGAGACTTGTACCTCTTAATCCCTTTCACTTATATCACCATCCCCTGTCCCTCTCCTCTCTGACAATCACTAATTTTTTCTCTGATCTGTGAGTCTTTTTCCACTTTGATATATTAGTGTATTTTATGATTCCCCATATAACTAAAGGCATATATTTCTCTTTCTCTGTGTGACTTATTTCAGTTAAAATAATATCTTCCAGATCCACCCATGCTGTTGCTAATGGCAAGATTTAATTTTTTATAGCTGAGTGATATTCCATTGTGTGTAAGTGGTCATGCAAGATTTTAAGAGCTGAACTGTAAAGAAGGCAGAGTGCCAAAGAATTGATGCCTTCAAACTGTGGTGCTGGAGAAGACTCCTGAAAGTCCCTTGGACAGCAAGGAGGTCAAACCAGTCAATCATAAGGAAAATCAACAATGAATACTCATTGGAGGGACTGATGCTAAAGCTGAAGGTCCAGTATTTTGGTCTTCTAATGCAAACAGCTGACTCATTAGAAAAGTCTCTGATATTGGGAAAGATTGAGGGCAGAAGGAAAAGAGGGCATCAGAGGATGAGACACCTGGATGATATCACCAATGCAATGAACATGAGCTTGGGCAAACTTCAGGAGACGATGAGGGACAGGGAGGCCTGGCGTGCTGCAGTCCATGGGGTCGCAAAGAGTCAGACACGATGAGCAACTGAACAACAATACACATGTAAACATACTCATCACATCTTAATCCATTCATTTGGGGACAGATAATCAGTTTTATGCAATTTTGTTATAGTAGATCAACCAGTGCATTACTTTCCTCAAATCTGATTGATAAACAGGGCACATTCTCAGGTAGAATATTTACTGTGGCAATACACTGGAGGTGTAGTGGCTTCCCCAGTGGCTCAGTGGTAAAGAATCTGCCTGCCAATGCAGAAGCCACAATAGACACAGGTTCAATCCCTGGGTGAGGAAGATGCTGTGGAAATGACAAGCCACTCCAATATTTTTGCCTGGAGAATTCCATAGACAGAGGAGCCTAGGAGGCTACAGTCCATAGGGTCAAGAAGAGTTGGACGTGACTAAAGCAACTTAGCACATGGAGTCATTCATTGATCTGTTGATAATTTTATAGCTTTACATCATGCTTACAACAAACTGTGGAAAATTCTTAAAGAGACGGGAATACCAGACCACCTGACCTGTCATCTGGGAAATCTGTATGCAGGTAAAGAAGCAACAGTTAGAATTGGGCATGGAACAACAGACTGGTTCCAAATTGGGAAAGGAATACATCAAGGCTGTATATTGTCACCTTGCTTATTTAACTGATATGCAGAGTACATCATGAGAAACACTGGACTGGATGAAGAACAAGTTGGAATCAAGATAGCCAGGAGAAATATCAATAACCTCAGATATGCAGATGACATGACCTTTATGGCAGAAAGTGAAGAGGAACTAAAGAGCCTCTTGATGAAAGTGAAAGAGGAGAGTGAAAAAGTTGGCTTAAAGCTCAACATTCAGAAAACGAAGATCATGGCATCTGGTCCCATCACTTCATGGCAAAGAGATGTGGAAACAGTAGAAACAGTGAAAGACTTTATTTTTGGGGGCTCCAAGATCACTGCAGGTGGTGATTGCAGCCATGAAATTAAAAGATGCTTGCTCCTTGGAAGAAAAGCTATGACCAACCTAGACAGCATATTAAAAAGCAGAGACATTACTTTACCAACAAAAGTCCATCTGTCAAAGCTATGGTTTTTTCCAGTAGTCATGTATGGATGTAAGAGTTGGACTATAAAGAAAGCTGAGTGCCAAAGAATTGATGCTTTTGAACTGTGGTGTTGGAGAAGACTCTTGAGAGTCCCTTGAACTGCAAGGAGATAAAACCAGTCCATCCTAAAGGAAATCAGTCCTGAATAGTCATTGGAAGGACTGATGCTGAAGCTGAAACTCCAATACTTTGGCCACCTGATGTGAAGAAATGACTTCTTTGAAAAGACCCTAATGCTGGCAAAGAATGAAGGCAGGAGGAGAAGGGGATGACAGAGGATGAGATGGTTGGATGGCATCACAGACTCGATGGACATGAGTTTTCATAGGCTCTGGCAGTTGGTGATGTACAGGGAGGCCTGGCGTGCTGCAGTCCATGGGGTCGTAAAAAGTCAGAGACGAATGAACAACTGAACTGAACTGAACTGAAATTCTTAATTTAAAAAAGTTTAAAAAATCCACTAATCAAAAATGGATAGCAACATATTAGTTGTGCAATAAGTAAACAGAAAACAAAAAACCAGGAGGTTAGAAGAAAATGATCGTGGAAATTACAAAATATAAGCATATAAAGATGTGTGGGAAAAAAAAAAAAAAAGCTCTTTCAAACAGCTTCTCCCCATTGACTGTCCATATCCAGATGGTTTTATGGGTGAATTCTTGTAAATTTACTGGAATAGATAATTCATCCTCCTTTTTATACCTTTTGGCAGCTCACCAGGATAAAAGATAACTTCTCAATATATTTACAAAACAGTGCTAGGCTGACAAGGATGGCACATGGATATCTTGCTTATAAATATTGATTCAAAGTCATAAATAAAACAATAACACAGAGAATCAAATAAAACAACACATGAATAATACACTCAAACAAATAGGATTTATTTTGGTGAAGTAGGAATTATTCAGGACTAGGAAATTAGCTAAATATATTTCACAATATTAACTGATCAAGATAAGAAAGAAAAATTTTTACTGATGCTGAATAGGCTTCTCTGATGAAATAGTCAACTGAAATATGAAAAGAAGAATACTTTCTTAGCACAGCAAAAAGTGTAGACAAAAATGCAGAGAGCTTAACAGTAAGACATGGGAAGCATGCTAATTAAGAAATAGGAGAAAGATGAAACTTACTCTATTTTTAAAAATTTTATGGTGTTCTGAAATTTCTAACCAATTTAATTGGACAGATAAATAATACAAAAAATATATATTTTTTATTTTATTTATTTATTTTTTAAAGATCTTTTTATTTTTATTTTTTTTAGCTTTTGATATTTTATTTTATTTTTTTAAATTTTATTTTATTTTTAAACTTTACATAAATTGTATTAGTTTTGCCAAATATCAAAATGAATCTGCCACAGGTATACATGTGTTCCCCATCCTGAACCCAAAAATATATATATTTTAAAATGACTAAAAAGCCAATAAAAAATGAAAACATGAAAGAATTCAGTAAGTATTCTATTTACAAAATAACCCACATCAAATAAACTTCTAATATACAGAAAATATTAGGTCAGCGGGGAAAATTCCATTTACAATTGTAAATACAATATAAATGGAAATAATCTTGGCAAAATATGCTCAGTATACATAATTATATGCAAAAGTACAGGGGGGTGAAAAATTATATACATGGATAAATACAAATTTGAATGATAAAATATTTTGTGTTAACTTTCTTAAATTTATTTGAATATCCGTGAAAACCACACAACTAAAAATAATTGAATAAATCCTTAATTTTGAAGTATAATTTAAGCAGGCAATTAAGAAAGGTAAAATATAATATGAGGCATCTTGTTCTACTTAAAACATTTAAAGTTCCAATAATACAAACAAAGGAATAATACATTATGTAGATGAAGGAAATAATAGAAAAACAGACCTAAGAGTATACAAATTTTATATTTCATAGGAGTTAAAGTTTGTATTAGTGGAAAAATAAAAGCAATGCTGGGATGTGTGTCTCAATTTTAGTCATTCCTACAAAACAAACTCAAAATATCAATAACTGATCATGTATGATAATGTATGGAAAATATCTTCAAAGAATATATGCACAGATACACATGTAATTTTGAGTTGAGGAAAACATTTTAATGATTACTAAGCAACCATAGTTGATTTATTTCAATATTCCAAATAATATTGATAGCAAAAGTTAAATATTTGCCTAATTGACAACACAAACTTATAAGGTCAGAAATGTTCTACTTAAGGTCAACATAGTATGTTGTGGCAAAAAAGATAAATTGCATTTAAAGTACATTTCTGTGTAGAATTATGTTCATACACCAATAAAAGAGAAGCATTTGGGCCTGAAAAAATAAATCCAGCAATTGTGATATACTTAGATTCTGAGATGTGGTACAGAGAGGTGAAAAATACATTCAACGGAGCTCGTAACTGGCCTTTAACTCCAGCTTAAAAAAATAACAGGTTATCTTAAAAACAATCAATTCAGCTCAGTCGCTCAGTCGTGTCCGACTCTTTGTGACCCCATGGACTGCAGCACACCAGGCCTCCCTGTCCATCACCAACTCCCAGAGCTTGCTCAAACTCATGTCCATCGAGTTAGTAATGCCATCCAACCATCTATCTCATCCTCGTTGTCCCCTTCTCCTCCCACCTTCAATCTTTCCCAGCATCAGGGTCTTTTCAAATGAGTCAGTTCTTCGCATCAGGTGGCCAAAGTATTGGAGTTTCAGCTTCAGCATCAGTCTTTCCAATGAATATTCAGGACTGATTTCCTTTAGGACTGACTCATTTGATCTCCTTGCAGTCCAAGGGACTCTCAAGAGTCTTCTCCAACACCACAGTTCAAAAGCAGCAATTCTTCGGTGCTCAACTTTCTGTATAGTCCAACTCTAATATCCATACATGACTACCGTAAAAACCATAGCTTTGACTAGATGGACCTTTGTCAGTAAAGTAATGTCTCTGCTTTTTAATATGCTGTCTAGGTTGGTCATAGCTTTTCTTGCAAGGAGCAAGCGTCTTTTGATTTCAAGGCTGAAGTCACCATCTGCAGTGATATTGGAGCCCAAGAAAATAAAGTCTGTCCACCTAAAAACAATGGTGGAGCATTAAATCATAATTTTTACCATGTAGGCAACATTACTGGAGAAGGAAATGAAAACCCACTCTAGTATACTTGCCTGGAAAATCCCATGGACAGAGAAGCCTGGTGGGCTGCAGTCCATGGGGTCACAAAAAGTTTAACACAACTTAGTGACTGAGTACACAAAGCAACATTATTAGATCTGTGCTCTTAGAAATATCATGCTGGCACTAGGGTGTTAAATAAATTAGAAAGAAAGGATGGGAGGCAATAAGATCAGTTAGCCTGGGAATGGCACCCCACTCCAGTACTCTTGCCTGGAAAATCCCATGGATGGAGGAGCCTGGTAGGCTGCAGTCCATGGGGTCGCTAAGAGTCGGACACGACTGAGCGACTTCCCTTTCACTTTTCACTTTCCTGCACTGGAGAAGGAAATGGCACCCCACTCCAGTGTTCTTGCCTGGAGAATCCCAGGGACGGGGGAGCCTGGTGGGCTGCCGTCTATGGGGTCGCACAGAGTTGGACACAACTGAAGCGACTTAGCAGCAGCAGCAGCAGCCTGCTGCCAAAGCAATTCAAGTAAAAAATTGATAAAAGACTACACTAGCGGCAGGAGGAATAGAAAAGTGGATAGGTATAGCCCACACTTGGTATTTTTATTTGGCCCAGCAACTATTTTGCTTCTTTGTTTGTTTCATTTGTTATTGTTCATTCGGGCACAGCTCTTTGTTGATTCTCTGGCTGAAATTGCCAACCAGAGACCTGTTCTCCTTTATATAGAGATGGCTACAGTCTCTAGTTTTGACTCATTGAAATCAATCCGTTATGCAATTGTAATTGGTCATAAATGTGCATACATCCCAGGAGGGGTCAATCAGTCACTTTATAATTGTCAGAAATTCATGGAAATAGGGGATAAATGACAGTTAACTTGCAATCTAAACAACAAGGTGATAAGGAGCTTATGTTACTGTCATTATGCAGGTGAATATTTTTATAAACATATATAATCTTGGCATATGAACATATAGGTCAAAAGTAGGAAGAATGAGAATACATTCTCCATATATTTAGACTTTGAAAACACAGCATCAAATGCAAAACAAAGCAAATCATAACAACACCATCAAGAACCCCATACAGTATGCAATGATCCACAGATTTCACTGCATATACAGTTTAAATGTACATATATCTGTTGCTTTATAACATCCACATTGAAATATTAAGAAAGAAAACTCTTTGGAAATTGTGAAAGGAAGATGATAGGTGGGCATAATGTATCCTTGAAACATTTTTAAAATCTCTTAGATCCTAATCAGAAAAGATAAAAGTCTTCACAGGAAAATGACCAGATGACATGGTCATTCACAAAGAAGAAATGCAAGTGTAAATGACAAGACAAAAAAAAGCCTCATTAATAATGAAAATATTAAGTAAATGTAAAATTTAATGAATAGTTTTTGTACAAAAAGGTAAAAAGTAAAAATGGAAAAATTATAACATCCATTCATAATTGAAAAGTAGATGAATAGAAACATGTGGGAATATAATTTGCTTAAGTATTTGGATTAAAGAACTATTATTAACCCAACAGTACCTCTCAAAAACTCAATATTCAGTATGTCTTTTCAGCCATAAATCTAATTTACCAAAAGGAAACACCTATGTGTAAAAATTACAAAAAGATTTTCATTATAGAGAATTATATTATCCCAGTTAATAATTGTCAGCTTATTTACAGTCATCAACAAGGCTAAATATTGTTTCTTCCATGCATTGAGATTTATTTCATTAATTAAAAATGATACAGTGGTAGAGTTTATGTATAACATTAAAAATGGAAATACTTTTTCTTGAAACGTTGGCTTCCTGGTATTATTCATTTGAAAATATCTTCATCAGGGGAAAACATTTCATAATACAGAAATACATAGATTACATCAATAGTTTCACCATATAAAGACTGAAAAAATCCAGTAATTAAAGTAGCTAAAATATGTCAGCAGTGACATACAAAAGCATCACTAATGCTGATTTTCATTATTCAACCTAAAATGTTGTCAAAGATGATTCAGTTGATTTGATATTAAGTTTTTGTGTTATCATATTTTTCACTCAGTGCTTGGTTTCATGTCACAAAACTTGCTGCCTTTCTCAACCTTCTCTCTATGTCACACATGCTTCCTAAGAACTTTTATCTTTGTAAAAATTGGATTTTTATCTATCCTTCTACACACATATTCTCATTCTTTGTACTTTTCCTTCAAACACTCCTGGAAAGTAAAATTGACCCAATGACAGTCATCTTTTTGGCAGAGCACTTGTACTGTAGCTAAATCATGTGCATTCAAAAACCATGATGACTTACACTCAAAGAGCCACTGTTCAGTGATTTGCTATGTAAGCATTAACTCACTGGTATCAAGATAAAGAGTCACAGAGAATGAGTATCTCTGTGCATAATGATGCTATTGATGTAGATGAGAGCTGCTGCTGCTGCTGCTGCTGCTGCTAAGTCACCTCAGTCGTGTCCGACTCTGTGCGACCCCATAGACGGCAGCCTACCAGGCTCCCCCATCCCTGGGATTCTCCAGGCAAGAACACTGGAGTGGGTTGCCATTTCCTTCTCCAGTGCATGAAAGTGAAAAGTCAAAGTGAAATCGCTCAGTTGTGTCCGACTCTTAGTGACCCCATGGACTGCAGCCTACCAGGCTCCTCCATCCATGGGATTTTCCAGGCAAGAGTACTGGAGTGGGGGTGCCATTGCCTTCTCCATAGATGAGAGCTAGAAAGGACCAAATCAATTAATGATTCAGACTCTTCTTCAGTTTCCTACTTTGAAGGCTATATTGTTGTTCAGTTGCTAAGTCATGTTCGACCCTTTGCAATCCCATGAACTGCAGCACACCAACCTTCCCCGTCCTTCACTATCTCCCAGAGTTTGCTCAAACTCATGGCCTTTCAGTCAACGATGCCATCAACCACCTTATTCTCTGTCACACCCTTCTCTTCCTGCCTTTAATCTTTCCCAGCATCAGGGTCTTTCCCAAAGAGTCAGCTCTTCACGTGAGGTGGTCAAAGTATTGGAGCTTCAGCTTCAGCATCAGTCCTTC
Source organism: Bubalus bubalis (assembly GCF_019923935.1). Classification (NCBI taxonomy): domain Eukaryota; kingdom Metazoa; phylum Chordata; class Mammalia; order Artiodactyla; family Bovidae; genus Bubalus; species Bubalus bubalis. Next base: position 56,338,430 of record NC_059178.1, on the reverse strand, counting down.
CAGTGGATATTCAGGGTTGATTTCCTTTAGGATTGACTTCTTTGATCTCCTTGCAGTCCAAGGGACTCTCAAGAGTCTTCTCCAGGATCACAGTTAAAAAGCATCAAATCTTTGGCACTCAGCCTTCTTTATGATCCAACTCTCACATCTGTACATGACTACTGGAAAAGCGACAGCTTTGACTGTACAGACCTTTGTCAGCAAAGTGATGTCTCTGCCTTTTAATATGTGTCTAGGTTTGTCATAGCTTTTCTTTCAAGGAGTGAAGGTTATATTATACATAAATAATCATTATGTGGTTATTCAAAGTTATATATATATATATATATAACTTATAGTTCACAGATGTATTTTCTAACTCTAAGTTCAGTATGTAGTGAAAAATTAAGACCAGGTGACCTAATCCCCAGTTAGGCCATAGATATTTGGTTAAACATACTTGGTTAAACTTTTGGCATAGATATTTGGTTAAACAATAGATGGAGAGGAAAGAATACTTGCTAGGCACAAAAGTATGGTAATCAATGTGGTAAGAGATCCAGGGTAAATTATAATGGGTACTGAGCTTAGAGATATAATAGTATAGCTCCAGTATTCTTGCCTGGAAAATTCCAGAGACAGAGGAGCCTGACAGGCAAGAGTCCACAGGGTCACAAAGAGTGGGACACAACTGAGCACACACACACACACACACCCCTCATCTTAGATCAAGAAGAGCACTTATACAGACCTTGGTTGGCACGATCAACACATCACTGGCATCTACTGCTGTTAATTCCACAGGCAGAATGCGTCATTCAGAAACACTACTGAGCAGCATCAAGTTAAGGAAAATGAAAAATGAAAAATCCACTATGGAGAAGGTACTTACAGTGTCTGTTAAGCAGTGTGGTACTCAGAAGTCTACGATGTCCACATTATTCCAGGATCTTTGTATCAAGGCCCTTTTACACTTATTCCTCTTCTTGAGTGTGGTGTAGAAATAAATGAAAACCCATCAAGTAAGTTTTTTTTTTTTAATCTGAGCTTCTATAGCAAGAATCTCATAGCTCAGTTGGCAAAGAATCCACCTGCAATGCAGGAGACCCACTTTGATTCTTGAGTAAGGACGATCCACTGGAGAAGGGATAGGCTACCACTCCAGTATTCTTGGGCTTCCCTTGTAGGTCAGCTGGTAAAGAATCTGCCTGCAGACCTGGGTTAGATCCCTGGGTTGGGAAGATCCCCAGGAGAAGGGAAAGGCTACCCACTCTAGTATTCTGGCCTGGACAATTCCATGGACTATATAGTCCATGGGGTCGCAAACAGTCGGACACAACTGAGTGATTTTGACTTTCTTTTTTTCTGTAGCAAGGGCATGCATTCTTCTTGTTGTTCAGCCACTCAGTTGTGTCCAACTCTCTGCGACCCCATGGACTACAGCATACCAGGCTTCCCTGTCCTTCACCATCTACCAGAGCTTGCTCAAACTCCTGTCCATTGAGTTAGTAATGCCATCCAACCGTCTCACCGTCTGTCACCCTCTTCTTCTTGCCCTCAATCTTTCCCAGAATCAGGGTCTCTTCTAATGAGTCAGTTCTTCACATCAGGTGGCCGAAGTATAGGAGCTTCAGCTTCAGCATCAGTCCTTCCAATGAATATTCAGGACTGATCTCCTTTAGGATGGACTGGTTTAATCTCCTTGAGATTTGAGAAGACCCTCAAGCGTGTTCTCCAGCACCACAGTTCAAAAGCATCAATTCTTTGGCTCTCAGCTTTCTTTATAGTCCAATTCTCATATCCATACATAACTACTGGAAAAATCATAGCTTTGACTTGATGGACCTTTGTTGGCAAAGTAATGTGGCACGAATGCATGCATGCTAAGTCATTTCAGCCGTGTCCGATTCTGTGCTACCCTATTGACTGTAGCCCTCCAGGACCCTCTGCCCATGGAGTTTTCCAGGCAAAAATACTGGAGTAGGGTGCCATTTCCTACTCCAGGGGATCTTCCCAACTCGAGATCAAACTTGAGTTTCTTGTGTCTCCTGCTTTGTCAGGCAGATTCTTCACGACTGTGCCATCTGGGAAGCCCAATATGTGGCACAGCAGTAGATAATAATACAAGTATTAGCCTTTCAGAGCTTGAGATTTTCAGGTTCCAACTTGAAACTTCCCTTACTGTGAAAGTATTAAAGTTAAGTATGTATGTATCTGAAGTCAATAATGCACTTTGAATATTTTTAGCCTGCCAATAAATACTCAATTTCTTTTCTTCTCATCTTATGACTTTGCAGTGCAGAGTCAGGTCAGTCTAAGAGTAGGAAATATGCAGATCATTACAGATCATAAGAGAAATGAACATTTCTCATTATTCTAGTTAGAGATATCTCAGAATGAATCAGTAAATAATGTTTGATTTTGACTTTTTCCCTACTAGCTTACCAAAAGAAGTGAATGAATTGTTTCTTGTAAATAATTTCAATCCATGCAACTGTTGCATTTGTCTTTGTTAACAATAAGCTGTGACTTTGATGTCAAGCCCTGTTGGTGTGCTTTTTAATTAATTTTAATTTTCCTTTGGGCTCAGTCATCTGTAGACCCCAGCAAAAACATGTCTCTCTAGGCCTTTGAAGCAAAAGCCATGATAAAAATATGGCTTGATGGAGTTATTCTGAAAGCCTGAGCCCACCATGCACCCCATCTTTCCCTGGTCCCATGATACTTGGTAAGTGCTTGGAATCCTGCCGCAGAAGAAGAACAAAGCGGGGAAACATACATATGATGGATTTCACACCTCAACTAGCGAGCAACCCCGGTACAGGAAGAAGGAATTTGAAAAGAAAATTCTAGCTGATAGCTCTAATAGAAATGCAAATGTCATTTTACTTTGAGGGGCTGACGGATGTAATGAAGTTTCCCTGTGGTTAGGGTGGGTTCAGGAATAAGAGCCAGCATCTAAAGAAGGTTGTGGGGGTTTTATGGGGTTTTCAGTAGCCCCCCACAAGAGATGTGTGACATTTTTAGCTGATAATTTCAGCTGCCAGTGGAATTGGTCCATTCCTGTTCATGTTTACATGTGTTACGTTACTTTGTGAAAGGGAACTTGGAAAAAGAAAGAGGTAATTAGGAATCAGTAGCTAAAGAGGAAATATCAATTAAGAAAGAAAAATGGTCTCCAAGAGATGGGAAATAGAAGGGAGGAGCTCTATGATTACTGTGGATTATGCCAGGGAATTTTCCTGGCTGTGTGTGTGGCAGGGGCTGTGGAAACCAGGCAGAACCCTGCAGTATCCCTGATTTCAGGAGATGATGCTGGAGAACCCAGGCGGCCAAGGGGACCAGAGATTGCAGGGTCTACAGTGTCTCCTTAGGGTAGTCAATTGAGTACTCATGAGCACACTTGCAGGAGGAAACTACCTGAACAGGGCAAAGCATCACTCGAAACACCCAAAGACTACATAGGACCTGCAGGAGCATATGATCCCCAAACACAGCATGGACATTTCCATAACCCAGAACTCTCATAATTCAGGAGCATCAGTTGCAATCCTGATCAATCAAACTTTGGGAGATGATCAATATATTATTATCTCATTTTGGTGACTGTTTCATGAGTATACTCATGTGTCAATACTTACCCAGCTGTATGGTGAAGTGTATATAAATTACACCTCATAATTTAAATAAAGCTCTTTATATAAAGACCAGAAGAAAGTTTGTCTTGCTATTAATAGCACTTAAGAAATATTTACTCACATAACAATATGAATATATTTTACAGAAATAATATTGAGCAAGTTTTCATTTATATGAAGTCAAAGGGAAAAAAAAAAAGCAAAACTAACTCATAACTTTACTGGTGGCTCAGATGGTAAAGAACCCACTTGCAATGCGGGAGACCTGGGTTCGATCCCGGGTTGGGAACAACCCCTGGATAAAGGCATGGCAACCCACTCCAGTATTCTTGCCTAGAGAATTCCCATGGACAGAGGAGCCTGGTAGGCTACAGTCCATGGGGTTGCAAAGAATTGGACATGACTCAGAGACCAAGCACACAACACACAAAATAATATATATCCAGGTCTGATCCCTGGGTTGGGAAGATCCCCTACAGAAGGGAATGGCTACCCACTCCAGTATTCTTGAATGGAGAAGTCCATGGACAGAGGAGATAAGTACAGTTTAACTAAAAATTTAGGCTTAAGACTTGTACCTTTATATATATATATATATATATACAATATTTCAATTGAAAAAAATCATCATCTTTATTTATTTGGTCTTTATTACAAATTGAAGATATTTCTTCTTAACCAAATAAACAATTACTATAATAAGACTGTATACAGGTATATTTATTCAGTGCTAATATTAGATCTTTAAAAGTTAACTGCTTTTTCACCAAATTTAGAAGATATAGTAAATGCTTTTAAAATAAAGAATATAATAGTAAGTAGAATTGGCTATATAAAGATTAATTAATTTGAGAGAGCAAATTTTTTTCATTGCATTCCTTTGTGAACTATCATGAAAGTTCCAATCTTATGAATTCATTGGAACTTATGATTTATTTTATTCTCAAAACGGTTAAGATAATCACATATGCAAGTAAAATCTTTGGGTATCTCTAATTGATTTGAAAACTCTGTAAGATATTTGGTGACATTGATTATGGACTTAAAGTTATAGTGAAATAAAGAACTCACTCAAAAAGTATTCCCAGTTAAATTTGGTATGTTAAGCAAACTGCACAGGCAGTGAACCAAAAACTTCCTTTATTCCAGGAAGGCTTTGTTCATTCCCATACTTTGTACATTTTTTCCTTTTTATTTAAGGTCAGAGAGTTCACCATCATTGTTACTTTTATTTTTTAACTTTTGACTTGTATTTTTTCTTACTCTTTCTCTTCCTCCTTTTGCTGTATTTGCCAGATTTTCTATTGAAAAGTCTGAATAGAGCTGTGGAGGAATAGCAGGAAAAATGTCTGGGATCTCCTCGCTTGTCAGATAAATTCCAGGGTGCCTCTGCTATGTAACCAACATATTGATTGATTCCTTTACTCCTGAAAGTTAGACATTATTGCACCATTTAAGCTCCAAAATGAAAAGTTTTTGCCTTGAAGGTGCAATGTATTACAAGTACATTTCAATAGAATCCATGACTGAATATCACTTTGCAATTTGAAATATCACTCAACAAATATCACCCAAAGGGAAACATTGGCCAACAGCTTATTTGGATATATCCCATCTATCAAGTGGATATTAATCACCTAGTAATTAAATGACCAACTTTTTTTTTTTCCCTCCTTTGTACACATTTTTATGTCTTTGGATTAACTAATGGTCGTAAAACAAATGGGAACATTATTTTCCATTTAGTGTGGCTGATATCTTAGAAAATATATTTTCCTAAGTAGATTTTAATAGAGTAAATCTATCAAATGTTTTCCATTTAGTATGATTTTACTTCTTTAATACAAGGTTTTGTGCCATTCATTGTTACAAACTTGAATAAGAAATCAATATCATATAGTTCAAAAATAAACTGAAAGAAATTAATCTATCCATTTATTAAAGTGGTGCATAACACACACACAAATTTGTTCAAATCACTTTACAATGTAGCATTCTCCCTGGGGGATTTCTAAGTACACAAAGAACAAAACAGAAATTTTAAACTTTAAAATTATTTCCAGAGGTTTATTTTTACTCTGAAATTATTATTTTATATAGTGTGGGTGTTTACATGCATGTGTGCTCAGTCATGTTTGATTCTTTGCAACCCCCTGGACTGTAGCCTTCCAGGATCCTCTGTTCATGGGTTTTCCCATGCAAAAATACTGGAGTGGGTAGCCATGCCCTCCTCCATGGGATCTTCCTGCACCCAGGGATCAAACTTGAGTCTCTTGCATTGGCAGGCAAATTCATTACCACTGAGCTATCTGGGAAGCCCAATACATGTATTAGGAACACATAAATATATAAAAACTATATAATCCTTAAAAACTTTAAGATTATAATATTAATGACATTTTACATATATTATCTTTTTAAAATTTACATCTCTTAAAACTAAAAAGAAAAATGTCTCAGAATTTCAGGAAATGTAAGGAATTTCAAAATGTACATGCTGCAATAGTATTCTCCAAATTTAACAACTCATTTAAAAACTGTTCATTAATAAGTATTTAAATAATAATAAGGATTAAAAAGTAATTCAAGGCAACCAATTATCATGCCTTCCTCTAACAATTGTTATATTATGGTTTCTCTTTCCATTCACAATCAATTAAATTAAACTTTGATAATTTTAATTTATGTATGTTGTTCTTTGTGCTTTTCATATTAAACTACAATTGTACAATATGAGTAATTCCGAGGTGGCTCAGTCAGTAAAGGATCCACTTGCAATGCAGGAAACCACCTGCAGCACAGGAGACCGAGGTTCGATCCCTGGCTCTGGAAGATCCCCTGGAAAAGGAAGTGGCAACCCACTCCAGCAGCCTTGCCTGGAAAATCCTAAGGTCAGAGGAACCTGTGGGCTTCAGTCTATGGGGTTGCAACAATCGGACATGACTTAGCAACTAAACCACACCCACAACCATAAAATACGAAGCTCATGTTCCATCTAATAAGAGTCAAACATTGAGCTAACACGACATGAAATGGTAAAGCTACATAAATATATACCAGTTATATATTTTTATAATGTGATAAAACATGCATAATGTAAAATGTATCTATCTAAACTTTTTTAAGGGTACAGTTCAGCGGTATTAAGTCCATTCACATTGCTGTGCAATTGTTACCACCATCTGGATCCAGAATATTTTAATCTTGCAAAATTATAACTCTGGACCCACTTAATAATAATTCACCATTCCGGTCCCCCCACAGTCCCTGGCATGCCCCCGCTACTTTCTGCCTCTATGAACTGCATTATTGCAGGTGGCATCTCATGTGCATGGCACTCTGCAGCATTTGCTGTTCTGTAATGGCTTGTTTCAAGTAGCATAATGTCCTCAAGTCTCACCCATGCTGTAACGTAGGTCAGTATTATCTTCTTTTCAAGACTGGATAATATTCCATGTACATGTGTCCCACATTTGTTTATCCATTTATCTGATGAAGAACACTTGAGTTACTTGTGCTTTCTGGCTACTGTGAATAATGCTGATATGAATACGGGCGTAGAAATAGTGTTTCCCTCCCAACAGCTCTAAATTCTTTGGGGAATGTATGCCTTTTAACCATTCCTTTCTACTCATTTCTCATCAGAATTTAATATTTATTGGAATATAACTAGGGCCTCGAAAATATATATATTGAGTACATGCACTTTTTATGCTGGTCATTTGGAAATTCTTCCAAATTGATGACATAATTTTCTGGGCCCACTTAGTCTTTTATGTGCATTAGCTTGGACTCATCCCAAGGACATTCTATCAATGCAGTATTTCCCTATAGCAATACAATGACAAATGATCTTATTGGTATTTTAAATTTTAAAATAGTCTGAAACCTCAATTAAGATATTCATATAAGCATAAGTTACTAGCATGTTTTCCAGTTATTTGAAAACCCTACAGCTTCCTCCTCAAAATGTACATATACTGAAATAGTTGCATAAACATTAATTCCTTTTAGATTTTAGCTGCTTATAATCAAAACTTCCTGATTTATATACTAAAATTATTTTTTACCTATTTGTTCAATGATTATAGCTTATATGTTCTTTAACAGCAAATTATTTTATTTTCTCTTTATTATAATTTAAATAAATTTTAAATAAATGTAATGATTTACTGATATTATATTCTTTAATAGCAAATTATTTTATTTTCTCTTTACTATAATTTAAATAAATTTTAAATAAATGTAATGATTTACTGATATTATTGATAATCTGTTCTATTTATTTAGAGGCTTACTTTTTAAAATTTGTCCATTTTTACTTTACCAGTTTCTTTAATATCATTAATAAAGATTAACTCCTTGTAGTTTCTTCGCAGATGTCATATTTTGAAAATAATTCTATTAAACTGAAATTAAAAAAAAAACTAGTGTTGTCGCCTTTAAAAAGCATAAATTGGTAATATTTTTCAGTCAAATATATTCTTTTTCCTCCAGCTTTTTATCATAATTAAGGAAATTAGACATTTAGCCTCTTTTTAATATGTTGAGTTTTTTTTTTCAATTTAGAGACTAGGAGGAAGGAGTTATTAAATAGTGGTGTTCCAATTTACATCTACTACATTCTAATATGCTTCAAATTTGCTCCTTAAATAGGCTGACATGTGGCAAATGAAATTTAATGTTGACAAATATAGATAAATGCAAATTAGCCTCAGATATAATCAGCAACAGATAAAAAATTATAGATAATTGAAGTGATTCACAAAGTCCTTGTAAAGACCTTCAATTGTTTACAAACTTTTAGGCATCTTTCTAATCGAAAAAAACTGTGCTCTTTCTTGAAATGTCAGAAATTAAATGCAAAAGTCCAAATGCAGCCAGCTACATACCAAGTAGTGTTTAATCAGGTTACATTGTTACAAGTTGAAAAATAGTTGCATTATTTTTCTGGCCAAGTTACACATCTTTCAGAAAGTCAAGACAACTCTCTCCCTGTAATGCCTTCTAAAATATCTGAACACAGAGTTAAGACATTTCTCATACTATCTGTTAACATCTGGGATGCAACTGTAGAGCTAAAGACAAGAACCATATTGCAAGGGTGTTCTGGCATCTCAGTCCAACTCGTATCTCTGCCAGAGAGAAAGCAACTGCAAAATCAGTGTCTGGTTGTCAAGGCCCTGGTTCCCAGGTCCTCTGTTTAAGACATCTTGTGGTCTTAACCAGGTCAGAAGCTGGGTGTCTCTTTAGTTCACTGTCTTGGGCAAAAACATTCGATTAAAAGGTGCTGTAACTCCTTTCACCTACAGAGCTCTTCAAGGAGCAATCAAAACCCACTGACCCATCATAAAAGAATGGAGTAGATACTGGAACATCAAATGCTCTTCTATTTTTGCCAGTTTCTTTAATCCTCACGATCACAGAAACCTGGAGAATATTTTCTTTCAATTATCTCTAGTCCTTAAACTCAAAGACTTGGTCCAAAATCCTATTCACAGAACATATATGTGTGTGTGTGTGTGTGTGTGTGTGTGTGTGAAAACAATAGTCAAAGGTTTTGTTTCTCCAGTAGTCACATATGGCTGTGACTGTTGGACCACAAATAAGTTTGATCAATTAAGAGTTGATGCCTTTGAACTGTGGTGTTGGAGAAGACTTTTAAAAGTCCCTTGCACTGCTAGGAGATCAAACTAGTCAATCCTGAAGGAAATCAGTCCTAAATATTTATTGGAAGGACTGATGCTGAAGCTGAAGCTCCAATTTTTGGCCACCTGATGAGAATAACTGATTTACTGGAGAATATCCTAATGCTGGGAAAGATTAAAGGCAGGAGAAGGGGATGACAGAGGATGAGATGGTTGGATGGCATCACTGACTCAATGGACATGAGTTTGAGCAAGCTCCAGCAGGTGGTGATGGACAGGGAAGCCTGGCGTGCTGCAGTCCATGGGGTCGCAAAGAGTCGGTCACGACTGAGTGACTGAACTGAACTTGTATATATACAAGTGTGTGTGTGTGTGTGTGTGTGTATTTATTTATTTATTTATTAGAGATATATATTTATATCACACAATATAAATTAATTAGAATTACTTATTTGATATTGTAATACTAAAATTAAACAGACTGTGCACTTGTACAATTTTATAGATAAGTGCATGTAACATAATTGTGGTTTTTTGGTCACTCTGTCATGTCTATCTCTTTTGTGACCCCATGGGCTGTAACCCTCCAAGCTCTTCTGTCTATGGGATTTCTTGGGTAGAATACTGGAGTGAGTTGCCATTTTCTTCTCCAGGGAATCTTCTTGACCTGGGCATTAAACCCACATCTCTTGCACTGAAGGTGGATTGTTTACCACTGAGCTACGTGGGAAGACCTATAATTGTGGTAATATGTACTAAATGCTTTTACTTGTTTAACTGCTTCCTTTGTTTTTAAAAACAAATGCAATTATTGTGTTACGCATACAATTTAAAACATTACGGATATACTCTGAGTTTACGTCTTTGGCACACTATCATATGTCTTTATAAAAGCATTAAAAAAACAGAAATTACAAAGTCTCCTGGCTTCCTGAGTTATAAGCAAATTCAAAAATAGAAGAAATTAACCTTTAAAGAATAAAGTTGCAAGTGACTTTCAATAATTTCTGTGTCAACCCACCTACAACTCTTGGAAATTATAGACCTCAGGTGGTTAAGAACTGCCCTTGTCTAAGTCTTCTCCATGACACTTAACATATAATTATGTAGCTCAGTATAAATATTTACATATAGTTAGGAAAGAGTGAAAGGCAAAGGAGAAAAGGAAAGATAACCATCTGAAAGTAGAGATCCAAAGAATAGCAAGGAGAGATAAGAAAGCTTTCCTAGCTGAACAATGCAAAGAAACAGAGGAAAACAATAGAATGGGAAATGCTAGAGATCACTTCTGGGATACTATAGATACCAAGGGAACATTTCATGCAAAGATGGGCACAATAAAAGACAGAAAGGGTATGGACCTAACAGAAGCAGAAGATAGTAAGAAGAGGCGGCAAGAATACACAGAACTAAAGAAAAAAAGAACTTCATGACCCAGAAAGCCACGATGGTGTGATCACTAACCTAGAACCAGACATCCTGGAGTGTGAAGTCAAGTGGGCCTTAGGAAGCATCACTATGAACAAAGCTAGTGGAGGTGATGAAATTCCAGCTGATCTATTTCAAGTCTTAAAAGATGATGCTGTAAAAGTGCTGCACTCAATATGCCAGCAAATTTGGAAAACTCAGCAGGGGTCACAGGACTGGAAAAGGTCAGTTTTCATTCCAATCCCAAAGAAGGGCAATGCCAAAGAAGGTTCAAGCCACTGCACAATTGCACTCATCTCACACGTTAGCAAAGTAATGCTCAAAATTCTCCAACCCAGGCTTCAACAATATGTGAACTGTAAACTTCCAGATGTTCAAGCTGGATTTAGAAAAGGCAGAGGAACCAGAGATCCAATTGTCAACATCTGTTGGATCATCACAAAAGCAGGAAAGTTTCAGAAATACATTTACTTTTGCTTTATTGACTACACCAAAGCCTTTGATTGTGTGGGTCACAACAAACTGTGGAAAATTCTTAGAGATGGGAATACCAGCCCACCTGACCTGCCTCCTGAGAAATCTGTATGCAGGTCAAGAAGCAACGGTTAGAACCAGACATGGAACAATGGACTGGTTCCAAATTGGGAAAGGAGTACATCAAGGCTGATTATTTAACTTCTATGCAGAGTACATCATGAGAAATGCCGGGCAGGATGAAGCACAAGCTCAAATCAAGATTGCTGAGAGAAATATGAACAACCTCAGACATGCAGATGACACCATCGTTATGGCAGAAAGTGAAGAAGAACTAAAGAACGTCTTGATGAAAGTGAAAGAGAAGAGTGAAAAAGTTGGCTTAAAACTCAACATTCAGAAAACTAAGAGCATGGCATCTGGTCCCATTACTTCATGGGAAACAGATGGGGAAACAGTGCAAACAGTGTGAGACTATTTTTTTGGGCTCCAAAATCACTGCAGATGGTGACTGAAGCCATGAAATTAAAAGACACTTACTCCTTGGAAGGAAAGTTATGACCAACCTAGATAGCATATTCAAAAGCAGAGACATTACTTTGCCAACAAATGTCCGTCTAGTCAAGGCTATGGTTTTTCCAGTGGTTATGTATGGATGTGAGAGTTGGACTGTGAAGACAGCTGAGCGCCAAAGAATTGATGCTTTTGAACTGTGGTGTTGGAGAAGACTCTTGAGAGTCCCTTGCACTGCTAGAAGATCAAACCAGTCAATCCTAAAGGAAATCACTTCTGAATATTCATTGGAAGGACTAATGCTGAAGCTGAAACTCTGATATTTTGGCCACCTGATGCAAAGAGCTGACTCATTAAAAAAGATCCTGATTCTGGGAAAGATTGAAGGCGGGAGGAGAAGGGGATGACAGAGGACAAAATGGTTGGGTGGCATCACTAACTCAATGGACATGAGTTTGACAAGCTCCAGTGAAGGACAGGAAAACCTGGCATGTTGTGGTCCATGGAGTCGCATAGAGTCGGATACAGCTGACCTACTGAACAACAGCAAGGTAGCTCAATGTACTTAGTAAATGTTGTTGATCAAAATGGCATGCTTACAGAAATCTTCGGTTTATTACCAGAGACAAAATAGTCAAATATTTAGGATTACGTATTTCACAATATACACATTGGATATCCCATTTAATCTTAAAGAACCAGATAGCTAAATCATATATTACTATTCTGTTTTACAGTACATCACATATGAATACGGAGCAGGCTGAATTTCAATCTGAACACAATTACAACTGTATAATTAAATATGTAACTCCATTCAGGGATTTAAAAGAGGAGCTGTTTGTAACTGTTTGTAAGTCATACACATGTAAATGTGCATCAGTGTTTACAAACCATGATAACTGAAAAACAAACACAGTATCAGGATGTATAGATATTTTTGCAATCATGACTAACATAAATCACATTATTAATTATATAATTAAAATTATAACTGAAGTGTAGACCTTTATCTACACTATTACAGATGAAGGCCCTCATGAATATAATATACTCATTAAATATACAAGAGAGAACCAATATCCAAACTATATTCAGAGAGTTTAGTTCAAAAACTGTGTTTTTTGCCTTTGTAAAGCCTTCATTAGGTTGAATTTTATGTCCATTTACAGTAGAATAACGTTCTTCCCAACAGACTTGAACAGAGGAGTGCTAATCTTTATTCATAAGGCCAATAAATTTGTTCAAAGAACACATCTGCTAAAGGCTGAAATGACTCTGAGCAAGATGAATGGTGACTGCTTGGCTGTCTGGTGGCAGGTATTACACAAGGTGTAGGTTACTTGTTTTTGGCTTGCTGCTAAAGACTGCGGTACAGCAGGTGAAAGACCAGATAAAAATGCTTCCAGGGTTGGCCTTATAATTATATCCCCAAGAGGAAAAAATGAACTGTACATATACATACACACAATTTCAGTTCAGCAAGGGAAACATTTTAAGTTTTATATAAGTTCATGTGCAATATTATGATTTCTTTTGGGAATGGCAACCAACCAATCACAGTTTATATTGTTTTACTTTATTACTAATGTTTCTAATACTTTAATTACCTGGGTTTTATGATGTATTATCCTGAAAGAAGTTACTGTGTTACCCAGCAAGAATAGAAAACTTTTTTACTTTACTTCTAACAAGTCAATGGAGACCCAAAAGATTAAGTAGCATTAAAATAAAAGAGATATTTTCATGAATGGATTATGGGAAAGTATTTTCACCCTTAGAGAAAATAAAGTTGCTTACTGTTTGTGATACTTGTATATAATTGTTTATGTTTCTTTTTGTGTGTCCATTGTTTATGGACAATGTCTTTGTGTCCACTGTTTCCATTTATGGACAAAGAATCAGACACAACTGAGCAACTGAGCAACAATGTTTATGATTCTTGTGGCTTGCCTAATAGAAAGGCAACATATACCTTCATTGAAATAGGTAAACAACTTAATCCCCCCTGCAAAAAATTTTCATTTTATTTTGCTTTGGCTTTAGTAAATGGGAGTTCCTTATTAGCTATTAATTTTGCATAATATGCTTTAAGCTAGAGTTAAAGTTGGAATCTAGGCATTTTCTCCCTGTTATATAATTCAGGTTTCATAATAAAGTTTTGTAAAGGTATGGTTTATAATTCAATATAAATGCAGAAATATATCCCAAAGTAATAAGTACATACTGGATTATAAACTGTTACAAATTCCCTTTATAATAGTTAATATTAAAATATCACTTAAGCAAAACATTCAAATTGTGACAATAATACAGGGCGATTAGGTACTGGGTACTTTCTGATCTGCACTCGGGTTGCTTGCAGTCATGACTCATATTTGCTCTCCTATTTAAAGGAATAGCATCTCATTTTTACATGCTGAGCTTTTTGTGTAACAACATATCATCTTGAATCATGGTGCTGAACTATCATTCTGGTCTCTTTTGTTGATATCTGATTCAGGATCCGATTATTGCCGATCAAGAACTCCATCTAGTCACCACTAAATCATCTTAGCTTCAGTTGAACTATTACATTTTCTAAAATCCAGCTATAGCCTGATCAATAAAAGTGTGTGGAGATTGAAATCATCATTAAATTATTTTCTCCCTTTTTTGTACTTTGGGAAAAATCAGTATGTTTCATAGGAGTATCGTTAGATCAGAGGAAAGAAGGAAGAGGGGTGTGCAGGAAAGGAGGAGAAGCAAAAAGGGAAAGGGGGTTTGAGGAAGGGGAAAGAGAGAGGAAGTCGGGAGACAGGGTGGAGGGAGACGGGGTGGAGGGAGAAAATTTGCTCTAATTTTCCATTCAAGAGAAGGAAGAGTCAGAGGCAGAGTAAGCTCATGCATTAATGAATGCTCCTGGAGCTGTCTTTTTTGATTTATAAAGCATATAAAAATATGATTGCCTTAAAAGATATGTGACAAAGAGAAGGCCCCAAAACCTCCACAGGCAATTCAGATATCGGCTCCACAAAGTGAATGGTTAAGAAACTTTTCCATCGAAACAAATGATTTGTACTCCCCTGCATAGTCATCTTATGCCATTTAGGTGAGACCATGCTGCAGAAGTTGCCAGGCCAAATGAGAAAGAGAGAAAGAGAGAGAGCCCTTAAGCACACTCTTACATGCTTCTATTCGTAGGAAATACTCGTATAGCTTAGTCAAAAACATCGACATCACACATCACCTTTCCTTTGTGGGCTCTCCAAAAGAAATAATTGCTGCAACTTTTGTATTCATCTGTATCTTCCTGTGGGCAAATGATTGCTATTTACTCATTTAACAACTATTTATTGAGCTTCTGTCTTTCCAGGTACAGTGTACATAGCTATCAATAAAATACACTAAAATTTTCATTGTCTTTGAATGAATATTATGACAGAAACACGCAATAAACACATAATTTTAAAAGAAGCTAGATGTTAAGTGATAAGAGGAGAATATGGAGGGTGAGAGGGAATGTCATATGGGGGTAGGGATTTTCACTGATGATCAGGAAGGTCTCATTGAATTGGCACAATCTGAAGAAAGAGTGACTAGTAGGAGCATGACATCATGGACACATCTGATAGAATGAATCCAGCAGATACATTAAATGCAGAGCCTGATGGCTCAGACAGAAAAGAATCTGCCTGCAGTGCAGGAGACTCAGCTTCCAAATCCCTGGAGAAGGGAATGACTTCAGTATTCTTGCCTGGAGAATTCCCTGAACAGAGGAGCCTGGCTGGTTACAGTCCATGGGGTCACAAAGAGTTGGACATTGTAGTGGGAAGTCCTAATAATGTACTTTCACAGCCTTGAGAAATTCTACAGAAATAGCACCTGGAAAGACAGCATATATTAAGAAACTGTGTTAATGATTACCTTTCATGTTTTTCTTAAGAATAATCTCCTTGTTACAAACCCCACGGCCAGACCCAGAAGGGAGTATGACTAGGATCATGAAAGCGTGGGTCTCGGAACACCGGGTGGGCATCAGGCATGGACACTGCCTTTGCACTTGCTGGCTGTTCCCGAGACGAGCCAAGAGGGAACAGCCCGGGGTAAAAGCAAGGAGATCTGGGCCGTGTCAGTGTAGTGTCTTGGGAAAGATGAGATCAAAGAAAGTCTTGTAGTCTGCAACTAGGGGTAAAAGCTGGACTCAGAGTGGACTCTGCACCTCAGTCCAACAGAGGCTGGCGGTCCCCTGATCACTGCCCCAGATTTCGTGTTCTGTCTTCATTCTCATCGCTCGCTCCCAGACCATTAGGATAACAGGAGATGACTGAGCTTTCATTTCACTCTTGGAACAGGAAAATGGTCATTCCAAGCATAACCGGGAAGCATGGAGTGGCTGAAGAGTCAGCGCGGGGAGAACAGACAGAGATGCACGGGATTTGGGACATTTCTGTAGGAACTCAGGGAGCACTGCATATATTGTGGCTTTGTTCTCAGTGAAAACAGGGGGATTTGCAGGCATGACTGACTTGGTGATGGGATGTGAAAATGACAAGCAACAAGTGTGATCTCTTGATATGGGCTTTGAGCACTGGACACAGAGAACCATCGCTGAATGAGATGAGACAATCCTTGTGACATCTACTGAACATCTGAGTGAAGAGACTGCCTATGAAACTGGATACATGAGTAATTTCCAAGCTAGAGATACAATTTGCATGTATTTGGCAAGTTCCATTTTTAAAGAATGTGCAATATCCATGGAAACCAGTTACTTCTGGTGTCTTATTTGCAAACATTGAATTTCACCAGATACTTTGAAGAAATTTCTCATTTCATTCAAATATTATGCTGCTTCTAAAAATTAGAGTTTTTTTAAACCTTTCATTTAAATAATGAAGTAGACTTATTTGTTGCTGGAGGGCAAATTCAGCCATTAGAGAATATTTGCTCTCATATAATATGTCTCTTATGAGAGGTGGAAATGTAGAATAGCACATACCATGCTTACAACCTCTATCCTTTATCCACTCACCAAATACATTTGGACTAATAAGACAGTAAGAAAAAAACAATGGCTGTCATTGCCGATGTCAGATTTCCATAATTGTGTCTGTGAGCCTTTCCACTCCTATGTAAAATGTAAATGCTTTTTAATGAAGGGTTTCAATAATTTTCAAAAAGATCTAGAGAATTCATAGATGCTATTTTTAACATTAGAAAATTCACTTCCTTTATATGATGATAATAACCTACAAGGCTCTGGTCTTCCCAGTGGTCAGATACAGTTGTGAGAGCTGGACCATAAATAAGGAAGAGTGTCAAAGAATCGATGCCTTTGAACTGTGGTGCTGGAGGAGACTCCTGACAGTCCCTTGGACAGCAAGGAGATCAAACCAGTCAATCTTAAGGGAAATCAACCCTGAATACTCTTTGGAAGGACTGATGCCAGATGCCAATTTTGATCATCGGATGCAAACAGCTGACTCACTGGAAAAGTCCCTGATGATCTGAAAGATTGAGGGCAGAAGGAGAAGAGGGCATCAGAGGGTGAGATGGCTGAATAGCATCACCGATGCGATGGACATGAACTTGGCAAACTTCAGGAGATGGTGAGGGACAGGGAGGCCTGGCTGCTGAAGTCCATTGGGTCGCAAAGAGTCAGACTCAACTGGGCGACTGAACAACAACATAACTTACTGTATGTCTCTTTATTAAAGATTATGATTGCTAAAGGTTTTTGAGTTTTGAGTGGCCATCATGTCCCAGAGATGAATCTAATAGCCTTAGAACCTTATCTTATGGATTATTCGATAAACACATAACCTAAGTAACATTTTACCAATGGAAGAGTCTGGGTTAAGAAAGTTTAAATAACTTGCTGCCAGGTAAAAATGACTAACTGTTGAAAGTAAATTTTAAACTAAGAAAGTAAGGATTCAGAGCATGTTCACTAAAGTTGGTTTGCTACAATCTACTAGATGGAATTGATTTAGGACTTATTTGAAGGAGAAGTGTCCGGAAATAAAGACCACAAAAGAAGAGCATCAAAGGGTCTATTCACTAATAGGAGCTGGATTCGTCTGAAAGTCAGCAGAGGTTTTAATGTCACAGACATTTGGATTGGTTAAAAAAAAAAAAAAAAGAATGTAAGAATATGATGTAGGAAGTACAAAAAAGGTTCCATTATCAGTTCTTACAAATGGATGGCTTTAGGACAAAGCAGTCTAGAAAGTGCATTCTATATGTTTGATTTTCACAAGAAAAAGGGCATATGTAAACAAGTGTGGGACAGTACAGTCCACCGATTCAGGTTCAGGAAAAAAAAGATTCCTTTCACTATTGATGAAACTCTAAGTACAGAAGTTTGAAAAAAGAAAAATTAAGCTTGTATCTGTATTATTCAGAGTATATTGTTACTCAATGTCCAACAAGGACAGTAAATAAATTGCTTCCATTTGTATCCATTTCCACTTGCTCAGATCATATGCAATAGTTATGGAAACTGTATCCAAAGCTTCTTAAAATCTTTAGCCTCAGACTGTGAAACATAATTTTAGTTCAATCATCTTGAGCTCTGAAGTAACTAAATAACACTGTCAAATTAACCTGTTTTAAATATAAAAGCAATATCTCTAAGTCCCTAAGACAGAATTTGAGAGACTATTGATTAAAGACAAAGTATCACTTATTTCATCTAGTTATCAATTTCAATTATCAATTTCTAATATCCTTTGTTTGGGTCATTTTAGTTTACTCTTTCTCAAGGAAACTTGTAGACATTTTTTTTAATATAGAAAATTTACTGTCTTTAATCAATGAAGTTCTAATCTGTTTTCTAGCAGTAATGGCATATTTTATTCAAATCAGAAACATGCATTGATTCCCTACTGTTGAAAGAACTGACTTTAGCCACTGTGTGGCATACTATGATGAATGAGAAATAGAAGCTCAAATTCAAATAGATACACACAGATTTTGTTTATGTGAATGGAACAGTAAATGTTGTTTTATTACACAGCATGGATCCATAAATTCCATTTAGTCTGTGTAAATTCTTGAGTATGAAAAAACATCATTATTAGTAATAAGAAGAGATATGTGAACATATGAGGCACAGTTTAAAAACTGTAGTTCTAATTCCAGAGTCCAAGCATGTAATTTACCTTAATAATATCTCCCTGCCCTGAAGTGCCTACACGTTCAAACAAGTACATGAATTCAAGATTGTCAAGATCCTCATGTAGAACTTTCATATGGGCCACAGGCAAATTTAAGTTATCCTATACACATAATTTCATCAATGTAACAGGAAACATTTTCAGAAGCAAAAGGAATAAAGCTTTCTCTTGGTAAAGGTAATGCTTTTCTGTAGCTTCTTACTTCTTAGGATTTCTATGTGGCTAATATTTTTAAAACAGCTTATAGCTACCTTCCACTTTTAATTTCTTGGAAGGCAAAAGTAAAATTCAAGAGAGAGAAAGCATGAAATACACAGTTCATGGGAAGTCCAAGTTTGCCTTCCCAGAAAAGTGGGTTTCTCTTCGAGTACCTTCTCAAGTTTGGAAGGATAAGATATAGATATTCTACAACTGTTTTTTTTTAATCTACCCATGGAATGAAGCTGAGAAGACAAGCCCATTAGAAGAGACAGTAGGGGTTAGAGCCAAAGTTCAGGATTCAAATAAGCAGCTCCATTTTCCCTTATCTTCATTTTCTATTGTCTCGAGACTCAGTGGTAGGGAATCAAATTTGATCAACATTTTATACATACATCATCCTATTTCTCATCTCAATATTTTGAGATAATCAGATCAGATCAGATCAGTCACTCAGTCAAGTCCAACTCTTTGCGACCCCATGAATTGCAGCACGCCAGGCCTCCCTGTACATCACCAACTCACGGAGTTCACTCAGACTCACGTCCATCCAGTCAGTGATGCCATCCAGCCATCTCATCCTCTGTTGTCTCCTTCTCTTCTTGCCCCCAATCCCTCCCAGCATCAGAGTCTTTTCCAATGAGTCAATTCTTCGCATGAGGTGGCCAAAGTACTGGAGTTTCAGCTTTAGCATCATTCCTTCCAAAGAAATCCCAGGGCTGATCTCCTTCAGAATGGACTGGTTGGATCTCCTTGCAGTCCAAGGGACTCTCAAGAGTCTTCTCCAAAAAAAAAAAAAAAAAAAAAAAAAGAGTCTTCTCCAACACCACAGTTCAAAAGCATCAATTCTTCGGTGCTCAGCCTTCTTCACATTTGAGATAATAGTAGTACTCTATTTAGGGAAATTTTATTATCTTTTCATTCCAATCCCAAAGAAAGGCAATGCCAAAGAATGCTCAAAATACCACACAATTGCACTCATCTCACATGGTAGTAAAGTAATGCTCAAAATTCTTCAAGCCAGGCTTCAGCAATACGTGAACCGTGAACTTCCTGATGTTCAAGCTGGTTTTAGAAAAGGCAAAGGAACCAGAGATCAAATTGCCAACATCCGCTGGATCATGGAAAAAGCAAGAGAGTTCCAGAAAAACATCTATTTCTGCTTTATTGACTATGCCAAAGCCTTTGACTGTGTGGATCACAATAAACTGTGGAAAATTCTGAAAGAGATGGGAATACCAGACCACCTGATCTGCCTCTTGAGAAATCTGTATGCAGGTCAGGAAGCAACAGTTAGAACTGGACATGGAACAGCAGACTGGTTCCAAATAGGAAAAGGAGTTCGTCAAGGCTGTATATTGTCACCCTGCTTATTTAACTTCTATGCAGAGTACATCATGAGAAACGCTGGACTGGAAGAAACACAAGCTGGAATCAAGATTGCTGGGAGAAATATAAATAGGCTCAGATATGCAGATGACACCACCCTTATGGCAGAAAGTGAAGAGGAACTCAAAAGCCTCTTGATGAAAGTGAAAGTGGACAGTGAAAAAGTTCGCTTAAAGCTCAACATTCAGAAAACGAAGATCATGGCATCCGGTCCCATCACTTCATGGGAAATAGATGGGGAAACCATGAAAACAGTGTCAGACTTTATGTTTTTGGGCTCCAAAATCACTGCAGACGGTGACTGCAGCCATGAAATTAAAAGACGCTTACTCCTTGGAAGGAAAGTTATGTCCAATCTAGATAGCATATTCAAAAGCAGAGACATTACTTTGCCAACAAAGGTCATGGTTTTTCCTGTGGTCATGTATGGATGTGAGTGTTGGACTCTGAAGAAGGCTGAGTGATGAAGAATTCATGCTTTTGAAGTGTGGTGTTGGAGAAGACTCTTGAGAGTCCCTTGGACTGCAAGGAGATCCAACCAGTCCATTCTGAAGGAGATCAGCCCTGGGATTTCTTTGGAAGGTATGATGCTAAAGCTGAAACTCCAGTACTTTGGCCACCTCATGTGAAGAGTTGACTCACTGGAAAAGACTCTGATGCTGGGAGGGATTGGGGGCAGGAGGAGAAGGGGATGACAGAGGATGAGATGGCTGGATGGCATCACTGACTCAATGGACGTGAGTCTGAGTGAACGCTGGAAGCTGGTGATGGACAGGGAGTCCTGGCGTGCTGCAATTCATGGGGTCGCAAAGAGTCAGACATGACTGAATGACTGAACTGAACTAAACTATTATCTTTTAAAATATTATTTGGTAAGTTAATTATAGTAAATAGAGATTTGAATTATGTTTTAATTACATAATATATATAAAATCAAAGCTTTTCAATAATTATTAATGTTAAATAATATTATTTAATGTATTAAAAATAAACTAAGAAAAAAGGCCATAAAACACATACATTGTTATTAAAAAAAAATATGGTATTTAAATATGTATGTATACACATTAAAATGGGGAGGGAAATGACAAGCTACTCCAGTATTTTTCCTTGGAGAACTCCATGGACAGAGGAACCTGGTGGGCTACAGTCCAAGGGGTCACAAAGAGTCAGACATGACTGAAGCAACCAAGCACACATATACGTTAAAAATATACTATACACAGAAGAATGAAGGGTGGTTACAGTTCCTTTCCTAATAATCTGAAAACTTATTGAGTGCTTTAAAAAGCACTCTTCTAAGACAGACAACAGAATCCAAACAATCCACCATGTATCATTCACAAAGGACCATTTTCTGATAAAAGCAAATAAATAATCAAAGCACTAGACAAATCATCAAACAGGAAAACATGCTCTATAGACAGTAAAAGTAACAGCTGATTAAAAGTGAACACAAGATGGCCTGGATGTGGGACTAAGGAGACCAACATTTGAAAGAAATTCAAAGAATTAAAAGAAAATGTGTTCAGATAAGTAAATAAAATATAATCTTAATAGGGAAAGACTCAATAAATCTTTGCAAAGGGGCTGAATTTTGAAAAAGTATTAGAACCAAGGGGACTATGCAGCTTATGGTCAGGAAAATGTCATTAGGGCAGGAATTTATTCCCACTATTAACAGCTGGAAAACTCGACAGATATGAGTCAAGAGCTTTAAGACATTGAGTCACTATGAGGACAACACGATACTCCCTGAAAGAAGGAAAAGAAATGTGGTGATCTCTTTGATTGCTGTGGCTTTTGGCCTGGAGTGCCTCTCTAGATCATGGTTCCAGGAGGGCTATCATGAAACACAGCACAGCCTCTTCCTGAGTTGGGGGGACAGAGATCATAGTTCAGGAACCATAGCAGCTGGAATTTGCAAAGAGCTGCAGAAATCTGCACAGAGTCCCCTTGATTCTGATAGTTAAGCCATGCATGTATGATTTGAAAATCTACAAAAAATGGATGAAAAATAACCAGACTGCTGTTATCTCAACAGTTCAGAGATGACACCTGACAGAGATACTCGGGAGGTCCAACCAGTCCAATGGACTCACTTCTTATGGCTCTGAGTATGATTCCTACTGAAGCAACCCTGCCAACCTTGCCAGGGTTGATAACATATCATCACTTGGTCACTGTAACCCTAGGATTCTCTCGCAGAATTCCAGCAACCTACTTGGATGTCATTATCCTTTCACATCTATCTTGGAGGTTCTCAAGGTCCCTGGGCCCCTTGTTAAGAATGTATTTCTCCAGCTCTCCTGAAGGGAATGTCACCAGAACAATAGTAAGGGGCAAATTCAGGGCATTGGTAAGTCTTACAAGATATGTCTACCTTAACATTCTAATCTTCATAAATCTTTGGATACTTTTCTTTATAATAAACCAAGCCTGGCATTTTAACTTAGTTTAGTGTAGACCATTTTTAGATTCACATTTCATTCCATGGAACAATCAACCATCATAGCCACAGTCAGATTTGTAAATAAACCCAGTGAACCAAGAATCCCTGCTTAGTAAACTTGTATAGAGATAATTTCTTCCTGATAAACCACTGCATTCCCGTAACACTGATCCGATGCACTCAGGATCCACTTTCAAACGATTTAACCAGTTTTCTGTCAATAAATCAGCAGATGGGCCTTCAGTTGTTTCTCACACTTAGTTAGACTCTCACATTATAGAATCTCACATTGACCCTCTGGGATACACTGGGAAACAAATTTATTCATAGGACTAGGAGTAATGGGAAATTGTAAGAATAGGTCCAGAGGAAACTCAGGTTTTTTTTGCAAGAAGCACCTACTGCAAGGGAGGTGACTGCAACTTGAGGCAAGATTAGACAGCTTCCTCAATCAAAGAAGGCTGTGGGCTCTTCTGTGATAAAGGGGAGCTGGTAGCACTGGGGCTTCAAAGGCTCCCAAATTCAACAGAATCTACCCAGCTCCTACCTGCTCTGTATTAAGGGTCTCACACCTTCCAAATCAACAGTCTTATGTCCTAACACAACAGATCCCATGAGATCGAGGATTAAGTTTTTGTTTAATTCAGCCACCAATAGGATTCAATTTTGCATCATGTTTATGCAAATCATGGCCACGAGGATAGAGAAGATAAGGTGTTCTTTTTAGTGAAACAATAGAAGTTGCTGGTCTCTTACCTGGATGTGGAATTGCTGATGGATGGTCTTATTTTTCTATCGGTTTCTCTAATACATCTGGAAACAATTAAACATATTACATTGCTTGTTTTTATTAAAGAGTTTCATTACGGCAACTATTTTGTCACCCAAAAGAATTTCTTTTTCGTCGTTTGATGTCAGTGTATCTACAGGTGACCATGTAAGTAACGATTTTATTACCATATTTTGTATACGTAAGATAGTAGTAGTAATGTTGGTCGCTCAGTCACATCCAACTCTTTGTGACCCCTTGGACTATAACTTGCCAGGCTCCTCTGTCCATGGGATTCTCCAGGCAATAAAACTGGAGTGGGTTGCCATGCCCTTCTCGAGGTGATCTTCCCACCTCAGGATCAAACTCACGTCTCCTGCATTGGCAGGTGGATTTTTTACCTGTGAGCTGCCAGGGAAGGTTGGAGGAGATACTGGACTACTAATATGCTGAAAGGTAGACTTCTGGCTTTAATTGCAGACTTTTAACGAAGATTGATCCCTTTCATCCTGTCACTGTATTTGTCTGCAGCATTCCTCACTCCTCTAACTCCCAGATGCCTGAGCCATTTACTAATCAAGACCTTGAGAATGAAGGTTCCTTCAAGCCGAGAAAGTTCCTGGAGAGGGACTCAGCTGAGGACAGTCCTTTTGCCCTTTGAACTTTGCCCTCTGAACTTTTCTTTTCAAACTTGCCCTTTGAAGACTTGCATGAGAGCCTCAGGCTTATAAAAGACATGGGCTTTGGTGCAGAGCACAGACTTGTTTCAGAAAATCTATAAGAAGGAACACTTTCCAAGGAGTCACCGGGCCTGAAACTGTGGTCACAAGAAATAGAAATTACAGACTGATATCCATCATGAATTCTTAACAAATATTACCAAATCAAGTCTAACAATATGTAAGACTAGATGCACTGTAACTGGGGAGCAGGCAGTATGGCAGTTTGCTTTAATATCCAAAAATTAGACAATCACCATGTTCAAAGAATAAAGGAGATGATTCAGATGCTCTTTTCAATAGATACCAAGAACATTTTTGCCACAGTTCAACACAAATACATAAATAAAGATGCATGGAAAACTAGAATCAGGAAAAAGTAATCTCCTCCCAATGAGTTACCTGTGTGAAACCTACAGCAAATATTATACATAAATGTGAACTATTAAGCAATTTATCCCTTGTGATTAGAAACCGGGTTAATGGTGTCTGCTCTCACCACTTGTGTTCAACACTCCACACTGGTGGTTCAAGAGAGCACAAGACAAAAACAGTGTATACGGTCTTGAGACTGGAAGAGAAGGAGGAAGCCGTACTTCATCACAGACGCCATGGGTTATTTCCAGGAAATGAGTCTACCATATCAAAAAATTACTCAATCTAATAAATAAGTTTAGCAAGGTTACTGTATATAAAGTAACATTGATACATGAATCTTATTTCTATATGAAATCCACAAACAATTAATAAATGAAATTAAAGCAATTACCTTTAAAATAGGAGCTGACTCACTGGAAATGACCCTGATGCTAGGAAAGGTTGAAGGCAAAAGCAAAAGAAGGGGACAGAGGGTGAGATCATTAGATAGCATCACCAACTCAATGGGAGCAAATTCTGGGAGATAGTGAAGGACAGGGAAGCCTGGTGTGCTGCAGTCCACGAGGTGACAAAGAGTCGGACACAACTTACCAACTGAAAAACAACACAACCTTTAAAATAGTATCAAAATGATAATAGCATTGATAGCTATTAACAATTCCATACTATAAACTTAAATAATATCACCGACATGAATAACATAAGACATATAAGTAAAATATATTTTATAAAATTATACAACCATTCATGAGATTTAAATATAGTCATTAATATCAGTGGATTTTATACAATAAGTGTACAAGTATTATTTACTTTAAATATTGTTATTTTACTTTGCCATGAACATTATGAACCTTTTTTCAGGCAATACAATCAATGGAGAATTTCTTCTTGGTTATCCTTTCTTTCTCCTTCACTGTTTTCCCCTACACAATCCCTCCTTCTTCACCATATTGCTGCTGCTGCTGCTGCTCAGTCGCTTCAGTCATGTCTGACTCTGTGCGGCCCCATAGATGGCAGCCCACCAGGCTCCCCCATCCCTGGGATTCTCCAGGCAAGAACACTGGAGTGGGTTGCCATTTCCTTCTCCAATGCTTGAAAGTGAAAAGTGAAAATGAAGTCGCTTAGTCGTGTCCGACTCATAGCAACGCCATGGACTGCAGCCCACCAGGCTCCTCCAGCCATGGGATTTTCCAGGCAAGAACACTGGAGTGGGTTGCCATTTCCTTCTCCAATCTTCATATAAATCATTACCTATATTTTATATTTAGATATCATTCAACAAGTTCCTAATAACCTATATACTTTACACTCACTAATTCAATATCTACCAAAAAATCTATTATATAAAATATCATATCAAATTTCTAGATTTGAAAGCAGGAAAAGAATTTATAAATATAATGAAGACAGCTAAGCTGGTAAGTGGAAAAATGAAAATATAATTGTGTGCTTCTGTTACTTTGAAAGCTGGACTAATCTGTGCACCATTTTATATGGAGGCTGAAATTCTTTAAGCTATTATAATGTATATCCAGAATATGTCATAAAAACAATGAAGACAGAAGGAATACATATGTTACTAGACCATAAGTGTCATAATTTGAAGCATTCATAGACATATTTTACACACATTAAAAATGGTTTGTCTTAAAATTTATTTTCCTGTTGTCATGATAATATCAAGTTACTTGATAATGTCCACAGTAGCTCCTTGCCTAGTTATGAAAGCACAGGTATTTTGATTAATCCAGCTGTTCCATAAGTTTTGAAGTAGATATTTAACATGTATGGAGCAAGGTTAATTTTTCTTCAGTTTTTTAACAGTGCCTGTGATAGTCATTCAATACCCTAACATACTAAACAAAGTTCTTTTGCAAAATAGAATGCCATTTTAGATTATAGAATACGCTGAAAATGGTAAAGTTTTAAGTTAACATTTTAGAATTTGTCAGGAAATCTGTAACTGAATCCAATTTTTATGCTAACTTCAAACAGCAATTGTAATGAACATAGGTCCTTTTTATCTTAAAGGGTTATATAATCTCTTGTTTGTTTACATTAATTATCTTGAAATCTATTTTATGAATTTATGCTGACAAAATCCAAGAAGGAATTAAGGAAGGAGCATTTTCTTAAGTAGGACCAGACAGATTTCTAAACTGTTTGAGAGGGGATCACACTGAAGTTAGAACTCCAGTCATTTGCAATAGGAATCAACATTAACAGATTGTGATACTTTTTCATGTAAAGACTATCATGAATATTCTATGCTGCCTTAATTTTAAATTACTTATGTGTGCAATTTATATTAAATGGCATTAAATCGAGATGTTCTCTTTTTTATACTCATGTTGTATCTTAGCCCAGTTTCTCTTCTGTTTTATTAATTCATAATGTATGACTGCATTCTGCAAGTCTAGGAGTGCTGCAGACTATTATTTGTGTTCCCCCACGTCTGCCCTGTGGGCATGGTTTCATTTACTTCCTATCTTACTGCAGTGTTTTCTGAATAAATGGCAGGCTAATAAATGATAAAAATAAGAGTCTATTAGTTAGTAAACTGCTCCCCCTTTTCATGGATTAGGCATCATGTGGTATTAACTTTTTACATCCTAACTGAAAAAACTGTTTACCTTGAACTTTCTTGGAACCACTGATCATGCCAAACTGGCAAAATCTCATTTTGTTCAGTTCAGTTCAGTCACTCAGTCGTGTCCGACTCTTTGAAACCCCATGAGTGCAGCACGCCAGGCCTCCCTGTCCATCACCAACTCCCGGAGTCCACCCAAACCCATGTCCATCGAGTCGGTGATGCCATCCAACCATCTCATCCTCTGTCGTCCCCTTCTCCTCCTGCCTTCACTCTTTCCCAGCATCAGGGTCTTTTCCAAAGAGTCAGCTCTTTGCATAAGGTGGCCAAAGTATTGGAGTTTCAGCTTCAACATCAGTCCTTCCAATGAACACCCAGGACTGATCTCCTTTAGAATGGACCGGTTGAATCTCCTTGCAGTCCAAGGGACTCTCAAGAGTCTTCTCCAACACCACAGTTCAAAAGCATCAATTCTTTGGCGCTCAGCTTTCTTTATAGTCCAACTCTCACATCCATACATAACCCTGGAAAGTAATAAAAACAACTTCAAGAGCTTCCAGGGGGAATCCCTTTCCTTCCTACAAATTTAGAGCATTGTGAGATTGCCATAGTGGGTCAGCTAGGAAAAAAATGTGTGGTCCCAGCATAAAAGCTCTAAAAAGATGGTCTATTTGTGACTTAGCTGTTGAAGGTGTGAATAGTGGAAACAAAATAGAAAGAGAAAACTTCTCTGAAAAACAAAACAAAACATGGCAACCCTACTTATGAGAATGTCAACAGTGAAGATCTGGCAAGAATGAAGCTGAGTCATTTCTGAAAATAGAAAATGGCACTATCAAGCCAAATATTGTGATAAGGACAGAGGAGTAGCTATAGAATACCTGTGTAGGGGAACAGAATTTGCCAGCCTAATATATCACTGTGGCATGCAGATTTCTTTGAGCTGAAATCAGTCAAGACTCAAAAGTCTCAGAAAGAAACCCTAACCACCCCCCTCACTGCTGCTAGAGTGTACACAGTGGACTTGCTCCTGGAAGGGGGCCATCACCATAACCTCTAGTATGACCTAGGTGTGGAGACAAGGGGGAATCTAACCAAGTCTGCTCCTTAAAGTTCCTCTGTGTCCCAGGGCCTCTGCCCGGCCCTTTTGTTTATCAAACATTTGCTTTCCCATCTTCACTGAATTGTCTTCCGGACCCTCTGAAATGCCAAATCATTACATCCACATCTTCTTTTGTCCTTAGCTGAATATAGTATTTATGGTGAGAGTTTCAGCCATTCTGATGGGCTAATTCAAGTTTTCCCGGGTCTCTCTCATGTATAAATGCTGATTTTGCCTGATTTTCTCCTGTTAATCTACCCAGCGTCAATTTAATACTTAGACCAGTCAGAAGAACCTAGAAGGGCACACAGGAAGTCTACCTTCCTGACTGTAGGCTGAAGGCCTGTGCTGTGAAACTCATGAAGGAGTGAACACACCAACACAGACGACAGACCACGCCTTCCAGTCTCTCCCCCAGACATGATCTGTCTTTCCTGACCCACTCAGCCCTTCTACCGTGCTCTGTTCTCCTGCAGGTCTGTAGTCACAGATGACAGCACGGAGTTCAATTGCGCTACCGCCATTTGGATTCAGACACCTGTGAGGCACTGACAGACAGGAAAAGACAGCCAGAAGACACAGTCAAGGGAGTTCAGTCTCCCGTGACCCTTCTGGCACAGTCCTCACAGTCTTGGGAAGGGCAATTGCCTCATAAGGAGATACTAACATTCCTCAAAATCTACCCCTATCGCTTGTTGACCCCTGAGTCACAACTTGAGTTAGATCCCAAGTTTGCTAGACAGTGAAATACAGTGTCTGATACTAGAGAAGAAAAAAACATTCAGTCTTATATTTCTATGTTATATGTATAATAACCAGTTTACACATACAATTTTAATATACTGTTTTCATGCATTCATTCATTCATTCATGTATGTGTGTGTGTGTAAAACAATTATATGGTAACAAAGTTGCTTGTGGATATGTATACTTCTCTTGGTCATGTGTGAAAGTTTAAATGGACCAGAATCGATGTTTTAGCCATCCCTGAAGAGTATGCATAATACAGCATATTTAGTGCACAGTTTTGCAGTAAATTCTTATAGAAAAAAAAGACATTAATGTGAGTTATTATAGCTCTCAACCAGATTCAATTCTAATTATTCTTTTCTTGTCAAGCACTGTTATGAAGAATAATATTAATGGTAATACCAAATTCAGTTTGGACAGCATCTTTTAACTTAAACTATTCACTTTAAATATAATTCAACTAAATTAATCGCTTAGTTTATATGAACACATGGTTAGGTTAAGAGTGAAAACTCATCTTGTCATCTAATACGGCTGGAGGCCAGTAGCAGGCACTCAGTAAGCACAGTTCTTTCTGCCCATAACCACTTCCCACTCTGTACTGTGTGATCTGCCAGGCACAGCCAACCACTGTCCCTGCTATGTTCTGGATTTTCTCATACATAAACAGGCTCTTTTTGAAAGCAAAACTCTACCCTTTTCATAAAAACAGAATAGAAATAAGATCTATGTGGCCACAAAAAACTAGTACACTGTTGAATTAGCATTCCCACCATGCTAAGCGTGTAGGTGTTTGAACAAACTTCGAACTCTGGTGACTTTATATTTAACCTACGTGTGGAAAAGAAAAGTTATACAACCAGCCCAGCTATGTAGTGGTATGAGCATTAGTTCATGTCACAAATTATTTTTCCTTGTATGTTAATTTTTCTCAGCTATGTACTTACTTCTAGTAGTTAGAGTCAGTCATGTCAATGTATTATTAAAAAGTGCAAGATAATTAGGATATAAACAGATGCATGGTAATAAAACACAATGAAAAATCCTTTGCCAAATAAGTTTATTATGAATAAAGAGAAATAGAAAAACAGAAAGATATTTTATTATGATGCTGTAAAATATCAAGAGGCTAAATAATCTTAATTCGGTCATTGTTATACTGCTAATCTCCATCTGAGAATTTCACAGTTTTGAGGGTGCAGACTCCTAGTGTTATATATGAAGGCTGATACCAATTGGTCTGTTTTCTTCATAATTCATAATCCATACTGAGTAGTTTCGAGAAGGATGTATGCATGTCATAGTCCCTGGAATATTACATAGGCCATCTTTGTCCACTCTCTCTATAATTGAAGGATGACCTGGAGCTACATAGACATTTCAGGACCATGCTTTTCCTAGCAACTCTAGCACCTCCTCTGCCACTCTATCTGGTGCTGAGGTTTTAAACAGATAATTATGAAGCTGTCTTCCACAGTCTTTTTCCAAGTCATGATTTACATTTAAACATCTACTGAAGCCAATCTTTTAAAACAGTTGTTTCAATATAGCAATACTAGAAAAACAGAATTTTCTGTGGTCAGTTTTAACCTAAAATAATCATAAAAAATTCTTCTCCATCCTCCTGAATTTATTCAGTATTCCTTTATATCACTGATTATGGCTGAAATATTAATAATGTATATGCTTATAGAAAGCTTTCACTCTGCACCAAGGTAAACAGTATATTTATTACATTTATTCCCACTATCTAACACCTTTAAAAAGAGTAGGCACTCAATACACATATATTTGGAAAAAATGTAAAATTTCACTGTTCACATAGAGAGCTATTGATTATTTTCTGTGTATTCATAAACCACATATCCTGGTTTGAATATGCTCCCAGTATAGAAAGAATACTGTCTCACCAAATACGACAAGAGAAAGGCTCTTTAGCTTTACATGCTATGAGAACAGCAAGATACAGACAAAGTGTGTACACCATTAAGACCTCCTTTTCCTGATCAATTTCCTGTAAAGTAAAATAGAAAGATAAATTTTTATCTACACTGTCATTAGGAAGACCAGACTAATGTGACCATATAACTATAATCTAAAATAAGACAAAGCATTGTGAGGGAATTCAGAGTGCAGCTGGATGCCCTGTTAATTTCTACGTCAATTTTAAGCAAGAAAAGGAATACAGGCAAAATACAAATAGAGAATCCAACCAGCTGATGAAGTCCAAAGTGTCTGAAAGAATTTTGCCTATGTTTCTGCTCAACTATAGAGACTTAAGAGACGACTTCCCTAGGAATCTCAGTTCAGAATGGACTCAGGACGTAGCACACTGCAGATCTTCCCATGCAAGCTTCTCCACCGTTCAGTGTAAGCTTCACTAGACTGCGGACTTTGCACTCATGTGTTCTCAGAGCCTCTCACTGTGTTTGGAAGTTGGTAGTTGTTATTTCATACATCCCTTGAAACTAATGAATACATTGTGGAAAGTATCAGATAAAGTGACATTGTTATGTTATTGGTGATAACTTGGAAATAGCTTCTTGACAACTAAAAGCATACAAATTAAAACAAGTAGTGAAATGCATCAACCAAGACTGTGTAGTGACTAAGGTGATTACAATTAACTATATTTATAAATCACACTTATTATCTATTCAAGAATTGTTGAAGAATGTGGAATTATTTTGCCAAGAATATTGTTCTTAAAATTGACAAAGAATATTACTTTTCTGAATTATATAAAACGCACAAATATTTTTATGTGTGTAAAATATATTTTCTACAAAAGATTCTTATAAAAACATTTGAGAAAAATTTTATCCAATGTCCTAATCAATAGGAACAAAGTTCACAGCTTTAAATATGCCAAGAATGATTGAAAGTGAAAGTGAAAGTCACTCAATCATGTCCGACTCTTTGCAACCCCAAGGATGTACAGTCCATGGGATTCTCCAGACCAGAATACTGGAATGGGTAGCTGTTCCCTTCACCAAGGGATCTTCCCAACTCAGGGGTTGAACCCAGGTCTCCCTCATTGCAGGGGGATTCTTTATTACCTGAGTCATCAGGGAAGCCCAAGGATAGTGGGGTGGGCACCCTATCCCTTCTTCAGCGGATCTTGTCAACCTAATAACTGAACCAGGGTCTCCTGCATTGCAGGCAGGTTCTTTACCAGCTGAGCTAACAGGGAAGCCCTGAAGAATGTTTAAAAGCATTCAAATACATCAAATGCTTCATTAACTTAGAAGGGAGTAAATATCTGAACTGACCAGTACATGAAAAGTAAACAATATAATTGCCTAGGACACAAGCCATTCAGAGATTTAACGTAAAGCAAAAATTATTTTTGTATGGGCTAAGTAGCAGAAATGCAAAAAAGCAAAATGGCTGCTGAGGAGGCCTTACAAATAGCTGTGAAAAGAAGAGAAGGGAAAAGCAAAAGAGAAAAGGAAAGATATAAGCATCTGAATGCAGAGTTCCAAAGAATAGCAAGGAGAGATAAGAAAGCCTTCCTCAGCGATCAGTGCAAAGAAATAGAGAAAAACAACAGAATGGGAAAGACTAGAGATCTCTTCAAGAAAATGAGAGATACTAAGAGAACATTTCATGCAAAGATGGGCTCAATAAAGCACAGAAATGGTAAGGACCTAACAAAAGCAGTAGATATTAAGAAGAGATGGCAAGAATACACAGAAGAACTGTACAAAAAAGATCTTCATGACCCAAATAATCATGATGGTGTGATCACTCACCTAGAGCCAGACATCCTGGAATGTGAAGTCAAGTGGGCCTTAGAAAGCATCAATACGAACAAAGCTAGTGGAGGTGATGGAATTCCAGTTGAGCTCTTTTAAATCCTGAAATATGATGCTGTGAAAGTGCTGCACTCAATATGCCAGCAAATCTGGAAAACTCAGCAGTGGCCACAGGACTGGAAAAGGTCAGTTTTCATTCCAATCCCAAAGAAAGGCCATGCCAAAGAATGCTCCAACTACCGCACAATTGCTAGTAAAGTAATGCTCAAATTTCTCCAAGCCAGGCTTCAGCAATACATGAACCGTGAACTTCCAGATGTTCAAGCTGATTTTAGGAAAGGCAGAGGAACCAGAGATCAAATTGCCAACATCCGCTGGATCATCAAAAAAGCAAGAGAGTTCCAGAAAAACATCTATTTCTGATTTATTGACTATGCCAAAGCCTTTGATTGTGTGGATCACAATTCACTGTGGAAAATTCTGAAAGAGATGGGAATACCAGACCACATGACCTGCCTCTTGAGAAACCTATATGCAGGTCAGGAAGCAACAATTAGAACTGGACATGGAACAACACACTGGTTCCAAACAGGAAAAGGAGTACATCAAGGCTGTATATTATCACCCTGCTTATTTAACTTCTATGCAGAGTACATCATGAGAAATGCTGGGCTAGAAGAAGCACAAACTGGAATCAAGATTGCTGGGAGAAATATCAATAACCTCGGATATGCAGATGACACCACCCTTATGGCAGAAAGTGAAGAGGGACTAAAGAGCCTTTTGATGAAAATAAAAGAAGAGAGTGAAAAAGTTGTCTTAAAGCTCAACATTCAGAAAACTATGATCATGGTTTCTGGTCCCATCACTTCATGGGAAATAGATGGGGAAACAGTGGAAACGGTGTCAGACTTTATTTTTTGGGGCTCCAAAATCACTGCAGATGGTGATTGCTGCCAGGAAATTAAAAGACGCTTACTCCTTGGAAGGAAAGTTATGACCAACCTAGATAGCATATTGAAAAGCAGAGACATTACTTTGCCAACAAAGGTCCGTCTAGTCAAGGCTATGGTTTTTCCAGTGGTCATGTATGGATGTAAGAGTTGGACTGTGAAGAATGCTGAATGCCGAAGAATTGATGCTTTTGAACTGTGGTGTTGGAGAAGACTCTTGAGAGTCCCTTGGACTGCAAAGAGATCCAACCAGTCCATCCTAAAGGAGATCAGTCCTGGGTGTTCATTGCAAGGACTGATGCTGAAGCTGAAACTCCAATACTTTGGCCACCTCACGCGAAGAGTTGACTCATTGGAAAAGACTCTGGTGCTTGGAGGGATTGGGGGCAGGAGGAGAAGGGGACAACAGAGGATGAGATGGCTGCATGGCATCACTGACTCGATGGACATGAGTTTGGGTAAACTCCGGGAGTTGGTGATGGACAGGGAGGCCTGGTGTGCTTCGATTCATGGGGTCGCCAAGAGTCAGACATGACTGAGTGACTGAACTGAACTGAAGTTTATCTGGGTAATGGGCCAGTTGAGTTTTACAAGTAATAATGACTACAATTATTTGACAATTAGTAATGTCTACATGGCTCCCCTGGAGCTTCCCTGGTGGCTCAGATGGTAAACAATCTGCCTGCAATGCAGGAAACCCAGGTTTGATCCCTGGGTCAGGAAGATCCCATGAAGAAAGGAATGGCAACCCATTTCAGTATTTTTGCATGGAAAATTCCATGGACAGAGGTGCTGGTGGGCTACAATCCATTGGGTCACAGAGTCAGACATGACTGAACAACTTACATTTTCACTTTTCACAGGGCTTCCCTGGTGGCTCAGTGGTAAAAGAATCCACCTGCCAATGCAGGAGACACGGATTTGACCCCTGGATCAGGAAGATCCCCACATCAGGAACATCCCCTGGAGAAGGAAATGGCAATCCATTTCAGTATTCTTGCCTGGGAAATTTCATGGAGAGAGTAGCCTGGCGGGCTACAGTCCATAGGGTCCCAAAGAGTCGGACACGACTTAGCAACTGACCAATCATTAACCAACAGGGCGTTTATATTATTATTCCTTGAGTATTCTAAGTAAATGTGTATTTCCTATCTATTTTTAATAGTCTCAAATTTTATCATCATTGTTATTTGTCCAAATTCTGGAAAACAAACAAACAAACAAACTTAAAATGTATTCTTAAAAACAATCTTGGAATAGCTTGGTGAAGTGGCTAGTTTCATGCAATAAACTTGTTTTCAATAAGAGAATTCCTACTTTTAACAGGCCTTGGTCAGAGGAACCTGGTAGGCTACAGTCTCAGTTCAGTTCAGTTCAGTCGCTCAGTCATGTCTGACTCTTTGCGACCCCATGAATTGCAGCACGCCAGGCCTCCCTGTCAGTCACCAACTCCCGGAGTTCACTCAGACTCACATCCATTGAGTTGGTGATGCCATACAGCCATCTCATCCTCTGTCGTCCCCTTCTCCTCCTGCCCCTAATCCCTCCAAGCACCAGAGTCTTTTCCAATGAGTCAACTCTTCACATGAGGTGGCCAAAGTACTGGAGTTTCAGCTTTAGTATCATTCCTTCCAAAGAACACCCAGGACCGA
Organism: Bubalus bubalis; assembly: GCF_019923935.1. Lineage (NCBI taxonomy): Eukaryota > Metazoa > Chordata > Mammalia > Artiodactyla > Bovidae > Bubalus > Bubalus bubalis. The sequence goes on along the minus strand of NC_059178.1, from coordinate 56,302,877 downwards.
TCTCCTTGAGAATGGACTGGTTGTATCTCCTTGCAGTCCAAGGGACTCTCAAGAGTCTACTCCAACACCACAGTTCAAAAGCATCAATTCTTCGGCACTCAGCTTTCTTCACAGTCCAATTCTCACATCCATACATGACCACAGGAAAAACCATAGCCTTGACTAGACGGACCTTTGTTGGTAAAGTAATGTCTCTGCTTTTCAATATGCTATCTAGGTTGGTCATAACTTCCCTTCCAAGGAGTAAGTGTCTTTTAATTTCATGACTGCAGTCACCATCTGCAGTGATTTTGGAGCCCAAAAACAGAAAGTCTGACACTGTTTCCACTGTTTCCCCATCTATTTCCCATGAAGTGATGGGACCAGATGCCATGATCATAGTTTTCTGAATGCTGAGCTATAAGCCAACTTTTTCACTCTCCTCTTTCACTTTCATCAAGAGGCTTTTAGTTCCTCTTCACTTTCTGCCGTAAGAATGGTGTCATCTGCATATCTGAGGTTATTGATATTTCTCCCGGCAATCTTGATTCCAGCTTGTGCTTCTTCTAGCCCAGCGTTTCTCATGATGTACTCTGCATAGAAGTTAAATAAGCAGGGTGACAATATACAGCCTTGATGTACTCCTTTTCCTATTTGGAACCAGTGTGTTGTTCCATGTCCAGTTCTAATTGTTGCTTCCTGACCTGCATATAGGTTTCTCAAGAGGCAGGTCAGGTGGTCTAGTATTCCCATCTCTTTCAGAATTTTCCACATGGGGTTGCAAAGAGTTGGACAAGATTGAGAAAGCGTGCAGCACTTTTAATAGGACACATGGTGGCCTCACTGTCTCCATTGCAGCCACCTTTGAGGCTCTGTTGACCATCTGGTTAATTCTAACATACCCAGAGTTGCCTCGGGAACTCTCTGCTTGTGCCCCTAGAGATGAGTGGACCCTACATTTAGCCTCTCTGTCGGCTCAAAGAAGGACAGTTATGATGAGGAGTGAGGTGGTGCGCCAGCTTAGCCCACATAGGCCTGTTTAGAGGTTTGGTCTAGAGCATGAAAACAGAAGGGGACTGGATGCCTGACGCCAGGTAGCTGATAATATTATGCTGAAGGCAAAATGAGAGAAAATACAACTTTATGACATCGCTTTGCAGACAAAGGTTCATATAGTAAAAGCTATGCTTTTTCCAGTAGCCATGTATACATATGAGAGATGGAGGATAAAGGAGGCGGAGGACCAAAAAATTGATGCTTTCAGATTGTGGTGCTGGAGAAGACTCCTGAGGCCCGTGGACTACAAGGAGATCCAACCAGTCCATCCTAAAGGAGATCAGACCTGAATATTCATTGGAAGGACTGATGCTGAAGCCAAAGCTCCAATGGTTTGGTCGCCTGATGCCAAGAGCCTACTCATTGGAAAAGATGGTGATGCTGAGAGAGATTGAGGGCAGGAGGAGAAGGGGTGACAGAGGATGAGATGGTTGAATGGCATCACTGATTCAATGGACATGAGTTTGAGCAGACTTCAGGAGATAGTGAAGGACAGGGAAGCCTGGCATGCTGCAGTCCATGGGGTTGCAAAGAGTCTGAAAACAACTTAGCGACTGAACAACAAGTTAAAGTCACTGTGGTCTTTTGCTTCAGTTACAGGTGATGATGGGTACAAGGCTCAAATAATTAAACAAAATAAATATATAAATAAATGAAAGATTTTCCCATCAACTATCTATTTCACCTCAACTTATCTGTGCAGTTTAGGATGAAGTCATGGCCACTCTTCCTCTGAAATCTTTTCAAGGAGATTGCTATTTTTTGGTATACTCTCTGAGACATACTAGTGCTTAATTTTGCTTAAATAATTTATAACAGACAATAAGTGCAATGCGCTGTTTAAATCACGCAGTCTTATTTTGTAAAAGCATCTATATGCAGGTATGCGCATTTTTACCTGTGTTGTAATCCTGAGGCAGCATGCTTCAGAAAAACTAAGAGGATGCTATTGGAAACTTTCCTGTTTGAGTGCATCCGGGTTCTCATTCTCACACTGGATTTGGTTTGATACCCACTCACCCACATTCAATCCTAAAGGGAATCAACATTGAACGTTCATCAGAAGGACCAACGTTGACACTGAGGCTCCAATACTTTGGCCACCTGATGCAAAGGGCTGACTCATTAGAAAATGAGTCTGATGCTGGGAAAGACTGAAAGTGGGAGGAGAAGGGAGAGACAGAGGATGAGATGGTTGGATGGCATCACCAACTCAATCGACATGAGTTTGAGCAAGCTCTGGGAGATAGTGGAGGACAGGGAAGCCTGGTGTGCTGCAGTCCATGGGGTCACAAAGAGTCGGATACGACTTTGCGACTGAACAACAATGACAAAGCCCACATTCTCCTCCTCCATCCACAGACAGAACTGAACACTTTCAGGGGCTGTGCTCAGTAGCTCAGCCTCTGTCAACACCCAGGGGCACATCCTGCTTCCGCCGGTTGTTCTCACACATGGACACTGGGAACTAGGTCCTCAAATTCCCTGACCCTGCACATGGCCAGCGGGGATGCGGTCCAGGAGAGCTGAGTGGTCAGAACGCGAACAGGCACAGTGCGGCTGGGGCATCCTCACGGGACCTGCCCTGCTGACAGGAGTCTTCACCACCTGAGCTCCCAGGCTCCAGACGACCAGCTGTTAAATTGATCTTTTTCTCCACAACCACTCCTGCCCTGTGCCCTGGAATGCACAGGTGGTTATTAGATTTGCATGCTTCCCTTTTGTCCCGTGGCCCTGAACTCTGGCATTATTACTTATTAGGTTAGATGATACAAAAACTGCTACCAGAGACAGCTGGCTTCATACAGGCCTTGATGCCACCATCCTGGATAATAGGACCCTGGACAGCGGCAGAGTTTGCTTCAGGTACACAGGATTAGAACAGGCTACCTTCTTGGCCTAGAAAAACAATAAATCCGTCCCTGGTGAAAATCAACTGTTTTCTTCTCTTCAAATATGTTACTTCTATTTTAACATTTTTTAGTGATATATTAAACAACATTTTTTTTTTTTTCTGAATTTTCTGTTGTGCTTAGAAACACCTCTTTGGTGTGATGTTATGACATATTCTTTGTGTGTGTGTTTACAGATCTTATAGATCTTAGAACCTGAGCTTTTAATAATCTTTACTAGAAAAGGTTGACTATCTCTCTGAGCCATAAATTATGTTCATATTTAATTTTCCCTGTAATTTTGGAAATTTGCCATTTAATATTCTTCAGGGAAAAACAAGTGTTACAAAACTCATGTAGTAAAGATAGTTGATTTGATGTGCTTTCTTTTATTAACTCATGTGAACTTATGAATTCAACTATCATTTAACTGAGGCATTTACCCAAGGCATTTAACTCGTTCAACTGCTTTACACTTATTACTTTACTCATCATATATGACACCTGCTATTTCATAGGGTCTTGTTCTAAACGTAAAATTTCTCAGGTTTCAACAGTTTCTATCTAGATGTTTATGATTTACCTCCACACAGCTCTTAAAAGATAATTATTCTCTACTAATTGAGATTAATGTAGGCAAAAACCTATGGTTATTCCCATTTTGTCAGTGTAATGAGTATTCATGGACTCATCTCCATGTGCAAGGATGTGAACTTTCCAAGGTCCAGGTCCAGAGAATTTTTCTTTCTTAATTTTGATGTTTAGTTGAGGAGGTTCTAGAAAACCTAAGGAGGTCAGCCACTGAGGTATAAGGAAAGCAGCTAGTAGCAGGTGGATTTGAGGACAGTCCTTGGAAGGTGGTAGGATACTCAGCCTCAATGGCAGAGATGTAGGAGCAGTTCTATGCTGACTCACACCTAGAGACACACGGAGGTGGCCTGAAGGTCAGTTCTGAGCACAGCTGTCCTGAACTCGTTCAGTTACACAGGGTTATTCTGATGAGTATCTTGAAGTCTCACATGTGTTTCTGAGGAGGTGCCTCTGTGGTTGTCCCCATTTTTCATATGTCACTATTTTAGTTTGAAACACTCAGCCCTTATCTTCCCTGGTGGCTCAGTGGTAAAGAATCCACTTTTCAATGCAGGAGATCAAGGTTTGATTTTTGGATCGTGAAGATCCCCTGGAGAAGAAAATGGCAATGCACTCTAGGATTCTTGTCTGGGAAATTCCATGGACAGATTAGTCTGACGGGCTACACTCCATGGGGTTGCAAAAGAGTTGGACAAGACTTAGTGATTAAACAGCAACAACAAAACAGCTCTTACCTACTTACTAGAAAACAGTATCATATCCCTATAAAACTTTCCCTTAGATTCACAGAAATTGCTATGTTATTCTTTCAAAGGTCTCATTTGGGTGTGTTGTATTCAATAAGAAGGGTAGGTGGCTACTTTGTGCATCTGGATCCAAACTTCTTCGGCTGACTTGGAAAGTAAAACTTCACCTCTTTCACCTTCCTGCAGAGCATATTGACATTTAAGAGTGTCATTCTCATCCTGGTTTCAATTTCTGTATATTACTTGGGGATGAACAGGAGTAGTATTCTTTCAGAAATAATTTACTAAGAGCAAGCAACATACAATTTTATATAACACAGTCTATGAGTTCTTCACTTGGCTATCATAATTTTTATGGGTTTTTCACAGTTATTTCACAGTTATAAATACCATTTTCAAGTATCTCTGAATAATCTCAAAATTAGATTTATTCCACAAAACCCTATGGTGGGGTTTTTAACAGAAATTCAAAGACATAAGAGAAAAACGCTTGCAACCTGGAAGCTTCATTGGGCTTGGGCTTCTTGTGTCAGCCTGATAACAAATCTCCTGTCCTTAAGCCAGGAAGAGGCATTCATAGGATTCCTATTTTCATCAATATCAGAGCCTGTATTTGCTCTGCTTTTTGATACCACCCAAGGCATGGGGCAGGGAGGGGGATTCTATGGGCTGATTCAGTTGCCATCATTACAAACACCATCACCTGCCTGCATGCTGTCTCATGGGCACTTTGCCCCAGACAGTTCCTTTCCTGCAGTCAAAGCACATAAAGATATTTAATCTCATGCTACTTTGCACCTGATGCTGACTTAGGTCAGGCTGCTATAAAATATTACCATAGATTGGGACACTTAAAAAATACCGATTTATTCCTTCCTGTAGGAATCTGGGAGGTCCTACACAGACTTGGCAGAGCTCAGTTTCTGGTGAGCACTCTCTTCTGGGCTGCAAGTGATGTCTTCTTCTCTTGCCCTCATGTGGTAGAGACCAAGTGATATAGTCTCTTCAGTGTCTCTTCTTACCTCAATCACGAGGGCTCCACCCTAATGACTTAACCACCTCTCAAGGGCCCTGCCTCCTAGTATGATCACACGGGTGCGTTAGGATTTCAGCCTATAAGTCTTGTGGGAAAACAAACTTTCAGTCCATAGTTGCTGTTGTTGCTGTTCAGTGTCTAAGTCACGTCCAAGTCTTTTCAGCCACGTGGACTGCAGCATGCCAGGCCTCCCCATCCTCCACTATCTCCTGGAGTTTGCTTAAACTCATGACCATTGAGTCGATGCTGCCATCCAACCGTCTCATCTTCTGCCACCCCCTTCTTCTCCTGCTCTCAATCTTTCCCAGCATCAGGGTCTTTTCCAACTAGTCAGTTCTTTGCATCAGGTAGCCAGTTTAGGAGCTTCAGCTTCAGCATCAGTCCTTCCAATGAATTTTCATGATTGATTTCTTTAGGATTGACTGGTTTTTATCTCCTTGAATATCTCTCCCCCCCCCACCCTGTCTCCATTTCAAACTGCTATGAAAGCCCTCTGCAGACTGCCTTCAACTTGTGTGGATCCCAAGATGCATGTCTCCAGATCACATGTCAACTCATGTTCACACATGTTACAGGATCCAAGTTAATTGATGTCACAATTGGTTTAGCTCTGGATGTAACAGTGGGTTTTCACTGAAAGTATGCTTTTGAGAACAGTTCTCATTATGCAAAGGCTAACGAGCTGACAGCTTAAGATGGAAAACTCCAATATGTCTGGTCCTTCCACTTACCTGTGTTTGTACGAGAGATACAGGTGGTCACATCAATCTATAAGGATGCAGCTAGCTATATCAATTTCAAAAGAAATATAGACATATGAGATAGCAAACCATTTGTGTAGCATATTCAGCTATTTTTTTCCTTTACAGAGCCCGTATTTCTTCCAGAAGAACCTGATCTTTGCCATGAGAATGCTTTCGTAATGGAAGAGAGTGAAAAAGTATGCCTAATATTTCATAGTATATAAAGACTCCATCCTCTGCATGGATCACAGCCTTGTCCTAGCAAAGGGGCTTGCATAATTCAATGAAGATCTGAGTCATGCCATGCAGGGCCATCCAAGACATAGTGAAGAGTTCTGACAAAACATGGTCCACCGGAGGAGGAAATGGCAACCCACTTCAGTATTCTTGCTTCAAGAACCCCATGAACAGTATGAAAGGCAAAAAGACAGATGCTGGAAGATGAGCCCCCCAGGTCAGAAGGTGTCCAAAACACTACTGGGGAAGAGTGGAGGGCAATTACTAACATCTCCAGAAAGAATGAAACGGCTGGGCCAAAGCAGAAATGATGCTCAGTTGTGCACGTGTCTGGTGGTAAAAGAAAAGTTCGATACTGTAAACAACAATATTGCATAGGAACCTGGAATTTTAGGTCCGTGAATCAAGGTAAATTGCACGTTGTCAAGCAAGAGATGGAAAAAATGAACATCCACATCTTAGGAATCAGTGAACTAAAATGATGGTCAGTGGTGATAGTAAGAATACGGTTTACAAAATAGTGGAAGTGAATGGCAGAAGTCCATTGAACAGAGACACTGAAGAGAGGTTACAGACAAGCAGCTGAAGTGGGGATGGCTGGAATGAGAGTGTTTCTCTTTTAGGTGATGGAGCTTAATTTTTCCCCAGTGAGACATGGGCTAGACTTAGTTCATGTTTTGAAATAATAGATTCTGTAAAGGATAATGGGTAGTTTTAAAAGAAATGTGGCAATATCTTGGCCATGTGACTTCTATTAACATCACTTGGGGTAAGTAGGGATGACTTATGTATCCCCATAAAGGATGTGATAAGAAAAGATATTTTCACCTCTGTGGTATTCTTCCCCAAAATATATAACTGCAGTATATCCTCATAAAAAATCCTGCTCATCTTTAAAGACGCTAGACAAATGAGAACAAATTAAGAAAAGAAATAATAAATGTTAGACCAGAATTCAGTGAAATAAAATATAGAAAAACAATTTTTAAAAAATCAATCATGTCAAAATAGTTAGAAGATCAAAAAATAAACATTGGCATACAGATAAAACAGGGAAGGAAAAAATAACAATATATGGAGTGAGAAAGATATATTATTACAGATATTACATTTTTAAAAGATAAAAAATGTATAGTATGAATAATTTATGGCAATAAAGTCAACAGTTTATATAATCTGGACAAATTCCTTTAAAGAAGACTAACCAAAATTCATTCATGAAGAAAGTGAAAAACATGAGAAAATCTATACCTACTTTAAAAATAAAATTTTAGTTACACAACTTCACACAAAGAAAACTCTAGGACCACATACGTTTACTGCAGAATTTTATTAAATATTTACTATTTTGCAGTGTTTCATAATATTGTTAATGTTTGCTAATATTTAAGAAACAATACCAGTTCTATACACATGTGCAAAAGGAGAGAATATTTCTTCTTTTTATATTATAAACACACGTATAGATTATAAGCACATAGAGATTATATGGGCTTCCCAGGTGGCCCTACTAGTAAAGAACCTGCCGGCCAGTGCAGGAGTCTTAAGAGAGACTTGTTTGATCCCTGGGTCAGCAAGATCCCCTGGAGGAGGAAATGGCACCCTACTCCAGTATTCTTGCCTAGAGAATTCCATGGACAGAGGAGCCTGGCAGGCTACAGCCCATGGGGTCACAAAGAGTTGGACACAACTGAAGCGACTTAGCACAACACACACATACACATACACCCAGGAAAGACATTACAAGAAAATACTTCTCCTCAAATTCAGAGATAAATGTTGCATTTCATATCTATTTGAAAGGAGTCTTATACACAGAAGAACTGTACAAAAAAGATCTTCACGACCCAGATAATTACGATGGTGTGATCACTCACCTAGAGCCAGACATCCTGGAATGTGAAGTCAAGTGGGCCTTAGAAAGCATCACTACGAACAAAGCTAGTGGAGGTGATGGAATTCCAGTTGAGCTATTCCAAATCCTGAAAGATGATGCTGTGAAAGTGCTGCACTCAATATGCCAGCAAATTTGGAAAACTCAGCAGTGGCCACAGGACTGGAAAAGGTCAGTTTTCATTCCAATCCCAAAGAAAGGCAATGCCAAAGAATGCTCAAACTACCGCACAGTTGCACTCATCTCACATGCTAGTAAAGTAATGCTCAAAATTCTCCAAGCCAGGCTTCAGCAATATGTGAACCGTGAACTTCCTGATGTTCAAGCGGGTTTTAGAAAAGGCAGAGGAACCAGAGATCAAACTGCCAACATCCGCTGGATCATAGAAAAAGCAAGAGAGTTCCAGAAAAACATCTATTTCTGCTTAATTGACTATGCCAAAGCCTTTGACTGTGTGGATCATAATAAACTGTGGAAAATTCTTCAAGAGATGGGAATACCAGACCACCTGATCTGCCTCTTGAGAAATTTGTATGCAGGTCAGGAAGCAACAGTTAGAACTGGACATGAAACAACAGACTGGTTCCAAATAGGAAAAGGAGTTCGTCAAGGCTGTATATTGTCACCCTGTTTATTTAACTTATATGCAGAGTACATCATGAGAAACACTGGACTGGAAGAAACACAAACTGGAATCAAGATTGCCGGGAGAAATATCAATAACCTCAGATATGCAGATGACACCACCCTTATGGCAGAAAGTGAAGAGGAACTCAAAAGCCTCTTGATGAAAGTGAAAGTGGAGAGTGAAAAAGTTGGCTTAAAGCTCAACATTCAGAAAACGAAGATCATGGCATCCGGTCCCACCACTTCATGGGAAATAGATGGGGAAACAGTGGAAACAGTGTCAGTCTTTATTTTTCTGGGCTCCAAAATCACTGCAGATGGTGACTGCAGCCATGAAATTAAAAGATGCTTACTCCTTGGAAGGCAAGTTACAACCAACCTAAATAGCATGTTCAAGAGCAGAGACATTACTTTGCCAACAAAGGTTTGTCTAGTTAAGGCTATGGTTTTTCCTGTGGTCATGTATGGATGTGAGAGTTGGACTGTGAAGAAGGCTGAGCACCGGAGAATTGATGCTTTTGAACTGTGGTGTTGGAGAAGACCCTTGAGAGTCCCTTGGACTGCAAGGAGATCCAACCAGTCCATTCTGAAAGAGATCAGCCCTGGGATTTCTTTGGAAGGAATGATGCTAAAGCTGAAACTCCAGTACTTTGGCCACCTCATGTGAAGAGTTGACTCATTGGAAAAGACTCTCATGCTGGGAGGGATTGGGGGCAGGAGGAGAAAGGGACGACAGTGGATGAGATGGCTGTATGGCATCACTGACTCGATGGACGTGAGTCTGAGTGAACTCGAGGAGTTGGTTATGGACAGGGAGGCCTGGTGTGCTGCGATTCATGGGGTCGCAAAGAGTCGAATACGACTGAGCGACTGATCTGATCTATATTTTCAAGTCTATAAATAATCATATATTAATGGGTATATTGTGGCTTATTTTATATACATTTTAAGGAATGTCTATTGATGATGTGGTCTATAAACTTTAATATCAGATGTGAAAATAATATTAGCTCTATTTAAACATTTAAAAAGTATCAAGTGGCAAACTATTAATAGCTTTCTGGCTAGTGAGATCTGGGCATTTTTGTTCATCATCTTTTTAAATTTTCTGCAGTTAGCATATATAATCTTTATAACAAAAAATAATGTTAAAGTAACTACTTTACTTATAAATTATATCTATTTAATATAGAGCTCTACAGAGGATGCACACATATACCCACACATACACAAATCATTAGCATGTCAAATAAGGTAAGAAATATGAGAACATTAGGACACACGCTTGTGCAGCTTAAAATTTAGCAGAGTTTATGAAATAAGTTCATCCTAGTTGATTATCCAATTTAAAGCTAAATAAGAGCTCCAGATAAAGCACTCTTGGGGTTTAACCAAACCCCACAGGAAAAGGAACATTTGGTAGGAAAGATTTTGAAAAGGCTTTTTGTAGGTGATAGTATTTGATGAGCCTCTTAAAGACTCTATAAAATTTTGATGTGCAAAAATGGGATTAAGAGCATTCTGAGCAGTTAAAGATCATGTGGAAAAGCGCAACTGTGGAAACTAAGGAACGCATTAAGAACAGCTGAGTAATGTCCCCATAGGGAAGTCGTGTATCACCATGCGTCATACACAAAATCGGTGGTCATTCTGTGGGTGACCTTGGTTGCCAGAAAGGGAAAATTGCACTTACTTTGGTCGGCACTGGAGAGAGTTTAAATGCATTAGAACAGATAAAAGGAATCTGTCATTTACGTACTATTACATGTCAGGATGTTCCTTTGGGTTTACCTGCAGATGGAGTCTGAGACAAGGGTTTGTATGCATGTAGTTTATCTGAGAGGAGGCAAGTGGTGGCTAGTGGTAAAGAGCCTGCCTAACAATGCAGGAGACATATGACACGTGGGTTCGATCCCTGGGTTGGGAAGATCCCCTGGAGGCGGGCCTGGCAACCCACTCCAGTATTCTTGGCAGGAGAATCCCATGGACAGGAGCCTGGCAGGCTGCTGCACATGGGGTCACAAAGAGTTGGACATGACTGAAGTGACTTAGCACACACACACCCCGGAGGACAGTGTGGGAGGGGAAGCCTGAGACAGAGAGGGAAGAAAGGGTGTATATGAGTGTGACTCATACATGTGGTACTGACTGATTTCTGGAAGACACAAGGAACGCTTCCCAGGCTGTGCGCCTGGAGGAAGTGAGGATGGGGCAGCTAGTCACTGGTGCTCTGACACAGCGTTTAGGGGCGTTAACTAGCTCACGCACAGTTCCATGGAAGTTGCTTGTGTGCAAAGCGTTCAGAGGAGGGGCTTATCCTGGGACAGATGATAGAAATTCATCTGGTGCTTAGAATGGATGTTTTCTTCTTGAGTCTGAGAACTGAAGGAGCTTTCTATCATGGTTGTGAGTGAAAATGGAAGTGTGTTGAGGGTGGTGATCTCCACTTGAGGTTTTACAGGACTTATCTCATTTGATGCTTACCTTGTGAAATAGCATTATGTCAACTAACGCTGAATATTTTAGGTTATCCAAGTCAAAGCAATCTTTTAGTCTCACTATATAGCTTCCACTGAAAACACCCTAAATTCTCACCAGTACTTAAAAACATCATTTTATTTTATATCTTTGCATATACAATGCCAGTATTTAAAACATCCTTCTACACCCAGGAGGAGATTCTTTGTTTCATTCATTTTTTAGTGCCGTAATAGCTATTACAATGCCTGGCTTATAATGCTCAGTCTTCTTTGCCTTCTAGCACAAACCCTGCCAAATTTGCACATTGCTAATATTTTAAAAGGAAAGTTAAGTGTGACCTTAGCTATAGGCTCTGTAGTTACTATTCACAGATTTTTTGGTAAATGCACCACATTCTTGATCAATTAGCAGTTAGGATAATCATAATTAAAATTCACTTTAAGGATTGAAATATTATTAATTTTGTCTTCATCTGATTAATATTTTATTCTAATGTGCTGGTGTGATAATATTACATCCTTTATATTTGCACTCATCTCATTCTGCTTTTCCTACTACTTGATTAATTACTAACATCCTTTTTATTTAGTTCTGAATGTTTATGCCATTGAAATATTTTATTCTTTTCCTAGGAACATGTATATAACAGGGTAAGACAGTAAAACACCCATGGCAGAACGCAGCAAATAGCATATTCTTACCTTTCCTGACCTTTCTATACTACAAGTATTCTATGGGGCCAGCAGAGATCTTTATCTGCAAAGTCTTCACGTGCATTTTTGTTAATGGCCTAAGTCATTTCCAATGAGAATTTCCCAGTGAGTGTTTATCTCCAGTAAAATGTTACTTACAAAGTAATATTTCCAATAAAATAAGTATACTATGAAGACTACAGGAAGAAATCAATATAAAGCAAAATCAGTAAAGTTCATGTTGTGTCTCTGGGATGTTATTTTTATCTATTCCTCCTTTTTGACTCACAGTTAAAAGTACAGTATTTACCACCTCTTATAAACATACCATATCAGAGTTGGGGGATAATTTGTGTGTCCAATTGGATAATTCATTTCTCATCATAAATGTACTTTCTTATGACAGTGTTTATTATGAAATTGTCTCTGATGCCATCAGAAGCATAGTCCTTTTATTGGAACCCTGTAATTGTGAATTTTGTTATTTTATCTGACTACATTGGTCTCATAACCAAGGCAATGCACTTGGTTGAGAGTCTGGTTTTAGGAAGAAAAACTATTTCAAATTGTTAGCAAATTTACTGGATTCACTACAGAAGAAAGTAGTTCTGAAGAAACAGTGCAAATATAAAAAGTTGGGCTTTCCTGATGGCTTAGCAGATAAAGAATCTCCTTCCCAATGCAAGATACACAGGAAATGGGGGTTTGATCCCTGGATCAGGAAGATCCCCTGGAGTAGGAAATGACAACTCACTCCAGTATTCTTGCCTGGGAAATCCCTTGGACAGAGGAGCCTGATGGGCTACACTCCATGGGGTTGCAAAGAGTCAAAACACGACTGAGCAACTAAGCACATAAAAGCTCATGTTAGTATTTTACCAGTCTATTCGCTGGAATGAGAAGAGCTGATGAAACACTTACAGTATTAATGAGACCTTTGCAAGCATTGAGTGTCTATACTGGTTCAAATCTTATGGAACATTTGATCCCGTGTCCTAAATTCATCCAAATCAAACGTATTTTCCATGTAGTCCCAGACTCCCCTGTTCGACACGTTCTACCTTCAGCCTCATCGAGCTGCCTCCAGTTTCAACTAGACTCTTCTAGTAGCCTTCTTTCTGAAGACTGACTGCAAGTTCCCTCCTCATCCGTCCATCCTAATGGCATTTCCAGGATCATTGCTTTAAAGCACAACCACAACTTGCCATTTTCTTCTTCTAATCCTGCAATGGAACTTCATTATCTAGCAATTTGCAAAGAAATTTCTCAGTGTGGCATGTCCCAGCTCCTCCTGGCATGGCCTCAGCTTCCTGTTCTAATATCATGAAGTGATCAGCCTGGACCCCAGAAACACCCACATCAGAACCCTAGTTATGTCACTTATAACACTGGAAATCTACTTATTTTGGATTGTATATTTATGTCCCTCAGTTCATATGTTAAAACCCTAATATCCAATGTGATGGCACTTGGGAGTGGGGTTTTTTTGGGGGGGGGAGTAACAAGGTCATAATGGTGAAATCTTCATGATCAGATGTTTGTGCCCCCCAAAATATTTATGTCGAAGTTTTGATCTCCAAGATGACAGTGTTGGAAGGTGAAGCTTTTTGGGGTGATGAGATCATGATAGAAAAGGACCCACAGAACCCCCTTAGCTCCTTTCACCATGTGATGGTAAAGCTAGAAGACAGCATCCATGAACCAGGAAGCATGTTCTCAACAGACGCTGAATCTGTTCATGCCATTATCTTGGACATTCCAGCCTTCAGAACTGTGAGGAATAAAGATTTCTTTTATGCCATCTGATCAATGACATTTCATTATAGCAGCCCTTTGTTACTGATAATGGCATACTAAAATTATATATTAAAGCAATGGTGAAAATGACAAGAAACAAGAGTCTAGATGTATGTCAAACTATTAAATAATGTTAGGGAATTATGAATCATATGCATGTTCTTTTAGTTTCTTAAATACTCTGAAAAAATGTATTATTTTCCACACAAAGCTACCTGTGAGTTTGAACACATTCTATACTTTCCTTTAGGAAAGGAAAAAAAAAAAAAAAAAGCTTCTTGTATCCTTACATAGAAAAACAAATGAGGCTGGCTCAACCCCATGGAATTCCTATGATTTAACAAATGCATCTGAACATAAGGTTTGCACTCCCACAAGGACTGAAGTCAGCACAGAAAGGTATTCCCATATGGTTTGTTATAGGAAGCTTCCCTCCAAGTTACATTAATTATTTTATAAGCTGAGAAAACATATTGGCAACTAACTCTACCAAGCAGGCTGTACAAGTCAAAAGAAATAGTTTGTTCTATGGGAAGGGATACAAATGGTTACGTATCACAAATCCCCATTCTGAACATTTGTATGAGATATGTTAACACAAAAAATGATTCATGCATTTGTCCTCTACCATGCGGAGAGAAAGAATATAACTGTCTTTGAGAATTTTGGTGTTTGTATTTATATTAAGAACCCAGTTGCTGAGTATCCGTTTCCAGGTCCAATTTAATTTCTCAGAGCATTTTAACAATGACTTTTGCTAATACAGGAATTATACAATTTTCCTGTGGCTTCTGTGCTAGTTTCCCAGGGATGCTATAATAAAGTACCAAAACTTGGTGGCTTCAAACGATGGAAATTTGTTGTTGCTGTTCAGTTGCTAAGTCGTGTCCAACTCTTGCCAACCCCATGGACTGCAGCACACCATGCTTCCCTGTCCTTCACCATCTCCTGCAGCTTGCTCAAACTCATGTCCATTGAGTCAGTGATGTCATCCAACCATCTCATCCTCTGTTGCCCCTTCTTCTCTTGCACTACGTCTTTCCCAGAATCTTTTATTATCTCATAAATCTAGAGGGTGGAAGTCCAGAATCAAGATGTCACAGAGCTGAACTCTCTGTGTATTCTCCAGTGGGGAATTTATTCCCTGCCTCTTCCAGCTTCAGGTAGCTGCCAGGTGCCTTGGTTTGTGGCCGTATCACTCCAGCTCTGTGTCTTCACATTGCCTTCTCTGCATCAAATCCCCTTCCGCCTCATGTTAATGAGGACACCTATTGTTGGACTCAGGGTCCTCCTGGATAACCTAAGCGTCTCCTCTCAGCATCCTTATTTTAGTCATATATTTTGCCATATGAGGTAATAGCCACAGGTTCAGGATATGGACATATATTTCTGAACCATCATTCATAAATGTGAGTTCTTACTCAACAAATACAGTGTGTGGAAGCATAAATGGTACAATGTTTGAGAAAATGTTCTGTTTTTCTGATACGGTTGCTTTAAGGAAATGTTCGCTTTCAACTGAAAATAAACAAACAAGCAAACCAAAACTTTCCTTGGGATTTCACTGAACTAGGATGGTGTTCTCAAAATCTTGTGAAAGTGAAAATGTGAGGCTCTGTGCCTTTTCTTCCCAGCAGTGGAGTCCCAGTTCTATTTATAACAAATTGATTTATTTAAAATGAAGCCTGAAGTGATCTCTTGTTTTTCTTCTCTTTTTCTAGCTTTCAAATATAGATTCTTGGCTGATTTTTTTTTCCTTTAGTGCAGAAATATATCTTAAAGGAAAAAATCATGAAGGTTCAGACGATCATGGTAGCATCGATATACATTCAAGTCTGCCCCCGTGGGGCTCTTTGATCACATTTAAGGTGACTGCACCTTGGTGCAGTGTGCGGTCAGTTTTGGAATTTACATTTCACTCTTCTTTTTGGCACACATATTAACGTGTCTATAGAAACAGATTGCTCATTCTCTTTATAAAATTTGAAACCCTCCAGCTCCTCTTGAATTGTTTTAATACTTTTTCCATAAACAAATACCATAGGATAGGGCTATCAGAGGACTCAATATAGACATTTTTTCTGCCTTGAAAATAAACATGATGACATTGAGGCATGTATATAAGGCAGTAATTGTAGATAGATTTGCTTTCCAAATTTGAGATTTTCCCAGAGGGTTTTCTGCAGTGTTTCAATTTATTATAGATTAGTCAATGCAGTCGAGAACAGAAGTTAAAATAAAACAAACTCTCAGAATAAGTATAAATGAATATTCAAGAAAGATGATACGTGTTTCCTACTATTTGCAAATAATCTCAAAAATACAGCATATGAATTTATGTCTTTTTCTAACTATGAAACACTTTCTTGTATTAATTATGTGCAATTAAATATCTATGTGAGCGAAGAGCTAATTTTATTGCATTTCTGCCTTACATATTCTATGCTTTAGAATACTATTTCCTGTTTGAATATCTCTTCTGAAGTAATTCTTACAACAAATATCTTCCAAATCTAAAATGGGGATCTGTAATCTATTTTTCTCATCACACATATTAAAGTTACAAGAATTAATGAAACACTCAAGAAACTACTGGGTAAATAACAAAGTTCCAAAGAAGGGATGATTTCATTATTTTTCATTTCCTGGAATAATTTTGAGCTATTTAGAAAGCCAATTCACCTTTTTTAAAAAGTGCCTTACTTTTAAATAGGAACATTTTAGCACTTAAGAAGGAATGCAATACAAACACATCTTTGAGTATCCAGGGATTTAGATTATATTTCAACATTCTCAGTATTTATAACATCACAATATTCTCTCAGCATCCAGCTGATACTGGTATCATAAATAGAAATGGTTATCAACAGGAAAATTGAGTTGCGATCGAATGACCTTTCCAGGTTTACACAATTGTCGGTTTACAGAATTGTCTGTTGATTTGGGGGACTGAAGGTGATACCAGTAGACACACTGCTTCCTTTCTCCAGGCCGCAATGCCCGTTTCCCCCAAACTCACAGTCTCTGTAATGCTTAGTATGGTGTCTTTTCTATATTGAGTTCTGAAAAATGAATTAGCACTGATTTAGAAAGTTCATGACTCCTGCTGCAAAATAGAAACTTCATATCTGTCATCTGTAATAACCATATCTTTGGTGTTTTCTAAGCTTAGCAGAATATTATATGAAATTTTGTAAAAACATTTATACATTGAACTGTGTATATATATATATATGACAAAAGTCTTTAGTAGAAAAAGTGTGGTTTAATATTTCATAAACTTCTGAAATAATTTTATGTGAGCATAAAAATTATTAAGCAATTATGTATTTATGTTATTTCTAAGAGATGATTTTCCATAACATTTAAATTATCTCTTCCTCACCCTTTATTATGGATGGAGGTTCCTGACATTGTACATGAGACAGGGATCAAGACCATCCCCAAGAAAAAGAAATGCAAAAAAGCAAAATGGCTGTCTGAGGAGGCCTTACAAATAGCTGTGAAAAGAAGAGAAGCAAAAAGCAAAGGAGAAGAGGAAAGATATACCCATTTGAAAGCAGAGTTCCAAAGAATAGCAAGGAGAGATAAGAAAGCCTTCCTCATAGAAAATAGAGGAAAACAATACAATGGGAAAGACTAGAGATCTCTTCAAGAAAATTAGAGACACCAAGGGGACATTTCATGCAAAGATGGGCTCAGTAAAGGACAGAAATGGTATGCATCTAACAGAAGCAGAAGATATTAAGAAGAGGTGGAAAGAATACATGGAAGAACTATACAAAAAAGATCTTCATGACCCAGATAATCACGATGGTGTGATTATTCACACTCACCTAGAGCCAGACGTCCTGGAATGTGAAGTCAAGAGGGCCTTAGGAAGCATCATTACGAAAAAAGCTAGTGGAGGTGATGAAATTCCAGTTGAGCTCTTTCAAATCCTGAAAGATGCTGCTGTGAAAGTGCTGCACTCAATATGTCAGCAAATTTGGAAAACTCAACATGGCCACAGGACTGAAAAAGGTCAGTTTTCATTCCAATCCCAAAGAAAGGCAATGCCAAAGAATGCTCAGACTACCACACAATTGCCCTCATCTCACACACTAGTAAAGTAATGCTCAAAATCCTCCAAGCCGGGCTTCAGCAATACATGAACCGTGAACTTCCACATGTTCAAGCTGGTTTTAGAAAAGGCAGAGGAACCAGAGATCAAATTTACAACATCCAATGGATCATCAAAAAAGCAAAAGAGTTCCAGAAAAACATCTATTTCTGCTTTATTGACTATGCCAAAGCCTTTGACAGTGTGGATCACAATAAACTGTGGAAAATTCTGAAAGACATAGGAATACCAGACCACCTGACCTACCTCTTGAGAAACCTGTATACAGGTCAGGAAGCAACAGTTAGAACTGGACATGGAACAACAGACTGGTTACAAATAGGAAAAGGTGTATGTCAAGGCTGTATATTGTCACCCTGCTTGTTTAACTTATATGCAGAGTACATCATGAGAAATGCTAGAATGGATGAAGCACAAGCAGGAATCAAGATTGCTAGGAGAAATATCATTAACCTCAGATATGTAGATGACACCACCCTTATGGCAGAAAGTGAAGAAGAACTAAACAGCCTCTTGATGAAAGTGAAAAGAGGAGAGTGAAAAAGTTGGCTTATAGCTCAACATTCAGAAAACTATGTTCATGGCATCTGGTCCCATAACTTCATTGCAAATAGATGGGGTAACAGCGGAAACAGTGGCTGACTTTATTTTTTGGGGCTCCAAAATCACTGAAGATGGTGATTGCAGCCATAAAATTAAAAGATGCCTACTCCTTGGAAGCAAAGTTCTGACCAACCTAGACAGCATATTCAAAAGCAGAGATATTACTTTGCCAACAAAGGTCCATCTAGTAAAGGCTATGTTTTTCCAGTACACATGAATGGATGTGAGAGTTGGAGTTTAAAGAAAGCTGAGCACCGAAGAATTGGTGCTTTTGAACTGTGGTGTTGGAGAAGACTCTTGAGAGTTCCTTGGACTGCAAGGAGATCCAACCAGTCCATCCTAAAGGAGACCAGTCCTGGGTGTGCATTGGAAGGACTGATGCTGAGGCTGAAACTCCAATACTTTGGCCACCTGATGCTAAGAGCTGACTTATTTGAAAAGAACCTGATGCTGGGAAAGATTGAGGGCAGGAGAAGACGGGGATGACAGAGGATGAGATGGTTAGATGGCATCACTGACTTGATAGACATGGGTTTGGGTAGACTCCAGCAGTTGGTGATGGACAGGAAGGCTTTGGGTGCTGCAGTTCATGGGGTCACAAAGAGTCGGACATGACTGAGCGACTGAACTGAACTAAACAGCCTTTATTGCATTGGAAAATCATTCACATTGCTTGTCTTCTCCACTAAAAAGAAAAATATTCAGAGCTAGGAATATATTGATTTTATTTCTGTATACCCTACATTTGGTACTTTGCATGTAGCACAGAACACATTGCAGATATTTTTTTAAAGAAATCTCAAATGAAGACAAATACATCATTAGCTTCCATGAAAAAAAATTATGATTTTATTTCATAAATGTATAATAAGAAGTCTTGTCTTTTTGTCTTCAAATACAAACAATTTATCTTAGTGCTCTTTAGGAAAAAATGATAACAGAAAACTAGCACTCAAAGGGCTTCTAAATTTGTCTATCTAATCAGCCCTCATTTCAATTTAAGGGAAGAGATGCTCTATGAAATTAAGTGACCTTTTCAAGTATCTGATTAGTGACACAGAGAGGAACATCTACTGATTCTTTGCTCTGTGTATTTTAACTCCATATAACCTGCCAAGTCACTCCCTATTTTGTGGCTGTATAAACAACCTTCTTATATTAAAAGGTGTACTTAATTTTTTCAAAACATTCATTTAGTGTCTATAAGCATATTGGTCCTTGATGAGACATAAAAAATATGGGGTACAAAAATTAAGCTATGATAAATGTGTCAGGGTTTAGTTGTGAGGTTATTCATGCCCTGTAGAAACCATGAGTATGCACTTTTTACAAGTTGTTTCCATCAACAGCACATTCTTCCATCAAGAAACATGAGGATATAATGTATCAAGTAATCCCATAAGGTTTGGTACACTATTTTAAATGTTTGCGGTTATGGTCATGTTATACCACTTAAGGATTAACAAGATTGTTTAAAAGGTGGCATATGTATAACAGAAGAAAAGGGATAAAATACGTTGAATGAGTAAATGGAAACTGTAGCATTGTGGATAAAGGAATTCAAATTGTAATGATACTTTAAAGATGTATATGGTACAGTATTATCAGAAAAGTGTTTATGTGTTAACTCCATGTTTTTATCTGTATTAATTCCAAGCTTTATATTTTCTGTTTTATTTTCTGAGTCTAGTGTAAATGTTATCTAAATTTTGAGGCAAATATTTTAACTTCAGAAATCATTTAAAATATAGATATTTATACAGTGAAGTTGTAATAACATTTTTCCTAGAAGACACTTTAATTACAATTTTTATTAAGAGCATTTCATTAAGATTTATTAAAATGAAAAATAATATGTATTTTTTAAATAATATGTATTGAGAATAGAAAAATAATACAATCAGGAGACTACAAACCATGTGAAGGGTACTGTATAATGCCAGAGTTGGAAAGGGTTATTTCTAGAAATAACTAGATAATGAAACATATTCTTCTGTCTCAAAAGGATAAATATTTTCAAACTGCAGTAAGGATTTGCAAATAGAATCTGCTTGTAGCTACTGTAATTATATATGTTAATAGATCCAAGTGTGTTAGTCATTCAGTCATGTCTGACTCTTTGTGACCCATGGACTGTAGCCCGCCAGGCTCCTCTATCCAGGAAATTCTCCAGGCAAGAATACAGGAGTGGGTAGCCATTCCCCTCTCCAGGGGATCTTCCCCAAACAGGGATCAAACCCAGCTCTCCTGCATTGCAGGCAGATTCTTCACCATCTGAGCCACCAAAGAAGCCCCAATAGCCCAAACTCGGAGTTCGATTTAATTTTACTCTAATACTACAAACTGTACTTCCACAAGATGGAAGTAATTAATGCAATCCCCAAAATGCTTATATGTAGAAAGAGTATGAGCTTCTATCAGATGACTGAATTTGAATCTTGTATTTCCACTGCATAGAAAATTGAGGATGTGATGTCATCTTTCTTTGCCTTGGGCCTCATATCTAACACAAAATTAATAATTCCAAACTTACTTGAGTACCAATATTACTGAACAATAAAATATATAATAAATGCTTGTCACAGAACAAGAGTTCAGCAAATAATATCCATGAGTAACTGAATAAGTAGTAATTTTTAAAATCTAAATGTATGAGAAAATGTACAGAAAATGATATACCAGTGACTTGTCCTCTTGAATCTGAGATGTTTACCTTTTCCCCCACATTTGTTTCAGATGACACTTCTCTTAGGAAACAATAAAGTTATCAAATGATGAATTCATTTAAAGCCATCTCACATTTTCCCTTGATTTCTTATACTCAATAGATGACCATTCTTCTAAAGAGTTGATATCATTCTGATGTGTATTTTATACTTTGTATATTTCATAGACAGTTAACATTAGTTTTATTGATTTCATTTTCTAAAAATTTATCTTATATATATATATAATTTTTGTAACCATTTTATGTTTAGATTCCTCCTGAGACAAGGAAAAACCATGGTGTTCTAGAAACCTTGGAGTCTAGGAAATGGTTTTTTTTTTCCTTAGAAAGGGTATGATATTCAAAGGAAGTTGTATAAAGCAGCATTTTTTTTAAAGGGATGGGGAAAAAATGAATTTCCCTAGACCCTTGAAACTCATAATGAAAGCGAGTCCTCATGATCATTTCAGCAGAGAATCAGCAGGCTCTGCCCCAGTTCCCAGCAAAGTAAATGCTGAGCAAGGAGACCTAGATTCCAACTTCCTCTTTCTCTTACATTTTATGCATTTTCCCCTTTGCCCATTTTATGATGCTCTTTTATGGTGTGTCCCTTTTAACATCAGGGCTGGCAGGGCGGGGGTGGGGGTGGTGGCAGGGGCACGAGGGAAAAAGATAAATCCTCAAAGGTTAATTACTTCCTTGAACTCCTTCAATGATAAATGATGAATCTCTCCAATGATGCCAGGGCTTTCAGACTTCCAGGGTGAGCTGTCCACTTGGTCCCGCCCATCCTCCTTCTGCCAGCCTCCTCCTTATGGCCCCCATGGAGGGCCAGGTCAACAGGACACACAGCAGTGAGATTCAACCAGGTACTGGGGCTAGGGTATTTTTCAGGTCAACTATTAATCTCTTGGTGGATGACCTGTTTCTTATCTGGGTCTCAGGGCCAGATGTTCAGTCTTTCCCTGACCAAGTATTTACCATTTAGAGGAGACAAATTTTCATGAGGGTCCAAAATTTGCCAATTGCTGTGTAAGAGGAAAAAATCAGCTTTTAAAAAAATATGCATGACTTTTATGTTTATTGAACTGTGGTGTTGGAGAAGACTCTTGAGAGTCCCGTGGACTGCAAGGAAATCCAACCAGTCCGTTCTAAAGGAGATCAGTCCTGGGTGTTCTTTGGAAGGAATGATGCTAAAGCTGAAACTCCAGTACTTTGGCCACCTCATGTGAAGAGTTGACTCATTGGAAAAGACTCTGATGCTGGGAGGGATTGGGGGCAGGAGGAGAAGGGGACGACAGAGGATGAGATGGCTGGATGGCATCACTGACTCGATGGAAGTGAGTCTGAGTGAACTCCGGGAGTTGGTGATGGACAGGGAGGCCTGACATGCTGTGATTCATAGGGTCTCAAAGAGTCGGACACGACTGAGTGACTGAACTGAACTGAACCTTAATATTATATTTAATCTTGCATAATTATTCTTATCATGATACCCTGAGCCATCTGATGCCTCCAGATCTTAAGGCATAATGAAATAATGCCCTGTTTCTACAGGTTAGGATTTAAATTCCCTGAATCCTCCACAATAATACCCAAATTAGCAGATGGATTTTGAGTCTGGATTTGTATTAAATTATCAGCATGTATTCATATTAAAAGAAAGATTAAATAAGATAGTTCTTATGATTCATAATTTATTTTACATGTCACTTCCCCTGTTTTTCCTTTACCTATTAATTTATGTGATCTTCTTCATTGGTAGTCATTAAAGTGCAGAGCTAAGCAGTTTGGGTTTTGAAACCTGTTCCTTCATAGAATCTCTGTTCTTTCCTGAGCACCTTGTTCAGCTTTCTGTGCTTTTATTTCTTCCAATGGAACAGTTAAAGAGGTGATGTGAACATCTACCTCAGAGGGTTGCTGTAAGAACTAAGATAAAACAATATAGTCTTGGTATAGTATAATTGATGCTTTCAAATCGTGGTGGTGGTGGTGAACACTCTTGAGAGTCCCTTGGACTGCAAGGAGACCAAACCAGACTATCCTAAAAGAAATCAACCCTGAGTATTCATTGGAAGGACTGACGCTGAAACCCCAATACTTTCGCCACTTGATGCGAAGAGCCGACTCATTAGAAAAGACCCTGATGCTGGGAAAAATTGAGGGCAGGAGGAGAAGAGGGTGGCAGAGGATAAAATGGTTAGATAGCATCACTGACTCAATGGAGATGAGTTTGAGCAAACTCCGAAAGTTTGTGCAGGACAGGGAAGCCTGGTGGGCTGCAGTCCTTGGGGTTGCAAAGAGTCAAACAGGACTTAGTGATTGAAAAATAGTATAATATGTGGGATGATATTATTATGAGATTTATGAAATAACCAGGAAGGACTTCTACAGACAGATTTCTTGGCTGCCCCTAAGACTGAGAGGTTGAACTAAATTCTTGCAAATCTGTCACTGTCCCAGGAAATCTTGCTATGTTCAGCTGGCCACGGTCAACTGTGGGTGAATATATCCTTGGGTGACTACTTTGGGATTCTGACCACTCTACATCCCATTCAATGCAGTCTTTTTCTATCCCCTCATCTCCACACCAAATGGCAACCCACTCCAGTATTCTTGCCTGGGAAATCCAATGGACAAAAGAACCTGATGGGCTACAGTCCAGGGGGTCACCAAAGAGTCAGGCATGACTTGGCAACTAAACAAACATTTCCACACCTTACCTACATACTCCCATTAGAAGATAAGGGCTTTCATTTTAATTTTTGATAGGGCAGGGGGAAGAGAGGATGGCTTAGGTTTGCAGAGGTGATGAGTTCAAGGTGAAGGATAAGAGGAAGCATGCACTGTATCATAAGCCCATCTGATTCATCTCAGTGCTCTACTGTACTTGCAGGAAGAGATTAGAGAGCTGACCTGTTGTAAGAATTACACAGAGTAGTTGTCATTAGTACTAGTAGTACCATGACTAACATCCTTCACTCTTCCAGTATTTCCTGGCACATGATACCTCACAATGAGTTACTGATTCTGCAATTATGTATAGTTACAAAATTATCCATTTTATTCATTAAAGCGTTAGATCCCGGAGGCCAGTTCCCATATTATTTCCTTAAAATCTTTGTTTCATTATACAGGTCGTATACTCAAAAATGTTTAGCAAATCAACATATATTTTAATCACCTTGGGAAATATTGGTATTAAATTAGATAATAAATGAATAAAATATATAAATGTGTTAAAATGAAAAATAGAAATGAGTTGCTTGTATATTTTTGAGATTAGTTGTTTGTCAGTTGCTTCATTTGTTATTATTTTCTCCCATTCTGAAGGCTGTCTTTTCACCTTGCTTATAGTTTCCTTTGTTGTGCAGAAGCTTTTAATTTTAATTAGGTCCCATTTGTTTATTTTTGCTTTTATTTCCAATATTCTGGGAGGTAGGTCATAGAGGATCCTGCTGTGATTTATGTCGGGGAGTGTTTTGCCTATGTTCTCCTCTAGCAGTTTTATGGTTTCTGGTCTTATGTTTACATCTTTAATCAATTTTGAGTTTATTTTCGTGTATGGTATTAGAAAAAAACTGGAAATAGAACTGCCTTATGATCCAGCAATCCCACTGCTGGGCATACACACCGAGGAAACCAGAATTGAAAGAGACACGTGTACCCCAATGTTCATCGCAGCACTGTTTATAATAGCCAGGACATGGAAGCAACCTAGATGTCCATCAGGAGATGAATGGATAAGAAAGCTGTGGTACATATACACAATGGAGTATTACTCAGCCATTAAAAAGAATACATTTGAATCAGTTCTAATGAGGTAGATGAAACTGGAGCCTATTATACAGAGTGAAGTAAGCCAGAAAGAAAAACACCAATACAGTATACTAACACATATATATGGAATTTAGAAAGATGGTAACGATAACCCTGTATGTGAGACAGCAAAAGAGACACAGATGTACAGAACAGTCTTTTGGACTCTGTGGGAGAGGGAGAGGGTGGGATGATTTGGGAGAATGGCATTGAAACATGTATAATATCATATAAGAAACAAATCGCCAGTCCAGGTTCAATGCAGGATACAGGATGCTTGGGGCTGGTGCACTGGGATGACCCAGAGGGATGGTATGGGGAGGGGTGTTCAGGATGGGGAACATGTGTATACCTGTGGCAGATTCATGTTGATGTATGGCAAAACCAATACAATATTGTAAAGTAATTAGCCTCCAATTAAAATAAATAAATTTAAATTAAAAAAAAGAAAAATAGAAATGAGATTTTATTGAATGTCAGCATTGAATACATTAGCATTCTTTGGAAAGATGAAGACTTGGGAAAGGAAGTTATTTGCGTGCCTTGGGGCTGGGGGGTGGTGACTGATGAGAGGGTAAAGTTAGGGGAAATAATTAAAAAGTCATTTCCTACCCATAAGACTTCAAGCTCAGGCCTTAACCTACTTTAGTTCAGGAACTAGATTTGGGCCTTTGCTCCTCTTGCTCATGGATCTAAATCCTTGCAGACACCAGTGCTTGAATCCTCCACCATAGCAATGAAAAGAATAACAGTGGACCTAGCAAGTAAAAGAAGCTCTAGATACATTAATAAATGCAGTAAATAATAACAATTTGTTTTTTGCTCCAAACAATGATAGACATCCAGATATTACAATTTAATCCTCCAACTAAATCTTTTTTCTCAGTCCAAAGAGTACTGGGTAAAATATTGAACACCATGACCTTCAATACTCCTTAGCTAAAGAACTATCTTACAAAAACTCATAGTTTTAGAGATGTGTACAAAAAATTTGGGCATTTCATGATTGTGACCAGGTTTGCAAAAGACAGTTTCTGTCCTTCATTCCATGGATTTCTAAATAGTCCAGATTCATAAGCTCTTCTATTTCATTTAGACAATACCTGAAAGCTAGACTTTCTCTAGAAATGGTCTTAATGAAAGTCTAAGGAATCCACAAGAAACTTCATTTTTGCTGATCAAAGACAGAAACTTATTTTATAATATTCTACTTGGACCTAGAGGAAAGGAGAAGATCTAAAAATAGAGAAAATATTCATACAAGTAAATAATTCTGCACATCACAAAAATTCCAAAGATGTAAAAAAATACATAAACATTTCAAAAGAGGGTTCCCAGAGGACATCAGAGTAGGAAGCATCAGGAATCTGTCTCCCACCTGCACCCCAACTGAACTGGCAGCATCTTCTCATGCAACTCTCTTGGAACTCTGGAGTTGCTGAAGACTTGCATAGTAACTTAGGGTCAATTGTGGTCAATTTCAGCTCTTCCTAGTCAACCTTTATAAGGAAAGTATTTAAGAGATAGTTTACCCTACTGACTCTTAAGAGCAACCATTTTGTCCGTTTGTCTAACCCTGGTACATGTCACGAAGTAGCTGAGTTGAGGGAGTGTGATATAATGTCTGAACATATCCCAAGAATTCAATAAAATGAGCTCTTGAATTAACTTCCCAGCAATTGACTGAGTCATCAACAACAAACATTAAGTTGTTTTATTCATTGTATTCTAACACAGGAATGCAGTTCCAAGAAAGTATATTGACTTGATTATAATAATTAATACTTTGTCTGCAGACAGAACTCCAGGTTGGAAAAGTAACCCCTGGAGGATTCTAAAGACACTGTTCTGCTGTGTTTTAGCTTCCATGATGTTACCTAAGATTTCTGATGACTCTGATTACACTGCATACAGACTCACATTTTTATTCCTTTCTGTCTGGTAAAAACTATTAAAAACACTTCTCTCTAAGGATAAGTTTGTATTATTCACATCATTTTACATAGGGTATTATATGAGGGATTGAATAAATATTGAGAAAAAGCAACATATTAAAATATTGGGAAGTTATTTTATATCCAAAATTTTAAAAATAGTAAAACATTCTATTTTTTAATCAATATGAATTCAACTAATAATTGGTATTTTACAGAGAACAAAGAAAATATTTCTACTAAGAGTAATTGGATATTATAATACTATATAATATATAGTATATATTATAATATATATACCATGCTGCTACTGCTGCGGCTAAGTTGCTTCAGTATGTCCGACTCTGTGCGACCCCACAGATGGCAGCCCCTCAGGCTCCACCGTCCTTGGGATTCTCCAGGCAAGAACACTGGAGCGAGTTGCTGTTTCCTTCTCCAATGCACGAAAGTGAAAAGTAAAAGTGAAGTCGCTCAGTCGTGTCCAACTCTCAGCGACCCCATGGACTGCAGCCCATCAGGCTGCTCCGTCCATGGGATTTTCCAGGCAAGAGTACTGGAGTGGGGTGCCAATGCTTTCTCCATATATACTATATATTATATTATATATACAATATATAATATAATATATACCATATATTATATATAATATATATAATAAATATGCTGTAGAAATAAACAACACATTTAATCACTGTGATTGGCAAACCACAGGGAAATTTTATTGGGATAAATTTTAATAAAATCTAAATTTTATTTGCTTTATTATCTCAAGGTTTATTTCACAGAGCAATTTATCTTCACAAAGCTCTAATATTGTTTTTAATACATTGGATTATAGAAAAAATAAGGTTTGTATTTTTCATATACTATTATTACTTAAGGGAAACTGTATTAAGCTAATTCAAGAAGACAGTGAAGATGCTGAGTGCTTATTTAAAACACTGTATAGCAGTAGGTGACTGTATTTGTAAAAAAAATAAAAGATAAATTCAGACATTAGATAAACTGGATTTATCAATTTTGACTGTGTATTAAAGGCATTCTTAAATTAATATTTATCATTTTATTTTCTACTCAGTTTACATGACCCAAACATTTTTTTTTCTCACAAAATATTTTTCCCTGTTAGAAGATGGTGCATGATTATTCAATTAATTTTTTATATCTATCATGTGTTATTTGAAGCTTTAAAAGAGATTTGCATAATCAAATTCATAAGCCATGTTACTGTTACTTTTATTCAAATAGTAAATTGGGGGAAAGCGAGACACAGTGAGTGAGATAGAATGTTTTGTGTGTTCATTCTTGGTAAATGAAAATTATTTGTGTAGAATTTTAACAGTCACCTTTAATGAAGGCCATATTTTGGTCAGAAAATATTAGTCTTTCATATTTCTCTGTGTGTTTGTTATCATTTTCTTTCTGGCGTGTGTTCCTCAATGAAGTATGTTTGAATGATATCGAAAAAGAATCAATCAAGGTATTTTAAAAATCAGGCAAAAGAATATTTTTACTTAGACTTGACTAAAAGGACTAGACAATTTAATGACATTTTATGTAGTATCTCCTGAAAGACTTGCTATAACAAGACAGTGCCTAGAAAAATGACTGTCATATAAGAGGCAACATAAATAAGGGCTCATTCTTCGTCTTTTCTTTACTCATAAGGTACACGTTGAAGATATTTCTCCTGAGATGGCAAAATTATTATGGAGTTTTGTATATTTGCCGACCTCGAGACAATGAGTGCAGCTTGTGCTCAGATTAATATTTGCCTGCAGAATGGCAGTTGACAGGAAAATAACTATCATTAAGTTGGGAAGCACTCTGTCCTAAACAGCATGTATAGCTATCATGACGTTTTGGCTTCACTCCAAAATATAACTCTGTTTAACCCCATTTGAATGTGGATTTTCAAAAATAAAAAAAATATAACTAGAAAAAATATATATATACACACCCACATGCACAGAATGAACTGCAAACTTTGCCATGAGGCTTCCTTGGGCTATTTTAAGTTGCATAATACCTCATCACCCACTGGCTCAGCCCCAAACAGCAAGCAGGCAGTAGGGCACAGGCTTGAAGCCATAGTAAATAACAAGTTCAAAATGCTGACATCAAACTTTGTGTCACGTTTAAAAAGACAAGGAAAAGAAAGACAGCAGGCAAATTACACCCTCCCCCACCTCCCCGCTTTTTTCCCTTAGAAGGTTAGAAATTGGACTTGCTTTATATTCTTTTAAAAATATGATGGTGGTGGTTCAGTTGCTAAGTTGTGTCTGACTCTTGTGACCCCCATAGACTGTAGCCCACCAGGCTCCTCTGTTCATGGGATTTCCCAGGCAAGAATACTGGAGTGGGTTGCCACTTCCTCTTCCAGAGGATCGTCCCAACCCAGGGATCAAGCCAGTATCTCCTGCACTGCAAGCATATTCTTTACCCCTAAGCCACCATGGGAGCCCATATTTTGTGCAAACGAACTGTTTTCTAATATTCTGTTTCATGGAGCACAATGAAGTGTTATGAGATAGAATTCAATCAGTTCTTAAGGATTTCAGTTTTCCTGGGATCATTTGAATCAAGTTGAAAACTTGCTATATGACATAGGGGGAACTTGAATTTATCACAAACTGGATAAATACTATATGCTTAGTGTGATCCCCTGTCCTCTATTACCCTGAATCTACTTGTCTTGAAAATAATTTGGAAATAAATTCCCAGGATCATTAAATATAATTGATACTTTTGGGGTAAAAACAAGTTTCTGTTTTGACACAAAAATCCTATTGATATTTTGGAGCTTGATCTTCAATATTAGCTAGAAATTCAACCTAAGATGTATATTAATGTTATATATTTATTATTAAACTTGCATGGAAATTCTAAAGTAGTGATGATTCTACCTGACCCTAAAAATCCTCAGTTATTTTAGGGAAATGCAGGCAATAGGAAAATGCCCATTTTATAACATGCGGCCCATTGGATTCACAGGTTCTGACTCAAATATCCTCTCTGTACACTCCCTCCCTCATCTGTGAAATGGGCAGGTTGGAGACCAACTCATAGAAACATACAAATTATTATGTCAGATTCATTCAATTCCAAAGGCATCTGTCACAAAGCAAGTTGATTATCAAAAACGACATTCATGGAAAGATCGAGGGAAAAGCCACTCTGACTTACTTCTCGAGTCTTTACCATTCTGAGGAGGGAGCTCTTTACTTTCCAGGCGTTCATTAAACCTGTAACACAGCAGGCTGACCGGTGGGGCGGAGGGTTCAAACACGGCCTCCTCAGCACCGCATCTGGCGTGTGTGCGCAGGCGGCTTCCCCGTCAGCTGCACGGTGACAGGGAGGCCACATCCCGCCCTTTGTATCTGGGGGGTAAGTGTTTGATCAGGCAGCCTCTGCCGTGTCCTTTCACAGACGAGAGGCCCAAGGGCAGTTAATTGAGGCGACGTGACAGGCAGTCATTCGAGTTTCTCAGGAGTGGCATCACGCATTCTACAGGGCAGAGGAGAAATTGAGCGAAGTGGAGGTACAATGGCTGAATGATGGGGAAGTGCAGAAACTTAGGGGGAGCAGGGATTCAGTCCTTTTGAGATATGACTAAGCCCCCAACCCCAGAGTATAATAGTCATTATTTGGAGCCAGAATTCTTTCAGTAAGAATTTTCCTGAAATAATTTTAAAATAGATGATTAGAGTAACACAGTCCAAAAATACATTTCCAAAGGAAATGTCTATAATTAAGATGTGCAAAGAAAAGAGAAGGAGAAAAGTTAAACAAGGGCATTCTTATATTTGCCTTTCTATAAAAATAGACTTTATAACTCATGAATATATGGGGTTTCTAGTACCACAGGATATTTCCAAAAGTAGGCTAAATTCTAACATCAAGTGCTTTAACTTTTTAAAAAATCCTCTTTTCATATGGTTCTAAGTATTTTTATACATGTATATTCCTGACTGTGTGCATTTATTTCTATAATAATTCATTTGAGTAATTGTAATTAACATCATGTTCCTGATGAATTATTAAAAAATAAGACAGTTGGAAGACACAAAGGACTTTATGCTCCATAAGGACAGAGGCCTGAAGTTAAGTCCAATGAAACAGGAGAATCCAGGACCAGGCCACAGGCATGCCAAGAGATGACATCTTTGATGATTCTAGAAGGAAGCACATTTTGGAGGCTAAGAAAGGACACAGGGAGGTGGACAGCTAAGATTGGCAGATAACAGGACAAAGTGCAAACATCACTGGGAAGGTCCATGGAAGAGTTGGCAGCCACAGTGCCTGGTCAGAGCCCCTTTGCAAATGTTCCAGGAGAAAACTCTGTCTACTGTGCTTTATGTTCTCTGTATTTTACTTTGCCCTTGGCCTTTCAAGATCCAGCATGAATACTATTCTCCAATGACCATGTCAGCAGATCTGCTAGGATTTTAGAGATGTACCATGCATGTATTTGCAGGAAAGCCCAAGAAGGAATTTAGCATGGCAAGAAAGATGCATTTAGCTCGTCTTAAATCAGTGGGTAAGTATCACAGAGAACCACTGCTTTTGATCAGAGTAGCCTGAGTGAATGAGATTGGTCTACAGCTCTCATCCCACTGTTCTGTAAGGGAATTTGTCAGACCCTGATGAGAGAAAATGGAGGAAAATCAAGCTATTCAAATACATATTTATACTTGAAAGCACAAATAAATACTGATATGTTGCCTAAGCCATACAGTTTATAACAAGCTCAGATGAAAGATGCTTCTGTCTACCTAAGAATTTTCTTAAAGTATCGTGGAGTATGAAATGGAGAGTAAGAACATGGTACATTCAGTTAACAGCTTTGCAAGAGTGAAAACTCAAGGAATTAGCCAATCGTGTCTCAATATGAAGCAGGAAAAATTTATGTAAAACAACATATCAGAATTTCACAGTGAGGCTCAACAAGAGAGAAATATTAAGAAGGGATGGGGAATAGGGCATGTTCTGTGGCTAGAAGTCTTATGTTCACAGGTACATATTTGGAGGAAATTGAGATGGTAGAGTATTCTGGAATATGTGTGAGTTAAAAATGGGAATTTATTTACTAAGTCTCATGCCTAAAGCCTGGGATGGAAAGACTTAAATAGTTGGGGACAGGCAGACTTGGTCTTAGATCACATTTTCTTATTTCTATGTCTGAGATGTCAGAGTGTATTAAAAATATATATGATTCAACTATATGCTGCCTAGAAGAAATTCAGTTATACATATGTGAATGAAAATAAAAATGCAATGTATCAAAATATGCAGGCACTGTTACATAGCAATGAAAATGGCAATGAGCAGATTGTAAGAGTAGGTATATTGTATTAATAACAAATAAAACAACCACTAATAAAGTTATGTAAATGAATACATGGGAAAAGAAATCAGTACTGGGAGAAATATTTAGAAAACTGTGTACATTGAAACTATAAACCTATTTGCAATTTAAAAAATTGAAGAAATTCTTAGATTTAGGCCTGGGCAAAGAGAGATCTGACATCAAATATATTATCCATAAAGGGGAAAAAGAAAAAAAAAAGATAAACTGAAATTCATTTAAAAAAAAAAAAAACAGGCCTGTTAAGAAGACATAGAGAAACTGCAGACTAGGAGAACATATTTGCTAGTTGTATATTGGGCAAAGATGTATTATCTTGAATATATAAAGAGCTCTGAAAACACAGGCATTAAAAATCAAAAACAAAATAAACCAATTGGAAAATGGGCAAAAGATTTGAAGAGAATTTACTTAGAACATACAGACAAAAAATAAACACATAAAGATGGTCAATATATTTAGTCCTTAAGGGAATGTGAAATAAAAGGATACAGAGATATCACACCTACAAGAACAGCTAAAGTTTTAAAAAATGGAGTCAATTTCAAACGTGGAGAAGAATGTGGAGTAACTGATCTCTTTGCCGCAGGGACTGTAAAATGGTGCAGTCCTTTCGGAAAAGTATATGGAAATTCTTTTCTCACTAGACAATAATGTGTCATGTAATCAAGCAGTTTTATTCTTGCATGTTTATTCTAGAGAAATTAAATCTCATACATCACAAAAACCTGTACTCAAATATTGGCACAAGTTTTATTTGTGTGTGTGTGCTCAGTCACTCAGTCACATCCAGCTCTTTGTGACCCCAGGAACTACAGCCCGCCAGGCTCCTCTGTCGATGGGATTTTCCAGACAAGAATACTGAAGTGAGTCGCCATTTGCTTCTTCCAGGAGATCTTCCTGACCCAGGGATTGAACCCTCGCCCCTTGCATTGGAAGGAGGATTCTTTATTACTAGTGCCAGCTGGGAAGCCCAGTGTTATTTGCAATAGACCCAAATTAGAAACAGCCCAGATGTCTTTCAGTTGAAGGATGCTATAATAAATAGAGTAAATCCATATCATTCAGCAAAAAAAGGAACATATTATTGACTCAGCAATTTATAGATTTCAAGGACTTTGAGCTGTGTGAAAATAACCTACTTTCTTGACATGACAGAGGTAGAGGGATGGAGGTCATACTGGTGGTTGCCAGGGAGGGAAGTACCTGTCACTTTAGAATAAATGCCCACGAAACTGATGAAATCCGAATAAGACTGACGGATTGAGTCAATGCCATGTTCCTGATTCTGATACTGCACTACAGTTAGCATGATGGGGCAACCTGAATAAACATCATAGAGGATCACGAGCACCTTATATTCTTCAGGGAAATCTATAAATATGCTAAATTAATACATTTCTAACAATAAAATGAGAGCAACACACTGAGCTGGATACATCGAGGTGATGCAACTGAATGTGAAATTAAAACAAATGCCATTAACAAAAACATTTTGTCTAGGAGTAAGGAAAGCAAAATCATCAGAGCCAGTCAGTAGGAAATATTAGGTTTCTATGCTGAACTGTGATGACAAGTCTGATGAAATTTAAAATCCTGGAATTTCAAATAAAGGCTTGAATTTGAAGATGAAAAAATATATTGTAATTCAAGGGGAAACTGCCCTGGACTTTAACTAGACATCTATGCATTTATTTTCATTTGTGATATTCCCCAAGTCCTTGATATATCAGTATACTTTATTTTTTACCTAAATTCTGGAAAACACTTTTAATATTGAGAGACACTCATTTGGACGGAAGGGGAATGTTAAAACCTAACAGCAATCTGATTTATACATTTGAGGGTGTTTATTGGGTTTTAGAAAATTTCTCATATGTAATTACTCTACCATAGTTAAGAAGAAAATCTTGTTTTATGAGTATTGAAAATCATGCATGGCCTATTTTATTATGACCATAAATGACCTTTAATAGCTATTAGACTTTTAGATTGCAATTTAAAATTCTGTGAATGATGTGTCTTTTCCCAAATATGCAAGTAAAAACTGATGTTGATGATGATTTTAACAAGTATGCTCTAATTATCCTTACATATAACTTAAAATCTGCTTAAGATAGCATATTTAAGGATTCATTTAGCTAATAGAACTAATTGAAGGAATTCTTGCACATTCCACTCTATTTTAGTTCGTTCTTTCAAAATCCATCATCTGGCTTAATCTCACTGCCCTGGTACTCGTCCCTTTCCCCCATGCCCATATGGTATTTGCTGGAATGTTTATTATTATCTATCTTTGTGTCTGTTCTAGCAACTGCAGAGCAATCCATGGCCATTTCCAAAAGAAGCTTCATTCTACGACTACAGAACTCTGTAATAATTACTGCACATGGCCATTTGATAGTATTTATATTGCCATTGTGATGCAGAAATGCATAAAATTGGTATTACAAAATCATTGGTGGCTTCCTGCATCTGACTGATACACGGAATTCTATTATTCTTTAAAAGATCAATTGCTAATACACGTGCACAAAATTGAGAACAGGAGTTCTTAATTTGTAAAAAAGGAGCAACCATGGATCCATAGCAGATCAGGAGAGAGACATCATATTGAAAAAAAAAATGGAAATTTTGACAAGAAAGTTCTCCTGAAGAATGCGTAAATTCATGTTTCTTTTTCTCATCTCTGTATTTCTTATGCTATTTTAAAGTATCTATGCAAACCTGCATGTTTATATGTGTATACAGTCACTCAGTCATGTCTGACTCTTTGCAACTTCATGGACTGTAGCCCACAAGCTCCTCTGTCAGTGGGATTCTCCAGGCAAGAATATTGGGAGTGGGTCCCTTCCTGATCCAGGGATTGAACCTACATCTCCTGCCTTGGCAGGTTGATACTGTACCACAGAGCCACCAAGGATGCCATACTGTACTATTATTTTCTGCTTATTTTCTTGTTTTTCCTATACTCCCTTCTTTAACCTTTCTAATTCTTGATGGAGATTTAACCAATTTATCTGATGGCCATACTGATGGCTATTTAAGAACATGATCCACCTTTCTTAAATAGACTGAATCTGCTCTAACTAGATTCAACACATCCCAAACCTCACCCTCCACTTCAGCATGCCATTCTGATAGAATTAGAGGATTTCTGGGGATATTTTTAGTTTTTGTTTTTCCTTTAAGTCTTGTAACAGTTTTAAAATTAGTGATCCTGAAAGTAATTTTACAAAAGGGGCCAAAAAATTGTCATCTCCTCATTTTTGAAATTCCAAGTGTTGGTTAATGAGAGTCTTTTTAGGCCAATTCTGCCTCATGTGACCTTATGCTCCCTGAACACATGCTCGAAAATTATGAGGACAAAGGCAGAGGAAGCAGGTGCGGGTCTGCAGGCAGCCCCAGCTGACTTCCGCCTTTGTAGAGCATGAGACGACATAATCCCACCATTTATGTGGGCTGAGGGCTGCAGACACAGGATCGTTGATGATGTAACCTAAGTACACCCCCTGCTAAATGCGTATCTCTTCTGATTGCTATTTTACTTGAGATGCCTTAGGATAAGGGAAAGGATCCGATTTGTTATGCTTTGCCTTTAGGGAACAGACCTTACAACCATCACCAAGGGAATAGCTTTACTTTCCCAAATATGCCACCTGAAGTGCCCTCTGAAATCCCATTTCCAAAGTACATGGCAAGAATGAAAAATCATGTCAGACGTTTTCAGTGACAAAAATGAGCAAAAGTCGTAGGTTTATCTGCATCCCCAAACAGTATAAGCACCAAGATTTATACATATCCATGTATGTAGTGAAGTCGCTCAGTCGTGTCCGACTCTTAGCGACCCCATGGACTGCAGCCCACCAGGCTCCTCCATCCATGGGATTTTCCAGGCAAGAGTACTAGAGTGGGGTATGTATAGTCATTATATTTATTAGATAACTACTATGCATGTAGTTGGCAAAGTATTAGTACTTAAAATGGAGAAGGAAATGGCAACCCATTCTTTTTTTTTTTAATTTTTATTTATTCATTTGGTTTTTGCTGTGCTGGACCTTCATTACTGTGCATGGACTTTTCTCCAGTTGCGGTGCACAAGCCTCTCACTGCGGTGGCTTCTCCTGGTGCAGAGCACAGGCTCTCGGGCACACGGGCTTCAGTAGTTGCAGCATGTGGGCTCAGTAGGTGTGGCATCTGGGCCCCCCTAGAGCAAAGCTCAATAGCTGTGGCACACAGGCCTGGTTGCTCTGAGGCATGTGGGATCTTCCTGGACCAGAGATCGAACCCGTTTCTTCTGCACTGGCAGGGGGATTATCTACCACTGAGTCACCAGGGAAGCCCCTACTCCAGTATCTTTCCTGGGAAATCCCACAGACAGCGCAGCCTAGCAGGCTCTAGTCTGTGAGGTTACAACAGAGTTGGACATGACTTAGGGAATAAGCAATTACTTTAAAAAAAATTTGAATTTCTAAGGATAAAGTCACTGAATGATTTATATAAGTAACCAACATAACACATTCAGTTTCTAAAAAGGTAAAATTCAGTTGGTGTTCAAATATCCACTTTTTTTCTTTTTAATTCTAGAACTCAATCCCTCCAGCTTTCTTGAAGAGATTCACATGCTGGCGTTACCCTGCCTGATGACACATGAACAGGTTTGGCTGGAAGGATGTTTGTCTTTTTTCAGTAAACACATCATTACCCATTATCACACTCTCTCTTGGGAAAACTGGGAGGGAGACTCAGAGCTGGTGTGAACCATATATACCTCCTCCTCATTTCCAGTTGTGCTTTCTTGTTTCCTCTGAATTTTATATCTCTTATCTGTTAAGCACTGGAATAAGAATGAAGGATATACTTCAGAGACTTCCCTGGTGGCTCAGACGGTAAAGCGTCTGCCTAAAATGCAGGGGACCTGGGTTCAATCCCTGGGTTGGGAAGATCCTCTGGAGAAGGAAATGGCAACCCACTCCAGTACTCTTGCCTGGAAAATCCTATGGATGGAGGAGCCTGGGGGGCCACAGTCCATGGGGTCACAAAGAGTCAGACATGACTGAGTGACTTCACTTTCTTTCTTTCACTTATATACTTCAGATGCCTTCATGGCTCAAAGAATCACCTAAACAAATAGCTGTGTGAAGCTCATTGTTACTGATTCAAAGGACAAGGAAACCACAGGAAGCATGGAAGCCCAGGAATGTAACAGGGGAGATCAGGGTTACCTGGGCTGGGCTTCCCAGGTAGAGCTAATGGTAAAGAACCCGCCTGACAGCAAAGGAGATGTAAGAGATTCCTGGGTGGGGAAGATCCCCTGGAGGAGAGCATGGCAATCTACTCCAGCATTCTTGCCTGGAGAATCCCATGGACAGAAAAGCCTGGTGGAGTATAGTCTACAGAGCTGGACACGACTGAAGTGACTTAGTACACACCCATACACACACACACGATATAATCAGTTGGAAATATTGACCAGACAATTGGATATTAGAGCCTGGAGCACAGGCATGCATTCTGTATTTAAGACATACATGCACATGTACAGCCAGCAGACTGAATAGGAGTAACCAATAGGAGTGGATATGAATGAATGGAGTCATGCTCTAAGATTTCTGGGGTATCCTAGCTCTTATCAGAGATGACAGAAGGCTAACATGTGGAGCCACTGAAAACTTGCAGCCACAGTTTCTCCTAAGGAAACTAGTGTTTCAATAAAGATCAGCAGAGGTAAAAGCTTCTGTTAAAGTCTCATACCTCCTACATCTTTTACCTTATTTCTAAGTTCACAAGGCCATTCATATCAATTTTACCATCCACTGATACAAAGTAGTCGTGAATTAAGAAAATTCTGTTTTTTTTTTCTTGCCAACATTTGTTTTTTATTTATTTTTTAAATTTTATTTTATTTTTAAACCTGAAACACTGTATTAGTGTCGTTTTTCTTCTTGCCTCATTCACCACCCCTCCCCATTTTACTCTGCATGCTTAATGAGCTCCCCACTGCTTTGCTCTGCATGTAATCCTTCTGTTATTTCTTTCTTCTGTGTTCTGTCTTACAGTTCCCATAATTCTGGAATGATCTGTCATCTTCTACCCAAAATTCTGCTCAATCATCACCTCCTCCATGTTAACCCAGGTCCACCCTAGAAATCCCAGAGTACCTTGTCTGTCCACCTGCCATTGACTTTACCATGTACATGCTCAGTTGCTCAGTCCTGTCTGACTCTGCGATCCCATGGACTGCAGCCCACCAGGTGCCTCTGTCCATTGAATTTCCCAGGCAAGAATACTGGAGTGGGTTGCCACTTCCTTCTCCTGACTTTACTACATTGTAGTGTAATTACATGTGCCTCCTAATTGCTTTTCCACATGTTAAAGTACAAAGATACATAAAGTTCATACCAGTGCCCATCACTCAGTAATTGTTAAAGAACTGAAAATGCATCTCCATTTGAAACAATCTAATTCAAATTAAAATTAATTTAATTTCAAAGCTTGAAAGAAATGTACTACAATGTACGTCCTATTCCCTTACTTTGTATCATTATTGTTATGCAAATCACACTCATTTATGTTAGAAATCGATTGAAGGAGTGTTATATTAATGAACATGAAACAGACCATAAAGTGACAAACAGAAACACTTTCATATCGTTTTTCATGCCTCTACAGTTACTATCCTGATGCTTTTTATTCTTCCTGAGGATTGAAGTTACCCTCAAGTGTGCTTTCGTTTCAGGCTGAAGGATTCCCTTTCATATTTCTGGTGAGAAGGGTCAGCCTCACCAGTTAATGGAATAGCTAAGATGCACTCAGCCCCATTTCTTTCTGCTTGAGAATGATCCCTGTCTGACTTTTGTATGTTTTCTGTGTCTGCTGCTGCTTCCTCTTTAGAATAAAAATTATATGCCTTTTTATGATCAGGTCACTTTGGATTGAATTATAAAATGAAAAATCACTCTCCTCTCCTTCAGCTTCCATAATCGTAAAGTGCTTGCCAGAGACTCAATAGCAGAGACATGTCGGTAGTCCTAATTTTTTAAGTCAATTAGTCAGAAATAGTTTGTTCCTTCATATTCTGACTCGATTTTTTGTTCAGGCATCCATTCATTGAGTTTGACCATCACTAGTCTTTACTCAGAAACTTTCTCAATGCGTGGCTGATACTAAAGAAAAAATCAAAAGAACCAGATAGAAATTTTGTGGCTATGAGATACAATAAATGAAATAGAATTCTACTAAAGAGACTCAATAAAATTTGAACATGTGGGAGAAAAAAAATCCGTAAAATTGAAGATAGTGGCATTGAAATTATCCAGTGAGTAGAAGAAAAAGGGGAGAAAAAAAGCAAACCAACAACTATATTGAATAAGGCAAAAAGATATTTCCTCATTATCTTCTAAAATAATTATTTTTATTTTTTCCATTTAGATATATAATCCATCTGCGATTAATTAGTTTGTGAGGTATAAGGTGAGAGTCTAGATGGATTTATTTGTTCATATATAAAACCAATTGAACTAGCAGTATTTGTAAAAATGACTACATATTCTCCAACTATAGTAACACCATGTTATTATAAGGACTATTTTGTACCACTATTTTGTTTCACTGGGCTTTTTATCAAAACTGTATCATATGAGATTATATTAAATGCTACAGCTTTATGACACGTTAGGAACTTCCCTGGTGGCTCAGAGGGTAAAGCATCTGCCTGCAGTGCAGGAGCCCTGGGTTCAATCCCTGGGTTGGGAAGGTACCCTGGAGAAGGAAATGGCACCCCACTCCAGTACTCTTGCATGGAAAATCCCATGGACAGAGGAGCCTGGTGGGCTGCACTCCATGGGGTTGCAAAGAGTCGGACACAACTGAGCAACTTCACTTTGTAACACATTACTATCTGGTAGAGGAAGTTCTACATCATTTCCATCATTTCCTTTCTCAAGCTTGCATTGATATTACTGTTTTTATTTTTGAAATATATACTTGAGTATTATTTTCTCTTCAGATTTGATGTAATTGA
The DNA here is from genome assembly GCF_019923935.1 of Bubalus bubalis. NCBI lineage: Eukaryota > Metazoa > Chordata > Mammalia > Artiodactyla > Bovidae > Bubalus > Bubalus bubalis. The sequence goes on along the minus strand of NC_059178.1, from coordinate 56,262,529 downwards.
TTTACCTGGAAGGTACTTATCTTGTTTAAATATTTCATGTATTTGCTGATTTCTTGTGTTTTTTAATTTATTTATTTAGTTGTTTGGTTATTTAACAGCCAATGTCAAGGCAGCTTAAAAAGAAACTGTGTTTGAATGCATGGTCTGTATTTCTTCCAAATAACCTGATTTGTTCATCCAATTTCAGACAGTGAATATGGACACTTCTTTAAATAACTGCAGTATTTTGTCACTTGCACATGAAAACAGAAGAATATCAAACTAGAAGTTTATCATCAGGATGAAAGAATGCATTAAGTGCTTATCAGTAGACTAGTCAAAAGTAAATGCAAAACAAATTGTAATTACTACATTAATAGTGCTGCTGGTACTAGTGAGTTTTTGTTATTTGAAACATTGAAGAAAACTTGCCCCTTTTTAATAAATATAGTTTGGATTTTATGTCCCATAGATTTACTGTTTTAAAACGGTAGGAAGTTACGACTGAAAGCCAAGTGTGGGATGATAGCAAGCATCCTGTTGTTTCTGTTCAGTTGTGTCGTGTCTGACTCTCTGCGACCCCATGGACTGCAGCACGCCAGAAGGACTCAGCACGCCTGAGCTAAACTCCAGGGTGTTCGTGCCCAGTGGCCTGGCTGAGTTATTACTGACATGTTATTCTGTGGCTTGAAGGTGAATCTGGGGCCTTCAATAAATTTGAGTTATTTGCACTCCGACTGCCTAATCGGAGTTTTGTTGCAGCTGCTGTTCCTATTTGTTATTACACCCGGCAGTTAATTATAAATGATGTTAAAACATTCAGGCATTCTGATTACTAATTTGGCTAAATATTACCTGTCTTATAAATCTAAATAATAGGTGTCATGTGGACTCAAATGGGGTCTAAAACAGATGGTTTCACCAAAGCATGCGTAAATGCAATGTTGGAGAAGGTAGGAAAGGAAATAAGCATCGTACTAAAATGCTTACCTTTCAACTTTAGTGGTGGTAAATGAATTTAATAGATTTTTTTTTAACTAGGCCATCAATTGTATTGATCTGAAGTTGTACCATTCACTTTTAAAAAGTCTGCACAAGTTAAAGTTAAAAATAACTTACTCTTCTACTGAAACCACAGGAAGACAACAGTTAAAGTATTCATAAAAATCTACGTTTGGTTAAAATGAAATATAGATCCCAATCACATATTGAGAATATCATCTATCAAACATACAGCCGTGGAATCTGGATTAATTTGAAAGAGGATTCCAAATACAGAGACACCTCTCTCTGGAGCTCAGGTACCATGTACTGTTTGAGGAGGTAACTCAGTTCAGTTTCAGATCAGTCGCTCAGTCGTGTCCAACTCTTTGCAAGCCCGTGGACTGCAGTACGCTCAAGGACTTCTGAAAAGTCTAGCTGTGCATCTTTAATTCACCCCAGAGGACAACTGAGTTTGAAAGGAGGCCAAGGAAAAGGAGCAAATATTTGTAAAGTCTATTTCCATCACACAGAACATCCAGGAAGAAGCTGCAGAAGGAGGGGACAACACAGATACAACATCGTGATCATCAGTTTATCTTTTCTAGGTTTCTCACTAAATTAAAACAAATCTCTAGGATGGGACTTCTGGGGAGGAGAAGGGAGGAAAAAACTAACAGACAGAAAGCTGTGTGATTGATTTTGTAGCCAGTGATTTAAATTTAGTAACATAAAATAACAAGAAAGAGTGTGGTAATGAACTAGAAGCTCAAGACATCACTACAGGTCATGCTGACCACAGGCTTGGGTGGCCTGCTGACCCACAAAGGGGTGCAGAAATGCAGGGAGATGTGGGTGGTATAAATTCAAAGACAGTATTTTAAACTGAAGCTGATAATTAACTTATAAAAGCATATGATTTCAAAAACACACACATATTTTAATCAGACTAGACGCAGATAAGTGTCCTCTTGTAAAGATGAATAAAGATAACAAAAATCATAGATAACTACCAAAAATGAAGGCAAAATCTGTTGTTGCTTTTGTTGTATTCAATCCCTTAGTAGTGCCCTACTCTCTCTCTCTCTCTATATATATATATATATATGTATATTGATAGATAGATAGATAGATATAGTTTAGAATATATATTCAAGAAAACAAATTATTTCCAGGTAAATATTTTTATACCCTGAAGATATTTTACAAGTTGCATGATTTGGGAGAAAATACAGTAACCAAAATAGTATGATGTTTATTTAAATATATCTCTATAGTCTTAAAACTGTTAGATATAGTATCATTTAAAATAAATCAAAGAAAGAAAGAAAAAAAAAACTGAAAAAAGAAATAAATGTAATTCATGCACCCAGACTCTTTGAAATTGAATAGCAGATAAAACTTGGCATCTATTTGACCATGGAACTTAAATTAAGGGAAATCTATTCTAAAATAGAATTGTGAGGGGGAAAAAGAGAGATAATATATGTTGGGAGCTCAGTACAGTTTGGTCAACAATAGTCTGATAAAAATTATCTAAAATTACAATCATTGTTTTTAATGTTTCACTATTTGCATTTTTACATGGTATATAAAGTCAATTTAATTATCATTGTAGTTAATTATTTTACCAATATTAAATACATTTTATTTTTTTCATTTTATTATTAATTTAAATATTCACTTATATGTGTTTATTTATATATTTATTATCATTAAATATATGCTATGTATAGGACTTATAAATGGTGGTCTTCATTTAAACTTGCTTGGTATAGTTTGTTTTTGTTTAGCAATTCCCAAACTTTCTTCACTTAAAGAAAATTCTTATCTCTTATAAATTCAAGTATTGTCACTTCTCGTATCTACTCTCTTCTCTCTTCCTTCACTTCCTATTTGAAGTATCTTAAAATGGCTCCATGCCTCTTAAAAGGTTTTCTTTGTTTCTTTCTGGTTGTATCACTCATCTTTGTGAGTTACTTTATGTAAATTATTTGGCTCTACTTTTTATTCACTGATTTGGCTCTATTCACTCTATCTTCTGTTAAACCTCTCCATTCAGTTCTAAAGTTAAGGTTCTATTTTTTTCTACATACTGTTCACTGTTGCTTTTTATTTTTCTACTTTTTAAAAATAGCTTTATGTTCACAGCAAAATGTAGAGGAAAGAACAGAGGTTTCCTGTACAGCTCCTGGCTTCACATTATTATTGTTAATATTATCAACACCCCCAAGCAGAGGGGCACGGTTGTTCCAATTGATGGTGAACATCCTATGGTTTGGGCTAATGTGCAATGACATGTATCTGTCATTATGGTCGAAAAACAATAGGTTTACTTCCCTGAAAATTCTGTGCTCTGCCTGTTCATCCTCTGCTCTCCACACACAAGAATCTCTGACAATAACTGATCTTTTTATTGTCTCCATACTTTTGCCTTTTCCAGAATGTCATATACTTGGAATCACACAGTTTGTAGCCTCTCCACACTGGATTCTTTCAATTACGAATATGCATTTAAGTTTCCTCTATGTCTTTTCATGGACTGATAGCTTATTTCTTTTTAACCTCTAATAATAGTCCATTATCTGACTATAATACAGTTTATGTATCCATTTATCCACTAAAGGACATTTTGGTAGCCTTTAAGTTTGGGCAATTACAAATAAAGCTGCTATAAACATTTGTGGTCAGGTTTTTTATGTGGACATGGATTTTCAACTTCTTTGGGTAAATACCAAGGAATATAATTGCTGGGTTTTATGGTAAGAGTATGTTTAGTTTTGTTAAGAAAGTGTTCAACTCTCTTCCAAGGTAGTTGTACCATTTTGGGTTCCAACCAGTGGGGAATCAGAATTCCTGCTGCTCCTCATCCTGGACAGCATTTGCGGGTGATTATGTTCTGGATTTTTTGTTTAGTGGCTCAGTCATGCCTGACTTTTGTGAGACCATGGACTGTAGCCTGCCAGGTTCCTCTGTCCAGGCAAGAATACTGGAGTGGGTTGCCATTTCCTTCTCCCAGGGATCTTCCCAACCCAGGAATCAAACCCATACCTCCTGCATTGACAGGTGTATTCTTTACCACTGAGCCACCAGGGAAGTCCATTCTGGATTTTGGCCATTCTAAAAGATACTTACTCCTTGGAAAAAAGTTATGACCAACCTAGAGAGAATACTAAAAAGCAGAGACGTTACTGTGCAAACAAAGGTCTGTCTAGTCAAAGCTATGGTTCTTCCAGTAGTTGTATATGGATGTGAGAGTTGGACCCTAAAGAAAGCTGAGCGCCAAAGAATTGATGCTTTTGAACTGTGGTGTTGGAGAAGACTCTTGAGAGTTCCTTGGACTGCAAGGAGATCCAACCAGTCCATCCTAAAGGAGACCAGTCCTGGGTGTGCATTGGAAGGACTGATGCTGAAGCTGAAGCGCCAATACTTTGGCCACCTGATGCGAAGAACTAACTCATTTGAAAATACCCTGATGCTGGGAAAGATTGAAGGCAGGAGGAGAAGGGGATGACAGAAGACGAGATGGTTGAATGGCACCACTGACTCAACGGACATGAGTTTGAGTAAACTCCGGGAGTTGGTGATTGACAGGGAAGCCTGGCATGCTGCAGTCCATGGGGTCGCAAAGTCAGACACTACTGAGCGACTGAACTGAAAAGGTCTTCAGTGGTATCCCATGGCTTTAATAGTTTTGATCTATATTTCCCTGATAACACAATATGAAACATCTTTTTATATGTTTGTCATCTGTGTCTTCTTTGGTAAGGTGTCTGTCAGTCTTTGGCAATTATTTCAATCAGATTATTTGTTTCATTATTGTTAGATTTTAAGTATCACTTGTATATTTCAAATAATAGTCCTTTATCAGATATGTCTTTTGAAAATACTTTCGCCCAGTCTGTGGCTTGATAAAAGGTTCAAGTATTCATCTAAGAGAATGATGCTGAAGCTCGAATACTTTGACCACCAGACACGAAGAGCCAACACATTGGAAAAGACCCTGATGCTGGCAAAGATTGAGGGCAGGAGGAGAAGTGGGTGACAGAGGATGAGATGGTTGAATGGCATCGCCAACACAATGGACATGGATTTGAGCTAACTCCAGGAGATAATGAAGGACAGAGAAGCCTGGGGTGCTACAGTCCATAGAGTCATAGAGATTCTGACACGACTTAATGACTGAACAGCAACAACAATAAGATGTCCATTCGGGAGCCCACAGAGATATCTGCCAGTAGATGGTGTATAAATGTTCGTGCATCTCATTCCGGCCAAGACGTCTGCCTGCATGGTGAGGAGCTAGAATGTTGTTGTTTTTGCATTCAGCTTACATTAGCATGTGGAACTTCTTTTTCTTATGAACTTCATCAGAGAGACCCATGTCTATGACACTTTTCATGGAATTCGGGCTGAGGAATTAATACCTGGACACATGCATTCGTCCAGGACAAGGACACAAAAAATGAAGGCAGAGTTAATGGAAGAATGAAACAAAGGAACCGTGCACTAATACACCTGGTCTCTTATTTTTCTCTAGACACATTTTCATATGAGATGATAGATTTTTCTTATGCAACATTCCAGTTTCAGAAAGATGCCCCATTCCTTGCAGATGATAGCTTAATTGATACAATTTAATTCTGATTAATTTTTTACTAAAAGATAGTACATTCCTTTATGGGAAAGCACAATAAAATATGACTTTATCATGCCTCCTCTGGAGGGAAATTTAACAAAATACTTACATATTTTTTTATTTCCCTCAGAGATATTTCTTCCTCTATGTCAGTGTAACTTTACAATTAATTAAAACTAAGAGCAAAGGAAAGATGTATTTAAAAAGTGACTTGTAAAATTTCTGTTTATTTGGAAAGTATTGCAAAATGTTTTATTTGTTGTTCTTTCATTTTTAATATGGCTGCTGCAGAGTAATCACAAGAATTTTCTGGCTTTATCTTCTTCCTGGGAACAGCATTTAGGTGCTAAGGTCATCTGCTGGTCAAAGGAAAAGTTACTTTTTTTTCAGTCTTCAGAAGCAGCAACTATCATTGAAAGCTTTCCTGGTAGAGTTTAAATGGCCTCAGAACATACAATTTGTTAGCGATTCTGCAGTACAAAAGAGAAAAGGTACTTCAAACGTTATGTGTGTGGTGGTGTATTTGGTGAGAACTATTTCAGACATTAAGCTAGTTTCTTTCTTTTTGTCACATAGTGTTAGTCGCTCAGTCATTTTTGACTCTTTGCCACCCTATGGACTGTAGCCTGCCAGGCTCCTCTGTCCATTGGATTTCCCAGACAGGTATACTGGAGTGGGTTGCCATTCCCTTCTCCAGGGGTCAAATCCAGATCTGCACTCCAGGCAGATTCTTAACCATTCAAGTCATCAGGGGAGCCCATAAGATTTCCATTTTTTAAAGTAAAGTGGTATTTGAACATTGGCATAAAAATACTGCATCTTGGGATTCCAACACATTTATTTTTACACACAAAAAAATATAATTGCCACCCAGGAATTCACTGCTTGTTTTATCCTACTGTTTAAATATATGAAAAGTTAATAGTGTAGGAAAAAAAGCTCAGCGATGAAAATGAGTTCTACAGAGCACCCTCTCCATGAAGAAATAAAAAGCAATTTGAACCAAGTGAGTGTACAGAATATGACTTATGTCATGAATTCTTGGGTAATTTGCAATGTTTCATTAACTTTATTAAAGATCCTTTTTAAGAAGGATCTTTAATAGATCCTTCTTTAATTTAAGAAGGATCTTTAATAAGAAAACAATATTTTCTGAAAATATTTCTCCTGTTCAATTGGAAAAGACTGTACTTAGATACTTTGACTTGATTTTTCACTAGTAGAGTTGATTTTCTCTGTTTTTAATTGGAGATTCCAGCAAGATCCATTTTGCCACACAAATATATTTGTGTGCAGAGCCTGCCTCAGTAAGAAAGTGATATGTAGTTTTGAGAATATTTGGTAGTATCTGCTTTGTTCTCATTACTCAGCTTTGAGTAAGCCCTCTTGCAATTTGGCATAGTGGTAAAGAATCTGCCTGACAATGCAGGAGACACAGGAGACATGGGTTTGATTCTTGGATTGGGAAGATGCCCTGGAGGAAGAAAGGGCAATCCACTCCAGTATTCTTACTTGGAGAATGCCATGGACAGAGGAGTTTGGTGGGCTACAGTTCATGGAATCACAAGGAATTGGACATTATTGAACATGCATGCAAAAATCTGCATTTTTAATTTTAGTATGTATTCCAAATTAACTTTCTGGTGTGTTTTTTGTTTTTGTAATACTACATGAGTACAGTAGACCCTTGAACAATGAACACTGGTTTGAACTGAGCAGGTCCACTTACATGCAAATCATTTTCAATAAATATAAAGGATAAAAAAATATACATGTAAACCATTGTATGCAGAACTTGTATTCAAGTGGACAGCATTTCCTTACTTAGGGATGGGCATGTGTACGTGCCAAGTCACTTCAGTTGTGTCTGATTCTTTGCTACCCTAGGGACCATAGCCTGCCAGGCTCCTTTCTCCGTGGGATTCTCCAAGACAACAATATTGGAGTGGGTTTCCATGCTCTCTTCTTACCTAGGCTTTCCGTTCAGTTCAGTCGCTTAGTCGTGTCCGACTGTTTGCGACCCCATGAATCACAGCATGCCAGGCCTCCCTGTCTATCACCAACTCCCAGAGTTCACCCAAACTCATATGCATCGAGTCAGTGATGCCATCCAGCCATCTCACCCTCTGTCATCCCCTTGTCCTCCTGCCTCCAATCCCTCCCAGCATCAGGGCCTTTTCCAATGATTCAACTCTTCGCATGAGGTGGCCAAAGTATTGGAGTTTCAGCCTCAGCATCAGTACTTCCAATGAACACCCAGGACTGGTCTCCTTTAGGATGGACTGCTTGGATCTCCTTGCAGTCCAAGGGACTCTCAAGAGTCTTCTCCAACACCACAGTTCAAAAGCATCAATTCTTCGGCACTCAGCTTTCTTCACAGTCCAACCCTCACATCCATACATGACCACTGGAAAAACCATAGCCTTGACTATATGGGCCTTTGTTGGCAAAGTAATGTCTCTGCTTTTGAATATGCTATCTAGGTTGGTCATAACTTTTCTTCCAAGGAGTAAGCATCATTTAATTTCATGGCTGCAACCACAATCTGCAGTGACTTTGGAGCCCACCAAAATAAAGTGTGACAGTTTCCACTGTTTCCCTATCTATTTGCCATGAAGTGATGGGACCAGATGCCATGATCTTTGTTTTCTGAATGTTGAGCTTTAAGCCAACTTTTTCACTCTCCTCTTTCACTTTCATCAAGTGGTTTTTTAGTTCTTCTTCACTTTCTGCCATAAGGGTGGTGTCATCTGCATATCTGAGCTTACTGATGTTTCTCCTGGCAATCTTGATTCCAGCTTGTGCTTGTTTGAGCCCAGTGGTTCTCATGATGTACTCTGCATAGAAGTTAAATAATCAGGGTGACAATATACAGCCGTTTCCTATTTGGAACCAGTCTGTTGTTCCATGTCCAGTTCTAACTGTTGCTTCCTGACCTGCATATAGGTTTCTCAAGAGGTAGGTCAAGTGGTCTGGTATTCCCATCTCTTTCAGAGTTTTCCACAGTTTATTGTGATCCACACAGTCAAAGGCTTTGGCATAGTCAATAAAGCATAAATAGATGTTTTTTTGGAACTCTCTTGCTTTTATGATGATGCAGCAAATGTTGGCAATCTGATCTCTGGTTCCTCTGCCTTTGCTAAAACCAGCTTGAACATCTGGAAGTTCACTGTTCATGTATTGCTGAAGCCTGGCTTGGAGAATTTTGAGCATTACTTTACTAGCATGTGAGATGAGTGCAATTGTGCGGTAGTTTGAGCATTCTTTGGCATTGCCTTTCTTTGGGATTGGAATGAAAACTGACCTTTTCCAGTCCTGTGGCCACTACTGAGTTTTCCAAATTTGCTGGCATACTGAATGAAAAGCATTTTCACAGCATCATCTTTCAGGATTTGAAATAACTCAATTGGAATTCCATCACCTCCACTAGCTTTGTTCGTAGTGATGCTTTCTAAGGCCCACTTGACTGCACATTCTAGGATGTCTGGCTCTAGGTCAGTGATCACACCATCATGATTATCTGGGTCATGAAGATCTTTTTTGTACAGTTCTTCTGTATATTCTTGCCACCTCTTCTTAATATATTCTGCTTATGTTAGGTCCATACCACTTCTGTCCTTTATAGAGCCCATCTTTGTATGAAATGTTCCCTTGGTATGTCTAATTTTCTTGAAGAGATCTCTAGTCTTTCCCATTCTGTTGTTTTCCTCTATTTCTTTGCATTGATCGCTGAGGAAGGCTTTTATATCTTTCCTTGCTATTCTTTAGAACTCTGCATTCACATGTTTATATCTTTCCTTTTCTCCTTTGCTTTTCACTTATCTTTTCACAGCTATTTGTAAGGCCTCCCCAGACAGCCATTTTGCTTTTTTGCATTTCTTTTCCACGGGGATAGTATTGATCCCTGTCTCCTGTACAATGTCATGAACCTCTGTCCAAAGGTCAACAGGTCCTCTATCAGATCTAGTCCCTTAAATCTATTTCTCACTTCCACTGTATAGTCATCAGATCAGATCAGATTAGTCGCTCAGTCGTGTCCGACTCTTTGCGACCCCATGAATCGCAGCACACCAGGCCTCCCTGTCCATCACCAACTCCCGGAGTTCACTCAGACTCACGTCCATCGAGTCAGTGATGCCATCCAGCCATCTCATCCTCTGTCGTCCCCTTCTCCTCCTGCCCCCAATCCCTCCCAGCATCAGAGTCTTTTCCAATGAGTCAACTCTTCACATGAGGTGGCCAAAGTACTGGAGTTTCAGCTTGAGCCTCATTCCTTCCAAAGAAATCCCAGGGCTGATCTCCTTCAGAATGAACTGGTTGGATCTCCTTGCAGTCCAAGGGACTCTCAAGAGTCTTCTCCAACACCACAGTTCAAAAGCATCAATTCTTCAGCGCTCAGCCTTCTTCACAGGCCAATTCTCACATCCATACATAACCACAGGAAAAACCATAGCCTTGACTAGATGAACCTTTGTTAGCAAAGTAATGTCTTTGCTTTTGAACATGCTGTCTAGGTTGGTCATAACTTTCCTTCCAAGGAGTAAGCGTCTTTTAATTTCATGGCTGCAGTCACCATCTGTAGTGATTTTGGAGTCCAGAAAAATAAAGACTGACACTGTTTCCACTGTTTCCCCATCTATTTCCCATGAAGTGGTGGGACCAGATGCCATGATCTTTGTTTTCTGAATGTTGAGCTTTAAGCCAACTTTTTCACTCTCCTCTTTCACTTTCATCAAGAGGCTTTTGAGTTCCTCTTCACTTTCTGCCATAAGGGTGGTGTCATGTGCATATCTGAGGGTATTGATATTTCTCCCGGCAATCTTGATTCCAGCTTGTGTTTCTTCCAGTCCAGCATTTCTCATGATGTACTCTGCATAGAAGTTAAATAAACAGGGTGACAATATACAGCCTCGATGAACTCCTTTTCCTATTTGGAACCAGTCTGTTGTTTCATGTCCAGTTCTAACTGTTGCTTCCTGACCTGCATACAAATTTCTCAAGAGGCAGATCAGGTGGTCTGGTATTCCCATCTCTTTTAGAATTTTCCACAGTTTATTGTGATCCACACAGTCAAAGGCTTTGGCATAGTCAATAAAACAGAAATAGATATTTTTCTGGAACTCTCTTGCTTTTTCTATGATCCAGTGGATGTTGGCAATTTGATCTCTGGTTCCTCTGCCTTTTCTAAAACCAGCTTGAACATCAGGAAGTTCATGGTTCACATATTGCTGAAGCCTGGCTTGGAGAATTATGAAAACTGACCTTTTCCAGTCCTGTGGCCACTGCTGAGTTTTCCAAATTTGCTGGCATATTGAGTGCAGCACTTTCACAGCATCATCTTTCAGGATTTGGAATAGCTCAACTGGAATTCCATCACCTCCACTAGCTTTGTTCGTAGTGATGCTTTCTAAGGCCCACTTGACTTCACATTCCAGGATGTCTGGCTGTAGGTCAGTGATCACACCATCGTGATTATCTGGGTTGTGAAGATCTTTTTTGTACAGTTCTTCTGTGTATTCTTGCCATCTCTTCTTAATATCTTCTGCTTCTATTAGGTCCATACCATTTCTGTCCTTTATCGAGCTCATCTTTGCATGAATGTTCCTTTGGTATCTCTAATTTTCTTGAAGAGATCTCTAGTCTTTCCCATTCTGTTGTTTTCCTCTATTTCTTTGCATTGATCATGAAGAAGGCTTTCTTATCTCCTCTTGCTATTCTTTGGAACTCTGCATTCACATGTTTATATCTTTCCTTTTCTCCTTTGCTTTTTGCTTCTCTTCTTTTCACAGCTATTTGTAAGGCCTCCCCAGACAGCCATTTTGCTTGTTTGCATTTCTTTTCTATGGGAATGGTCTTGATCCCTGTCTCCTGTACAATGTCACAAACCTCATTCCATAGTTTATCAGGCACTCTATCTATCAGATCTAGGCCCTTAAATCTATTTCTCACTTCCACTGTATAATCATAAGGGATTTGATTTAGGTCATACCTGAATGGTCTAGTGGTTTTCCCTACTTTTTTCAATTTAAGTCTGAATTTGGCAATAAGGAGTTCATGGTCTGAGCCAGAGTCAGCTCCTGGTCTTGTTTTTGCTGACTGTATAGAGCTTCTCCATCTTTGGCTGCAAAGAATATAATCAATCTGATTTCGGTGTTGACCATCTGGTGATGTCCATGTGTAGAGTCTTCTCTTGTGTTGTTGGAAGAGGGTGTTTACTATGACCAGTGTGTTCTCTTGGCCAAACTCTACTAGCTTTTGCCCTGCTTCATTCAGTATTCCAAAGCCATATTTGTCTGTTACCCCAGGTGTTTCTTGACTTCCTACTTTTGCATTCCAGTCCCTTATAATAAAAGGACATCTTTTTTGGGTGTTAGTTCTAAAAGGTCCTGTAGGTCTTCATAGAACCGTTCAACTTCAGGTTATTCAGCATTACTGGTTGGGGCATAGGCTTGGATACCCATGATATTGAATGGTTTGCCTTGGAAATGAACAGAGATCATTCTGTCATTTTTGAGACTGCATACAAGTACTGCATTTTGGACTCTTTTGTTGACCATGGTGGCTATTCCACTTCTTCTAAGGGATTTCTGCCCACAGTAGTAGATATAATGGTCATCTGAGTTAATTCACCCATTCGAGTCCATTTTAGTTCGCTGATTCCTAGAATGTCCACCTTCACTCTTGTCATCTCCTGTTTAACCACTTCCAATTTGCCTTGATTCATGGACCTGACATTCCAGGTTCCTATGCAATATTGCTCTTTACAGCGTCGGACCTTGCTTCTATCACCAGTCACATCTACAACTGGGTATTGTTTTTGCTTTGGCTCCATCCCTTCATTCTTCCTGGAGTTATTTCTCCACTGATCTCCTGTAGCATATTGGGCACCTACAGACCTGGGGAGTTCCTCTTTCAGTATCCTATCATTTTGCCTTTTCATACTGTTCATGTGGTTCTCAAGGCAAGAATACTGAAGTGGTTTGCCATTCCCTTCTCCAGGGGACCACATTCTGTCAGACCTCTCCACCATGACTCATCTGTCTTGGGTGGCCCCACATGGCATGGCTTAGTTTCACTCAGTTAGACAAGGCTGTCGTCCGTGTGATCAGATTGGCTAGTTTTCTGTGATTATGGTTTCAGTGTGTCTGCCCTCTGATGCCCTCTCGCAACCCCTACCATCTCACTTGGGTTTCTCTTACCTTGGACATGGGGTATCTCTTCACCTAGGCTTAATGTATAGCAAATCATTTTACTATTAATGTGAGTTTTAACAATAAACATAAAACATGGCAAATCATCTGTAAGATACTCATTCACTTATAAGAATGAGTATTAGTTATAATACAGGTACATACATATAGAGTTAAATTTTTCTAAAATTTCAAGGATTTGAAATCTTGCTTTTCAAGAAGGTAAAATTCTGGAAATAAATTCATCAAAACAGAGTCATAATAATTATGATCTGTCTCCCTCTTTTTTCTTAGCAAGGAATCAAGGAGTACATCATAACATGGGTCAACCTGTCAAAATAAATCCATATGAATCACAAATCTTATGTTAAACTCATCTTTACTAACAATTCACAAAGGACCCATGCAACAAAATCCAGACAGAGACAAATCCCTCTTCTCTACTGAAGCTGTGTGTCCATCAGCCTTATCTTCCAATGTTCTCCCTGTAACCCTCCATGCCCACAGTGTGACATACCATCTGGTCGTAAAGTCTGTCAATAACCTAGGATTGTACATTTCTCCAGTGAATTAATATACACACAAACTTTTAGGAGACAGCAGTTACTGATTTCATGATTAACTCTTTCTTTTATAAAATAAGTTACTTAAAATATAAAAAAGAGTGAATTTTGACTCATTCATGCTCGATCTGTTTCTCTGACTTTAAATTTTTTTGTTTTCCCTCTTTTCAATTATAATAATAAATAATGGCTAGCTTCAGAGAATCCTGCTCCTCTACCTATATTAAAAACATCTAAATTTTATTGTAAAAGTAAGCAGACATTTGACATCTTGAAAGTTTTTAACAATCAGGTCATTAGGGCAACATATTTTTAAGTGTGTATATATAGACACAAAAAGTCAATGAGAAGGCTAATGAAGGTTATGTTTGCAAAGGACACGTAAGTCATGTGGTTCTGTTACCAAATCTAAGCTCTCCAATGAACCCAAGAGATGTGGGTAAGCTAAAGTGCCTTTGTTTAGGACCCTGTGGATGGCAGGAAAGAAGAAATTAACACATCCTCTTGCCTGACGCTTACCATTCTAGGAGATATCTGCAAGACTAAGGGCCTCTTTACTTTGTTTCCTCACCCCTCCCCCATCTCTGATCCGTAAAAGAACCCGGCATCCAGACTCCAGCAAGATGGTTACTTTGAGACATTAGTCTGACTTCTCAATCAGCTGACTTTATTCATATTCCTTGCTGCAACACCTCATCTGTTGGGTTCATTGGAGAGCGTGGATTTGGTAACAAAACCACATGACTTATGTGCCCTTTGCAAACATAACCTTCATTAGCCTTCTCACTTGACTTTTTGTGGCTTTGCATACACCAGTTAAAAATATGTTGCCCTAATGACCTCATTGCTAAAGACTTTCAAGATGCTAAATGTTTGCTTACTTTTACTATACAATTTAGAGGCTTTTAATTCAGGTTATATATTATGTATATACTTGTATTAAATGCTTTTCATTACATTTCAAATCAAACTTCTAAATTAATATTTCAAACTTTCAAATGCTGGCTTGTGATGAATCTATATATTCTCTGTAGCAATTATCTTATGTACTTATTGGCCTTCAGTCAGAGTTATAATGCATTCCTTTTCTTTACATTAATAAATCTTATTTCCTTCCAGTATTTTATTCTCAGACTATTACACTAAAAACAGGAAAAACTATTGCTTGAAAAATGTATTTTTTTTTGTCTTTCTGTTATATATCTGATACCTAATCTTATATTAGAAGCAGTAGCTGTTGTAGCTCCTAAGTCTCACGTCATGATATATATACTCCTATCACCACTTAATTATGAAGCCTGAGCTGCGAGTCTCAGTCCTAACATTCTAAATTTAGACTTTAAAATTAGCAAAAGCTTATACATACTTTAGGAGACAGCATCAGCCTTTGAATTTCAAGTCTCATCACAGGCTCTTAGGATTTCCTCTTCTTAGTAGTTAATTGGCAGTTTCAGCTATGGAAATCTATTTTCAAATTCCTTTCCACTTCTTAACTTAAAATACATAATCAAAAAGGATGGGAGTGTAAGAATACCTTAGATTGTCTTGAAATTACTAGTAGGACAGGGATGAAGAATAATATGATGGCAGTAAGCACAGATATCAACTCTGGATCCCAGCTTCCCATCTTTATGATGCTGTGGCCTGGGACAAAATACTATAACTTTTCTTTGCTCTGATTTCTTTAATGGTAATTGGTGGTACAAACAGAATCCTACATCAAGGCATTATTGTTCTGATTAAATGAGAGGGTTATTAGTAATATCTACTGTCACTTTTCAATTGTTGAACATTTCTTGACCTCTAGATGAGCTCCTTCCACTGCTTATTGGACACAATGTTGTGGCTTATATGAAGAATGTTTGTTTACAAAACCACAATGGGTTTCTGGCAAGAGGCTAACCCATTGCCAAGAAATATTTAGAATAGAGTTGAAGAAAAATTTTGTGGAAAACAACTGATTTTAGCCTTAGAGGTCTCCTTTTTTCCCTTTATTTATTTTTAATTGTGGCAAGAACACTTAATGTGAGATCTACCCTCTTACCAAATATTGACCTGCACAATACAATATGGTTAATTATAGACACTGTGTTGCCCAGCAGGTCTTTAGAACTTATTCAGTTTACTTTATGGAAGATTTACACTTCTTAAACAGCTCCTTTCCCTGACCCACACCCCTTACCTGAGCCACTAGAAACCACTGTTCTATTCTCTGAATACTGCTCTGGTGTATCCAGAGATATATTTGAAAATATATTTTGGTGTTTACCTACACGGAGGACACTAAAGGCTAGAAAACACATTGCCCCTTCCTTGTGTCAACTACTAATGGGGACCTGGCATTGGCACTTGATGTCTACCTCTATAAGAATGAAGTCATGTGCTGCTGCAGCTGCTGACTTTCAATACACCCTGAAAGGGGTTCAGGGTGGGGAGCAGAAATGAGACACTCTGTGCTCGGGAAAAAAACCCTGCAGAACAGTCTTTCCAGATAGTTAAATATTCTCAGGAGCCAATTTTATGAGCCCAGTTTTTGTATCTCTCTCTCTTTTTTTTAGAAAAGCACTAAAATCCTTCATGGTGATGTCTGCTTCTCATGACAGGCAGTAATCTTCATGAGACAAGCAGAAAACTTCTACAAAAAATGTGTACTTGATTGCATGTACTCCCCCTTCACCGAAATCACATATATGCTGACCTTCCTCCCCTGCCTATTGGGACGGACTCTCAGAGCCGTCTGAGGTGCTCTCTCCTGAGCTGCTTAGCCCGCATTTCGCCCCACACAAAACCTGACTGACAAGTGTCATGTGCATTTTTTCAAGTTGATGCTTGACTACCAAAAAAGCCAGATACACAGTAAAATAAGAACTCTTCTTGAGCCCTTCAGAATACTGAGGTTGTCATATTACCAAATGGTTGGATAGATAAAGACATGGGGTCCCACCCCAAGGCAGGATGGGCGTGGCACTGGGTCCTGTGCGGCAGAACAGTGAAGGAGCAGCTGTCAACTGGCCACCAGTCTCCCCACCACGAGCTGCTCCTTCACAGGCAAGAGGTCCCAAGCCACTGGGGAGAGGCCAGCTGTCCTGCCATCCCCAGCACCCAGGTGAAGACCTGTTATGGCTGGGAGAAAGAGAGAAAAAGCACCTTCCACCACTGGAGAAGAGCAATAAAGCCAAGTCCATACCAATCCTGCAGGCATGTCCCTATAGGCCTCCTACCATGAAGCGGGGACAGGGCATCCTGCCCCTCTAAAATTACCACACGTACTCATCACGGGGTTGTTTCAAGAAGAAAGGGGAAGTAACCGAGAAAGCTGCACCGCAGAGACCCAGGCACACATGAGCCCATATGACACTGAAATCAGATTACAAGAGAGAGCAAACTTGCCTTTCCCACTAAATCTGTAAATCCTGGGCAGAAGGCAATTGGAGCTTGTCATATGATGAGATAAAAGAGTAGAAGAAACCACATCTAGGGTAGAGGTACACGGGGAAATCAGGAGCAGAATTAGAGAGGAAAACATCTTTTTCTCATCGGTATAAGATAAAATCGAATTTGAAACCAAATTTGGCTGAAGATAACCATAACAAGGCTCAAACCAGCTTAAGTGATGCTGAAATTGGTTCAAACTCCCACAACCGTCAGTTGAACAGAAGAAAAGGCATTCACATCCCACTCTTCTTCTCAGTCATCACTGCTCTATACACAATGTCCAGCATTCATTGGAAAATGGTGAGTTACATATATTACTGTATAATTGATGATACATGACTCTACATAGAAAATGTCAGTTTCCTTCAAACAGTATACCCAGACCTACAACAAGCATAGAAAGGACTTAAAAAATTTTATTGAAAAAAAATGACTGTAAAATATATGAAATTGGATATTTTCCAGCATTTCCTCATTGCTGTACAGTTTCAGAAATAAAATGATATATAACAAATCATAAAAATACTAACATCAGTTTTACTATCAAAAGTTACCATTAATATCATTTTTTCTTTAAAAAACTATTAACCTTACACCTGATATAATAAACAATAGGCTTTCTTTTTATTAAAAATGAGACTACACAACTCATTATTTCTATTTTATTTTCTTATTATAAGGAGTTCAAGTTAGATATTATCATTGTATGTGTTACTCACTCAGTTGTATCCAACTCTTTGTGATCCTGTGGACTGTAGCTCACCAGGCTCTTCTATGGAATTCCCTAGGCAAAAATATATTCTCATTAGCAATAACTATTTTTACCTTGAGTTTTGAAAATTATTGTAGAGTTTTTATCTTATTCCAGGTGGCACTAGTGGTAAGGAACTCATCTGCCAATTCAGGAGATGCAGGAGATGTGAGTTTGATCCCTGGGCCAGGAAGATTCCCTGCAGGAGATCATGGCTACCCACTCCAGTATTCTTGCCTGGAGAATTCCATGGACAGAGGAGCCTGGCAGGCTACTGTCCATAGGGACACAAAGAGTCAGACACAACTGAAACAACTTGGCACCAGTGTTTTAATGGCAATATGAAATTGTTATTTTTAATTAAGAAGCATCCCATAGTGTCCTCCATGAGGATGGTGTTCACTGAATATTTCTGTCATATATGTAGATAGATAGATGGATACTATTATATACTTAATACATAAGAGGTCAGAAGATTTCAGTGTTGGCTTACAATGGATTTATAAGAAAATGTCCCAAGAAACCTAAAGATTACATGATGGCAGAAATGTATACCACAACCTCGGACAAACTCATCCTTCAAACAATGCATGAGTGCCTACAAATATTACACTTGCATTGTCATTGATAACTTTCAAGATCAATTAAAATCAAACCCAGAATATAATGCAAAAGTTATTTTTCAAATATTCTTCAAACACCAAAGTATAACTTGGTTGTCATTGCCTGAAGCAGGAAAGCAATTTACATGTCTAAAATTGCAGAACAACTATTTGAAAAGTTCAGTCAGCTTTTATTATCATTCCCTCAGAAGAAATATAATGTAAATTATTTGTGACAAATGAACACCTTACATATCCTTTGACCTAATCTGATCTCAAAGAAACATACATATAATCATAGAGGAATACAAAATAGTTCAAATATACAGTTGCCATGAATTTGCACAAATGCCTCTGGCTACACTGTGATTTAATTTTTAATGCAACAAAACCCAGAAAAATCTTATTTCTATTCCAGGTGCTCTTATGTAGTTCTGTATAGGCCTTGACATTTCTGACCAATCATTTTAGAACCCGTATTATTTGAAAAAATTTGTTTTTATTTTTCTGTGTTATAAATTAGAAAAAAATTGTATTACAATATAGTTATTAATATCGATACTTTTGCCTTATATTGATGTATAACAATCACAAATTTAGTGGCTTGGAATAACACACATTATTATTACAGAAATTTTCATAGGTGAGAAGTCTGGACATGACCAGGCTGGGTGCTCTGATCCAGGTCTCACAAGAGTTTATGCAAGTTGTAGGCCTGTCTGAGTTCCTTTCTGCAGTCTAATACACCCTTCCAAGCTCAAAGGAATGTAGGCAGAATTCAGGCCATTGCAGTAGCAGAATTGAGGTCCTCTGATTCAAGTGGGCCTTAGAAAGCATCACTATGAACAAAGCTAGTGGAGGTGATGGAATTCCAGTTGAGCTTTTTCAAATCCTGAAAGATGATGCTGTGAAAGTGCTTTTCACTCAATATGCCAGCAAATTTGGAAAACTCAGCAGTGGTTGCAGGACTGGAAAAGGTCAGTTTTCTTTCCAATCCCAAAGAAAGATAATGTCAAAGAATGCTCAAACTACTGCACAATTGCACTCATCTCACACGCTAGTAAAGTAATGCTCAAAATTCTCCAAGCCAGGCTTCAGCAATATGTGAACCATGAACTTCCAGATGTTCAAGCTAGTTTTAGAAAAGGCAGAGGAACCAGAGATCAAATTGCCAACATCTACTGGATTGTTGAAAAAGCAAGAGAGTTCCAGAAAAACATCTATGCCTGCTTTATTGACTATGCCAAAGCCTTTGACTGTGTGGATCACAATAAACTGTGGAAAATTCTGAAAGAGATGGAAATACCAGACCACTTGACCTACCTCTTGAGAAACCTATATGCAGGTCAGGAAGCAACAGTTAGAACTGGACGTGGAACAACAGACTGGTTCCAAATAGGAAAAGGAGTATGTCAAGGCTGTGTATTGTCACCCTGGTTATTTAACTTATATGCAGAGTACATCATGAGAAACACTGGGCTGGAAGAAGCACAAGCTTGAATCAAGATTGTCAGGAGAAATATCAATACCCTAAGATATGCAGATGACACCACCCTTATGGCAGAAAGTGAAGAGGAACTCAAAAGCCTCTTGGTGAAAGTGAAAGAGGAGACTGAAAAAGCTGGCCTAAAGCTCAACATTCAGAAAACGAAGATCATGGCATCTGGTCCCATCACTTCATGGGAAATAGATGGGGAAACAGTGGAAACAGTGTCAGACTTTATTTTTTGGGGCTCCAAAATCACTGCAGATTGTGATTGCAGCCATGAAATTAAATGACACTTACTCCTTGGAAGGAAAGTTATGACCAACCTAGATAGCATATTCAAAATCAGAGACATTACTTTGCCAACAAAGGTCTGTCTAGTCAAGACTATGGTTTTTCCAGTGGTCATGTATGGATGTGAGAGTTGGACTGTGAAGAAAGCTGAGTGCCGAAGAATTGATGCTTTTGAACTGTGGTGTTGGAGAAGGCTTTTGAGAATCCCTTGGACTGCAAGGAGGTCCAACCAGTCTATCCTAAAGGAGATAAGTCCTGGGTGTTCTTTGGAAGGACTGAAACTCCAGTACTTTGGCCACCTCATGTAAAGAGTTGACTCATTGGAAAAGACCGTGATGCTTGGAGGGATTGGGGGCAGGAGGAAAAGGGGACGACAGAGGATGAGATGGCCGGATGGCAGCACCAACTTGATGGACATGAGTTTGAGTAGACTCTGGGAGTTGGTGATGGACAGGGAGGCCTGGCATGCTGCAATTCATGGGGTCGCCGAAAGTCGGACACGACTGAGCAAATGAACTGAACTGAACTTAATTGCTGTCATCTAGCTGGGTAGTATTTATAACTTGTACAGGCCACCCAAAGTTTCCTGTTATAATCATAGTAGTAGCATACTTGTCAAGCAAGAGATGTCCTATCAACTTTTGTGATAAAAACTTGATTTAATCAGGGGTTGACTGTTCCATCATCTTTGCCATAATCTACTGGGTAAAACCATAACATGTGAATTATTAGGGGGTCACCATACTGCAAGCACAGAATAATTGATGATATTTATGTACTGAAATTCTAAGTGATTACTCATTTTTACCTTCTTATTTTTAAATTAATATTCTTGCCTGGAGAATCCCATGGATAGAGAAGTCTGGCAGGTTATAGTCCAGAGCGATGCAGAGAGTCACACATGACTAAGGTGACTGAGCATGTGCACACAATGGACTGTGGTCAGAGAATTTTAATATTTTGATTGTGAATAGAAACCTTTGGAAATGTTTTGGAAAAGGGAGTGAAATGACCTGGTTCATGTAATTAAACTGTTATCCTTGTCTCTATACAACAAGTTTTATCTTCAGGAATAAGACTGGTAACACAGAAACCATCTAGGAAGCTACATCAGAAAAAGCAGAGTTCTTGTGGTTCAAACTGCAGTGTTTCTCATTCAAAAGAAGCTACAAGTGAAATTTAGAGTATATTTGAAGACAGACCTGGCAGGGCTTGCTGATATGTTGAATGTTCAGTGTGACAGCAAGAGATAAATGTTTTTGAGTAGTCTGGGGACTAAGGAGCCAGATGAATAGTATTAATAATATTTTTGTTCATAGCACAAAGACTGGAGAACATGAAGAGTTGGGAATTTTTTTAAAGATCTGTTTGTATATGTTAAGTTGAAGATGCCTACCAACATATAAGCTGGAATGTGAAATAGGCAGTAGGTCATTGGAACCTAGCTCTCAGAGGACAGAAAGAAGATCAAGATTCATATACTGAAAACATGAGTATGCAGATAGAAGTAAATAAAGAGACTAGTGTTATGACTGAGTCCAGGGACATTTCAATAATGATGGGTTTGGAAAGAGAATCAGCAAAGACTGGAAGTTGCAGGTAGAGAGATAGGGTGAAAATTCCAAAAATTTGATATTTACAAGGACCAGAAATGAGAGAATTTTAAAAATGAGGGAATCATCTACTTGAGCCATTTTTCGTGTGGGATGGACTGAATCCTAGGGGAATTTTAGAAAATTGTAGGAGTATTTTTAAAATTTTTATCATATTTGGGACATGCGAAGGTGGCAGTGGCTAAGTATCATTCATTGTAGCTTCAGGCATCCAGTTTGGTTTTAAGCATATTAATAATTAAAGAAGCCTAAAGCCTCATGAGCCTAAAGCCTCGTTTTAGGACAAACACAGATTTATTTCACTGTTATTATATAAATAACCATCAAATAATTCAATGAGATCAAACCAGAAACAGAAATTCTAAACTTTACTTGGAAATCTTTACCAACTGATGTGTGAGGAAGTACATTACTAATGATGAAAGTGAGGAAAAACAGACTTTTTCATTCACATTTTATTGTTTGGAGGTTTATTTTGGGCATCCTTTAAAAAGCAAAAGCATCTCACCTGAGTTGAAGGCTAGGCAGCTGAAGAGGTTCAGAATGAGCATCCAAAAGGGGTTACTTGGTCATGTGGATTATTTTGAGGCAAAGTCAGCTGTTAACTACAAATTGGTACTCGCCATGTATCTCTTCAAAGATTAAATCACGTGTTGCTGCAGTTGCTGACTTTCGTCACTCTGAAAGGACTTCAGGGTGAAGAGCAGAAATGAGGCACTCTGTGCTCAGGGGAGAAGGCAAAGGACAGAACATGTCTTTAGATAGTTAGATATTTTCAGGAGCTGATTTTATGAGCCCAAGCCTTATATATATCCTCATATTTAGAAAATTGCTAAAATCTTCCATGGTGATATCTGATCCTCAAGACTAGCAGAAACTTCTGCCAAAAAAAAAAAAAAAAAAAAAAAGGAATATATATGTGCTAGATTGCCTGTACTTTCTTTTCACCAAAATCACATATATGTTAACCTTGCCCCCTCCCTCTTTGGAGCAGCTTCTCAGAGTTATCTGGAATGCTTTGTCCCAGGCTATAGTCCTCATTTTGCCCCAAACAAAACTTAACTTGCAACTCTCACATTATTCAATATTGTTTAAGTCATCACAACCAAGGTCCAAAAGACTCAGGAAGTACTTTTAACCTCCTCCTTAGTTGCCTAAATTAACTTAGAAAGATGCTTGGCCAGGGAAATTGTTCCTACTAAGGGTATCCCGCTTATGAATAACCAATCTATGTAGCAGGGCAAGCATCTCATCATCAAGAAGTCAGGAAGATCTTCCTGGGTTGGTAAGATCTGCTGGAGAAGGGATAGGCTACTCACTCCAGTATCCTTGGGCTTCCCTTGTGATTCAGCTAGTAAAGAATCTGCTTGCAATACAGGAGACCTGGGTTCGATCCCTGGGCTGGGAAGATCCCCTGAAGAAGGGAAAGGGTACCCACTCCATTATTCCGGCCTGGAGAATTCCATAGACTGTATACTCCATGTGGTCGCAAAGAATCAGAGACAACTGAGCGACTTTCACTTTCACTTCAGTTGCCTAAATTAACTTAGAAAGGTGCTTGGCCAGGGACAGAGTTCCTACTAAGGGATTCTCTCTTATGAGTGACCGATCTATGTAGCAGGGCAGGCATCTCATTGTCGGACACCTGCTCTTACTGTCTTGTGTTTTGTGAACCACCCTCCTCCTCTTTGGAGCACAAGGCCTCTAAGCAGTATATAACCCTCAACAGCTTCGGTGTCTCATATTTTCAGGGGTCCTATAAATACTTATTTGGATTTGGTTTTCTCCTGTTAATCTGTCTTATCTCAATTTAATTAATTAGACTATTCAGAAAAATCTAGATGGGGAGAGAAAACTATCTCCCTTCCAACAAATCATAGAACATTTTCTCCTTTCCTTGGGTAGTCATTAGAAGCTCAAGAATTTACTAACTGTTGCATGGACAATCAGTTCAGAAATTTATGTTACTTGATTTATAGCCAATAAAGTTTACTCTTCCACTAATTAGGTGATTTAGAATAATATTTATTAGATTATTTTATTCAATAAAGTTTTATGCAAGTGCCGGTTATCAATTGAAGGAATGATCAGAATTTTTGCATTTCTATTATGATGTCACAGTCAGATGATTTATTCTAATGAAGTTCCTGTTTTGAAAACAATTTAATGTAAATCAAATTTAAAATACATGAAATCATAAATTTTAGGCATAAAATTGTGTTCAATATTCATGCTTGAGAACTGGTTTCAGAGCTGGTGGCTCTAACAACCTTTTTTTGATAATTAAGTTGCAGAGCTTACAGCAAAGCTATCATCTGTGAAGAGATGATGAGAAATAGAACAGCAATATGTGTAAACATTAATAAAATGCAAACACAATATATCAGCCACACTGTTGCCACCAGATCCCTGTAGATTCCACTGTTATTGCAAAAACATATTGTGGGTCAGAGTTTAAGCTTGCTTTCCTGTGAGCAGCTTCTACAGCTTATTTCAACTGAAAGCTACAGATGGAAGAAAAGTGGCCAGGAGAGAATGATGTAAACTAACCAAATAGTAAGTGGAAAGGGATCCCTTCAAAGGGTGCGGAAAGGTGAGTAGTGAAAGCATATAATGCAGCACTCAGAGGCAAACAAGGAAAATTGAAGAACAAATATAATAGGGCCAGAACTTCAGTACAATTGGCAGATACTTCTTATAAACTTACAATACTAAGGGCATAATCTATTTTTAAAAAATCAATTGATTGTGCTTATCCTGAAAAAAAAAAGTTTTGTAATGGAATGAACTAGACTAAAAGTTCCCTACAACCTAGGTGGTGAAGAACACGACAGGATGCAAATCTCAAATTAATACAAAGAGATAGAAAGTTGGCAATGCAGAATAAAGATTAGTCTATCAGTATTTTATCTCTGCTAGATGCCTACAATTATAAATCCCCTTTGGGAATGTTTTACCATCTTCTCAAGTAGGGTTGCAATGAGAGCTGAGCTGGTGGGTGTGTGTAATTTACAAACTACCAAAAAGGCAAGGTTTGAATCAATTCAGAAGTGGGAGGGAGGACGAGAGGAGGGGGAAGTAGGAAGAAGGAGAAGGCAAGAGAAAACAAGAAAGAAAAGGATCAAGCTGTCAACTAAAAAAATATTCACAATCTAAAAGTTAAATTTATGACTTTATATATTTTAATCTGCTTGTAACATGGGAGACCTGGATTCAATCCCTGGGTTGGGAAGAGCCCCTGGAGAAGGAACTGGCTTCCCACTCCAGTATTCTGGCCTGAAGAATTCCATGGACTGTATAGTCCATGGGATCACAAAGAGTCGGACATGATGGAGCAACTTTCACAAATATTAAGAGTTATGTTTTACTCAGAAATTTTTAGAACTTGGAGCCAGGAAGCAGAATTTTAAGTAATGCTAAGAGAACCGCTCCCAGAAGGGGAGGCAGAAGCTAGGATATACAGGACTTTTGCAACAAAGGGCACATGGTAGGAACAAAAGATTACTGCTGTTTTTTTTTTTTTTTTTTTTTTTTTGCATTCAGAATTATTGATTAATTGTGTGAAATAAAATAATGGAAAATAGAGCAGGATTTCTGATTTCAGTGAAATCAAAATATACTGGTGGAGGTGGACAGACACACTGGGAAATGAATAACTGTGGTGCAATGAAAATAGTTTGGTAGCAAAGGTACACCTAAAATTTTATGGGATCACAGGAGGAGGAACAAGGACATTGGTTGGGAAGCAAGGTTTTTAAGATGGAATTTGACATTTGAGGTGGGTTTTAACAAAGGGGTTCAAGGTCAGTGAATAATCAACTAGATTAAAAAAAAATCCTACAGAAATCTACAAAAGATTACTATTAATTAAACCAAACTGGAAACAGTTGGACACGACTGAGCTTCTGAGCACACATGCATGCATGCATGCAAACTAAACTAGAAATCCCAAGTTAAGGAATTTACCACTTTTGTATATACATAGGAAGATCCAAGAGTCTGGGCTCACTGACATCCTTCCTCTGATGCGCTCCTCAGCCACCTGGGGCCAGTATCCCGTGTTTTCACATCCTGAGTTTCCCCAGGACACACCATGGGGAGTGGCTGCAGTCTGATGGCTGGTAGATGGCAGGTTTTCTTTCCTCCTTGAGTTCCGCAGGGCTTACAAGCTCACCATCTTGGAGGTGGCTGTAAATCACTGATGACTGTGACAACCTTTGTTTATTGATGCAGCAGGAAATATTTCACTTCTCAAAACCAATGGTTTGTGGGGGTACAAAAAGGAAAATGAAAGGCAAGAAATGAGAAGAAGGAATGAGAGAAGCCAGAAGGCGCGAAAGGAGTGGGAGAATGTAGACAAGGAAAGGGTCAAAGATAGTTGGTGGAAAGATCAAAGTAGAAGATGTGATGAGGAGGCGAGGTTGGAAAGAAAAGGGATCCGTATGAGACACATCTCTCTTTGTCCTTGGATCTCAACCTGGAGTGGTGGTGGTGGCGGCGGCTTAGTTGTTATGTCCAACTTTTTGTGACCCATGGACTGTAGCCCACCTGACTCCTCTGTCCATGGGATTTTCCAGGCAAGAACACTGGAGTCGGTTGCCATTCCCTTCCCCAGGGAATCCTTCTCATCAAGGAATCAAACTTGCATTTCCTGCATTGCAGGTGGATTCTTTACTGCTGAACCACCAGGGAAACCCCAACCTGGAGAAAGAGAAGGAAAGAAGCAGGAATGATTTCTCACTGAGGTATGAAAGGCAACAGCATCTCAGCAACAGCATCATCGTGGCTCCAAGGAAGACCCAGAAGAGAGGGTAGGAGATGCAGAGTCCATAGCACTGCGCCATCAACTGGTGAGGAAAACACAGTACTGCTTCCTAGGAGTCTGATGATTTTGCTGCTGAAAGGGAGGTCCAAGGACCAGAAGGATGGAGATCACTGACGAGCTTGTTTAAATATTCGGAATTTGGGTCCCCTAATCAGCATCTGCATTTTAACAAGATCTCTAGTTGATTTGTATGCATGTGGAAATGTAAGCAATACTACACAATTCTCTAAGGATCCCTGGGCCTACATTAACATTGCTTTACATTCAAATAAATGAAGAGCCAGTCACTGGGGTGCCATGAAAGCAACTTGACATAAGTCAGTGACATTCCAGGGAATGTGGTAATTGTTGACAATCCCATAAGAAATAACAGCTTCTCATGCTAAACATGGGTTTCCCTGGTGGCCCAGCAGTAAAGAATCCACCTGCCAATGCAGGAGATATGGGTTGGATCCCTGGACTGGGAAGATCCTCAATCTTCCCAATAGTCATAAGGAAATAGCAAACTAGTTCAGTATTCTTGCCTGGAAAATCCCATGGACCAGAGGAGCCTGGCAGGCTACAGTCCATGGGGTCACAAGAGTCAGACATGACTTAGCAACTAAACAACATACTAATCTCATCAACGTTACATCACCTTGGAAAAGAAATGCTTGTTTTTTATAAGTAGAGCAAAATTTGCCACCGTAAAATGTGTCTCTCTGGGATGTGAATTATGTTGAACTGAAAGAAAAAAACAAAATCAAAGCCCCAAAGACTCGAAGCTTTGACCTTGCTCCTTGGCTGTCCAGAAGAATTTAGATAGAGGACCTGTCCCTGGAATAGAGCCATCACCAGAGACGTCTGCAGAGAACGTGGACTAGGGTGATGGGGAAAACCCTGAGATCAGAGTCCACGCTGTTTCCCACTGTCTCCCAGGCCCAGAAAACATTTTTTTTTAACCAAAATTTGCTTTTTCATCTCCATGTGAATTGCCTTCCTCCCCTATGAAATCCCAAGCCATTACCCCTAACATCCTCTTTTGTCTCTAGCTGATGACGGCATCTAAGGTGAGAGCTTTGGCCACTGAGATTAGTTATTCAGTTTTCCTGGGTATCTCCCAGATATACATGTTATTAAACTTTGGTTTGTCTCCTGATAACTCGTCTCATGTCAATTTAATTCTTACACCAACCAGAAAAACTCTGAAGGGTAGAGGAAAATGTCTTCCTCCTTGACAGAAGTATGTTCCTACTGATCTTACAAGTGGAATAGTATATTGCCTTATTCTCATTGGTGTGATGGTTTATCTGAGGAAAACAGCCACAGACATGTCATTATGGTAGTCAGATTTACACACCAGAAGTGAAGACCTATCATCAAACCTGATATTACATATTATTAAACTATTGTTTTTCTCCTGTTAATTTTTCTTTTTTGCTTTTTTTACTGTTAATAGAAGCCCTATTTGTAATAGCCCAAACAGGGAACAATCTAAATGTCCTTCAATGGGTAAATGTGTAAACAAACTCTGGTGTATCCATATACAGTGGACTACTAGTCAGCAATAAAAATGTCATGAGCAAATTATTGGTACATGAAAGAAATTGGATGCATCTCAAAGGCATTATTAGAAAAAGCCAATCCCCAAAAGTTATATACTGTATATTTTCTTGTATATAACATTTTCTAACAAAATTATAGAAACGAGAGATTATACATAAATATATAAATGTTGGTTTCCTGAGGCTGCTGTAAAACATTAGCACAAATTTGGTAGCTTAAAAGAAAGAAATGTATTCTCTTACAATAAGTTCTGGAGGCCAATCTGTCTTTTATTAAAAGAGGTTCTCAGGCAAGAACAAAAAGAGTAAAAGTATGTTATTTTTTATCATCTACTATATATGCTGCTGCTGCTGCTAAGTCACTTCAGTCATGTCCGACTCTGTGCGACCCCACAGATGGCAGCCCACCAGGCTCCCCTGTCCCTGGGATTCTCCAGGCAAGAGTACTGGAGTGGGGTGCCATTGCCTTTGCTCTTAAATTCCTCTTACTGCCAGTTTCCACATCTCATATATATATATATATATATTATATATATATATATATATATATTATATATATATATAATCATACAGAGTACACCACACCACAGTCATAAATATCACTTTTTTTTTCATAATAAAGATTTATACCTCCCCAATTTCAGAAAAGTGATATTGGAGGTCATATTTTCAGGTATCCACCTGGATTTAAAATATTAATTATCACTTAACAATAAGAGTGGGAAAGGAAATTTTCATTCTCAGATAGCAATTCTCACCTGCTAACTGGAAACAGCATTTGATGTCATGAGCTATGAAATGAAATTTTACATGGCAAACTATTATCTGACATGAACTTGTACACTGTTACTAATCTAGTTCCCTAATTCTTTTTGTTTCTTTTGTGGTTTAGAGAGTAGCAGTTTTTAATAAACATACTTTTTTTCCAATTGTTGTTGTTTAGTTGCCCAGTTGTGTCTGACTCTTTTTTGACCCCATAAACTGTAGCCCACCAGACTCCTCTGTCCATGGAATTTCCAGGCAAGAATACTGGAGTGGGTTGCCAGGCCCTCCTCTAGGGGGATCGGCTCGACTCAGGATCAAACTCATGTCTCATATCTCTTGCACTGGCAGGCAAGTTCTTTACCACTGGTGTCACCTGGGAAATCTCTTTAAGTCTATTAGCATGGAGTAAATAAAAAGATAGGTACACAATTAGAAATAAAATATAATGAGTACAAATAAAGTTATACGTGTATATGTTGAGTATATATTAGATCATATGAACAAAATGGACATTAAGTGACATCACAATATGCATTTTATACAAACAATATAAATAGACCATTTGCTTTGAAAGAGAGATGCCCTGTGATCAAATAGCCAAAAGTATAAGGCAATGATAGAAGCTATATTAAGTGAGGTGGTGTATTGGAATCTGGATAAACTGTTAATATAGACTTTACTCACCAAAACTAAGTTTCAATAATCCATTCAGAAAAACAGATCAGATCATATTCTAACTTATCTAGGATAGTCTTGGATAGCTAAATGTGGATGGGGAGCTTTTAAGGTGTTCTGATTTCCACAATTTCACATCGGTTTGCCTCTGAGCTAGTCTGTCTCTATTTCCCCTCATTTTGATTTTGACTAGACACTGTTTCCTACATCCCTTCTCTTGATTCCAGGGTAGCACAGTCTCCTTATATGTATATATACTATATACACAATATAAAGATGTATTCAGACATGTTCTGTCTGAAATGTCCCTTGAACATTAGCATGGGACTAACAGCAATTTTTTTCTCTCTTATCACAGGTGCAAGGGCATGGTGAACTTAATCTTGGTTGGTTCTCATGGAAATAAAAACTTAAAAAAAATTGTATACTGTGCATGTTCTTCATTTAAACACTTATTTTTTAATATGCGATGCATATTAATGCAAAATTTTAAAATAGAGAAAAAAAGGGCAAAAGTTCTCAGCTATATTTTAGTATGTTACAGTGAATATTTACTTTCGTTGAAACAGAGAGCAACCACCCAAATGAGAACAGAGCCTATTTATTCACCAGTCCTAAATTTATATATTGTTTTTTCTTTTTTTTCCCCCCAAATCTCTTATTCATCAATCCTTTTCAGCAACAAAAATAATTTATTTTTAAAAAAACATCTTTTAAACATGTCTACTCTTCTCTTGGGCTTCCCAGGTGGCTCAGTGGTAAAGAATCTGCCTGCCAATGCAGAAGAAATGAGTTCAATCCTTGGGTCAGGAAGATACCCTGGAGGAGGAAATGGCAACCCACTCAAGTATGCTTGCCTGAAAAACTCCATGGACGGAGGAGCCTGGAGGGCTACAGTCTATGGAGTTGAAAGGAGTATGACACAACTGAGTGACTGAGCATGCACAGGCACTATTTCTCTGAGATAAGACAATAACCAAAACTGAGATTAAAAAGAATTAAAGAAGAAACAAAACAGATAAACGCAGGAATATATCATTAACCAAGTTTTCAATTTTTCCTTAACAGGGAATTACACACTTTGAAAATGTTATAAAGATGTATCAGATCCTTTATCTCCCTCAAAATGAGTTTTTAAATTGTGAGTGAAATTGGCTTTCACGTGTTTTGTACCCGTTAATTTACTTTAACGAAGCGTGAGTGTTAGAGGACAAGATGGCATTTCATACCAAGTTGTTTATGAAGCCTTGTGTCAATACCGAGTCATTCCTACCTAATCAAAAAATTGTCTAACTTTCTGAATTTTCTAACACATTCCAAAATAAATATGAACCGGATAAGGAGGGAAAACTAAAATCTAGCTGGGCCCTCCCCACCACTGTCCCCCACAGCTCTGTTCCAGCACACGGCGACAGGAAGCCATCGGTGTCCTGTTTCCCTCTATCCCCTGCAAGGTCAAACTGACCAGTCAGCGTTCAGCAAGTAGGCCCTGAAGCTAATCTGACAATATGCTGCTCAGGAATTAACAGCTAACTACAGGTCTGGAGTTTAGATTCATAATTAAGTAAAAGCTCTGAATTTATAGAACTGACTGTGAAAATACATCTAAAAAGACAAACATGTCTGCCTTTGAGTCAAATAAATAGAAATGAAAACATTTTGTTTAATTTTTCATGCTTTATTTTTTCTTTTTAAAAGAGAGGATAGTTAAATTGTGATCTGCAATTTAAATCAATAAACTAGGTACTTGTAACAGTAAATGTCTTTATATAATTCTAGACGAACTTATAACATCCCACTGTATGGATCTATCTCTCTAACTGTACTAAAAGAGGTTTGATATTAGACATTTTGTTGCTTTTATAAGCCATAGTGGGGCTCTTGCTAACATTCCATTAAGACTCATCATCAATATTTAAATTAATCATATTTACAAATGGCTTCTCAGTTGGCACTCGTGGTAAAGAATCTGCCTGCCAATGCAAGAGATGCCAGAGGTGCGGGGTCAACCCCTGGGTTGGAAGAGCCCCTGGAGAAGGAAATGGCAATCCTCTCCAGTATTCTTGCCTGGGAAATCCCATGGATGGAAGAGCTTGGTGGACTACAGTCCCTGGAGTCACAGAGAGTTGGACACGATTGAGCACACACATATTTAAAAATATCTGACGTTTCAGGAAAATTTCACATAAGGCATTGACAGTTTTGACTAATCCTTCATGTCTAAAATACCACTGTTTTATCAAGATGCTTTTTTATTCATTTTTGAAATTTACAAACTCTGTGATAGGAAAGACACACAAAGAAGGCTGGGTGTGGTTTTTCCAGTTCCAACATAACAGATACATAACAATATGAGATGACAGACAAAACTGGACAAGTACAGACATTACCGTCATTTTCCAGTTCACTAACATGTAGGGGTCCTAGCTTCTGACATGCTAACTTGGGGTGAGAAGATTAGTTGCGCAAGATCAGATTTATTCTTTGGTGTAGAAGCATTCAGCTGAATGGCTAATGCACTGAGCAGACACAGAATGG
The DNA here is from genome assembly GCF_019923935.1 of Bubalus bubalis. Taxonomy (NCBI): domain Eukaryota; kingdom Metazoa; phylum Chordata; class Mammalia; order Artiodactyla; family Bovidae; genus Bubalus; species Bubalus bubalis. Next base: position 56,230,649 of record NC_059178.1, on the reverse strand, counting down.
CTAAACCTCAGTGCTCCTTCATCACACATGCAGGAGCCAAGTTTCTAGGGGCCAGGATCAATACTGTCAGCTTCATTAGGTAATGTAAACCTCTCTGAGGAGTCCAAATTGGGGGGTCAGTCATAGCCATGAGAGTTACCCTCCAAACCAGCTGGATCAGAGATGTGTAACCCCACAGCAGGGACAGAGAATGGACTTCAGAAAGTTTGTCGCAATCGATAAGCACTCTCCGTGTCTCTTCTCGGCTTCTTTGGTTCCCAGTACACTCAGAGCACAGTAAGAGCTTATGAGACAGGAAAGCTGTCTCCATATAAATAATACACCAAAACTTTTATGATCCATTTCATGCCACAACTTAAATATTCACTGAAAGAGGGAAATGCTTCATCTTGATGGCAAGCTAGTTTGACTTTTTATCTATCTTCTTATTGATCTCCTTCTATAAAACCCAAAAAGAATGAGGCTGAGACGTTTGTATGTGTTTGGTAACCAGAGAATATTCTTGCTTTTGTGTATTCAATGAGGAGTAATGGAAATGTGTATTTAAAGTAGGAAATCCACTCTAGACAATAACTTCAAATCTTTGCAGTCTCCCAATCATCCCATTTTATTACACTAAACAATTTCCTAACCCAGAAGATTATAGTTAACATGGAAAAATATGAAAACAAAAGAACATATGATCACCTGAATTCAAAAATGACTTTTTTCTAGGCTTCAAGATAGTTGGCCATTAGTGCTTGTCATTCTGTTTCTTCCAAAATCCCAGCTGGCATTATTTGTTATCATCCTCAGTATTACATAACTGGAACCCCCCGGCAGAAAACTTCACCCCCTGAAAATCTATCCTTGCCTTAGTGTTGTTACTGCTCTCATGTCCTAAGACCATACACTTATTTTTGCACTTTTTGCTTTCCCTCATTCTCAAAAAAAACAGTATTTCCCCCTTTTTGTGTGTGTGTGTGTGTCTTACTGTTGTCAGTCTGTTCATATTTTCTTTAATTATACCTTTTTTATAAAAGTATTTTTTAATAAGTTGATGTATTCAATGTTGCCAATGTGATAGCCCAATGCTATATCAAAGTAGCAAAAATGAAGATTTCTGGCGTTTTTTTAATACAAACACTGTGAATTACAGTACATTCACCTTAGACTTCCGTTGACTACTCAGTCTTTAATTACACTTTTAATGACATTTGTACATCAAGCTTTAAGAAGCTGCACTAAACTTGACCAAATTGATATGCAAAAAATATTTAGGGAAACATTTTACTTTTCATACCATGAGAAGCATAGAAGATTGACTTGAGATTATATTTCCAAAGGGTTCAGGGTGACAAGGTTAGAAAGTGAAGCTGAGTCTATACAATACAACAAACTTAGCCTTATTGTTCTCTAAAAAAGTCACTTGTGAAGAAAATAGACTAGTTAAATTTTTGAACTACTGATGTAGAACATGATGAACATACAAACACTCCAGGATGATATGTTGGTTAAAGATGTGTTTTTCATGGTGTCTACAAACCACCTGGTGAGAATCATGCATCTTAAAAATGCTCCTGCCTGCATCCACTGGGGTTTGGGTCTTGAGTCTCCTATGCTAAAACGTCAGACTTGAGAAAGATTTAATAAAACAATAACAAAGGCTGTGTTCACTATTCACTGACAAATGAAATATAAAGTCTTCTCTGAAAGATGGAATATTAAAAACACACACTAAGATATGCATAATTTTGACATCTAGAGTAGTTTTCCGTGGTGGCTTAGACGGTAAAGCATCTGCCTACAATGAGGGAGACCTGGGTTCCATCTCTGGGTCAGGAAGATCCTCTGGAGAAGGAAATGTCAACCCACTCCAGTACTTTTGCCTGAAAATCCCATGGACGGAGGAGCGTGGTAGGCTACACTCCATGGGGTCGCAAAGAGTTGGACACGACTGAGCAATTTCACTTTCATTTTCAGAGTAGTTACGTATCTTTTTTGACAAGCAATCTGGAAGAGCCAAATAACTTCAATTACATTATACTTGGATCAAAACTTCATTTAAATACTATCAGCATTTAATTGAAAGCTACTTTGACCAAGATATTTGTGCAGTGAGAAGCTCTGATTGGTAGAAATTTGAAATTGGCTATACTCAAAATATTAGAGAAAACAGACTTGAAAAAACTATCGTTTTCTCCCTAACTTGGCTAGTCAACAACTGTCCAAAAAAGAAATGATTATTTCCATATAAAACTTAACAAGAATTTGGAAAATTTCAGAGGGATCAGTTTTAAAAGCGTTGGAATTAAACAATACTTGGAATGGTGGGGAAAACATCTCAAGCGGTCACACACTAATTCAAATAATCAAAGATACACCCAGAAAGCCAAATTTTACTTTTTCAAAGTGCACAGAGCTCCTGAAAAATATTTTAAATCTAACATATTTCTAAATTTGAAAAAAAAAATATATATATATACACATATTTCTGTGTCAGCTATTATGAGTTAAAATTTGGGAAAAAAAAAATTCTCTGGATTCAGTGTTGTGCTTGTAACAGACTCTGAAATGTGGTGTAAACGCATAGCAACTGATAATCCACCCTGAAAAATAAATCATGACCAAATTGTTCTATAGACACTTTCTATTGGAGAATCCCTATATTATCACATGTAGTATCCTTAAGTACAAAGATAAATGTCATTAGGAGATGTATATTTGGCCAGTTTTTTAACCTGCCAGAGCTCTAGGGGCATTTACTGTGGATGATGTATCATAGTCATGAATTAATTAATGTTCTTAATGCTATGAAAAAAAAGAGATGGAGCCAACAAATACAATGTGTAAAATGATAACTATATGATTAATGGGTCATTCAGTGCTTTTTATTAAATTAAATATATTCATGACAAAAGCCAACACTGCAATATTGACTGAATAATTTAATCTTGTCATCTTATAGAGTGGGTTGCAAAATAATAAATTGTTCAAGCCAAGTAAGTTATTGAATACTTTCAGACTCAAGAGAGTTGTGGGCTTAAAACCGACTCTTGCTACCTCATTCCTCAGAGTTGACAGATATTAGAGCATTCATAATAAACCTGCCATTAGAGGCACTCATCTTTCCTTTTTTCTTTCTCTGACAGAAAAATATTCATTTTTTGGCTGAAATATTATCTTTCAAGAGGCAAGATTTATGAGGACCAAAATAACTCAGCCCTAAATGTCTACTCAGAGTATATTTATTGGAAAATATTAAGACTTCCCTGACATTTCTTAAATTCCATTAACTAATGTAATGATAATGGGTAAACAGTAAACAACTAAAGATAGATTATCAAAGAGACATGGTTTGATCCCTGGGTCAGGAAAATCCCCTGAAGAAGGAAATGGCAACCCACTCAGGTATACTTGGCTGGAGAATCCCATGGACAGAGAAGCCTGGTGGGCTATAGTCCATGGGGTTGCAAAAGTCAGGATACAACTGAAGCAACTTTGCATGGCAAGCAAAGTGAGTATAGTTAGAGGATTATAAATATAAAGATAAGAGTAGGGTTTAAAGCATAGTTTTGGTTAGTTAGGCTAGTGATTCAATGTCATGTGTTAGTAATCCCACACGGGAGCTAAGCCTTTCCATTGTTTTCATCAAATGAGGAAAGCACGATCTTAAATCATTCTGGATAGGAAGGAGACATAAAACATGAGCAGGGAATACAACATCAGGCAGGGAATAAAACTAAAGAAAAGAAAACAAAAACATATATCCCTACAACTTTTACTGTTTAGTGCACTTTCTTATAACCTCCGAGAGCATCACAAACACATGCAGGCTAGTTTGAAAACAGGTGGACATAATTCAGGGGGCCAAAAAGCTGAATCCACCAACTATTCATTCTATGCCTTTTTGAGAAATGTTTTCTCACTTAGTAGTTAAAAAAGAGGGAAAAAATAAACCAAAAGAGCAACTATCCAGTGAGATGTTCTTTGCCAAAGCAGAAACGTATGACTGTAATATGTTTACACTTTGAAGTTTACTTGAAAACACAGTGATCTAGAGCTGATTATTAGTCACCCAGTGTGACTAATGTATTAGATATCAGATCAGATCAGTCACTCAGTCATGTCCGACTCTTTGCAACCCCGTAAATCGCAGCACGCCAGGCCTCCCTGTCCATCACCAACTCCCAGACTTCACTAGATATAGATAAACAATGAGGTCTTACTGTATAGCACAGGGAACTATATTCAATATCCTCTGATAAACCATAATGGAAAATAATATAAAAAAGAACATATATATACACACACACACACACACATATATGTGTGTGTGTGTGTGAATGACTTTGCTGTATAGTAGAAATTAACACAACATTGTGAGTCAACTATACTTCAATATATTTTTTAATTTAAAAAATAATATAAATTTTAAAAATCTCATTGATCAAAGCACTCCTTTTAGATTTTGAAAGATTTAGATGTTATCTTGGCCAGTTTACTATATGCAAAATGTCATACTGGATGGCTTAGACAGTAGACATTTATTTCCAACAGTTTTGGAGGCTGGGAAGTTGAAGATCAAGGTGACCACCAGGCTTAGTCTGCTACCTGTCCCGTGGCTAGACGCCCTTTCTTTGTCCTCACAGGAGCTTTTCTTTGCATGCATATGGAAAGAGGGGGGGACTCTGGTCTCTTCCTCTTCTGAAAAGGACAGTAATCCCATCCTAGGTGTCCCACTGTGACCACATCTCAACCTAGTCACCTCCCAAAGGCATTACCTCCTGATACCATCACACTGGGGGAGTCGGCTCTTCAACACATAAATTTTGGGGAAACACATTCCCTTCATTACAGACACATTCCTGTGTATGTTTAAACATATTCAGGTTAAGGACTCAGGGTGCTGACTTCTAACTATAATGCTGTAGTATTAATAAATCAGCGGTTGTGAGTGGCCTCAGACTACAGGCAGAGCAAATGCTAATGAACAAAGTTGTAGAACATCACACTCAAGAGACTCAAGGACTAAAATATATAACCAAATAATCAAATGTTATGTATCAAATATTTATATTGATGAACAATGGATGCATATAAATTGCAATCTCTAAATGCTAATGCAAATAGTACTCTAATAATGGTTTATAAGCAACACGATAAACGTCTAAACTATCGTTAGTCCAAAAACTCTCTGCTGCTTTTAGCAGCTCAGAAGCTACTTCCAAGTCAAAAGTTGCTTATCTACTCATGCATCGCAATGACAAGACAGTGACTAAGCAACATGCATCACAATTGAGAACTAACCCAATCCTAATAATTTCCCACTTTACTTTTTCTCCTAATAAGATTATTTTATTAGTTAAAAATATCATTAATGTTGTTCCTCCTATAGAGAAAGACACATTATATTATTAGTGTTCAGTTGCTAAGTTGTGTTCAACTCTTTACAGCCCCATGAACTGCAGCACGACAGGCTTCCCTGTCCTTCACCATCTCCTGGAGTTAGCTCAAACTCATGTCCATTGAGTCAGTGATGCCATCCAATCATCTTCTGTTGACCCCTTCTCTTCCTGCCCTAATCTTTTCCAGCATCAGGGTCTTTTCCAATGAGTCAATTCTTTGCATCAGGTGGTCAAAGTACTGGAGCTTCAGCTTCAGCATCATTCCTTCCAATAAATATTCAAGGCTGATTTCCTTTAGGATTCACTGGTTTGATTTCCTTGCTGTCCTTTGCTTTTTCTTCTAATAGTATTATTTTATTTGTTAAAAATGTTATTAACATTGAACTTACTATAAAGACAAACTATATTAGCTAAATCAACAAATCAGAGTACATGGGAATGGGCTGAAGGATTACAAGTATCTGTCCAAAGCTATTAAGTATGTGTAAGTCCATAGACTCTTGAGTTGATATGACACCCTATTTCCAACTCCTCTGACTAATTATTTTCCAGAGAGGCATCGAAAAGATCTATTTTTATGTATCCAGTAAGAAAAACAGCCTGTGAAATAAAAAGCAATAACAATTGCAAAAATAAAGGCAAAAATAATAAAAAATAAAGTGAAAGTCACTCAGTTGTGACCAATTCTTTGTGACCCCATGGACTATACAGTCCATGGAATTCTCCAGGTCAAAATACTGGAGTGGGTAGACTATCCCTTTTCCAGGGGATATTCCCAACCCAGGAATCAGACCGGGGTCTCCTGCATTGCAGGCCGATTCTTTACCAACTGAACTATCAGGGGAAGCCCATAAAAGGCAATAATATTTGCCCTATGACTTGTACATATGGATTGTAATCTGATCCACTGGATAATTAGTTTTTAGATCTTATGTTAAGCATAGAATACAATTAGAAAATTACACAAACCATAATGAATTGTCACCAACTGTAAACTCCTCTGTCATTGAAACTTATATCAGTACAGCCAATTCCTAACATCCCCAAAGCTCTCCTCCATTTCCCTATACCTCTAAGGCAAGCACTATCTTAATTTCATGCAGGAAGGTTAGTTTATTAATTTTGAACCTTATACACATGGAAGTGTACATTATGTGCACTACTGAGAAATGTAGTAAGATGTGTATTGTAAATATTCTAGTTTTATGACATTAGAGTAAACATGGTCTTTTCATGAAACGACCAGATCTAGAAACACTGCAAATTTTATCCCTGGAAAAAAATGAAGGGCACATGTAGCAAAATAGCAGAAACATTCTAAATCATCATCAAAAGAATGATAAATTAATGGTGATTTGTTTTTATCCTAAGAAATACAGTGTGTGTTTATTTGCTCAGTCATGTCCACGTCCAAATCTTTGCAACCCCATGGACTGTAGCCAGCAAGACTCCTCTGTCCATGGGGATTCTGGAGCAGGAATACTGGAGTGGGTTTCCATGCACTACTCCAGGGGATCTTCCCAAGCCAGGTCTCCCACTCTGCAGATGGATTATCAACTGAGCCACAAGGGAATGCTTATTTATCAGGTGAAAAATCACTAAATGAAAAGATAATAAATGTCTGCCGTGATATTATCCCAAATGAATGGAGCCTATACCTAAGAGAAATATTTTTGTGCCGCCTCTTTAAACAAGCTTCACTTTAATTCTGGACAGAAAATTTCGCTTCATATGTTAAAATTGATACATAATATTAAAGTTTTCCATGAGACAATTAATCATCCCCACTGAAAAATCTTAGCATTTTACCTTTTCTCTTACCTTACCTTGCCTTACAACAAGTCTTTCCTTGACTCACAGGGAGGAAAAAAGCTTAAAGACCATGTTTCTACTCCAAAGAGGATGGCAAATTTCAGTAGTTTACAGTCCTCATATTTATCATTTATATGTACGGTAGTAAATTGCATTCCTCACTACATAATTGCAGTGACCAGGTTACTTAATTGTGTAACCTGGTTATACAAGATGGAGGAGTAGAAGAACCTGTGCTCATTTTCTCCTCTGAGAACTCCAAAATTACAACTTGCTGCTGCACAACCATAGACAAGAAAATGTTGGATCTCACCAAAAAAAGATACCTCATGTCCAAGGGCAAAGGAGAAGCTCCAGCAAGATGAACAGTAGGGGTAAAATCACATTTAGAAACAAACCCCATACCCACTACAGACGCTCAGAGGGCTCAAACAAAACCTTGTGTGCACCAGGACCCAGATGCCCCACAGAGACAGAGCCAGACCTGTGTTTGAGTCTCCTACAGAGGTACAGGTCAGCAGTAGCCTGCCACAGGGGCAGGGGCTCTGGGTACAGCAGATCTGTGGCATAAGCCCTCTTGGAGGAGGTTGCCATTAACCCCACCATAGAGCCATCAAGCAGAACACCCACAAACTGCAGAACAATTATACCAAAGAAATTCTCACACTGTTAAGAAAGTTCTAGGAACCACAACAGATTTGCCAACCTGGGGATCTGGCAAAGTGGCTGAGAACCCCCCAGGAATTTGACTTTGGAGGTCAGTGCAATTTGATTATAGAACTTGCACAGAACTGGGGAAACAGACTCGTAAAGAGCACAAACAAAACCCTGTGTGCACCAGGACCCAGGAGAAAGGAGCAGTGATCCCACAAGAGACAGACCCAGACTTGCCAGACTCTCTGTCCGGGTCAGACTCTCTGTCCAGGAGTCTACGCCAGAAGTGTGGGTCAGCAGTGGACTGCTGCAGGGTCCCAGGCACTGAGTGCAGCAGTATGATCCTGGGATCTTTTGAAGGAGGTCACCATTATCTTCATTACCTCCACCAGAGTTTGGTCTCCAGTCAAACAACAGGGAGGGAACACAACTCCACCCATCAACAGAAAACTGGATTAAAGATTTACTGAGCATGGCCCCGCCAATAGGAACAAGACCCAGTTTCCCACACAATTAGTCTCTCCCATCAGGAAGCTTCCCTAATCCTCTTATCCTTATCCAACAGAGGGATGACAGAAAGAAAGCTACAATCACAGAAAACTAATCAAACTGATCACAGGGACCACAACCTTGTCTAACTCAATGAAACTATGAGCCATGCCATGTAGGGCCACCCAAGACAGACAGGTCATGGTTGAGAGTTCTGACAAAATGTAGTCCACTAGAGAAGGGAATGGCAAACTACTTCAGTATTGTTGCCTTGAGAACTGAATGAACAGTATGAAAAGACAAAAAGATATGACACTGAAAGATGAACTCCCCAGGCTGGTAGGTGCCCAATAAGCCACTGGAGATCAGTGGAGAAATAACTCCAGAAAGAATGAGGAGACAGAGCCAAAGTGAAAACAACACTCAGTTGTGGATGGGACTGGTGATGGAAGCAAGGTCCAATGCTGTAAAGAGCAATATTGCATAGGAACATGGAATGTTAGATCCATGAATCAAGGCAAACTGGAAGTGGTAAAACAGGAGACGGCAAGACTGAACATCAACAATTTAGGAATCAGTGAGGTAAAATGGACTGGAATGGGTGAATTTAATTCAGATGACCATTATATCTACCACTGTGGGCAAGAATCCCTTTGAAGAAATGGAGAAGCCCTCATTGTCAACAAAAGAGTCCAAAATGCAGTACTTGGGGACAATCTCAAAAATGACAGAATGATTTTTGTTCATTTCCAAGGCAAATCATTCAATATCACAGTAATCCAAGTCTATGTCCCAACCAGTAATGCTGAAGAAGCTGAAGCTGAACAGTTCTATGAAGACGTACAAGAACTTCTAGAAGTAACACCCAAAAGAGATGTCCTTTTCCTCATAGGGGACTGGAATGCAAAAGTAGAATGTCAAGAGAAACCTGGAGTAACAGGCATTTCTGGCCTTGAATTAAAAAATGAAGCAGGGCAGAGGCTAACAGAGTTTTGACAAGAGAACGCACTGGTCATAGCAAAGACCCTCTACCAAAAACACAAGAGAAGACTATACACATGGACATCACCAGATGGTTAACACTGAAATCAGATTGATTATATTATTTGCAGCCAAAGATGGAAAAGCTCTATACAGTCAGCAAAAACAAGACTGGGAGCTGGCTGTGGTACAGTATATGAACTCCTCACTGCAAAATTTATACTTAAATTCAAGAAAGTAGGAACAACTACTAGAATCCCTTATGATTATACAGTGGAAGTGACAAAACAGATTCAAGGGATTAGATCTGATAGACAAGAGTGTGTGAAGAACTATGGATGTAGGTTTATGATATTGTACAGCAGGCAGTTATCAAGACCACCCCCAAGAAAAGGAAATGATAAAAGGAAAAATGGCTGTCTGAGGAGGCCTTACAAATAGCTGTGAAAAGAAGGGGAGTGAAAGGCAAAGGAGAAAAGGAAAGATATACCCATTTGAATGCAGAGTTCCAAAGAAGAGCAAGGAGAGATAAGAAAGCCTTCCTCAGTGATCAGTGCAAAGAAACAGAGGAAAACAACAGAATGGGAAAGACTAGAGATCTCTTCAAGAAAATTAGATATACCAAGGGAACATTTCATGCAAAGATGGGCTCAATAAAGGACAGAAATGGTATGGACCTGACAGAAGCAGAAGATATTAAGAAGAGGTGGCAAGAATACACAGAAGAACTATACAAAAAAGATCTTCATGACCCAGATAACCATGATAGTGTGATCACTCACCTACAGCCAGACATCCTGGAATGTGAAATCAAGAGGGCCTTTGGAAGCATCACTATAAACAAAGCTAGTGGAGGTGAATTCCCATTGAGGTATTTCAAATCCTAAAAGATAATGCTGTGAAAGTGCTGCACTCAATATGCCAGCAAATTTGGAAAACTCAGCAGTGGCCACAGGACTGGAAAAGGTCAGTCTTCATTGAAATCCTAAGGAAAGGCAATGCCAAAGAATGTTCAAGCTACCACACAATTGCACTCATCTCACACGCCAGCAAAGTAATGCTCAAAACTCTCCAAGACAGGCTTCAACAGTATATGAACCATTAACTTCCAGATGTTCAAGCTGGGTTTAGAAAAGGCAGAGGAACAAGAGATCAAATTGCCAACATCTGCTGCATCACAGAAAAAGCAAGTGAGTTCCAGAAAAAACATTTACTTCTGCTTTACTGATTACACCCAAGCCTTTGGCTATGTAGATTATAACAAAATGTGGAAACTTCTTAAAGAGATGGGAATACCAGACCAGCTTACCTGCCTCCTGAGAAATCTGTATGCAGGTCAAGAAGCAATAGTTAGAACTGGACATGGAACAACAGACTGGTTCCAAATTGGGAAAGGAGTACATCAAGGCTATATATTGTCACCCTGCTTATTTAACTTATATGCAGAATGCTGCTACTGCTGCTAAGTTGCTTCAGTCATGTCTGACTCTGTGCGACCCCATAGACGGCAGCCCACCAGGCTTCCCCGTCCCTGGGATTCTCCAGGCAAGAACACTGGAGTGGGTTGCCATTTCCTTCTCCAATGCATGAAAGTGAAAAGTGAAAGTGAAGCCGCTCAGTCGTATCCAAATCTTAGCGACCCCACGGACTGCAGCCTACCAGGCTCCTCCGTCCATGGGATTTTTCCAGGCAAGTGTACTGGAGTGGGGTGCCATTGCCTTCTCCCTATATGCAGAATACATCATGTGAAATGCCAGACTGGATGACACACAAGCTAGAATCAAGATTCCCAGAAGAAACATCAATAACCTCAGATATGCTGATGACACCACCCTTATGGCAGAAAGTGAAGAGGAACTAAAGAGCCTCTTGATGACAATGAAAGAGGAGAGTGAAAAGGCTGACTTAAAACTCAACATTCATAAAGCTAAGACCATGGCATTCGGTCCCATCACTTCACGGCAAATAGATGTGGAAACAGTGGAACCAGTGACAGACTTTATTTTTTTGGTCTCCAAAATCACTGCAGATGGTGACTACAACCTTGAAATTAAAAGATGCTTCCTCCCTGGAAGAAAAGCTATGACCAACCTAAACAGCATATTAAAAAACAGATATTACTTTGCCACAAAGGTCCATCTAGTCAAAGGTTTGGTTTTTCCAGTAGTCATGTATGGATGTGAGAGTTGGACCACAAAGAAATCTGAGTGCCGAAGAATTGATGCTTTTGAACTGTGGTGCTGGACAAGACTCTTGAGAGTTCCTTGGACTACAAGGAGATCAAACCAATCAATCTTCAAGGAAATCAGTCCTGAATATTTATTGGAAGGACTGATTCTGAAGCTGAAACTCCAATACTTTGGCCACCTCATGTAAAGAAACAGACTCACTGGAAAAGACCCTGATGCTGGGAAAGATTGAACTAGGAGGAGAAGGGGATGGCAGAGGATGAGATGGCTGGATGGCATCACTGACTTAATGCACATGAGTTTGAGTAAGCTCTGGGTGTTGGTGTCGGACAGGGAAGTCTGGCGTGCTGTAGTCCATGAGGTCACAAAGAGTTGGAGATGACTAAGAGACTGACCTGAACTACATGATCAACTTCCTCACACACAGAAGAATTAAAATTCCCTTATTTGTATCTTTAGGATAAAATTGTCTATCTGCTTTAAGGTATTCTAGTTTATTTTTGAAAGGAAATGGATACATCAAAACATAGGAACACTGTTGAATGCAATTTGTTAACAAAGTGCAAGAAATGCAGTGAAGCTATGAAAATGAGCCATATTGTCACATACTTCAACATGAAAGAGTCATGCAGTCATAATATTGAGTGAAAAAAAATGAGTATATGATAAGATTCTGTTTACATCTCATAAATGGACAAAAATATTCAATATTGATAGAAGTCCAACAATGGTAATTCTTATAGAAAACACTAGAAGGAAGCTGTAGGAGGTTTCTGGGATGCTGTTAAGGATCTATTTCTTCACCTGCCTTGTGCTTTTATGGGTGTGTTTACTGTGAAAGTCCACTGAGGTAAACATTCAGAATTTATGGAACTTTCCATATCTCTGCTATATTTCAATACAAGAGATTTGCTTTTAAAAATGAAAGACACAAAAGCAAAATTTTTAAAGAGGGAATAAGATGAGAATATGAAAGTGGGCTTACTGAGATGAAAATGAACAAACATTTAATACACTAGCTTTATATATTGGGTTTCCCTGGTGACTCAGTGATAAAGAATCTGCTTGCCAATGCAGGAGATGCAGGCTCAATTCCTGGGTCAGGGAGATCCCCTGCAGTAGGAAATGGCAACCCATTCTAGTGTTCTTTCCTGGGAAATCTCATGGACAGAGGAGCTGGCAGGCTCAACGGGACAAAAAGAATTGGCCATGAGTTAGCAACTAAACAATAACAACAACATCATTACATATTATTAAAGGAACAAAAATATAGAATTTGAAAATGTGAAATGAAACCATCAAGGTGCAATATGTAAACTTGTATCTAACTGCTAACTGAAACTATATCATATTCCACAAACAACACAGAAGTATAATGCTAACTCAGACTTTAGTGCAGTTTCTAAGCATTAAATATAAAGTAAAACATTTTAGAAATAGACAGAATTTCTAAAGTCATATAAATATGGATCCTTTAGTCTTGTCTGCCGGGGTCAGTACCAGGCATGCTGTTGTCCTGGTCTGGTTTTAACACCACCTCCTTTATTCTCAGTGGTCTCTCAATTTGCACCATGAATTATACAGTTACTCTTACCTATAATAGGTGACAAACTACCTTCAGACATTTCCAGATTAATGATTATTTCTACAGGCATTAAGGGTACACATGCATTGGTGCTCTATCTCCAAGTGTTCTCAGAAAAATAGTCAACACACACAAAGTGACATATGGGAACAATAGTCTGATTTCAGCTGAATCACTCTTAAACTTGCTTGCATTCTTCCATACTGAAGTTGAATGGTTCTATGAAGACCTACAAGACCTTTTAGAACTAACACCCAAAAAAGATGTCCTTTTCATTATAGGGGACTGGAATGCAAAAGTAGGAAGTCAAGAAACACCTGGGGTAACAGGCAAATTTGGCCTTGGAGTATGGAATGAAGCAGGGCAAAGGCTAATAGAGTTTTGCCAAGAGAATGCACTGATCATAGCAAACACCATCTTCCAACAACACAGGAAAAGACTCTACACATGGACATCATCAGATGGTCAACACCGAAATCAGACTGATTATATTCTTTGCAGCCAAAGATGGAGAAGCTCTATACAGTCAGCAAAAACAAGACCGGGAGCTGACTGTGGCTCAGATCATGAACTCCTTATTGCCAAATTCAGACTTAAATTGAAGAAAGTAGGGAAAACCACTAGACCATTCAGGTAAGACCTAAATCAAATCCCTTATGATTATACAGTGGAAGTGAGAAATAGATTTAAGGGACTAGATCTGATAGATAGAGTACCTGATCAACTATGGACGGAGGTTCATGACATTGTACAGGAGACAGGGATCAAGACCATCCCCATGGAAGAGAAATGCAAAAAAGCAAAATGGCTGTCTGAGGAGGCCTTACAAATAGCTGTGAAAAGAAGAGAAGTGAAAAGCAAAGGAGAAAAGGGAAGATATAAGCATCTGAATGCAGAGTGCCAAAGAAAAGCAAGGAGAGATAAGAAAGCCTTCCTCAGCAATCAATGCAAAAAAAAAAAAAAAAAAATAGAGGAAAACAACAGAATGGGAAAGACTAGAGACCTCTTCAAGAAAATTAGAGATATCAAGGGAACATTTCATGCAAAGATGGGCTCGATAAAGGACAGAAATGGTATGGACCTAACAGAAGCAGAAGATATTAAGAAGAGGTGATAGGAATACACAGAACAACTATACAAAAAAGATCTTCACGACCCGGATAATCATGATGGTGTGATCACTCACCTAGAGCCAGACATCCTGGAATGTGAAGTCAAGTGGACCTTAGAAAGCATCACTATGAACAAAGCTAGTGGAGGTGATGGAATTCCAGTTGAGCTATTTCAAAACCTAGAAGATGATTCCGTGAAAGTGCTGCACTCAATATGCTAGCAAATTTGGAAAACCCAGCAGTGGCCACAGGACTGAAAAAGTTCAGTTTTCATTCCAATCCCAAAGAAAGGCCATGCCAAAGAATTCTCAAACTACAGCACAATTGCACTCATCTCACACACTAGTAAAGTAATGCTCAAAATTCTCCAAGCCAGGCTTCAGCAATACGTGAACCATGAACTTCCAGATGTTCAAGATGGTTTTAGAAAAGGCAGAGGAACCAGAGATCAAATTGCCAACATCTGCTGGATCATCGAAAAAGCATGAGAATTCCAGAAAAACATCTATTTCTGCTTTATTGACTATGCCAAAGCCTTTGACTGTGTGGATCACAATAAACTGTGGAAAATTCTGAAAGAGATGGGATATCAGACCACCTGACCTGCCTCTTGAGAAACGTATATGCAGGTCAGGAAGCAACAGTCAGAACTGGACATGGAACAACAGACTGGTTCCAAATAGGAAAAGGAGTACATCAAGGCTGTATATTGTCACCCCGCTTATTTAACTTATAGCAGAGTACATCATGAGAAACGCTGGGCTGGAAGAAGTACAAGCTGGAATCAAGATTGCTGAGAGAAATATCAATAGGCTCAGATATGCAGATGACACCACCCTTATGGCAGAAAGTGAAGAGGAACTAAAAAGCCTCTTGATGAAAGTGAAAGAGGAGAGTGAAAAAGTTGGTTTAAAGCTCAACATTCAGAAAACGAAGATCATGGCATCTGGTCCCATCACTTCATGGGAAATAGATGGGGAAACAGTGCAAACAGTGTCAGACTTTATTTTTCTGGGCTCCAAAATCACTGCAGATGGTGACTGCAGCCATGAAATTAAAAGACGCTCCTTGGAAGGAAAGTTATGACCAACCTAGATAGCATATTCAAAATCAGAGATATTACTTTGCCAACAAAGGTCCATCTAGTCAAGGCTATGTTTTTTCCAGTAGTCATGTATGGATGTGAGAGTTGGACTGTGAAGAAAGCTGAGCACCGAAGAATTGATACTTTTGAACTGCGGTGTTGGAGAAGACTCTTCGGAGTCCCTTGAACTGCAAGGAGATCCAACAAGTCCATTCTAAAGGAGATCAGTCCTGGGTGTTCTTTGGAAGGACTGATGCTAAAAACTCCAATACTTTGGCCACCTCATTGGAATGGTTGACTCATTGGAAAAGTCTCTGAAGCTGGGAGGGATTGGGGGCAGGAGAAGAAGGGGACGAGAGAGGATGAGATGGCTGGATGGCATCACCGACTCGATGGAACTGAGTCTGAGTGAACTCCGGGAGTTGGTGATGGACAAAGAGGCCTGGTGTCCTGTAATTCATAGGGTCACAAAAAGTCAGACACGATTGAGAGACTGAACTGAACTGATATGGCTATGACTCTGAGTCACCTCATCTCATCCTTTCTGCCTTCCCCAAAGCTAGGGACCCCAAGGCGTCAGTCTGCAGAATGCCTTCTTTCTCTGTGGTGTTCTCTCCATGCAAGGAGCATGCATAACCTGAGAAGAAAGCAGAATCGAATTCCCATGAGTGGTGTTTTCTACTTTTCCCTCTTTTGTGAATGCTATGTTCAGTTGCCCTCATGACAGAAACTGGAAATGTAAGCATAAAGTAATCAAAAGGTGACTTTTCTAATCTTATTTTGGAAGGTACCGTGTAATGGGAACTGACATCCTTAGACACTGCAAGGAGATCAAACCAGTCCATCTTGAAGGAAATCAACCCTGAGTATTCACTGGAAGGACTGATGCTGAAGGTGAAGCTCCCATACTTTGGCCACCTGATATGAAGAACAAACTCACTGGAAAAGACCCTGTTGCTGGAAAAGATTGAAAGGAGGAGAATAGGGCGACAGAAGATGAGATGGTTAGATAGCATCACCGACTCGGACTCAATGGACATGAGTTTGAGCAAACTCCCCGAGACACTAGAGAAGAGAGGAGCCATGGGGTCTCAAAGAGTTGGACAGGACCTAGTGACTGAACAACAACAAATCCTCAAAGAATAGCAAAGGGAATAAAGATCTTGATGTCAGTAAAGAATAAGTGTGTCAGTAACTAGAAGGAATGATAAATAAAATGGCTGCAGCTTCCACAGAAAAATGTTAACATGGAAACGCTTGCGTGCAGAGTTGGGAGAATTCATGGTACTGCTCCCTTTGTGGCAAGCTGCCTGATTTCTGTTCCAGCTTTCTTACTTATGAACAGTGTGATCTTGGGAATATCATGGATTATCTCTGCTCATCAGTATCCTCACTTGTAAAGCAGGGATGGAAGTAGTAGAATCAATCTCATAGGATTTGGGTGAGTTAATATATGTAAAGCACTCAGAACAAATGTTGGCGGTAGTTATTTTCTAAATAGATACCGGCAATCCTAGGGCTACATCTGTGACTGACTTAAGAAAAATGAGAATAAAGATTCCCAAATTAGGCGACAGAAGTAAATTTTAAGCCAATGAGTCTGAAGGCATCCCAGATCTTAACCCAATAAAGATGATGCTGCTTCCTCGTTTTATAAATTCTGACCCTAGTAGAAATATTCAAGTGTGAGCAAATGGGCATTATAATATTTGTGAGAAATTGACACTGGAGGTTGTGGCAGAAACTGTGTGAGGACAAGAGGCCTCAGAAATGCAAAGTCTCTGGGCAATTTTATTCCTAAAGTCCTGACGGTGGGAATGGTCACATCCAAGGCAGAATTTCTGCTCACATCCCAGTGGGCAAATTTAGCAATGGTCGTATCTAACCTCAAAGGAAGCTAGACATTGTGATCTCTCACTGGATCAGGGTTGTCCCATAAAATCTGGGACAGTACATGCAAGGATGTGCTGAAATATCAATTAGCTCTGAGTGCCAGGCATCCATGAGTGTGACTGCATGTTGTCTGTGAGTGTAAATACTGTAGAAATGGCAACCCCTGAAATGTCAGACTCTTATTTCACAGCACTTGAAATGGCATGGGCCCCCCACCCACCGCAGCCTATCACCCTAGGTGTTGCTGGTTAGTGCTGCACATGGTTGCCAGTATTGCCATGGGGCCCAGAGGCTTTATAAATCTGCTTTAATTTGTTGTTGTTAAGTCACTAAGTGAAAGTGAGAGTGAAGTCACTCCGTCCTGTCCGACTCTTTGCGACCCGATGAACTGTAGCCAAGCAGGCTCCTCCGTCCATGGAATTTTCCAGGCAAGAATACTGGAGTGGGTTGCCATTTCCTTCTCCAGCAGACCTTCCCGACCCAGGGATTGAACCCTGGTCTCCTGCACTATAGGCAGATGCTTTACTGTCTGAGCCACCAGGGAAGTCTAAGTCATGTCCAACTCTTGCAACTCCATGGACTGGGGCCCACCACGCTTCTCTGTCCATGGGATTTCTCAGGTGAGAATACTGGAGTGCATTGCCAGTCCCTTCTCCTGAATATCTTCCTGACCCAGGGACTGAAACTGTCTCCTACACTGCAGGCAGATTCTTTTACCACTGAGTCACCAGAGATCAGGCCCTAAATCTTCATTTCCTTGTATTGCTTGACAAATTCAGAAGATATACTTTAAAGAAATTGTTTTATACATTACCAGCAAGGTTTTACTTTTAGAGAAAAATATGGCTCTCTAGACTATAGGTACAGAATGTAAAGATTCAACATTAATGAAATGCTGAATATCCTAAATAAGATGAGAAAGCATTGTCCAACTATTCACTACAAAAAACAGCAACAAAGGTTCACATGCTTCTCTGCTATCTGAAGGCAGACACATATTTGCTATTTCTCTTTAGGAAGCAGTCCTAGGCTACCACACAATGGCTGATTCTTCAAGAGAAAGTAAAGAAGCAGCTCTCTATTTGGGTGGATGTGTTGGGGAGAGGCAAGGCTGGGGTACAGAGTCAGTCAGGAGGTTGACTTCCTCAATCAGGTTAATTTACACTTCCAGAGTTTAAAGCAATATATCATGTAATTGAAAAGCTATAAAAAATGTTCTTCCAAAATAATTTGGATGTGAAAGAGTAATCATGTTAAAACTAGGAATGTGGCAAGGTATTAAAGGTGGAAGTGTTCATTTGCATTTCAGATTGAGGTATATTAAAAGTCTAGATAGCTTTTAATGTAACTTCATCATTTTTTTAAAAACTGGCACTCTTTCAGGTAGAATAAATGAGCATCTCATGTGCACCCAGGAGTATCCAAACAGAAGCAATTAAGTGGATGGAGTATCGGGTTGAGCAGCATATTCTTAGTAGAGAACATTTTGATAAATATCAAGCTTCCTGATTCACTAATACTCTATCCCCAGTCACCAGATGCTCAGAAAGTAGAGATTCTGGAAATATGGACAGCAGTTATAGGGGGGGTCAATAAATCAAAACAGCCCTCATAAAAACCCTTTTTTTAAAAACAACAAAGTTATTAAAACGTGTATGCAACAAGGTAGAAAATGTAGACAGACTCATGCTAATAGGTTATGAGAGAATCAACTTGATTTTTTGGTCTTTGGTATAAATACTCAAAATGCATTAAATTCTTAAGTAAAGAAAGAAATAAACATAAGAAAATTAGAGTTGGAATGTTGAGGAGAGAGAGAGACTAATTTGGGCCTTTCAATTATTAAATTGCATTCTGGTGATATA
The DNA here is from genome assembly GCF_019923935.1 of Bubalus bubalis. Lineage (NCBI taxonomy): Eukaryota > Metazoa > Chordata > Mammalia > Artiodactyla > Bovidae > Bubalus > Bubalus bubalis. The sequence continues at coordinate 56,211,598 of NC_059178.1, read as the reverse complement.
AATCAACAAGTGAGACATTCAGGCAAGATCTCCCAATAAAGACTACTAAATTCCTAAACACTTTTCAGAATACTATGCAAAATATAGACTTTTAGTTTAATTATATATCTTGAATTATGTCAGACATTGTAAGAAAATTTTAGTTTGGAGTACTTCTCTTACATTTTGAAAATTTCAAATATTAAAACATATATGTAATTCTGTTGAAGACTAAATACATATTAGGAACTGATGAGCCTCTTTTTTTTTAAGTTAATTACCTTTTATTTTTTTTTAATTTATTTTATTTTTAAACTTTACAAAACTGTATTAGTTTTGCCAAATATCAAAATGCATCCACCACAGGTATACATGTGTTCCCCATCCTGAACCCTCCTCCCTCCTCCCTCCCCATACCATCCCTCTGGGTCGTCCCAGTGCACTAGCCCCAAGCATCCAGTATCGTGCATTGAACCTGGACTGATGAGCCTCTTGATGAAAGTGAAAAAGGAAAGTGAAAAAGCTGGCTTAAAACACAACATTCAAAAAACTAAGATCATGACATCCAGTCCCATCACTTCATGGCAAATAGATGGGGAAACAATGCAGTGACAGATTTTATTTGGGCGGGAGGGCTCCAAAATCACTGCAGATGGTCACTGCAGCCATGAAATTTTTTAAAAGACTCTTGCCCCTTGAGAGAAAATCTATGACCGACCTAGACAGCATATTAAAAAGCAGAGGTATTACTTTGCTGACACAGGACCATCTAGTCAAAGCTATGGTTTCTCCAGTAGTCATGTATAGATGTGAGAGTTGGACCATAAAGAAAGCTGAGCGCCAAAGAACTGATGCTTTTGAACATCAAAATGATGTTTTTTGATGTTGGAGAAGACTCTTGAGAGTCCCTTGGACTGCAAGGATATCAAACCAGTCAATCCTAAAGAAAATCAACCTGTAATATTCATTGGGAGGACTGACACTGAAGCTGAAGCTCCAATCCTTTGGCCACATGATGTGAAGAACTGTCTCACTGGAAAAGACCCTAATGCTGGGAAAGATTGAAGGCAGGAGGAGAAGGGGATGACTGAGGATGAGATGGTTGGATGGCATCACTGATTCAATGCACATGAGTTTGAGCAACCTCCAGGAGTTTGTGTTGGACAGGGAAGCCTGGCATGTTGCAGTCCATGGGGTCGCAAAGAGTTGGACATGACAAGAGACTGAACTGAACCCAACTGAATGTCTGAAAAGCATGTATCTCTCCTTAATTAATCTAAACTATCATCCTTATTCATGAAAATTGCAAAGGATTGCTGAATTTACATAGTTTTGTGGCTATTGTTGTTTAACAGGGAGAACAGTTTTGAATGCTAGAATTTTATACACGAACTCATATAATTAGGATGTATTGAGGAGTGTCCAATTTTTTGCTACCCCATGGTCTGTAGTGCACCAGGCTTCTCTCTGTGGGATTTCCCAGGCGAGAATACTGGAATGGTTTGCCATTTCTTTCCCCAGGGGATCCTCCTGACCCAGATCAAATCTGTATCTCCTGCACCTCCTGCAATGGCAGGTGGATTCTTCACCACTTGATCCACCTGACATTCATGAAATGATAGTGTGACAAGATTATATAGAAGGTTTTGGACAATTAATGTGACTGTATTAATTAACATATATGGTATTTTGAGGTCCCAGAGAAAGGGAAACCAATGATGAACTTGGTGATGACAAGGCTGGTGCCAGGGTGTCATGGAGTTAGCACTGGGAGACATTCTTTCATGGGTCTTGTGTACTCCTCCATGTTTTGCTAGGCTGCCCAGAAGGCAAGAAAGTGACTTCTTTTTAGGCTATTTCCCTAAGGTGTGTTTTTTGGCAAGCAACCTTGATGGATGAGGTGACCTCTCCCATCGTGCAAAAGGCCTGATTCTATTATAGCCACTAATAAGGCTCAGGTATTACTCTCCTAACTGCAACCTATTGCCAGAACCCATCTTGGACCACCTGAACTGCTCAGGGGTAATCGGGATACAGGAATGGATTTGGCCACCCTAGTCCTCTGGCACCTGCTTTTGCTTTGAGTAGTTTAGTCCTTGATCTGCAATCTAAGGGTCTTGTGTCTTTTCTCAATATCGGTAGAACTATGGCAGTCTTATTTGTCAGCTTGCAGTAAAGTAAAATCTTAAACCCTTCATAGTTCTTGACAGTTAGAAATGGACGTAAAACCAAATCTACCACTTCAGCAAATTTTGCAAGAATGAGCAATAATTAGTGAGATGCTGAGTGAGAAGTTGGGGGGATCTGCCAATGGGTGAGCCTGGGAAAACTGGGATAATGAGAGCTCTTATGTCTGGAGGGAGACTGTGAAAATTTAACAGTTTTAGAGGTACACACAGTCAGTGCTTCAGAGTTTGCAGATATACAATTTCAGCATTCCCTGCAATGAATGACTTGTAGTGGAGAATATAAAGAAGCAGTCAAAGGCTCAAAACTGTGAAAATTATGTAAAATACTGTGATGAGAAGCATGTGAGAGCCCATCTATGTTCTAATTAACCTACCTGAACACCCTGACCACTGATGATACATCTACTGTCTTCTCTGATACATATTCAGAGATGTTGGATTGTAAGGTGGACTACTATTTTTCTTTTTTCTCTGTGACCTAAGCAGCAATTTTTCACTCATATTTCCCACTTTAATTTCTCAATATGTAAAAATGAATTGTCTGTATTACATTTAATTGACTTGATTTAGCTTATATAGAAACCAGTTGACAATTACTAGGTGCTGAAGTACAAATTTTGACACCAGAATACTTTCTCCACTTGTTCTCTTGGGTGCAGCAAGCAAATGGACTGTTAAGTGGTTTTTATACACTCTATCTGAAGAGAGAAGTTTGAGCTAATTCACGTGCCTTGGAGAGTAGTTAGCACTCCACGTGCTCTAAGTTTGAACCTTGATTAAAGCTGGCAGGGGATTGATGCCACTAATGGCCAGTTAATTAGGGGAATCAAACAGTTCTTAAAGGAGATGTGAAGTATGTGATGTCATTAAGCTGAAATGCAGTTCCCTAACTTTATCCTTATTAAATTGACCTAGTCTTTTCTTCCATCCTTTGTTATGTGTGGTTTTAATTATCACCCTGCATATCTTTCAGGACAAAGAGCAAAGCTGAAAAATGTAATTTACCTTGAAGAAGGAAATGGCAACTCACTCCAGTTTTCTTGCCTGGACAATTCCATTGACAGGGGAGCCTAGTGGGCTATAGTCAATGCGGTTGCAGAGTCGGGTCATGACTGGGAGACTAAAACCACAAGAACAATATCTTTCAGGACAATGAGTAAAGCTGGAAAATGCAATTTAACTTAGCTGTCTTTGGAAAGAGGAGCTACCAGAAATTGTGCTTACATATTTTATCAATTTGTCAAAGACATCACTTTGCCAACAAAGGTCCAAATAGTCAAACTGTTGTTTTCCCAGTAGTCATGTACGGATGTGAGAATTAAAACATAAAAAAGGCTAAGCACCAAGGTATTCATGCTTTCAAAGTCTGGTGCTGGAGAAGACTCCTAAGAGTCCCTTGGACTGAAAGATCAAACCAGTCCATCCTCAAGGAGATCAACCCTGAATATTCACTGGAAGGACTGATGCTGAAATTGAAGCTCCAATACTTTGGCCACCTGATGAGAAGAGCCGACTCACTGGAAAAGACCCTGGTGCTGGGAAAGATTAAGAGCAGGAGGAGAAGCAGGCAACAGAGAATGAGATAGTTGGACTATAGCACCAACTCACTGGACATGAGTTTGAGCAAGCTCTGAGAGGTAGTGGAGGACAAGGAAGACTTTTGTGCTGCAGTCTATGTGGTCACAAAGAGTCTGACATGACTTAGCGACTGAACAGGAGAAGGCAATGGCACCCCACTCCAGTACTCTTGGCTGGAAAATCCCACGGATGGAGGAGCCTGGTAGGCTGCAGTCCACAGGGTCACGAAGAGTCGGACACGACTGAGTGACTTCACTTTCACTTTTCACTTTCATGCATTGGAGAAGGCAATGGCCACCCACTCCAGTGTTCTTGCCTGGAGAATCCCAGGGATGACGGAGCCTGGTAGGCTGCCATCTATGGGGTCGAACAGAGTCTGACGTGACTGAAGCAACTTAGCAGCAGCAGCAACTGAACAACAACAAATTTTGTCAATTACATTGGATTTATTTAAAACTAGAATGACTAAAATTCTTTCCAAAAGTACTTAAAACTGTAATGTTAAAGGGTAGATGATAATGGTCTAACGGGTGTCTTCTATCCCAAATCTCATCTACAAATGTGCAGAGTTTCTGTACAGGCTAGTCACATTAAGCACATCGCAACATGTCTCTTCTCTAGCCTTTCTATGATGATCACTTTGTGCACATAATAAAGTCTCTTCTGCTGGGGTTTGTATCTGAGTGTGACTTCATCATCCTACCAAAGTGAATGTTATGACTATCACATTAAAGGCAGTGACTTAAAGTTGTAGAAGTGCAGACAGGAAGATCCTATATACATAACCAGAGATTCTGAAAATAAAAGCCATGTATTTTGATTTCTGTATCAACTCATTACACCCAGAAGGTGATAAGATGCAGAAAACAGAAATAAAAGGTATTAATAATACTCTATCTCAACAAATTTGGCTTAGGTTTTCTTTTTCCTGGTGTATTAATAAGATGTTTTACTGCAGATTGTGACTGCAGCCATGAAATTAAAAGACACTTACTCCTTGGAAGGAAAGTTATGACCAACCTAGAGAGCATATTAAAAAGCAGAGACATTACTTTGCCAACAAAGCTCCATCTAGTCAAAGCTATGGTTTTTCCAGTAGTCATGTATGGATGTGAGAGTTGGACTATAAGAAAGCTGAGTGCAGAAGAATTGATGCTTTTGAACTGTGGTGTTGGAGAAGACTCTTCAGAGTCCCTTGGACTTAAAGGAGATCCAACCAGTCCATCCTAAAAGATATCAGTCCTGAATATTCACTGGGAGGACTGATGTTGAAGATGCAACTCCAATACTTTGGCCACCTGATACAAATACTGACTCATTGGAAAAGACCCTGATGCTGAGAAAGACTGAGGGCAGGAGAAGAAGGGGACGACAGAGGATGAGATGGTTGGATGGCATCACCGACTCCATGGACATGAGTTTGAGTAAACTCCAGGAGTTGGTTATGGACAGGGAGGCCTGGCATGCTAAAGTCCATGGGTTCGCCAAGAGTGAGACATGACTCACTGAACTGAACTGAACTGAACAAGACATTCAGAGAGAGAAAAGAAAAGGAGATTCTGACGATTTAAATATAATATTTCAAAGGGTCTAGACATATCCTATGCAAGTGATACAGCTAAAACGAATCACAATTATCCTGAAATATCACATAGTCCTGTTTTCTGAAAGATCATTAATTTGTGTTGCTGATTCCCTTAAATATAGTCTTTCAAAAGCTCTGTTGAAAATATCACAGCACAAAATTAAAGTGGCCCAAAGGAAAATATAAAATATAAATCTGTTTGTGTTATTCCTCAAATTTCAATTCTAAAGGAAATCCCCCAAACAGTATCCTAACTCACTGAGACTACTTTGAGCTCCAGGAAATGCTGTATATTCTCATATAAACTTTCTTGAAAGTTTGCTTCTGAGAGAGTGCTGATGCACTCTCCTCCAAACTCCACTGGGGCTGACCAGAGGAAAGGGTTACATGAAATTGGGAGATGAATTAAAATGTTCCCTAAATCACGTTCTGCAGATAGTCACTCAAACTGGTAAATGCTTTTCTCTAACTGAAAGCCTGGGGAGCTTTCGTTCCCTTGGGCTTTTAGGCTCCTTGGTGACAGGAAGCTTGGAGGTGTCAGTCACTTTTTAGGGGCTGAAAATATGCTCCCACTCTGGAATAACACTGATCATTCACAAGTACCGCAATAAAATGACAAAAGCGAGCTTGAAGTTCATAATGATTGCTCTTTTCAAGATGCAGACACCAAGATGTGATCAAATGTGCAAGAGAGATTTTTAAGGTGAACAAAAATGGAAGGCAAAAGCATAAAAAGACATGAGGATGGAAATGCTGAGGGTAGTCCTTGGGCTATGGTGGAGTGAAGCAGGACAGGAGAAAAGAAAAATTACATAGTTACAGCTTCAGTGCCCAGGTGCAGGAGTTCTGACCAATGCAGGGCGGTGTGTTCAAGCCCACCTTGCTCATCAGAGGCGCCCCTTGGATGGCGGGAGGGACTGAACCTAGGTCTCCTGCATTGCAAGCAGATTCTTTACCATCTGAGCCAAGGAAATGAAAAACCATTATACACATATATAGATATAGATATATGTGTATATACGTGCTGCGATTCATGGGGTCGCAAAGAGTCGGACACGACTGAGCGACTGATCTATCTATATATACATATAACTAGTATGTTTAAACTTATTTATTCTGTATCTAAAAAATCTGCATCATACAGATGTCACTTTCTCATATCAAGATGGCTTATAATCCTTATTTCAATCTGATAAGATCAACCCTATTTTAAAATTCTCTGACTGGTGTAAAGCACTGGTGTACTCCAATGTGGGCATGCCAGTATCCATGGCAACTGCAACCTCAAAGGCCACCTCTGTGGAAAGTTGTTCTCAGGACTTGGCGGGTACCCGCGGTGGACTCTCAGCTCACACCCGCTGAGGAAGGGAAGAGGCATCAAACGTGGCCTCCAGTGGTGAGGAGATTGGAGGTGCTGGCTGGATTCTTGAAGATATGGAGACCCAGAAACTTTGTTTTGGATGGAAGCCTAACACAGAGGAGAGTATGTTTATTTTCTGGTGGACAAAAAGACCCAGACCTAAGCTACATAAAAGGAGAGGACAATGGAGATGGAAAATTTCTAAGAATAAAGAGGAAAAGAATGATGAAACAATTTGAAACATGTTTCCTAGCTCAAGAAAAAGCATTTGCTAATTTCCTAAAACTATGGTTATACCTTTTGCTATAATGAAATTTTAAGCCAGTTTCCATGAAATTCAACTCACCAACAGTAAAATTCACCCATTGTGAGTCTGAAGGCTTGGTGAGTTGTGACAAATATAAAGGACAACCACCACCCCAACTAAAATAGAAAATCTTTCTGTAACTTTGAGAAACTTCTTTCTGCCCCATTACAGTCATTCCCTCATCCCCAGGCTCTGGCAGCTACTGATCTGCTTTCTGTATCTACAGTTTTGTCTTTTTAGAATGTTTTATAAATGACATGGCTTTTTTTTACACACCAAAAAACTCCTGAGATTAATCTTATTTCATTCACCAGTGGGTCATTCCATTTTATTGCTTAGTCCATATTTGTTTAGAATATGTCGCAGTTTATCTCTTTAAAAATTGGTGGATAGTTGGGTTGTTTCTAGTTTGTGGCTATAATGAATGAAGCTGTTAAAAACATCCATGTTCAGATCTCTGTGTGGATATATGTTATATTTCTGTTGCATAAATATCTTGGGGCTTCCCTGGTGGCTCAGACAGTAAAGAATCCACCTGCAATGCAGGAGACCTGGGTTTGATCCCTGGGTTGGGAAGATCCTCTGGAGGAGGGAATGGCTACTCGCTCCAGTATTCTGGCCTGGAGAATCCCATGGACAGACGACCTGGCAGGCTATGGTCCATGGGGCTGCAAAGAGTCAAACACGATAGTCTATATTTCTGTTGGGTAAATATGTAAGAATATGCAGAGAGACTGCACCATTGTGCCCCATCAGCTATGTAGGAGGGATCCAGTTCTACACACAAAAGCATTTCATGTTGTCAATTTTTGTGGTTGTTATTGTTTAATTTTAGCTGAGGGTCAGACACGACTGAGTGACTTCACTTTCACTTTTCACTTTCGTGCACTGGAGAAGGAAATGGCAGCCCACTCCAGTGTTCTTGCCTGGAGAATCCTGGGGATGGGGGAGCCTGGTGGGCAGCCGTCTATGGGGTTGCGCATAGTCGGACACGACTGAAGCGACTCAGCAGCAGCAGCAGTGTCTCATGTTGATTTTTTGTTTGCTTGGCCATGCCATGTGACATATGGAATCTTAGTTCCCTGATCAGAGATCAAATATACACCTCATGCACTGGAAGCTCAGAGTCTTAACCACCAGATCACCAGGAAAGTCCCCTTGTGCTACTTTTGATGTGACTTTTTCTAATGAATACTGATGGAAACCATCTTTCTATGTATTGTTTGCTTTGTTGTTTTAAACTAGTAATCTTCCTTTTTACGTCATCTGTATTCTTGATAATATTTATATTTTTATCTCTCAATTTATTGAGTCCATATTGTGCTAGAACTTAAAGGAATTATGAAAAATTCCCTTGTCTTTCATTTGTTTCAAAGTGATGAATTAAAAGGTATAACTATCTCTACGATTTTGATATTCAAATTTTTAGTATTCCGTGATGTATCTTAAAAACAAGAAGTGGATATTTAGAAATATTTGGATATTTTCAGTCAGAGAGATTGAATAAATATAAGACAGGACTGAAAGTAAAGATGCCAGGTTTTCAATTTTTTTTATGAACATCTGTATTCCCCATTCTTATGGAATCTCTTATCACATTTTTATATAAGTTGTAATTTTCTTTTCTACATATTTTTCTATACCAATCTAATGCATTCATGTGTACTAAATAAAGGTATAATGCATTTTGTTCATATTTTTTTCTTAGCAAATAACTTTCTTTTCCTGTTTAACCCAGCTTTTCTCTGTTCATAGAACTATATTTATATGAAGAAAATCTCTCTAAATGAAAGGAAAATATTCCTAAAACAACGGATACACTTCTTTTCTACAAAGAGAAAAAGTTAATGCAAACTTTCACTCACAATTAATCTTTCAGTTCAGTTCAGTCGCTCAGTCATGTCCGACTCTTTGCGACCCCATGAATCGCAGCACGCCAGGCCTCCCTGTCCATCACCAACTCCCGGAGTTCACTCAAACTGACGTCCATCGAGTCGGTGATGCCATCCAGCCATCTCATCCTCTGTCATCCCCTTCTCCTCCTGTCCCCAATCCCTCCCAGCATCAGAATCTTTTCCAATGAGTCAACTCTTCGCATGAGATGGCCAAAGTACTGGAGTTTCAGCTTTAGCATCATTCCTTCCAAAGAACACCCAGGGCTGATCTCCTTCAGAATGGACTGCTTGGATCTCCTTGCAGTCCAAGGGACTCTCAAGAGTCTTCTTCAACACCACACTTCAAAAGCATCAATTCTTTGGCACTCAGCTTTCTTCACAGTCCAACTCTCACATCCATACATGACCACAGGAAAAACCATAGCCTTGACTAACCGGATCTTTGTTGGCAAAGTAATGGTATCTGATTTTGAATATGCTATCTATGTTGGTCATTACTTTGCTTCCAAAGAGTAAGCGTCTTTTAATTTCACGGCTGCAATCACCATCTGCAGTGATTTTTGAACCCCAAAAAATAAAGTCTGACACTGTTTCCCCATCTATTTCCCATTAAGTGATGGGACCAGATGCCATGATCTTAGTTTTCTGAATGTTGAGCCTTAAGCCAACTTTTTCACTCTCCTCTTTAACTTTCATCAAGAGGCTTTTTAGTTCCTCTTCACTTTCTGCCATAAGGGTGGTGAAATCTGCATATCTGAGCTTATTGATATTTCTCCCGGCAATCTTGATTCCAGCTTGTGCTTCTTCCAGCCCAGTGTTTCTCATGATGTACTCTGCATATAAGTTAAATAAGCAGGGTGACAATATACAGCCTTGATGTACTCCTTTTCCTATTTGGAATCAGTCTGTTGTTCCATGTCCAGTTCTAACTCTTGCTTCCTGACCTGCATATAGGTTTCTCAAGAGGCAGGTCAAGTGGTCTGGTATTCCCATCTCTTTCAGAGTTTTCCACAGTTTATTGTGATCCATACAGTAAAAGGTTTGGCTTAGTCAATAAAGTAGAAATAGATGTTTCTCTGGAACTCTCTTGCTTTTTCAATGATCCAGCAGATGTTGGCAATTTGATCTCTGGTTCCTCTGCCTTTTCTAAAGCCAGCTTGAGCATCTGGAAGTTCACGGTTCACGTATTGCTGAAGCCTGGCTTGGGGAATTTTGAGCATTACTTCACTAGTGTGTGAGATGGGTGCAATTGTGTGGTAGTTTGAGCATTCTTTGGCATTGTCTTTCTTTGAGATTGGAATGAAAACTGACCTTTTCCAGTCCTGTGGCCACTGCTGAGTTTTCCAAATTTGCTGGCATATTGAGTGCAGCACTTTCACAGCATCATATTTCAGGATTTGAAAGAGCTCAACTGGAATTCCATCACCTCCATTAGCTTTGTTTATAGTGATGCTTTCTAAGGCCCACTGGACTTCACATTCCAGGATGTTTGGCTCTAGGTCAGTGATCACACCATTGTGATTATCTGGGTCGTGAAGATCTTTTTTTGTACAGTTCTTCTGTGTATTCTTGCTACGCCTTCT